>NC_091436.1:152261023-152861023 GCF_964237555.1 Oryctolagus cuniculus
TAAAGACTGGATTCTTCAGGCATTATTATTGCATTACACATAGTGGCCATTTTCTGCCATAACATAATCAGTAGTTCCCCAATTTTTTTTTTAATCTCAAGACCAATTTATATCAAAATATATTCTAGATCAGCCTTTTTGAAACATTTTTATCCCAGGAATATTTTGTGCTTTTAACAAATATTGAGGCCTTTGGTGACTCCTGGAAAAGGTCTTAGAGACCTCGGGGTCCTCAGATCCCATGTGAGGAACCAGTTTTCTAGACTGATAGAACGTGTGGTAAAATAAACTTATAAACTCTTAGAGTTCTGAACCTCAGGTGGAAACAGCCAACATTTAAACAACAAGCATTATTGCCTGAAGATATTAAAGTGAGTATTAAAATAACTCAAAATGAAGTAGAAGTGATCGGATACTATTAATATCCATGTGTGTGCACAGTGCTAATTGCTTGGTAACACAGCTTTTAAAAGTCCAAATTCACTACCACTTTACAATAAAGTCCTTCCGTTGTCTCTTTCTAGAAAGATTTATTTATTTCTTTATTTGAAAGACAGATGGAAAGACAGAGAGATCTTATATAAGCTGTGGTTCACTCCCCAGATGCCCAGAACAGCCAGGGCTGGGCCAGGCTGAAGCCAGGAGCCCAGGATGCCATCTGGGTCTCTCACACGGGTGGCAGGGAACCAAGGACCTATCGGCAGGAAGTCGGATTGGACTGAGATGGGAACAGGCACCTGGATATGGGATGTGGCATCCCATGTGGCAGCATAACTACCACATCATAAGGTCCCTTCCCCTGCCTTTTCTAGATCATATTAAAAGGATGGACCCAAGAGTGCAGCTGTCTCTTGGGCATGCCTGCACTCCTTGAATTCATCCTTTAGCTTTGCTTGCAAATAAATCTTGCTTCTCCATTGACCGTTACCTACATTTTGACCTCAAACTCTTTTCTTGCATCAGAGACAACACTGGACTGTGGTCATCCAACAGCACCTCCACAAAAGATGGATGCTTCCCTCGGGCAGCCTTATCTCCACAGCGCTCTCTTCTTGCAGGTTCTAGAAACGTCTTCTCTCTCACCTGGCCCCCATCCCTATGACATGCCCCCCACCTTTGTAAGTCATCTCTTTATAAAGAAACCTTCCTCAGCGCTGGTGTTGTGGTGCAGCAGGTTAAGCCGCTACCCATGACAACAGCAATGCACAGGCATCCCAATATATTGGAGTTCTGATTCAAGTCTCGGCTGCTCCGCTTCCAGCCAACTCCCGCTAATGAGCCTGGGAAGGCAGTAGCAGTTGATCTAAGCATATGGGCCCCTGCCACCCCCTGTGGGAGACCCAGAAGGAGTTCAGGCTCCTGGTTTTTACCAGGCCCAGCCCCGACTGTTGCCCCCATTTGAGGAGTGAACTATCAGATGGAAGATCTCTCTCTGTAACTGCCTTTCAAACAAATACATAAATCTTCCTCCAATTTTGAAACATTATTAAATTATTCATTAACTAATGAAATCCGAGTGGCAGAGAGTGTGTTCTACCCAGTGGTTTACTCCCCAGTGCCCAGAACAGCTGGGACTGGGTCGGGCTCAAGCTGAGAACTGGGAATTTAGTTTGGGGCTCCCATAGGGTTTCTCAAGGAAAAGAGAACCTGGGGAAGAATGCAGGGGAGGTGGAGTGAAAACAGTAGGGCCTGAGAGTGAACTGAGATTCAGGGGCAAGGGATGCATTCTGATTTTATCTTTCTTTGGGGCTAGAATGGCTGAGGCTTATGTCTGTAAGGGGGCAAGAACCTAGTTACTTGAGCCATCGTCTGCCATCAGATGGTAGGTCAGAGATAGGTCTTCATGAACAGAACGCTGGAATTGGGGCTGGAGCTGGGACTTGAACCCAGGGACTCCTGTAAGGAGGTGTGTGTCCCAAGTGGCATTTCAACCACTAGGCCAAATTCCTGCTCCAATCTCCCTGACACTGCCCCGATTTGATACTCATTAATAACTACCTATTGATTATTGGAAAATAATAAAATGTGCTTCGATGCAGTTGTTTATATTTTTAATATTTCTTCCACAGCTAGCTCCTTTAATTTTCATTTCCCTTTCCATTTAGGCCAAGGATATTTTTGCTTGGACTCCTGCTCAATTTCTTCCCTCTTCCTGCCCCCCCAACTTTGCAAAGATCGTTCCAGAAGTCAGTTCCTCCCTAATGCAGAAACTTGAAGCCCACTCATTTAAGGAGGCGATTTTAGGAGGAATTACGGGCTTGCAGCTTGACTCCTTAAAACTTGGTTGCTGGCTGTTAATCCTCACAGCCCTGTTCGCATCTGGAACCGGGGTCTGAGCAGGATCAGGCCAAGTCAGAGGCAGCTAGAGAGCTTGAACCTCGGGGACACAGTGAGGCCACAGAGGAGGCCTGGCCAGCTGTGCAATACCTTCCTGTCCCAGGAGCTCCCACAGCGCGGCTCCTGGTTGGGGGCCTCCTGCACAGGCCTGGGAAGCATTAGGCCCCCAAACTGCGGAGGGTCTGCCGCCTCCACCCCGCCCCCCACCACTCTCAGCCCGCCCCTCCCCCCTGAAGCCACGTTTTATGCACAGTTGGGATCCTGGATACAAGATCCATCCCGAGGGCGCAGGGTTTCACTTAGCAGAGGTGAAAGTGGAAACCGAATTCCCCCAGCACGGCTCGCTCTACCCACAAAGCCTTTGGTAGGAGCAGGAGCTGGGCCCTGGCCCGGGTTCCCCTCCGTGCGCGCGCACAGGCCCGGTTCTGGCAGCTTTGGTACGAGCTGTGACAACAGGACGCGGCGCTATCACCCTCCATAATTAGCCGGGCAAGCCAAGCTGCTGGAATATCAGCGCGCTGACAGCGCTCTCGCACCTAATGAATTATGCACGCGCCAAAGCGTAATCGGCTGTCACGTTCAAAATAGGTCAGCTGCGCAAAGGCTGCTGGAGGCGAACAATTCTCAGCAAGAGTAGCACATCCAAGGGCTTTGGTTAAAGCAAATCTCCAAAGGCGCTGCTTCTCCAAGCAATCCTGGATTAAGTACCTTCATGGAATCCAAGCTGCATTTGCAGAGTGGCTGTAGGCAGCGGCAGAATCCGCTGTCTCTCCCTGCAGAAGTGGGGATTAGGGGATGCAAAGCTCTACTTCAGCCTTCATTGACCCTTCCCCAAAGTGCCTCGAGGGGCTCGGGGAGGAGGTGGTGGGGACACAAGTGGCTGCCTGCTCGCATTTTTTTTTTTTTTTTTTTTTGACAGGCAGAGTGGATAGTGAGAGAGAGAGAGACAGAGAGAAAGGTCTTCCTTTTGCCGTTGGTTCACCCTCCAATGGCCGCCACGGCTGGCGCGCTGCAGTCGGTGCACTGCGCTGATCCGAAGCCAGGAGCCAGGTGCTTCTCCTGGTCTCCCATGGGGTGCAGGGCCCAAGCACTTGGGCCATCCTCCACTGCACTCCCGGGCCACAGCAGAGAGCTGGCCTGGAAGAGGAGCAACCAGGACAGAATCCGGTGCCCTGACGGGGACTAGAACCTGGTGTGCCGGCGCCGCAAGGTGGAGGATTAGCCTAGTGAGCCGCCTGCTCTCATTTGTTCTCTGCACACACGCCAGTGGCTGAGTCAGATTGATGACCCTGGATGCTGGATCTGTGATGGCACACAGGCCCCTCTGACAAGTACCTCTCAGCCCCAGGACCACATCCACAGAGGATCCAAGTTCAACAGCTGTGGGCCATGTGCCTCCTGCTCAGAACCAAATCCCAGACACTCGGGCTTCTTCACCACTCAGAACACACTTGCCCTGTTGTCGGCAGCGGATATATTGTTTATTCAACTCCAGTGCCCGGAGGAAAAAACCAGCATTGGTCTGGCTATTTCAGGGTTTGGAGAGCTGCTGGTGTGTTCATGTTCTTTTAATGGTTTTTGAGAATACAAAGGACTTTCTTCCAGGAGGAAGAACAATTTTTCCCCTCCAGGATTAGAATAAAGAAAGTGATGGAAGACATGGCTTGTGGGATTTGAGTTAAAATAAAAGCAAATGTGCTGCCTGCTGGCTGTTGCCTGTTAAATGGATGTGTGACAGAGAGGCTCACAGAAGCCTGCGAAGGCAGAAAGGGAGGGAGTTTAGTAATGGAGCTGACCCTGCCTTCTGTTGGGGGTATTCACAATCCTCTAGGTTGCTTCTAGCTGAGAGTCTATGAGTGGGCGAGGGGACCCCAACATTTAAAGGAAAATGGAATTAAAATATAAGTTGATTTGGGAGCACAACATTTTTGAAATCCATGCACAATGTGCATTTTTCATAAGCTTTTTGCAAACCTCGTGCATAGCCTTAGAGCCATTGAGCTGGAGCTTGGTGCCTACAGCACCCCGTGCGGGGAGAGCACAGGGAGGTGAGCACTCATGTGCATTTGCTCGGTTCTTGTGTTTGTGGTAACCCTGCTCCCAAGGCGGCGCAGGCTCTCATCTTCAAAGGTTCTCCTCCAAGGAGCCTGCCCAGAGGCTTCCCGCCCTTCCCTGCAGATCTCTCCTGCGGTCTCCGATGGGGTCGAGCAGAGTGTATCGCATGATTCCTGGTCTTATGCAACAGCCCACTTAGGTTCCGCACCCAGCGCCCAGAGGCTGGGATACGTCTATGGATCATTTTCACATGTGTACCTGCTGCTTTGCAGTCAACATGTCAACAGATGTCTCCCAAGTGCCCCCTGCTCTGGCCACTTAGAACAGGACTTTCTGAACTTATCCACTGTTTATAAGGATCCAAGACTGGATCTGTCCAAGACTGGAGCTCTGATTGCCCCACACAGCCACCCCCTCCTCAGCCACGCCTGTTCCCCCAGCAGCCTGCCCTGTGTCAGGAAGGAGCAACACCAATCTTCCAGACACCAGGCTGAGTCCACAGAGCCGTCTTTGGTTACACTGATCAGAATGATTCTTTGTAGGCAAATCAGATGACATCAGTTGGTCCACACTGGCCAGGGTCTCCCCATCTCACACGGAGTGAAAACTGTAGTCCTCACAGAGGCCTGTACATCGCTAGAAGGGCAGAGCCCTACCTCTCTTGGACCCACACTGTTCACCGGCCACACCATGCCTCCTTGCTGTTCCCGCAGCATGTTCCCCACACGCCCAGATGGCCAGACTCTGACCTTCAAGGCTCTGGGAATCTGTCAACACAGTCTTCCCAGCCCACCATCCCTGCCCCTCTTACGCTGCAGTAAAATTTCTCATGAACACGTGACCTTGTACGCAGTTGTCTCTTGTCTGGCTCCCTCCACTACAATGCAGTAAAATTCCACAAGGCCTGAGATTTTGCCCTGTTCACTGCCATGTTCTAAAAGCCGGAAAAGAATGAATCCCAGCCTGTGGCAGGCTTCCAACAGATATCCCTTCAACGAACGGGTGAAGAAATAAGTAGATATCCGTACATAGTTCTTAAGCTCCTGCTGGGGTTACACCTTCTAGTTAGCCTCTTCTTTAGACAGCTGGGGTGAGTGCCAGCCTCAGAGTATTTGCACAGAGATCCCCAACCAATTCCTAACCGGGCAGGAGTTAGCAGCAAGAATCCTATTCCCAATACTCACACAGGCTCCCTAAGGGAGTGCAGACGTGCGCGGCCTTGGTTGGAGGCAGCTCCCACAGCCACTTCTGGCTTTTGTGAAACCTCAGCTCCCTCCTGTTGGACTTACGTGGCTTAAAGGGAAACAGCTGCTCTGCAGGCTCTCAGGGACAGCCTGGTTCTTTCCTGGCTTTTGCTGTGCCCATTCCAAATGCCTTCTAGAAAATGTGGACACACATGCAATAATGGTGGCAAAATACACATACCAACATTTATCATCTTAGCAATTCCAAGTGTGTAGTTCAGTGGTATTAAGCACATTCACACTGTTCTGTAATCAATCTCCTTAAAACTTTAATTTTGCAAAATTGAAATTATATGCACATTAAACAACTCCCTATCCACTCATTCCCCCAGCCCCTGGCGACCAACCACCTACTTGTTGTTTTTTGAATGTGCCTGCTTTAAGTGACTGGCTTGTTTAACATTTTGTCCTCAAGTTTCATCCATGTTGTAGTATGTCTCTAAGTTTATTTCCTTTGCAAGACTGAATAACATTCCATTATATGTGTATGTGCTGTTTTGTATATCTGGTCCTCCACCAATGGAGGCTGGGCTTGCTTTCACTTTTTTGCCATTTGGAATAATGTTGCCATGAATCCAGTGTGCATCCATCTTCCCAAGACTTCTTCAATTCTGCTGGGTTTGATACCCAGAAGTAGAATAGCTGGATCATATTGCCATTCTATTTGTAAGTGTTTGAGGGATGCCATATTCTTTTCCACAGCGGCTGTAGTAGTTCACCAACAGTGCACAAGAGTTACCTAACTCTCTTTAATAGCAGGATCCCTGCCCCACCACGAACCCCAGTCCCCACCCCCAGCAAGTTAGAACTGCTCAGAGATGCCCGAGAGAGCTAAACATTCCTGCTGCTTCTAATGCTTAGCAACCAGGAGCTGAGTGGCCCCCGCTAAATGTGCAGGGGGTGTGGCAGTGCTCTTAGCTTTCTCCTGTTGTGTTGATTTTGAAAAGGGTTCCTTGTTCTGGAATTAATATTCAGGCTGAGCAGACACACGCTGCTCTGCCTTACAGTCGCAGGGCAATGGGCAAGAGCCAGTGTGGTTTGGGGCTGATCAAAGCTCTGCTAATCCTGTGTAATCTCCTAACATAAAGGTAATGTACTTCCCATTTGTGGTTCCTTTGGGAGGTGCTCCCTAAGACCCCGGTACCACCATTCCTTGGTGAACTGGGAAACTTGTGTGTGTGTGTGTGTGTGTGTGTGTGTCTGTGTGTGTGGAAAAGCTAGGACAACAACCTGGGGTCACACTCGCATGTCAGTCATTCACCATGAGTAGGTCCAAGCGTTGCAGAGTTGAGATATGTGTGCATCTGCAGGGTCAGATGGGAAGAAGGGCCCCCCTTTCCCTGAAATGACACAGAGAATACATGGGAAGGGCTACTTCCTGGGTGCTGTCTTCTCCCACCCAATCTAGTGCTGACTTAGAACAGATCCTTGGTCCTACTGTTTCTCCCCGTCCATGAATTTGCTTTCTCTCCCACTCCAACTCAAGTCCACTGCTGGGTTAGCCTTCTACTTGGCATTACAAAGCCATGTAACAGAACATTTATTTTCCTTAAGAGATTATTAAAATTGCCATAGGGTGGGTTTAATAGTGATAAGACCATTCTCTTCCTGAAAGGAGGAAGAACTAGAGGAAGAGATAGTGAGATGGTTAAGGAACAAGGATCAGAGGAAGCAAAATGATTTGGAAGCTGATGACTTAGACCAAAGGCAGGCAAGGTTTCCCTCTACAGAGTCAGAGTAAATATCTTTGGCTTCGTAGAGCAAGAGATAAAAATGTTATACAATAAGAAAGAAACCAAAATTTCACATATTGTTCATTGACAAAGTTCAACTTACAGTAATAGTTGAGTGCTTCATCTTTTGGTAATGATGGTTCATTAAAGAGAAAATGGAATCCTTTTTCTATGTGATAACACTTTGTGTAATTAGGGTTCAAAGTTAGCTATCAAGATCACCCGAACAATTGCAAATGTCTGTAAAACCGGTGGTTACTCGCAGGCTAAAGATATGTGGAGAGCCATTGACTGACTGTCTGATTGCAGGCTCAGCACTTCCTGTTGGGCCATAAAGACATAAGCCCCTGTTTTTCTGGGCATGGCGTCAAGGTGGGGGGAGACCCACAGGTTGTTTTTTTTTTTTTTTCTGTCTTTGGCATTGCAGTCTGAGTTGTGAATGATAAGATGTGCTGCCTTGTCACAGACAGAAGGGGAAGCTTCTTTCTAGGACTGGGGAGGCTCTGAGTTGACCCATGCCTGTTTCCCTCTGCCATAGCTGGTGCTGTTTACAGTTTAAAACTTTTATGAGCCACACTTAGTAAATACTTGTTGATTAACTCACAGCGAGTTGATTCTATTCATTTGTTGTGTTTCATGTAATATTATCATTGAGCAACTGCACTAATGCTTGTCTTCCTGTACATCTGTGTGCAATTAATATATTTACATACAAATGCACATAAATGGATTATCATGATTTCCTCTAGGAGGCTTAACCATTGAAAATATTTAGAAAGCAAAGGAAGTGAAAACAAAAACAAAACACCACTAAGAGGGGCCATTGTAGAGGCCACCTTTAAAATCTTAATTACTGTCCTAAAATGCTATACTCTATATTTAATTAAAGTTTCCTGTGGGTGCTATCTATCAATTAGAAATGTTTTAACATAGAGAATGTTTAGTCTTTCTTAGATCCCCCTTTTTAGAAGAATGTTGTGAAGCAGACAGGGCAGGCAGTGACTGGGATGTATTTACTGCAAGTCAATATTTGTCCAGGAAGTAGGTCTTGTAGACTGATAAAGTTGTGGTTGGTCATCTTCAGCAGTTTTGGACAAAGCAAGGGGCCCTGCTCTACAAGAACACTGCCGTAGCTTATAATGCTGTTTGGTATCCAAGGAAGTGTCAGAGGGAGACCGGACTGATTAAACTACTAGACAATGGATACGAAATCAGGTACTTATTCTGAGCCCAGCAGTGGGGTTATCCTCAGCCTTGTCCTGGTCAAATGGGCATCAGATGGCCACCAGGCTTGCTAATTCAGGAACCAGAGGTATCTCTGTGTTCCCAGGAAGGCAACCCTGTATCTTTGATTAAGCCAGCTCTTCTTCGTTTGCGACAAAGGCCAGCGGAAGAAGAAGGGAACTGGGAGGCTGGGACAGCTGAGAAAAATCACAGTTAAATAATGAATGACATTTATGTATTAAATCCTCAATAGTTTTCAGTGATCTCAATCATTATCTGCCTTAAGCATCAGCAAGTTTCGAGGGGGCAATTATCGGTGTCGTCTTTACCATCACTGTTACTGTCATTATCAGCATCACCTCCACTACCAGTACTGACAGCATCATATCACCACCGCTACTACCACCACCATCACCACAATCACCGCCGCCACCATATTACGTCTACCAGCATCACCACTACCTCTACCATCACCACCGCCACCGCCATGACCATGTCTCTACCCCACATCACTGTCATTCCTGCCACCACAATCACCAGTACCATCATCATCACCTCCATCAGCACATCATCACTCATCATTCCCGGGTCGGAAAAGCAAACTGAAGCTGCAGAGGGGTTAGGCAATTTGCCTGAAACCAAACAACTGGTCAGTTGAACCAGGCCTTTTGTGGTGAAACTTTTTGCTGTATTGCTACTTTTCCTTAGCTTGGAAGTCTGAGTGGTAAAAATCAAAGATTAAAAACAACAGTGATGGGGCTGGCACTGTGGTGCAGCAGGTTAACGCCCTGGCTGCAGTGCCAGCATCCCGTATGGGTGCCAGTTCGAGTCCTGGCTGCTCCACTTCTGCTCCAGCTCTCTGCTATGGCCTGGGGCAGCAGTAGAAGATGGTTCAAGTCCTTGGGGCCTTGCACCTGCGTAGGAGACCTGGAAGAAGCTCCTGGCTTCTGGCTTCGGATCGGCACAGCTCCGGCCGTTGCAGCGAATTGGGGAGTGAACCATTGGATGGAAGACCTCTTTCTCTCTGCCTCCTCTTCTCTCTCTGTGTAACTCTGACTTTCAATAAATAAATAGATCTTAAAAAAAAAAAAGAAAACAACAACAGTGGCTTCAAAATTTCTGTATGCAAAGTGCTCAAGATAGTAATGTGGCTGGGAAAAGGGTCTGGCCCCTCTCTGGAAGCCGTTTGTAGAACAAGAACAGTCACGAATTTTCTATTCATATTGTAGACTTCGGATTACTTAAAACATCAATATTTTCTTTAAAAAGGCTTTTGAAAATGCTTTATGTTACGATTTAAACTTTTAGGCTATTTTTCAGTTTTTAGAGATGCTAATGGAAATTAATAGGGGGCTGTAGCACATGTCACCCCAAAGGCATCCTTGGGCACCTCAGTGGATACATCAGAAGTTGGAGGAGAGTCTCCCCCAACCCCAAACATTTCAGTCACGTAGTTTATTTGAACACAGTTTAGAGAACCTCTTAAAAATAATACAAGTGCACTTTAAAAACTGTGGGAAAATGGAATTCAAAGATAATTTCATTTTGGTGCACAAAGTATTGAAATCCAGGCATTTTTTTTTTCATAATATGCATTTCCACCAAGTTTTGGAAGACTCCTCACATCTGCATATTTGAATCCTTGATGCATTTTTTTAAAGACTTATTTATCTACTTGAAAGTCAGAGAGAGAGGGAGAAACAGAGAAAGATGAAGAGATCCTCTATCTGCTGGTTCACTCCCCAGATGGCCTCAACAGCCAGGGCTGGGCCAGGATGAAGCCAGGAGCCAGCAGCTTCTTCCAGGTCTCCCACGTGAGTAGCAGGAGCCCTAGAACTTGGACCATTTTCCGTTGCTTTTCTCAGGTGCATTAGCAGGGAGCTGGTGTTGCAGGCGGCAGCTTTACCTGCTATGCTACACATGTTCATTAAATACCACCCCCCTGCATTGTGCTATTATGAATAGAAAAGAATCCCATCACAGGAAGCTTTCTTACTTAATGCTCTCTCTTGGGGCTTTTTTGAAGCCTGCCTTGTACGAATCAAACATTCTATTGAACAGCTCAGCCAGCTGGCTCCACTTGTGACCTGAAAGGTAGGCTGTTTTCTTCTTGTTTTCAGCTCACTACTTCATACACTGAATGAACGATTTAAAATATTCTAAGTCCAGGTGGAGGAGGATCTTCCCATGCAGTTTGAGTTGCAGAATGTACATATTTAATTAAACTTTTAACTCCCAACAATCAAAAAAAAAAAAAAAAAAGAAAGAAAGAAAGAAAAATGCACCAAACCATGTAACTTTCCAGAAGGCAGGAACTTATTTCTTTTCTTTTTATTTAAAAATGATTTTTTTTTTTTTGACAGGCAGAATGGACAGTGAGAGAGAGAGACAGAGAGGAAGGTCTTCCTTTTTCCATTGAATCACCCTCCAATGGCCGCTGCGGCCGGCGCACCGCACTGATCCGAAGACAGGAGCCAGGTGCTTCTCCTGGTCTCCCATGGGGTGCAGGGCCCAAGCACTTGGGCCATCCTCCACTGCACTCCCGGGCCCCAGCAGAGAGCTGGCCTGGAAGAGGGGCAACCAGGACAGAATCCGGCGCCCCGACCAGGACTAGAACCCAGTGTGCCAGTGCCGCAGGCAGAGGATTAGCCTATTGAGCCGCGGTGCCAGCAAAAATGATTATTTTTTTAGGGCTAACTCTGTAATACAGAAGGAAATGAAATGCCTACAGGGTCTTTTCTCAGTTTACTAGGTATTCTTTTAATGAAAATTTTGATACAAGCATCTTCTCTCTTTCAAGTGATAAAATAGACACCTTGCCCACCTAAAAATTCACATTTTCCATTTTAAGGTGCAAGGTTTTTATACCCTATCCAACTTTTTTTCCGTAGGTGTCTTATGCCTTAAGCATTTGTGACACAAAGTTGAGGTATGGAAAAGTCTGGGACAGGAAGTCCACGTGTGAAAGAATGATGGTAATAGAGAGAAATAATTATTCATTTTCCTTCTGGAGTAAAATCTATCATTCTATCCGCCTTTGGATTCTCCTCCATCATGGGCCAAGATCTCCCCCTTAAAAATGTCTAAAAGTGAGCAAGGAGGTTCCTCTCTTCTCAAAGGGCTATCCCATCTGATTAACGGGATATGTTCTGTCTACACAGCACCAAGTGGGTTGTCAGCTCACTAGGCCTGGTTTGCCTATCAACAGGCATGGAGCAGTCCAGGTTCTTCATGTGTCCCCTTCACTTTGGGTGTGCAGAGGCTGTGGGACCACTCCCCTGACACTGAACCAACCACATCCATACTCAGCCTCCCCATAGACAGCACTGCACGGAGCCTGGAGCAAACTCAATGGCGAGGAGCCATGAGAATGCTCAGCATCCTCCAGCACTCACTTTTCTGGCTTCATTTCCCTCTGGTTTCACTGGGCAGGTCAATTCATTACTTATTTCTAGTCTATCCCCTCTCCTTTCCAACTTCTCTGTGTCCCTCTTCTGGGACTTGAAACAGTCATCAGAATTCAGCTCAACTGATACCTTTTCCATCTTTAAAAACTCTTCTGAAATCAACCCAATTTTAAACATCTTAGTTAGGGGCCGGCACTGTGGCGCAGTGGCGCAGTGGGTTAACGCCCTGGCCTGAAGCGCCGGCATCCCATATGGGCTCCGGTTTGAGACCCGGCTGCTCCACTTCCGATCCAGCTCTCTGCTATGGCCTGGGAAAGCAGTAGAAGATGGCCCAAGTGCTTGGGCCCCTGCACCCGCATGGGAGACTGGGAAGAAGCTTCTGGCTCCTGGTTTTGGATTGGCCCAGCCCCAGCCATTGTGGCCATTTGGGAAAATGAACCAGCAGATGGAAGACTTCTCTTTCTCTCTCTGTCCCCCCCTCCCAGTTTTTCAATAAATAAATCTTTAGCTTAGCTAAAATCACAGTTTTCAGCAAACAGTCACAAGCAGAATTTAGCCATCCAAAAATAAATCAGAAGTTGTTCAAGCTGACACTTGCTAAACACAGTAAAACACCGGTGGCACAGCTAACTGGATACATGACTTTTCCTTCGTTAATAAATACATTGACTCCAGTAAGTGAAGTGGCTCCTATCAAGGAGGGAGAAGAAAGGGCAATCCTCATAACTTATTTCAATGTTTTAGCCATAACGACACGTTTTTTCTTTTCTTTTAAAATCGCCATACATACAATGGGTGTGTGTATTCTCTCAGTTTTCGGCTCCAGAAGACACATTCTAGAAGGTTCCTAAAAAATGGAGACTTAGCTGGCTGCTCATAGACATATAAAAATAAACATTTGAAATGCTTTCCTTGTAATATTGGGCCCCTTTTGGCATTGCTCTGACATAAATAAGTCACCCTGAGGTCGCCGGAGGGCGTGAATCAGAGGGGTGGGCTGGTGGCCGACAGCCTGCATAGCTTTGGTGCACTGTGCTATTTTAGTCTGTGCCCCTCAAATGACACCATCTCTTTGGCACCAGCCAAAGAAAGCTTCCTAGACATCTATGGGAAGAGAATGCTTTGCAGTAATCCCAGGCAGAGGTCATCCAGGCATGAATTACTGTGGGGAGGCCTGTGTCTGCTCTGCACCACTTGACATAGAAAGCAAGGAAAATGATTTCCAACCAAAGCGCTGATCCAGGAATCCAGGGGTGGAAACTGATCTAAGCAGTCCGGCAAAGAGGGAAAGCAGAGCAGTCAGTTCTTTTCAACCCAGGAAACTACACCAGCTGCTCCCTATCCTTGCTCCAAAACCACTGCTTGGGTGCAGTGGAGAACCCCAGATAATTTTTGTGAAATGGTCAACAACGTTAAATAGCAAGGATTGCATTTAGCTAAGATGTACAACGCGGCAGAAACAGAACACTCCAGCTCTCTCTGGCCAGGCTCTTCCATCCTGTTTCTCTTACTTTTTCTGTGGAGCCTCGCCTAGTCAGTCTGAACTTCCAGGATTTATTGGTTTTGCTCAGACTCCTGGTTGAATTTCTCTCCTTTCCTTTCTATCTTCTTTTAATTTTGGGAGGGGCAAACGTCATTCAGTAGACAATACTGAAAGATACCAGATTATGACAGGCTACATAATTATTTACCTCTTTTTAAAAAACACTAGTACTTTGGTTTTTGTAAGCGGTCTTCTAAGAAAGACAAAAAGCAGGCGTTTACCCCAATTACAATTCCAGTTCTGATCGGCGTGTGTCGGTTCTCTCGCGCCTTCTGAGCTGAGGTTTCCACTGAAGCAGAATGAGCGCTAACTCCTTGGCTTGGGGAAAGGAGTGATTTGGTTAAAAAGCAGTGGCATTTTTTCCACTCATCTGCTTACTTCTTCAAGAGCATCAGGCAGCTAATGGTTGAGTTGGCTGCATCTCGCTGGGTTGTCTCCATCCGGGAGAGTTTTCCCTCTCAGGGGAGGGGGACTCTATGTTCCTAGTTGGTCTGCCAGGTGCAAGGGGGCATTCCAAGATCTGGCAGAAGCTTGGAAGCTCCCCTTGGCTTTCTGAGCAAGATCTAGGCATGCAAATGTGCAGAGACTATAAGAGCCTGAGAAATACTTGGCACACATGTTGTGAACTTGCGGTGTCTTATTGTTCTAATCATTGCACTTGACGGCAGATGACTGAGCAGTGCTGCAAAGCAGGCGATGAGGACTGGGGTGTCTTGGGAGACTGTGTCGCAGCTTTAACGTGTGCCAGGGGGAAATTCTGGCTGCCGAAACACTGACTGACCAGCACGCGGCCAACTGCTGCCTCCCACACATGAATTCTGCTCTGTTCTGGAAAGCTGGCCAAGGCCTCCCCTCTGCAAGGCCCTTCTTTCTTTTTCCAATGATGATGATGATCCTCATCATTGTTAGAGTTCTCATTCCCGTTCTCACCCATCCAGCTGTTTCCACTAACATGTATCAGATTGGCTGTCCAGATGACACAGAACAAAACCAATGAAAGCCTTTTAATTTGGTAAGCTTGAAGCAACAAGGGGAGAAGAGCCTATGATTCTGAGTGCTGGTTTTTCAGTACCTTGATAATCAAATCGATCATTTTCCCAAGAAAGAGGATATTTCCTTAATAGTAACCATCTTCTAAGTGACACGATGATGTTGGTAGTGGGGTTTGGAAAGCAACCTAAGGGGGTGTGCGTGTAGAAGACAGAGTGAGAGAGAATAAATACTGAGGTCTGCGGTCGCTCTCTCTCTGATCGTACGCAAGCCTGCTCTGTAACAAGAGCAAAGTTACACATCAATGCGTCTTGGTTCTGTGAACCTCAACATTTTCTTTAACCACAGAAAACAATAGCTGATGCAAACAGGACCTCAGAAAGGCAGTTACAAAATACACTGTGAGCGTGACTTATTTTTTCTTTCCAGATTTTTATGCCATCCATAATTCTAAAATAAGTTATATATATGATATTTATATGTATATTATATAATATATACATATGATAACAGGCTTCTGAGCATTGTCCTTTGAGTTAGTAGATACTCATTGTACCAAAACCTTTTTGTTTTCTTGCTTATTAAGTGAGTAGAAGCACAGATGAAACAGATGACAAGCATGAATTATTCCAGGAAGACAGCCAAGGGCACCTCAAAAAGTTCATCGAAGAATGAAATAATAGTATGAGTTTATTTTGGTAGATTTTTTTTTTCATAAAATGTGGAAAAAGCATATCATGAAAAACTATGCATGCATTTTAAAAATTGCACCCACATAAATTTTTACACTTGTAATTCCATTTTTCAGTAACTTTTAAAGGTATTCTCATATGTCACACTGCAGAAAAGATTAAGTAGAATACTGGAATTTAAAAAATGAGCTCTTAAAGAGTGCATAATCAACCCTTCTGCTTTAGGTAAAGAATGAAGCTCAAAGAGGTTAAATGACTTCCTCAAGAACCTACAACTGTGTATCAGCAGAGGTACCGTTACAATCCTGGCTCCTAACAGCTTGTCCAGTGTTTCTATCATGCTGAACCTCTGAAAAGTTACTTATAATCCTACTTTGAACCTACTACGTTAAATAGACATGTGAACAAATGCTGAATTCCCTTTAATCATAACCATTTTATAAACCCATACTTGTAAATATAGGAGAAATTCATATCTTTTGAGTCTGTGCCATATTTTAGACATTATACTAAAGTCTTTCTCTATAGCAACATGTAATCAGCACACTGCTCCATGAAATTTGCACCCCATTTTAGTGCAAATTTAGTGGAAGAACAGAGAGATGAAACAACCTTGTAAGGGCACAGAGTGGATGGATGGACAGAGCCCAGGCACAGAGCCCAGGCAATGCACCCCGGAGGTGACCCCACCCAGAACACACTGAAGGTCAGGTGCCTGCTGGGTAAGCCTGCCCACATATTAGACAACACGAGCTGTGACTCTGTGTAAGGATTCACCAGATATTGGCCTTGCCAGGATTCTGTCCATAATCTCTAGGACTCAGTTAAATGAGATGCCCAGGTTGCAAGGGGCAATGCACCTCACAGTGAAGCTCAATGCGCGTATTCTGAGTCTGCTCTGAAGACAGTCTGTTCAACGGGATAGGCATTAGTGACCCAATACACAACTGAGGAAACCTGTGGTACAGGCAGCCCCCGTCTCCCAGCTGGACTCCACCCTGTGGCTGTTAACCCCGAGTGTTCAGGAGACGGGTCCTACAGTTCACTCAAGCCCGTTTTGGGGAGGTGTCCATGCTTCCCTTCAGGGTGGCGCCACACAGTACGCAGAGTGCCCCCTCAGTCTGTAGGTGGTGCTGTTTAGCACCACAGCCAGGTGGAAAGGAGAAAATCCCTCTGTGTGCAGAAATGTGGGCTGCATGGCCTGGAACCCCGTGCCTGAAGGGAGGGTCAGGTGAATAATTACCAAATTGTCTCGTGCAGGCTTACCATCCTAGGTGGGAACATCTTGTGAACCCTACAGGGAGTTAGTGCCCAGGAGGGTATAACCAAGAGAAAACATTTTCAGGGAGAAGAGAGAGCTGAAGATCTTAGCCTAAAATCAAACTTCAAAGTCACGATATCTCTAAATGCCTGCCATCAAAGTAAAGCAATGCACTTGAGAATCTGGCTTGAGCAGACATTCTGCAAGTTACTTAACTTGTGATAAAATCTAAAATTATGATTTTCAATATATCTGTGGCTGGAACAAAATAATGGAAAGACTGACATGAACTGTTGACAGTAGCTATGCTCTAGATAACCAGATTACAAGGAGTTCTTATTATGTAATGCTTTTTCATTGTTCTTCAGTGATTTTGTATTACGTGGTTAATCACACACACACACACACACATATACACAGAGAAACTTACTACTGGTCCTTTAAAATATTTACTTGATAGAGATTTTTTTAATGCCTAAATGGATTCCTATGGAAATTAGCCAAATTCATGAAGTCATAGAGTCCAGATTCCCAATTATTTACGCAGTCCCAAATATAAGAAAAGATCTTGCCTGGGACCCAGCCTCATGGAATGCATTGGAAAAGGCAGCCATGGATTTCCAGCCACTCAAAATCGCAGCCCTCATAGCTAAACACCACTGCAGAGGCAATTTATGGGAGAACAACAAAGTGAGAGTGGATGATCAGGTAGTGCCAGTGGGTGTCATGGAAGCTTCTAGGCTTCAGCACCCCTGCCTGGGAGAAAAGGGGCAGGGAACGGCTAATAGAGAGTGGGTGTCAATAAGTGTAAGGAAGAGTAAGAGAGTGAGAGGGAGTGAAAGATTGGGAGAGAGAGAGAGAGAGAGAGGAAGAGATGGGAAGTGCAGGCACACCAAGCACTGTGACAGGCATCCCTCAAGGTGTTAGACAAGACAACACAGGAGAGGAACTGGAGAGAGATTTAGGACTATCTTTCAATCTAAAGTAAATATGTATCAAGTCATGCTTTTAACAGTAAGCATTTAGAGAAACCACTCCACTCCCTTGTCCCCCCCCTTTGCCTCGTGGTCCTTGGGAGGCAGCTTGATGCCTGCAATGCCTGTCGCACTCAGAAGGCTTGATTTTCGTCATTTCACAACACTGGAGTCCTTGCCCAAGCCAGGCAAAAAGTTTCCAGCGGTGTCAACACAGAGCAAAGTAGGACCTGAATGGCTCCTGCCAGAAAGACGAGCTTACCTTCCCCGAAAATGTCATCCTCTTCGTCCAGCAGGAGCTCCTCTGCATGGAGAGACTGCATCTCGGGCAGGAGAGCGAGCACAGGCAGCCCGCGGTCAGGGCAGCCCCAGCCCCAGCTGGCCACTGTGCCCCCTCCCCGGCGACTTCCTCTCCCTGGCTTGCCCAAGCCCTGCGGGGAGGGCTGCTTCCGCACGGGGCCCCAGGAAAGCAGTTTCATTCATACGAGCAGTCTTTTGAAGAGTGAGTGCCAGGTGGGGTAATTCTCACTGCTGAGAAGAATGAACGTTTTGGACAGGGGCTGCAGATCCGGTTGGATCTGAATGCAGTTATCACTCACAGTGTGAGCGCGGGGAATTCTGTTTCAAAGCGCCAACTTTCATATTTTCTTAAAGAGGAAGGTTGGCTCTTCGCTTTCTTGCTTATGAATTTGAACACAATGGATAGCGTTGAAAGAGAGGGGGTTCGTATTTCTCCTATCTGGGTTTTGCTTTAATGACAATTTATCTGAAAGTAAAGCGAGCCGCTATGCTCAGCTGCAGCCGGCATTCGCAGGGCAGTGTTTCTGTTTCACTCAGTAATAGTTGTGTTTTTCTTTCTCTTTTAACCTCTTGCATTTGAGTATTGGAAACTTTACTGTGTTTAAACCAAATTTAACACATCTGGGTAGGCACTCATTGGCTTGATTAAATCAACGGATGGCGGCCTTCCATTTCGGAATACTTATTAACATCAGACTTTATTGTTAAAGGGGAAAGAATGAGATGTAATTCAAAAAACAGCTTCTCTCCAAGGGAGGAGTCACCACTAAGCTTTCGCGTGAGTACCAGTGCCTGGCATGACCGTACCATGCTAATGTCTACACACACAGTGTAAACAGGATTGCGTGATGTGGTGGCTTCAGCTGGGACTTTCCAGAGCTCTGTGTTGTGTAGACCTCCTGGATTCAGAGGCTCAAGAAATGCAAATAGAGGTGGTGATAAGGAGCTGTGGTCCCAAGGCGCTTATATCCGGCAACTTTACTTATTGCACGGTTTTGAAGGGGCTCCCAGTGCTGCCTTCCAACCTGAGGGACCAT
Source organism: Oryctolagus cuniculus (assembly GCF_964237555.1). NCBI lineage: Eukaryota > Metazoa > Chordata > Mammalia > Lagomorpha > Leporidae > Oryctolagus > Oryctolagus cuniculus. The sequence continues at coordinate 152,279,821 of NC_091436.1, forward strand.
TCCCACCTCCTGGAACTGTGCCCTGGAAACTGCCCCGGTTTCTCCCAGAGCAGGGTGTGGATGGTGGGGCTGGAGAAGTCTAGCAGTGAGAAGGTGTCACCCCAGAGGAAGTCAAGAGCACTCACTTAGTGCCAGCTGAGCACCCACAGTGCACTTGTCCCTGTGCTCATGATTGTGTGGTTCCCAAAGGGTGCAGGCTCGAGTCCTGATGGGATGTCCGATGGGTCTTAGCCGTGGCTGGAATCATCCTTGGGGTAGAGCTTGGAAATGTGTGTGGTGTTGGGTGCTGCACAATGACTGGAGGTCATTGCTAGAATTTGCTGTCTTGGTACCTGAGGGCCAGGGTTGGCAACCTTCCTGCATTGCATGGAACAGTGGCTCAGGAAGAAGCGTCCAGCCCCAGAAACCAGTAGCACTCCCCACTGGCAAATGACCCTTCCCTGCCTTGATTGCTACTTGAATGTTTCTGGTCAAAGATTGCACTTAATGACATAAATTAAGTTAATTGAAAGGGCCCCGGATGTGGGGATCTGGATGTTGGTCACGGTCCATTTTTTGTGTGGGTGGATAAGCGCTAGGTGTCTACGTGAGAGCCTCGTTACATTTCTCAGCCGTTCTCCTGTGTCCTTCAGTCTTCACAGCTTCATCAGGCGTTTGCCATCGTCTCCTCTTACAGAGGAAGTAATGGGGCTCAGAGAGCTTGAATAACTTTCTGAAGATCATGCAGATTTGTCTAACTGCAGAGTTTGCCCCGCCCCTCTTAATAGCTCCACAGGCAGCTGCCGATGGTCCAGGTTACTGTGGCTTCCCAGCGGTTCTTGGAGGTCCACACCACCCCCCTCCCCTCCCACCTCAGAGCCAACAGGTACCATGTGAACCCTGAGAGCCCCCACCAGCCACTTCAACTGACTAACATAGCCTCTCTAGGTCTCCTTATCTTCGAATGGGTGGAATAGTGTCCTTACCACTTTCTCTGCACCTAATCATTTGTTGCAGCCGTAACCCCCATAACCCGGGATGTGAGCTTACTTGGGAACAGGGTCACTGCAGATGTAATTCATCAAATGATCGCCTATCAACCGCAGTGGAGTAGGGTGGGTCTTTAATCTGAGATAACGGTTTTATTTATAAAAAGGGAGATTTAGACAAGATAAATGCTGGGAGAATACTGTTTGAAGAGGAAGGCAAAGATCTACAGGCCAAGAACACCAGATTGGTGCTAGACTACCAGAAGGCAGGAGAGAAGCCTAGGACAGATTCTCCTCGCATTCCTTGAGAGGAGCTGACCCTGCCAACACCTTGACCTTGGACCTCCGGTCTCCAGAACTGCAAGACGATAGATTTCTGCTTAGGACACCTAGTTTGCGGTACTTTCTTATGGCAGCCCTAGCCAACAAATGCACTTGCTCACTTGGCTAATTTTGAAGATTAAGTAGGATAATTCACGTGAAGGAGCTGACACAGCACGTGGTGCCCAGCGATACCCAGTTATAATTATTCAACTCAACCATCCCGTGGGGAAGCGAGGATTGTTTTTGGTTGAAACTTTGATGAAGATTGAGAATGGTCAGTCACCATGCTTTTTACAAAATCTCAAGAACCTTAGTCTCTTCTCCAATCTTGAAAACACAGCAAACACTCTCAGAGAACAAATTACAAGTGCCCCTGGAATGTAGAGCCAGAGTCCTTGTTCCTTAAAGTTGATGATCGTCCCCGGGGCGCTAGGACACGGACACACGACGAGTTAACAAAGGAAAATGAGTGAATTCCAGATGCACGCATCAGTACGGATGAACTTCAAAACATAATGTAGAGCTGGCGCTGCGGCTCACTAGGCTAATCCTCCGCCTTGCGGGTTCTAGTCCCGGTTGGGGCGCCGGATTCTGTCCTGGTTGCCTCTCTTCCAGGCCAGCTCTCTGCTGTGGCCCGGGAAGGCAGTGGAGGATGGCCCAAGTGCTTGGGCCCCTGCACCCCATGGGAGACCAGGAGAAGCACCTGGCTGCTGGCTTCGGATCAGCGCAGTGCACCGGTCGCAGCGCACTAGCAGTGGCGGCCATTGGAGGGTGAACCAACGGCAAAAGAAAGACCTTTCTCTCTGTCTCTCTCTCTCACTATCCACTCTGCCTATCAAAACAAAAACAAAAACAAAAACAAAAACAAAAAACAAAGCCAGTTGGCCAGTGCCGCGGCTCACTAGGCTAAAAAACAAAAACAAAACAAAACATAATGTAGTTACATGAAAACATAAATCATATGATTGTGTCTACATAAATGTTCAAAATGGGAAAAATGAAAACAAAAAGTGAAATCGTGCTAGACGCAGTTCTAAAAGCCTCAGGTTTGCTTGTTTCTCGCACCAGTCCTATGCTGTAGGCACAGCTATCATTGTGCTATGTAACCTCACCCAAGAGGTGAAATCACCTACCCCAGGTCATGCAGCTCAAAAATGGTGGAGCAGCTGGGATTTGAGCCTTCCCTAAAGTCCATACTTCTAAACACTGCTACCCTGCCTTTCACACAGCCAAAGCAGCTCTTTGCAGGTCCCCACCGGGAAGCACTCCCAGCCTTTGCTCACGTGGCTCCCTCTGCCTCGAAGTCTCCCCTATTCCCCTCTGTCCTACCAACTTGGGAATGTCCTCTCATTCTTTAACCCGTGGCCTTTTTCCTCTGTGAAGCCTTTTCTGACATCTCCAGCTCTGGCTTCTGACTCCAGCTTCCTGCTAATGCAGACCCTGGGAGGCAGTGGTGATGGCTGAAGTATCTGAGTTCCTGCCACCCGCATGGAAGATGTAGAATAAGTTTCCAGCTTCTGGCTCTTGTCCTAGCCCAGCCCTGAAGTTGCAGGCTCTTGGGGAGAGAGCCAGCAAATGGGTTTTCTCTCTCTCTCTCTCTCTCTTTCCCCATGTTTCTGACTCTTAAATAAAATTATAAAATTAATAATGAGTGCTCTCATTAGTCTATTTTTGCTGTTGTTGTTGTTACTGTAACAAAATCCCTGAGGCCTGGTACTTACCAGGAAAAGAGACTGAAAGTACAAGATCAGGTGGCCCCATCTGTTCAGTCTCTGGTGTGAGCCAGTCTGGCTGTATCACAACACAGTAAAGAAACAGAAAGGGAGGGGCTGGAGTTGTGGCATGGCAGGTTAAGCAGCTGCCTGTGAAACAGGCATCCCATATGAGAGCCGGGTTAAGTCCTGGCTGCTTCACGTCCAGTCTATCTCCCTACTAATGTGACAGGGGAAGCAGTGGATGATGGCTCCTACCATCCACGTGGGAGACCTTGATGGATTTCCAAGCTCATGGCTTTGTTGTGGTCACTTGCGGAGTGAACCAGCAGATAGAAGATCTCTCTTTCTCTCTCTCTGCCTCTCCTTCTCTCTCTGTGTAACTCTGACTTTCAAAAAAATAAATAAATCTTTTAAAAAATTGAAAAGAGAAATAGTCTCATACACAAAGGGACCATGCACATGGTAGCCTATTTTATAACAGTCCACTCTGGAGAGAATTTACTCACTGTGAGAGCAGCTGAGGGCTGGAGCAGCACTCCCAGTGACCCACTTGCTTGCACCAGGCCCTACTTTTTAAAAAATCCATGATTCAGCATTGCCACACTGAGGACCAAGCCTCTAGCACGTGAATCTTTGGGGACAAATTATATCCAAGCTATAGCAAGTATCCCCTCTGTTTCATGTATAGTCAAAAAGATTTTAGTGTGTGTAGAGGTGACTGTGTATGTGCTGTGTTGAACATATGAAAATCAATATAACAATATTTTGTGGCATGCAATTTTAGATTATACTGATCATTGATTTATATATTAACTTGAAACATTTCTGTGTGCTTCGCTGTCTGTGAAGAAGTGTTTAGAGGGGGAAGCCCTGATTGGGGGGAAATGTCTTCCATTGTGGGCTTTTACTCAATCACAGGGGAACTTCACCATCTTCTCTCTCTATTTCTGGAGAATTTCCCAACCCCCCTAAGAGTGTTTTTCTTTTCTTTTTCTTTCTTTCTTTTCTTTCTTCCTTTCTTTCTTTCTTTCTTTCTTTCTTTCTTTCTTTCTTTCTTTCTTTCTTTCTTTCTTTCTTTCTTTTTTTTTTTGACAGGCAGAGTGGACAGTAGAGAGAGAGAGACAGAGAGAACGGTCTTCCTTTTCCGTTGGTTCACCACACAATGGCTGCTTTGACCAGTGTGCTGCGGCCAGCGCACCGTGCTGATCCGAAGGCAGGAGCCAGGTGCCTCTCCTGGTCTCCCATGGGGTGCAGGGCCCAGGCACTTGGGCCATCCTCCACTGCACTCCTGGGCCCCAGCAGAGAGCTGGCCTGGAAGAGGGGCAACCGGGACAGAATCCGGCGCCCCAACCACGACTAGAACCCGGGGTGCTGGCGCTGCAAGCGGAGGATTAGCCTATTGAGCCGTGGCGCTGGCCCGAAGAGTGTTTTTCAAAACCCGATTTCCATGTATACAGACTTCAGAGCGGGGGGAAAAGAATCTGAACTAATTAGGGGTAAAGTGTCCAGAAACAGAAAGGAGAACAAAGTAGGACAGAGGAATTGAAACTGTGAAGAGTGGTTGGAATAAAAAATGAAAAAGAAAGGTAAAAAAAAGCAAAACAAAACCGCAGAGCCAGAAATAATCTTATCTTTGGGAAACTTCTAGTAAAAACGCACATAAAATGTAAAATGCTACACCCAAAGAGCTGGGACTCCACTAACTTGATTTTAACAGTGCTCCTGTTCTCATGTTGCTGAGAGGTGGCGACCCCATGCGACAGCAGCACTCCCAGGGCCTTTGGAAGCCTTTCTGCCCCTCCCTTGGCTTGAGGGCCATCTTTAGGCTGCAGGTGCCAGGGAAGCATGTAGACAAGCCTGTCAAAGCCCTAGATGCTTTTCTTCAACAGGACTGAAACAATGGGAGTGACAGCCCACTCAATGAAACCGATCCTTCCACTCAAGACAGAAAAACCCAGTAAAAATCAATCCCTACGGCAAGGTTGGAGCCATGGGTTGGCAAACACTGTGGCTGCCTGAGGCAGTAACTAAGGGTTTGAGGCCAAATAATGGGCTAACCAAAAATATTAAAGGGAAAGGATAGGGAATGAGATGTTTATGGGGGCTTGAAAAGCTCCAACATATTTTCGGAAATCTAGCTGTCCAAGCACGTGTAAGGTTGTCTAACATGCAGAATTGCCATATTATATTATTTAAAGTTTCTAGTTTTCAACACAACATTATGAGAAATGCCAAGAAGCAAGTAAGTATGGTCCATACACGAAACTTTAAAAAAAAAGCCATCAATAGAACTCCCTGAAGAGGCCCAGATATTGAGCTTCCTAGACAAAGACTTTAAACTTCTATTTAAAATATGTACAAAGGGCAGTGGGCAGCTAGCCCAGTGGTTAAATGGCCCACATTTGAGTGTCTGGGTTTGATTCCTGGCTCCAGGTCTTGCCTCCGGCTTCCCACCCATGCAGATCCTGGGAGGCAGCAGTGATAGCTGTGCCATCCACACTGTAGGCCTGGGTTATGATCTGATCTGTTGGCTGTGGTACTGACCCTGTCCTGCTCGTTGTTAGCATCTGGTATGAACCAGACGATGGGAGCTCTTGGTCTGTTTGTCTCTCAATTACATAAAAAAGTATTAATTAAAACTAAAAAATATATTCAAAGGCTAAAAGAAACGACACCTATAGAACTCAAAGAAGATAAGAGAACAATGTATCAACAATAGATAATATCAATAAAAAGATAAAAACTATAACACAAGCCACGTAGAAATACTGAAAAGGAGACGCATAATAAGTAACATGAAAAATTCATCACAGATTCTTAGCAGCAGATTTCAGCTGGCAGAAGAAAGAACCAGCAAACTTAAGAGAGGTTGACTGAGGTCATCCAGATTGAAGAATGGAAGTGGAAAAAGAATGAAGAAGTAACAGGGGGCCAGCGCCGTGGCTCACTAGGCTAATAATCCTCCACCTAGCAGCGCCGGCACACCGGGTTCTAGTCCCGGTCGGGGCGCCAGATTCTTTCCCCGTTGCCCCTCTTCCAGGCCAGCTCTCTGCTGTGGCCTGGGAAGGCAGTGGAGGATGGCCCAAGTGCCTGGGCCCTGCACCCCATAGGAGACCAGGAGAAGCACCTGGCTCCTGCCTTTGGATCAGCGCGGTGTGCTGGCCGCGGCAGCCATTGGAGGGTGAACCAATGGCAAAGGAAGACCTTTCTCTCTGTCTCTCTCTCTCACTGTCCACTCTGCCTGTCAAAACAAAACAAAAACAAAACAAAACAAAACAAAAAAAAGTAACTGGGGCCGGTGCTGTGGCATAGCAGGTAAAGCTGCCGCATGCAGTGTCGGCATCCCATATGGGCACCGGTTCGAGTCCCAGCTGCTCCACTTCCCATCCAGCTCTCTGTTGTGGCCTGGGAAAGCAGCAGAAGACGGCCTAAGCCCTTGGGCCCCTGCACCCACATGGGAAGAACCGGAGGAAGTGCCTGACTTCTGGCTTCAGATTGGTGCAGCTCTGGCCATTGTGGCCAATTGGGGAGTGAACCAGAGGATGGAAGACCTCTCTCTCTGCCTCTCCTTCTCTGTGTAACTCTGACTTTCAGATAAAATAAATTAAAAAAAAAAAAAAAAGAAGTAACAGAGCTGCAGAGAACTCTGGGATAAATAACAGGAGTCTCAGAAGGAAAGGAGAGAGGAAAAAGGGGATGGAAAAAGGAAAAGAAACAATGGAGGAAACTTCCTGATTTGATGAAACATATTAATCGGTATACCTAAGAAGCTCAGGGAACTCCAAGCAGGAGAAGCTCAAAGGAATCCACAGCTGGAATCATGATCCAAGTGTCAAAGGCTAAAAAGCGGAGAGAAGGTTACCACTTCAAGAGCAAAGTGATGTTCCTTATTGAGGCTCAAGGGCCTCAAGAAGTCTAACAGACACTTTCTCGTTGGAAACTACAGAGGGCGTTGAAAGTCCTGAAGGGGGTGGGGGGACCAAGCCTGTTAATTAGGAATTCTATAGCCAGCAAACTCATCCCTCAACAATGAAGGAGAAATGAATACGTTCCCAGGCGTGCGAAAGCTGAGGCGGTTGGTTACCAGCACACCAGCACTGTAGGAAATGTTAAGTGGAGACATGTAGGTTGAAATAAAAGGATCCTAGGTGGTGGTTTGAAGAAAAAAATAACACCAGTAGAAGTAACTGCACAGGTAAACATAAGAAACTACGAAAGTATTTATTTGGAACTCTTTTCTTCCATCTTTACAGAAGCTAAAACTTCATAAAGCAAGAATTATAAGTCTATGTTCATTGGCATACCATGTGTAAATATGTATTTTAGACAAAATAACAGCACAAAAGGTGGGGGAGTGTATAGCTATAGAGGATCGCAATTTTTATATGCAATTGAAATCACAATGGAATTAATCCAAACTAGATTGTTGGAAATTAAGATGTTAATTATAATCCTCAAGGCAATCACTAAGAAAATAACAATAAAAATAGTAAAAAAGTTACAAGGAAACTAATATTGCACCCTAGAAGATATCTACTTAGCAGTGAGTGACACTGAAAAAGTAACACTGTTAATTGGTAAACATTTCTTTTCATTCTCACTTGTTACTTTATATAAACATAAACTTGACTTCTCAGTGCTTACACACAGAGAGATAAAATGTAAGAATATATACAACTAAGTCCTGCCTCACCATGGCAAAGAGCAATATTCGCCCATGGGTAAATGAATGAATTGAATGAAAGTCAATTCCATCCGCCTTATAAAGAGATCCATTTCCAATGAAATTGTGATTTCATGCTGGAGGATGGTCATTGTTTACCAAGATGTGTAATATATTAATAGTTTTTGATCAATTGTGTATCAATGATACTTATAATTCTATATGGGTAAAAATTTAAAACCATTTAGCTACAAGAAAAACTTTTAATATATATGTGTTTATATGTGTGTACATACACACAGCCACAGTTTTTTTCTTACTGAGAAATACAATAGCACACTAAAAGTCTTCCAAGAACAAAAGAATGTTTACATTATGAGAAAAGATAGTGCCCCAAACCTGGGCTGAAGTGGATCTTTTTGTGTGATGGTAAAAGCAGTACCTTCTGGGACATATTTAGCATTCCTAAAAAATGTTTTTAGCATTACTAAAAAATTCCTATCAATTTCCTGACCAATTTTTAATGAGATTGGAATCATTCTGGAATATTGACTTGTCTCACCTACTTCACCTACTTTACTTTCAGTTTTTTTTTTTTTTTTTTTTTTTTTTTTTTTGACAGGCAGAGTGGACAGTGAGAGAGAGAGACAGAGAGAAAGGTCTTCCTTTGCCATTGGTTCACCCTCCAATGGCCGCCACAGCTGGCACGCTGCGGCCGGCACACCGTGCTGATCCAAAGGCAGGAGCCAGGTGCTTCTCCTGGTCTCCTATGTGGTGCAGGGCCCAAGCACTTGGGCCATCCTCCACTGCCTTCCCAGGCCACAGCAGAGAGCTGGCCTGGAAGAGGGGCAACCAGGACAGAATCTGGCACCCCGACTGGGACTGGAACCCGGTGTGCCGGCGCCGCTAGGTGGAGGATTAGCCTAGTGAGCCGCGGCGCCGGCCTACTTTCAGTCTTATATTGAGTCAACTGATTTTAAAGTAGAAATTCTTATTGTCTTGAAAAATAAAAAATATAACATCTTAATGGTCCTTTATTTTCTTGTTAAATGCCTCTATCAATAGAAATTGTTTATGCTTTAACAATTAGGTTAAAATTCTATGGGGGACAGGCCTGTGCCGTGGCTCACTAGGCTAATCCTCCACCTGTGGTGCCGGTACCCCGTGTTCTAGTCCCGGTTGGGGCGCCGGATTCTGTCTTGGTTGCCCCTCTTCCAGGCCAGCTCTGCTGTGGCCTGGGAGTGCAGTGGAGGATGGCCCAAGTGCTTGGGCCCTGTACCGGCATGGGATACCAGGAGGAAGCACCTGGCTCCTGGCTTCAGATCTGCACAGCGTGCCGGCTGTGGCAGCCATTAGGGGGGTGAATCAACGGAAGGAAGACCTTTCTCTCTGTCTGTCTCTCTCACTGTCTAACTCTGCCTGTCAAAAAAAAAAAAATTCTATGGAGAAAATGAAATGGAAACATGAATTCAACAAGAAAAAGGAATAATAGAAATATCCAAATCCCAATGGTGATATTTATATCTATCATTCTGTAAATTATATCTTTTCCAAATTTTACTTAAGCTAAACATCTTTTTAGATCTGTGAAAGGCACATCGTTTTTCAAAATTTACATTAGATTTTATAAACTAGGCAGTCAGGGATCCCTGTTGCAGATTTCACACTGAGCAGAGCAGGATCAGAGCCGAACCTGGAGGCCACACACTGCCATCAGCGGTCCTTGGGAGAAGCTAAGGAAATTGGGAGCCCAATGGGGGTCTGGGTCATACAGAAGGTAGGCCTAGCAATATGAAACCCTCCAAAATCTGGAACTTTCTGAATGCTGGCATGATGCCACTGGTGGAAAATTCCATGTACTGCTCCTGTGAGGGTGAATCCGAGCTGACTCTTTATCAGGTTTCCTCTTATCCCTCCTCCCCTGCCCTATGCTTTAATGAGAGCTTCCAGGTGGTGGTGGTGGGGGGAGATCCTCCATCTACTGGTTTGCTCCCTAAGTGTCCATGATGGCCAGGAGACCAAAGCTAGAACCTCATTCCAGGCATCCCACGCAATTAGCAGGGACCCAGCTACTTAAGCAAACATCACTGCCTCCCTGGGTCTGCATTAACAGGACGCTGGCATCAGGAGCTGGAACTGGGACTTGGACCCAGGTACCCTGATGTGGGATATGGGTGTCTTAGGTTAAATTCCTATTCTGATCACTTTATAGCTCGTGTTTTGTAAAGAGAGCTGTTTAAGACTTAGTGGCGCTGATGCAGAGGGATCTGGGAAGAAGAAGAGGAAAACCTACCCTGTGGAACAAGAGAGGCAGGAGCATAGCTGATGTAAACGTGAGAGCCCTTGCAGAAGGGGAGCACACACTGAACAAGGACACTGAGGCTGCAGCCCATCTAACTACACTTCACCACAAACTGCCTGACTCCACGCTCCTCCAATGCGCAAACAGAACTGTCTTTGCCAATGTTCCCAAGCACCAGCCTTTTCTACCCAATCTGTACAACTTTCTCATGATCTCCCCATTGGGAGGCAGATTTGTGTCATACCTCGTGCCTCTGTTGCTGGCCAGCTATGCATACAAACCAACCAACCCAACCGTTCTGTTCTCCAGAGACCGATGTCACGTGAGGTAGGCAGGGAGGCGGCTATCAAATAGGAGCTGAGGTCGCCAATCCTTTCCTGTATCCCTGCCTGCACCACCCCAGCCACTCCCCCTTTCTGTGCAGTGGAAAACCACAGCTTCTGCAAAACTGCCACTTATATCTGGCACCAGCCAAAAATAGCCAACATGACTGTTGGCCGCATCCCTGCAATGACCTTTAGCTAATTAGAAGTGATTATAATAAAATTACCATGGCTGACACTCCTACTCCCATCACATACCTGACACTGTGACACTTCTGAAATTTCCAAAAAAAAAGGTCAAGGACATGGGTAGCATTGAAGCTCTGCACCAAATTCCACCCCTGATGAAAACTCAATTAGAGCCCACCACAGACACCACTACCTTTGACTCCAGATCATATACAGAAATGGCTCCAAACTTTGGTAACTGAAACTCTTGAATACGCCTGTACTCCTTTTTGAGTGTACACGTTTGCTTCGCAGGTGAATATATTTTGCTTCTTCACCCATCTTCCTTCACCCTGTGTCTCATCCTCAAATTCTTTTATTATTATTATTTTGACAGGCAGAGTGGACAGTGAGAGAGAGAGAGAGAGAAAGGTCTTCCTTTTGCCGTTGGTTCACCCTCCAATGGCTGCCGCAGCTGGCGCACCGCGCTGATCCGAAGGCAGAAGCCAGGTGCTTCTCCTGATCTCCCATGCAGGTACAGGGCCCAAGGACTTGGGCCATCCTCCACTGTACGCCCGGGCCACAGCAGAGAGCTGGACAGGAAGAGGGGCAACCGGGACAGAATCTGGCGCCCCGACCAGGACTAGAACCCGGTGTGCCGGCGCTGCAAGGTGGAGGAGTAGCCTATTGAGCCCCAGCGCCAGCCCTCAAATTCTTTCTTGCCTCAGAGACAAGAACCTAGATGCAGTCACCCCCTGACATCAGTGCAGAGCCAGTGAGGAGGAAGCAGGGGTTGAAGGTCCACCCAGACATCAGCGAGCCTTTGGAATTCCTCACTCCTACCTCCCTGTGCTTGAAGGAAGCGGTTGTATTCTCTCTCTTCTTTCTGATCCACGATGGACTAACACCTCTTTAACCACGCCTACTTCCTCTGGGGACTGTGGGAGATGAGAAGGCTGGGTGCTGACACCATGTAGATCGGACATCTTTGGGTCCTTCGTAAAGAAGGTTTTAAGAGTGATTGAGACTTGCTCCAAGGCCGTGCAGTGCTTGGAGAGTGTCCTTGTTTTTACTGCCATCTGGCCATGAACTTGCAATGTTGCTTAACCTCTCTTTCACTTACATCGTTTAAGCCTCTAGGCTTTTTGCTCCTTCAGGATGGGTGAGTGCTCCATCACACATTTGATGACATTTACTGATGAATTGCTTGGTCCCTGTGCAGTAAGCCTCTGTCATCCTCTGGCTCCCGAGAACTCATGTTTTTGGTATATCACCATCATCACATTCCTGGCTCCAACACCTACACCACTTGACACCTTCTCCCATTGACCTTGGGGCTCCATTTTCTTTTGCTACAGTGTTACTATCTCCCATAACCATGGAAAGGCCCAGAATGCAAGGGTCAGACTGCAGACCTGGGACACGACTAATGGGGACCCTAAGAAATACTCCATTTGAGAGTACACATGTCACCAGGTATCAGTCAGGCAGTCCCAGAAATTCAGAGGCAACTCTAGAAACTGACATGGGATTGCAAACTCCCATGAACCAGGTGCGAGATAGAGCACTGGGGTCTTTAACAATGGAAAGAAGGCTGAAGAGGTGAGAAGGCTCCAGGGTGAGAAGCAACCATGCAATCAGCAAGCCCATGTGACAACAGTGGCTGTAACCAGTGTGCTGTAACCTCAGGGCCAACACAGGGGGTATCCAACCATGGATGAAAAACCCAAGAGAGAATGTTTCGGGTATGGGAAGCCAGGATATTGGCACAAGGAATGTCCCCACCTGAAAAGCTCACATGGCCCCTGTCCCCAGCATACACAAGAGAGACACTAGAAAAGGGATTGCCCTCAGCTCTGAATGGGGGGGCACTTACATGGACTGATGGGGCCCCGGAACTCAGTCAGCTCCCACAACCCATACACAGCGGCCATCACAGTCCTGGAGCCCTGGGCAATTGGGATGTTGCAGGTAGTAATAACACCAATGTTCTAAATGGCACATGAGTCACCTGGCTCTTCTGAATCCCCATTCGGGACACCTGTCCTCAGAGCTGTGACATCATGGGAGGTGACGTCAAGGTCTGCTCCCCACAATTTACTTTGACCCGGGTTTGCCGATAGCAGATTTCTTCATTTCCCGAGAGTTTTTGGTGATTCCAGGATGTCTAACCCAACTTGGACAATTTCCCTACTGAAATCAAAATAGACTAGACCTTGGGTCTGGTATCAGGGTGTATCTGGATGGCCCACACATGCTGTCCCCATCATGGTCCTCCTAATGGACAAGGCAAGGTATCCTTGTTGATACCAGGGCCCACTTAAAACCAGAAGCCAAACAGAGACTCCAACTTTTGATTGATAAATTTCTCAGTTCGGAAGTCCTGGTTCCATATCAGTACCTTGCAGTATCCCCTTAAGCCAGTTTTAAAACCAAATGGGGAACAATCAATGATTCAGAACATCAGGGCCATAAATTAGATTGTAATCCCACTTTATTCTCTCGTACCAAATCCCGCTACTATCCTAGCCCAGATACCTGAATTTTTGTGTTACTGTAAACTTCTCCCTAAAGAGAGATATTAAGGCCTTTCCCAGATGATGTGTTTTTCTTACTTCTTCTCGTATCTTCCTTGGGAAATTGTCACTAGCAGGAAAACCACTTAGTAAAGTTTCCCACATTAACAGCAAAAGGAGGAAGTCGTACTGTATACCATGAGGCCAGTTTGAGAACATTTGCTGTCTTGGGCAAGTTAACCCAGACTGTTGGCCACACCCTAAAGGAACTACAAGATTCTTTAGGTTCCCCAGCTAAAGTGGTCATGGACAACTAACTGACCCTAGATAACCTACAGATGGAACAGGGCAGAGGATGCACGGTGATTAATAACATCTGCTATACTTGCATGACGACAGTAGGCTCATGCAAGAAAAAATCAAAAGGACTTACAATCAAGTCAAGTAATTCCATGATTCTGGTAATGCAGTTGCTTGGCTTCTACCACCTGGTAAGCAGCAGCAAGTGTTCTCCCTTCTCTCATATGGTCCTTATTCAGGCTCCTTTTCGCCCTGTGTGTGCCTATCCTGTCAAATTTATCTCTTTCAGAATTCAACAATTTCATGTACAAATGATAACCATCCAGGAATTCTAGCCATTTCCAGTGACCAGTGGTGGGCCTCTAGCTCCTGCAGTGGACTCTTTAGACCACTTAGCCAGGGATTCTCATTCCCTGGCCAGGAAGGGACAACGCTCTGAGGCAGCATGAAGAAGTCATAGAAGATGGACTTTCCTTCCTCAGGCTCACATACAGATTAACGGATGAAAGTCTCTGATGGGGAAAGACAAAGCGGGCAAGGCAGTAGCCAGCAAAGAGGAGCTGAGGCTGCCGGACCCTCCCAGCATCCCTGCCTGGGCTGCAACCTCACCTACGCTGCAGGTGCAGGCCTGCCCACACTGCCAACCCTCCCCCCTTCCTGTACAGCAGAAAACTGTAGTTTCTGTGCAAATACTGCTCAGAATCAGCACCGACCAAAAATAGCCAATATGGCTGCCAGCTGTGTCCTTGTCATGACCTTTAGCTAATTCTACTGTCATAGTAAAATCACTGTGGCTGACACCATGACACTTCCAAGATTTCCAAGGAAGGGCAAGGAAACAGGCAGCACCGAGTCCCACTGCAAACTCCGTCCCTAGTGGATATTTAATTAAACACCACCCGCTAGGCCCACGGCTCATACAAAGGAATGGCCACAAACCTCTTCGAGTGCAGCTTTATCTTGAGTATGCCCATTCCCCTTCTTGAGTATATATTTTTGTTTTGCATGTAAATGAAGCTTGCTTCTTTGATGACCTTCACCTTGAATTCTTTCTTGTACTGGAGAGGAGAATTTGGCCCCAGCCAGCCCTTGGTATCAGATTGTTCTTTGTGAACATCGGGTAGCAGGCCTACCTCATTCAATAACAAGGGGTTCAAGTAAAAATGCAGGCACACTAAAAATATGTACACAATCACCTTCAGGCTATGCCTATAAAGTTTATATGAAACATAAGTTCTTGTCTAGACTTCGGTCCCATTCCCCAGATATCTCATTATAGAAGTGGAAGTATTCCAAAATGCAAACAAAAGCAACAAACAAACAAACCCACAACAAACCAAAATTGAAAGCTGAAATCTGGTGCCAAGCGTTCAGATAAGGGATACTGAACCCATGCTGGGTTATCAGTAGTGACCCCTTCATCTCCTGGCCCAATTCTTCCTGGCCTCAAGATGTTTTCAAGCTCATGAGGGAAGGGAGGGCAGAATGTTCCCCCTTTGGAAGTAAAATATTTCTTTGCTTGCATCTGTGATTCTGGAAAGTTCCTGTGGGAGGACATTTGACACCTTAGCTCTGCAGGGACTCAGCTCTCCGCACCTGTTAACTGCTGTGAGGCGGCTGTGGTCCTGGATCGAGCCTGACTACTGACACTTCAGCTTGCATTCCCGGCTTCTGCTCACCTTAGAGAGCTCCAAGTCTGCTTTGTCAGGCACCCAGGAAGACCGCATGCATGTGGGTCTGTGTGGAGGCAGGAAATGGAGACTCCTGCGCCAGAAGTCACCATCCTCCTTAGCCTACTGGCTGTCACCACCCCGAGTCTCCTCCTTCCTTGAATCTTTGAGATGCACAACAGAATAAACAATGGACACAAAGATCCTACCTACTGAATTGGGGGACAGTCCTGCCCAGGAGGGAACAAGGTTCCGGAACTCCGAACGGATCGTTAGCTCAGCAGGGGTTTCTCAGTGTCCGCCTCTAAAGAACTCAGCAGCAAAAGCTGCTCCCCTCCCGAACACAGTGTGGCCCAAAGAACACCAAGCTGGTGAGAAAGAGGGTGGTCCAAGTTTTCTCCAGTTCCTTAGAGTTCCACCTGCTGCCTTGAACTTCAGCAAAAAAAAAAAAAAAAAAAAAAAAAAAAAAGAGAGAGATGCCTTTTCCTCCCTTCTCTCTAGCTGAAAGTAAAAGCCATCCCGAGATGGAGGAGAAGGGGGAAGAGGGGAAGGAGGAAGGAAAGAGAACAGGAAAACAGTGAGGCACTGCCTGGATTCTGGATGCTACCCTTGACCGTGGAGAAACCTCTGAGCATCAGGTGTAGCTCAGCTTCCTCTCCTCCGCTCTATGTCCCTCTAAGATGACTGCACAGGAGTTTGTGGTTCTTAATCACTCTGCATAGTTAAAAAAAAAAAGTCCCATTTTAAATGGTAGCTCAAGGGCTGGTGCTATGGCATAAGCAGATAAAGCCGCCACCTGCAGTGCCGGCTTCCCATATGGGTGCCAGTCTGAGACCCGGCTGCTCCACGTCTGATCCAGCTCTCTGCTGTGGCCTGGGAAAGCAGTAGAAGATGGCCCAAGTCCTTAGGCCCCTGTACCCTGATGGGAGACCTGGAAGAGGCTCCTGGCTCCTGGCTCCTGGCTTCGGATCAGCCCAGGTCTGGCTGTTGTGGTCAATTGGGTAGTGAACCAATGGATGGAAGATGCCTCTCTCTGCCTCTCTTTCTCTCTGTGTGTAACTCTGACTTTCAAATAAATAATTAAATCTTTAATAAATAAATAAATGGTAGCTCAGACTGCTCCCAGAGAAACCTCCTTAGAATGCATGGTGTTTTGAGACACCAGGACTGGTCTTCTTGCCTCCTCTCTCTTCCTTGCTCCCTCTTGCTCCATTCCCAATCTCTCTCCTGCTGAGAGTATGTTGCGCAGTCCAGGGCTTGCTTGGTCTGTGCGTGTCCATCCAGCACCTCTTCAAAATAAGACCTGAGGTTACTTTTCCTAGAACCTCTCTGGTGTGATGTGCAAGATTGAGAGGTGCCACCCATCCTCTCAGAGACCACAAACAGCTGAGTGCAGTGAACCCAGACTCACAAACAAGGGTGTAGACCCGAGAGATGCTGGGGCAGAGAGGAGAAAGAAAACAAGAAGCAAAAAGCATGGGGGTTTTGAGTGGGAGGAGCAGGAAGTGCCCTCCCCCGGGGCAAAAACCAAGACACCAAAAACCGAGCTCAAATCTCATGAAGCTATCATAACAAGGTTGAAGCTTTATTTTTTTTAATTTTTTTTTTTTTAATTTTTGACAGGCAGAGTGGACAGTGAGAGAGAGAGAGAGACAGAGAGACAGAGAGAAAGGTCTTCCTTTGCCGTTGGTTCACCCTCCAATGGTTGCTGCGGTGGTTGCGCTGCGGCCAGCACACTGCGCTGATCCGAAGGCAGGAGCCAGGTGCTTATTCTGGTCTCCCATGGGGTGCAGGGCCCAAGCACTTGGGCCATCCTCCACTGCATTCCCGGGCCCCAGCAGAGAACTGGCCTGGAAGAGGAGCGACCGGGACAGAATCCGGCGCCCCAACCAGGACTAGAACCCGGGGTGCTGGTGCTGCAGGCGGAGGATTAGCCAAGGTTGAAGCTTTTAAAACTCTTTGCACTGCACATGGCAGAGACTTCTCCAGTGACTCTGGGCTACCCAAGTGTTACACAAAGGTATAAGCCCAAATCCTTGCAAACAGCATCAGGTCCCGGGAAGGTGTGTGTTTCTTCTCTCCGTCCCTGGGTGTGAAAGGTCTGGTGCTTTTCAGGATACCCTCAAGCTCAGAGTTTGCGAAAGAGGGACAGCTCTCTGGGGACTCAATCCTGCTGGGACATCAAGTGAGAAACTTGGAGAAAATGGGGCAGGGCAAATACAGGCGAGTGGGTGTGACATGGGCTAATACAGGGAGTCAGTGAGGTCCAGGGAGCTAAGGACCGCCAACACCCACACCGTGTGCACCACCAAAATCCCGTCAGCCTCCGAGCCGATCCTGTATGGCTGGAGACGCTTCATCATGAAGCTGAGGTTCACTTCCCGTCATGCACCAGACACCAGGACAGCTTCCTGGAGACCACCATGTGTGCTGCTGCACAAACCCAAACCCTGCCTCCTTCGAACCTTCAGTCAGGCCCTGCCCCAAGCACCACCACTACATAGGCTATAAAAAAGACAACCCCAGTCTGGATGGAGGCAGTTCCTCCTCGGGGCTGCCCACTCTCGTCTGAGTGTGCACCATGCCTTTGCCTTTCAATAAATCCTACCTTTCTGTTCACCTCTGTCTACATGTCCCAGTTGTATTCCCACATATGGGAAGATAAGAGTCTACACTAGCTCTAACTGAGGGTCTTTCTGAGCCCAGCCAGAGCTCTTAACCCCCTACAACATAATTTGGGGGTCTCAATCCCCACAACAGGTGCACTTCTTCCAATGTGGATTCCGCAGACGTCAACAGCACTGTCAATATCAGCCCCCATTTTCTGCCATCACGGAGATCATGGTGGTGATGGGCAGGGGCTTCACGAGCCAATCTGATGGAGGAGAGGCTCCCCTCCCCCAAGATCAGAAGCCGGAAAGCAAGCATTGTGTGTGTGTATGTGTGTGTGTGTGTGCACTCGTGTGTGTGTGTATGTTGGGGGATGGCAGCTCCTTTCCCCAACAAGGTGTAGCCACTGGAGGAATGTCAGTATGCTGGGTGAATTCCTTCCTGGCAAAATTTCATCCAGTGTTTTAAGGAAGTACCACAGAGGGGAGGTGTTAAAGACTGAGAGGGTGTGGTAGAGACCGCAGCCCGGGGAAGGGGCAGGGCTACTTGGCCTCTGTATTCATTGCTGAACCCAGATAGGACCTCATGTCAGAAACACTGCAAGTGCAATCAGCTGCCTGGTGCACTCACGTGGCTCAGTTGTTATTTATAGAATAGTATAAATGTCCCTGATATGAACACAGGACAGGGTGCAGAGTACCCAAGCTTTCTGGAATGGCAGCAAGTAGTGGTTCTTTCGTTTCATTGGTTGTATCTAACAAGAAAAACTTAATGCAGAAGTAGTGTTATGATTGAGATGATACCGATCCTGTAGAGTTTTTGTTTGGCCCAGACATCTCAGTGAGGGGAGGGAGCTGGCAATGCCTGTACTGAAAGCAAAATGCATTCTCTTTTCTTCCCTCCTCTCTCCTCTCCCACAGTCCTTTCTGCACCTTGGGAACACTGGGTCTTACCTTCCCTGGGGCACACTCCTGGGGTGTCATGGTTTACTTTATGATGTCAATATTCATGCCAGTAAAGACATGTTTTTCCATCAAGAAACATAGAGTGTGTGTTGTTGCTCTCTGAGGCCCTAGTGAGCTGAGAAAGAGCATTTAGAATGGCTGTCCCCACTTACTGAGGGGAAATTAGGGACAAGAAAGCAGGTGGCTGGGTGGTAAGGCACATGGGATGTGGCAGGGGCGCGCTGGGAGCGTCCAGGGAGTCAGCACCGCAAACCCACACCAGGAAATCCATATGGGGGTGACAGCTAAAGAAAGGGAAAATAGGGTCAGGTCAAAAGCCCCTAAGGTGCAGGGAGGACAGGACTGGGTGAGCAGGGGTGGCTGTGTTGGTGCTGGGTTCTCCGATCTTTTTGACTTCCCTGCTGTTCTCTGACCTCTGCAGCCCAGGCCTTGGACCTGAAGTTACAGGACCGAAGCTCATTTACCTGCCGGGTTGTAAGCCAGTCCACCCTGCCAGACCACCGGAGCCCAGAAAGCTCCCTGACCAGGGATTTTCTCTTTGGAAGGACTTGTGAAGGCAAGATTTTAAAATACAGCAATGCCTCAATATTGGAGGGAGGAAGGAACACTGGATTCCAGGACCCAAGTGGATATCAAATTTCGTGGATGCTCAAGTCTCTTGGATGAAATGGTATCCAATTTGCATATCACTTATGTAATCCTCCCATACACTACATTAAAAAAAAAAACTTGCAGCATTTATTTATTTGAAAGGCAGAGAGACAAGAGGGACAGATAGAACACTCTCTCATTTGCTGGCTTACACCTCACATGCCTGCAACAATAGGGGTCAGGCTGACGCCAGGATCCCAGAATGCAATGCAAATCTCCCACATGCAGAAGCTTTGAGTCTAGAATGCAGTGGGGACAGGAGCCAGAACTGAAACCCAGGCACTCCCGTATGGGGCGCAGGTGTCCCATAGCATCCTGACAGCTATGCCAAATGCCTGCCCCTTCCTGAGTACTTGGAATCATCTCCAGCTTATCAGTCCCTGGTGAAAGAGGACACATAGACGCTTTCTCATATAAATTAATCAGCTAATTCATGAGTTTTATGGTTGGATCGATGCCTTCATTTCTGTTGTCTGCCCACTAATGGACTAGAGGTCTTTAAACTGTATGGACTTAGATAAGACTTCCATAAAAGGATCTCTGAGAGTAAGTTAATAAAGAATTCCAAAGCAATTGAGTTTATAAGAATAATAAATGTTTCTCCAATTCCTTTGCCTCAGGCTTCGATTACTATATTCTTTTGCCTGGTTTCCTCTCCTATTTTAATGCACTGAAAAAAAAAAAAAAACCCTGTATAAGACACATGATAGAAGCATTAAAAATTGGTACAGGGATATACAACTTGGCGGGGGACATTATAGAGGTTTGGTGAGCAAGTCCAGGCCCCCTTTTCTGGGTGGCACATTCACTGGTGCTGACACACACTTCAGCAGTTTGAGGAGTGACACCGAGTTCCCTTTTCTTCATGCTCACTGGGATCAGAGGGTACATGGGAACGGAAGCTGTGGTTAGGACTACCTTGCCACAAAACGACTCCACCCCTGCTTACCTCCCACTGAGCGAGTCACAAATAAGTAGTGAATGGCAACTGTGGGGCTTCCTGCATTCTGCAGCCGGCATTGCCACACCGTTATCTCCAGCGGATTGAACCAGAGTGCAAAAATGCACGCTCTTTTGAAATGTGATGAAGCAACAAAGAATTCGGAAATGGGATGACCACATTTTCTGTACCGTATTGCACTCTTTTTGCACAATGTGAGAAACCCAGAAAAGAAGGAAACAAACATTTGAGGTTGTTGGCTGGGCAGGTTGCTAGGTAAGAGGCAGAATATTAAATGCCCCACCCAGCCAACATCCTCTCGTTAATTATTCCTGTCTTCACATCGTGCCTGCTTTCTCCTGTCCCAGTGTTCTTTTCATCCATCCACCCATCCAGCCATCCATCACCCATCCATCTATCCATCCATCCATCCATCCATCCACCTATCCGTCCATCCATTATCCATCCACCCATCCATCCATCCATCCACCCATCCATCCATCCATCCATCCACCCATCATCCATCTATCCATCCATCATCCATCATCCGTCCACCCATCCATCCACCCATCCATCCCTCCATCCATCCATCATCCACTTATCCATCCATCCATCCACCCACCCATCCATCCATCCATCCACCCATCATCCATCCATCATCCACCTATCCATCCATCCACCCATCCATCCCTCCATCCATCCATCATCCACTTATCCATCCATCCACCCACCCATCCATCCATCCATCCACCCATCATCCATCCATCATCCACCTATCCATCCATCCATCCATCCATCCATACATCCATCCATCACCCACTCATCCATCCATTCATCCACCCATCATCCACCTATCCATCCATCATCCATTCACCCATCCATCCGTCCATCCATCTGTCCATCCATCCATCATCCATCCATCCATCTGACGCCCTCCCATCCACCCAGGACTTACTGGGTTCCCCTTCATGCTGGCTGCTGATGTGCTCATAAAGACTAATTGACTAGCTCTTGGGCAGGGGAGCCAATTTGCAGTGATCACTGGTTCATATACTGCCAATACTCCCACCACAGTGACTTCATCCTACTAACACGATGTCACTGAACACAAATTTGGAAAGAGAGGTCCAGCATCTCACCGTTACATATAGTTTCCAGCAAATGCATACAATGCATATAAACAACCTTTAGGGCACAGATAGCTGTAAAGTGGAGCAGTTACAAACTGATGAGCTTTGAGCGTTCATTGACATTGTTTCAAAGATCATTTATTTAATTGCATATTTATAATTCAAGCAACTTAATTTTAACTCCGGGCTGTTTTACCAAACATTGCAGAACACTGCTGAAACTTTAACAATGGAATTCCATAATCGGGTTGTGCTGGACAGAGACAAACAATGGGTGTTGGCTGTGTTATGAAAGTTTTCTTTTTTTCTTATCTGGAAAGCAAGACGTGCATATGTAAATACGCAGTGGCTGTGCAGCTGCTGTGGTAGGGCTGCAGGGGAAGTGCTGGGTAGAGAATCAGGGCGAGGAGCAGCACGAGGCCCAGTAATGGACAGAATGGTTGTCCCCCCTCCCTCACAAATTCATACAAGGAAGCCCTAATTCCCAGTGTGACTGCGTTTGGAGTAAGGAAGGCATTGAGGTTAAACGGGGGCAGAAGAGGACCAGCAGGTTCCTGTGCTGGAAGCTGGGTCCCAGGTGTGCAGAAGTGAGAGGTGAGGGACTTTCAACAGGTGGGGGGCCCCGTGGGAGGTACTCAGGTCGTGGGGCGTCACCCCCTTCATGGGTGTGGCTTGGGTCTCACGAGAGCGGATTAGTGCCGTGAGGGCAGGTTGTTGCACCGCGAGGCCACCGCCCGTGTTTGACCCCTTCTGCATGCACGGCTCAGCATCCTCACGCAGGCTGTTGCCATCACCATGTATGACAGCACAGAGTCCTCACCACACGCGGCTGCCCGACCTTGGACTTCACAGCCTCCAAAACCCTGAGCCAAAATCAACGTCTTCTCCTCATAATGCATTTAGTCGCGTGCGTTTTGTCACAGCAACAGAGAACAGACTACGACAGGGTCCTCATGAGAGGAGATACCGGAGTGCTCCCCCTCCTCCCTCCCAGCTCATGCTCCAGGAAAGCTTCTGCCACAATGCACAGAGACAAGAGCAGCCTGCAAGCCGGGAAGGGAGCTCCTTCCAGAAAATGAAACTGCTCTGATGCGCTCCGGGACTCGCCGCCCCAAAGTGTGGCCCCTTGCCACCTGGGAAGACAGGAGGCGTGAAAGACCAAGCCCACCTTCCCCACATACTCTCTGAAGCGGGTTGCCTCCCTCATGTGAGAGGTGCCCTCCCTGTCTCTGGGGACACAGAGACTCAGAGGAGAACATGGACACACAGCCTTGCCAAGTCCCTCGGTTTGTTATCACTGGACACAACCCTCCGTCCAGTGGCCCTCCTGTGTGACTGCCTGCTCCTCATCACACCTCAGCATAAGAATGCGCAGGCCTGGGGCTGCGCAGTGGTGTAGTGGGTAAGGCCGCCGCCTGCAGTGCCAGCATCCCGTGGGGACCCTGGTTCGACTCCCGGATGCTCTACTTCCAATCCAGTTCCCTGCTGATGTGCCTGAGAAAGCAGCAGTGGAGGCCCAAGTCCTTGGACCTCTACCACCCACATGGGAGACCCGGAAGAAGCTCCTGGCTCCTGGCTTCTCGCTGGCCCAGCTCCAGCCATTACGGCCATTTGGGGAGTGAACCAGAGGATGGAAGATCTCTCTCTCTCTCTCTCTCTCTTTTTCTCCCTCCATCTCTCCATATTTCTGCCTTTCAAATATATAAATAAAACTTAAAAAAAAGAATACGCAGGCTTTCCTGGATCATTGGGTCTTCATTTCCAAAGGCTGCCATGTCACGTAAAACCTCCAAGAAATAAATTTGCATGCTTCTCTGTTGTTAGTCTGTTAGTCTGTTAGTCTGTTAGTCTGTTGTTATAGGGGCCTTGGCCGTGAGCCTAAGGTGGAAGAGTTAGCTCCCCTGCTGCCGCTGGAACCTGGATCTCCGACTTCAGTCTCCAGAACTGTGAGGAAGGTAACTTGCAGGGGTTTAGGTCACCCAGTTGTGATATTTTGTTGTGGCAGCTAAGAACAATAATACACAGCTTTACAGCAAAATTACCTCCGAAGAGGCTGGCAACTTGGACTCAACCCAAGCACCTGAGAATACACAGAGGGGGTGTGGCTCAGCAGGCTAAGCTACTGCCTGTGATGCTGGCATCCTATAAGGCCACCAGTTCAAGTCCCGGCTGCTCTACTTCGTATCCAGCTGCCCGTTAATGTGCCTGGGAAAGCAGTAGAAGATGGCCCAAATGCTCGGGCCCCTGCACCCACGTGGGAGACCCGGATGAAGCTCCTGGCTCCTGGCTTCAGCCCGGCCCAGTCTGGCTGGCTGTTGTGGGTATTTGGAGAGTGAACCAATGGATGGAAGATCTCTCTCTCTCTCTCTCTCTCTCTGTCACTTCACCTTTCAATTAAATAAATAAATAAATCTTACACACACACACACACACACACAGAGGAGGTGGGTCTGAGCTCAGTCATTGGCCTTTTCCTACTGAGGGACATTTTCTGTGGTTCTAGTCAGTGTCTTCTGCTCAGGTCTCTGGCACAATCGTGACCCTCGGCAGGTGCTGGCTGGGCAGGGGACACCCTCGTGGTGGCGCCCAGGCTGAGAAACACCACAGGCAGGCGAGGACGGGGTGATTGGGGGACTGCTCACTGTAAGAGAGTCCCACTGGGGACCCGTGCAGGCGGCCTGCAACAGTGGCTTCTCATTCCAATGTGATGGACAGCTCAGGGCACCAATAACATCTCACAAGCCTCAGGATTCCCGGCTTTGCTAACGTAATTTATGTCCTTTAGGAAGAGAATGTGGTTGAGAATCTTGGACAGAAGGAGGCTGCAGAGAATCCGAGGGAAATCTTTCCAAGGTGCTGTGTGTGGACCTGAGTCAACAGTAAAGAGATATTGAGGACTGTGAGCAGTTCATGGCACAGGTAACAGCATCTCTACCAGGTATGTGTAGACAGCACACGGCATCTCCACCAGGTACGTGTAGACACGCTTCAAGAAAAGGACGTTGATCAAAATGCTAATAAGCTTTGGGGGGAGAGTTTAATTCTATATATTTCCTTGCATTGTTTGCATTTTCAATAACTCAATTTTTTGACCAAAATTAATCAAAATAAATAAAAACTACCAATTACGAAAAAAAGAAAATAAGTCTCAAGAAGGAAGAGGTGGGTCCTTCCCTGCCACCCACCTAAGAGACCTGGATGGAGTTTCTGGCTCCTGGTTTGATCTGGCCCAGCTCTGGTTGTTGTGGGCATTTGGGGGAGTGTCTCTGTTGTGTTGCCTTTCAAATATATATAAACAAATAAATAAACATAGACAATGAGAGAAAGAAGAGAAAACCACATGTGTAGTTCCAAGAGCCAGGAATAACCACCGCTTGCTAATGTGTTGGTGCCCGGCCCCCAGACCGTGTGCTGGGTATGGCCTGCTTCTGTTGTAATCTCACTCTCTCTCCAGCCTTGGAGTCATCTGTTTCCATCTCTGCACACGCACTGCGGAGCATGGGGGTGAGCGTCTCGCCGATTACACTATTGGGATAGATTCTGCAGCAGAGTAGACCCTCCATCCCTGCGCACATTTTTAAACTTCTCTTCTTCAAAAATATTTGAATCTTTAAAAAAAATTCATTTATTTGAAAGGCAGAGAGACAGAGAGAGAATTTCTACCTGTTGGTTCACTCCCCAAATGCCTGTAACACCAAGGGCTGGGCCTGGTGGAAACCAGGAGTCTGGAGCTCAGGCCGGGTCTCCCACGTGAATGGCAGGGACCCGTGGACTTGAGACATGGGCTGCTGCCTCCCAGGAGCTACCTTAGCAGGACGCAAGGATGGGAGGTGCCACCAGGACTGGACGGGATGTGGCCATCCCACACTGCATCTTAACCACGGCGTCAAATATCCATCCCTAACTACCTCTAATTAGCCCCTTTCAGCCCTCCCAAGGCTCTCAAAGCTCAGACTGCTCTCCGGATCTTTCCTCTTTTTGCAGACAAAATTCTCCGACTCCTGCTTTCCTCCCCCCACCTTTAAGTCTGTACCTTCTTAGCCTCCCCTCTGTTCAGATGACAACCTATCTGTACGTTGCCCAACATCTGTGCTGCTTCTTTAAAAAAAATTTTTTTTGATGTTATATGTAATCCTGTCCATAATAATAATAATAAAAAAAACCTTGAGGAAATTCAAGGAAACACAAGGGAGAAAATTGGAATCACATGAAACTCGAACAGTAAGAGAGAATTACTGCTAAAGTAGCAAATACTTTGTTTTTCACATGCGTGATTGTGTTTATCTGTCCATCAAGTGGTACTTTTATGCAATTGATGGTATTCTTCATGTTCTATTCTCTTATAATAGATCATATTTCTCTGATAATAGATCATAAGATTTTCACACAAACACAGTCTTCAACAATGAAATTTAAAACTATTTTTTTCCAAGTTTAAAATACCTTTCTTCCTTATTTTAAAAGAAGTGCATGCTTATCCTATAAAAATTAGAAACTATAGTTAAGGAAGAAAAACCCAAATCCCTATAAGCCTACCTCTGAGGGATAGCCAGGTGACAACATTTTTATAGAACTCTATTTTATATGATCCCTTTGACTCTTAGACCTATCAGTATGGTCAATTGTGAACTGAAATTGATCACTTGGACTAGTGAGATGGCATTGGTACATGCAGTCTTAACAGGGTTGTATTGGAATCCCCTGGTACATTTCTGACTCCACCACTTGGGGCAAGTCTGATTGAGCATGTCCCAAATTGTACATCTCCTCCCTCTCTTATTCCCACTCTTATATTTAACAGGGATCACTTTTCAGTTAACTTTAAACACCTAAGAGTAATTGTGTGTTAATTACATAGCTCAACCAATGGTATCAAGACTAGTGTCTGCTAATACTAACTGATAGAATTAAAAAGGGAGAGAACGATCCAACATGGGAAGCAGGATACACGGCAGACTCATAGAATGGCAGTTGCCCTAAACAGCACTCTGGCCTCAGAATCGGCCCTTGAGGTGTTCGGATCTGGCTGAAGAGCCCATGAGAGTATTTTAGGCATGGAAAGCCAAGACACTCTGGGGAAAAAAAAAAACACCTAAATGAAAGATCTCTGCAAGTGAGATCCCAGTGGAAAGAACGGGCCATCAAAGAAGGAGGTACCTTTCTCTGAAGGGAGGAGAGAGCTTCCACTTTGACTACGGCCTTGTCGAAATAAGATCAAAGTCAGCGAGCTCAGAGGGCTTCCATGGCCTTGGCAACTCATGACTAGAGGCTGGGGAGATTGCTGACGCCTTAAACGAGAGTGTCAATTTGTTAACTCAACAACAGGAGTCACTGTGCACTTACTCCCCATGTAGGATCTCTGTCCTTAATGTGTAGTTCAATGTGAATTAATGATATGACTAGTGCTCAAACAGTATTTGGCAATTTGTGGTTCATGTGGGGGCAAACTGATGAAATCTTTGCTTAATATATACTAAATTGATCTTCTGTATATAAAGATAATCGAAAATGAATCTTGATGTGAATGGAATGGGAGAGGGAGCGAGAGATGGGAGGGTAGTGGGTAGGTGGGAAGTTATGGGGGGGGGGAGCCATTGTAATCCATAAACTGTACTTTGGAAATTTATATCTGCTAAATAAAAGTTAAAAAAAAAAGAACTCTATTTTATAAAGACCTTTGAGCTGGGCTTCATTCTACATCATCTGTGATGTCCAAGTATTCTTACTCCAACCCCATGATACTCTGTGTAGATGCCACTATGACGAGAGCCTCCATTCTGTAGAGGCTCTGCACCTGTGAGCCTTGTAGGTGGCAGAGGTGAGGGACAGACCGAGGCAGCTGCCTTCAGAAGTTTAACAACTGCCTTCCAGCGCGCTCAGCCTAGAGTGATCTTTCAACACTGAAATGTCGCTGTCTGCCCTGGGCTGGAGGCGATCTACTCTCCTTCGGGAGCAAATATCCAGTGTGTTTCCCTGTGGATCTTTTGTTTCTCTAGTACTACTTGCATGTGGAATTACTTTGTTTAGGCTATCAGTGGATTCTCACTTCAGTCTTTTCCAAATGGTTAACAAGTATCTAATTTAATCACTGAATGATCTGTCAACTGATTTAAACTGCTACCTTCGTTTTTTGTTTCAGTCTTCTCCTGCCTTCTTTGGAAACCTGTTTCATTTCTTATCCACCCTCTGTTGAGTCTTGAAAGTGTGAATTAGCTTTGGGTTATCTGTACATGTACTTGAGTGGTAGATTGACACACTGACTCTTTCATTAGCATTAATAGGGAATGAAACAGTGAGCAAGATTGAAAAAACTTTCTTGGGACTTAAGAATCTAGAGATGTCTATAACAATTTAAAAACACTTGTGGGGCCAGCGGTGTGGCTCAGTGGGTTAAAGCCTTGGCCTGAAGTGCCGGCATCTCATTTGGGCGCCAGTTCTAGTCCTGGCTGCTCCTTTTCTGATTCAGCTCTCTGCTATGGCCTGGGATAGCAGTGGAGGATGGCCCCAGTCCTTGGGCCCCTGCACCCATGTGGGAGACCCGGAAGAAGCTCCTGGCTCCTGGTTTCAGATCGGCGCAGCTCCAGCCATTGCAGCCATCTGGGGAGTGAACCAGCAGATAGAAGACTTCTCTCTCTGTCACTCTGTCTTTCAAATAAATAAAATAAATCTTTAAAAAAAAACACTTGTGCTTCATGTCTTAAAAAGATGTAATTATTTGTTTGCAAGGCAGAGTGACAGAGAGAGGAGGGAGGGAGGGGAGATGGGGGAGAGAGAGAAAGAGAGAGAGAGAGAGAGAGAATGAATCTTCCATTCTCTGGTTCATTCCTCAAATGCCTACACTAACCAAGACTGGACCAGGTGGATTCTGGGAACCGAGAATTCCATCCTGGCCTCCCACATAGGTGGCAGGGGCTCCTCACTTTGACCCATCTGCTGCTGTCTCCCCAGGTCCATTAGTAGGAAGCTGGATTGGAGGCAGAGCAGTTAGGACACAAACCAGGGATGCCAGCATTGCAAGGTGGCTTAACCTGCTACACCACAATGTCATCCCTTACGTTGCATGTATAATGCCCCATGCTTTATCCCCATTTTTCGTACAAGGCTAGGGAGTGTGGAGAGATTACATTTCCCAAAGTCAACTAGCTGTGCAGAGGGCTTGGTGAAGTTAATAGCAAGTCCAATTATATGTAATACATGCTATTTATCATAGAGGAAGTACAGGGTTCTGTGGCAGCAAGAGCACTTCATGGGGCCGTGGGAGTCAGGATAGAGTTTGGGAGGCAGTGACTTCCAAATGATTCCTACAGTGTGAGAAGGAGTAGGCGGAACACAGACTGGAGAGGGAAATGGTGTGTGGGAAGTGGGAGCCATGGGTAGAAATGTTTAGGCTGGAGAAAGCAGTGGTGCAATGGCCTGGAGAAGAGAGAGAATGCTGTGTACTGAGTGCTGAGGGAATGAAGAGTGGTTGGAACAGAGTGGGAGGTGGGAGGGAGGAGATGGGGTGCTAAGTCCCAGGCTGGGGAGGGTCCTCAGAGGCCCATCATCCTGCGCCCTAGGGGGAACTTTAGGGAATGTTAACCAGAGTCAAACATCCAAGGAGACATTGAAGTGTTTTCAGTGGGAGTTGAGTCCAGCTGGCTGCTGAGCAAGCGTGGGCATCAGTAGGGTGTGTTGGGCAGAGCAAGCACAAGGGGCCCTGGTACAATCAGGGAGAGAGGAGGCGCTGGCTTCAACCAGAGCAGTAGAAATGCAACGGAGAAAAAGGTTTGAAGGGAGTTGGATTTAGCTGGGTTTCTTTGCAGACACCGAATCCTAGCCTCTCTTTTTCTTCAGCTCCGTGGCAAAATAGCCAGGCTCCTCTTGATATCACTGTGTGGGAGTCTGCAACACAGGTGGCAGAACGGCTTGGCGAATTTTTAACTGTACCAGCAAAGTGAACACCCCATGCAAATAGCAAATTATTTCCCCAGGGGACTTCACGTGTCAGATATGTTTGAGAAATTACCCTTGTGCCAGACAGGGGACAAATGTAGTATAAGCTGCATAAATTATTTGACCATATTGCCAGTTTAAAAAATGTTTTTAAGTTTGTTGAAGAAAAACATTCAGTAGTATGCAGTTGCCAAATGGAACTTTAAGAATATTTAAATCCAGGGCTGGCATTATGGAGCCACTGTCTGCGATGCTGGCATCCCATGTGGGTGCCGGTTTGGGTCCCGGCTGCTCTACTTCTACTCCAGCTCCCTGCTGATACACCTGGGAAGGCAGCAGAGGATGGGCCAAGTGCTTGGGCCCCTGAACCCACATGGGGGACCTGGAGGAAGCTCCTGGCTCCTGGCTTTGGATCAGCCCAGCTCTAGCCATTGCGGATTTTGAGGAGTGGGCCAGTGGATGGAAGATCTGTCTCCCCTCACCGTAAACTCTGCCTTTCAAATAAATAAATAAATCTTAAAAAATTAGTTTGATATGGGATAATGTCTTTTGGAAAATAACCTAAGGATAATCAAAGAGAACAAAAGAGAAATGCACACAGAGTGTGCTATTTATGCTGGGCAAAAATGGAGAAATATCCCTAGTGCCAAGAATCGGGGAATGAATAAAGAAACTGTTTCACAACAAAATGCTATAGAACTCTAAATAATAAATATGATCTTTATACTATAGTTCGGTAATATGCACAGATGCAAATACTAAATGATATTGAAATGAACAGAGCAGAATTTATATGTACCCCTTAAAAATAAATGGTCTCAGGATAGATATATGCTGACAGGTCAAAATTAACACAATACTAATATCCACTAGACCCATTTCCATCCCAAAGGCTGCTTAAATGTGAAATGGAAATTAAACTAGACCCTTTCTGAAAGTTGAAAGAAACACCTTTATATTTCTTCACCACATTTTTCTGACTTATTTCCCAATGCATTAATTCCTCACTTTAATATCTGAAGGGGGGGGGGATAAACAATTCAATGAATTTCCGATTTCTCAGAATTTAGCTATGAAAGTCATTATTTCTGAGAAGTGTAACCCGCACCTAATGAGGTGCTGATGTTTTGCCCCTTGAGGAGCTGCACTGGGAAAGTGCACAGATACAGGGTGAGAAACGGAGGTGTATTCATTTCCTAAGGCAGCTGTGACCAAGCACCACAAACAGGTAGCTTAAAACAACAGAAAGTTATTCTCTCCTGTTCCTGGAGGCAGGAGTCTAGATTCAAGGCATCTGAGCACTCTGGTCCTTGCCTCTCTCCTAGCGTCTGGTGATGGCGGCCAGCCCGACATTTCCCTGGCTTGTGTTCCATGTGCGTCTGCACCTGGCTTCTCCCAGCGTCTCAGTCATACAGATTAGTGTGGCTTCATTGTAACTCAGCCCATCACATCTGCAATGGCCCCATTTCCAGGTAAGATACTGGAGGGTAGGACGTCAACATCTTTTTAGGAGGACAAAACTGAACTCATGACTGGTGGAACTGATCTCATTCATGTCGTGTTCTGATTCGTGTCAGTATTTTCTCAGAGTACAATCTGGGCTGTCTGTCAATGAGAATGGTGAGAATGGGGGAACGATCTCAGGGTAGTCAGAGAATTACTCCACTGATCTCTTTCTCCAAAAGGGGGGGGGCTTCACTTCCGGTTGACCACGAATGCAGAAGTTGAAGCCCAGCGGCGGAGTCTGCTAGACACTGTTGTGGGGGAACTTCTCTGTCCTTGATTTTAGATTTCCATGCAGAGGAGCACATTGGGAAAAGTTCCCCATCCTCCTCACCCCTACTGCATTCTCCATGGGGGAGGAAACTGGACTTGTCTGGCTGGGAGGTCTCTGGAATGCACTGCCCAATTCCTCTCTGTTCCTCCACACACTACACGGTGTTAGGGCAGCATCCCATGGAAGGCTGTGTGCATCTGGTACTGCTCATGGCTGGGAGGGGAAGTCTGTGTAGCTAGGAGGTTGGGAGGTCAGGACCTAGGCCATAACTGCCAACTGGGCCTCTGTCTGCCAATACAGGTGAGGCTCTCCTCTCCTGCCTATCTCCTTGGCGAAGGCTCCACTGGTTTCTGGCTCATGGAGGGAACAGGGATGTGTCTTTAGGTTTCCTTGAGCTTTCGGAGAAGGATACAGTGGACTCGCTCCTAGACACTCCTTGTCTGTTGAGTAGTGTTCTATGCTTGGCTATATCGTAGTTTGGTTAGAAGGGTGATGTGGTTGTTTCTAGTTCTTGCCTGTTACAAATAAGCTTTCACCAACATCTGTATACAGGTCTTTTGTGTACGTAGGTTTGAACTGGTGACACAAATGCTGATGGTGATGAATAGAACATGTGGTAAGTGAATGTTTGGTGTTTTGAGAAATGAGAAATTCATTTTCAGAGTGGCTATATCATTTTACATCCCCACCAGCGATGTGTGAAATACCCATCTTCTTCATCTCTTCACCAGCACTTGGCACTGTCAGTATATTTTATTTTAATGATTCTAATAGGTATGGATTGCTATCTCATTGTGGTCTTAATTCCTACTTACCTAGTAACTAATGATATTAAATATCTTTTTATTGTGTATTTATTCATATATCTTCTTTGGTGATGCGGCTGCTCAAATCTTTGCTGCTTTAAAATTTTTTTATTTTCTTATTTATAAAATTTGAGAGTTCATTATGTATGCATGGATTTCAAAATGTTTTTGTACCAAAATAAAACTAAGCTTCAATACTATTTTCTAGTAACTTTTTGAAGTTTATATATATATCTTCACATACATTCTGGATATTGTCTTGTCCTGTCTTTTCATTCTCTATCCTCCATGTCTTTTAACTTTTCTTTCATACTTTCCATTTCTTTCTTTCTTTCTTTTTTTTTTTTTTTGACAGGCAGAGTGGACAGTGAGAGAGAGAGACAGAGAGAAAGGTCTTCCTTTGCCGTTGGTTCACCCTCCAATGGCCGCCATGGCCGGCGCGCTGCGGCCGGCGCACCGCGCTGATCCGATGGCAGGAGCCAGAAGCCAGGTGCTTTTCCTGGTCTCCCATGGGGTGCAGGGCCCAAGCACTTGGGCCATCCTCCACTGCACTCCCTGGCCACAGCAGAGAGCTGGCCTGGAAGAGGGGCACCGGGACAGAATCCGGCGCCCCAACCGGGACTAGAACCTGGTGTGCCGGCGCCGCTAGGCGGAGGATTAGCCTAGTGAGCCGCGGCGCCGGCCCATACTTTCCATTTCTTTGTCTCTCTAAGCTGACTTCTTACTATTGTCTTCAGATCTCTTTTCTGATAGTGCCTAATCTGCTGATGAAAACATCCAGTGACATTGTATTTTATTGCTGTATTTTTCATTTCCAGAAGTACTGAGCGGGTTCTTTTTCAAGCTTGCTTGTTCTATATAGTCCCAGGTTTCCTACACATATATTCAAGCCTTTGTGTTTCTTTAGACATATTGAACATGGTCATTTCATAGTCTGTATCTGATGATTTTATTATACGAAGTCTTGGTGGGGCTTTCTCAGCCATCTGTAGTTTCTTTTGTAAATCAGCTACAAATTGGTAGCTTTAAAAAACGTTTTATTGTAAAATAAAAATGTAGATTTACAAGCACACACATGTGTGTGGCTAATGAGTTCTTATAAGGTGACCATTGTTGTCATTCCCACCTGGGTTCAGAATGTGGACTTTGCCAGCCCCCGTAGAAGCTCCTCCGTGGGCTCTGCTGAATCCCGGTCAGTAACTCTCTAATTCACTTCTCACAGCTGTGTAGACACGAGTGGGGACAAACTCATCCTCCTCTGTCTTGCAAGGGTCCCAAACTCTAGGATTTGTAGGATCTCAGACAATCACAGAAGAGGAACTGAGAATTCGGGAGCAGGTATGCACATGATGGCTGCAGGAAACGAAATGATTGCCCCACTGGAAAACCAGAGTGGCGCTGGGTGTCTGTAATCTCTCGTCTTGCTCCTTTGCCAGCAGCACAATTCCTCCTCTGTAGCTACGGAGAAGGAACAGAGGCTATGACAAAGCCTCATCTGAGTGTCTGCTCTCTTAAATGTGGTGCTCAAAGACCTCAACTTGTGACCTCACGAGCAGCGGCCATCACACACGTGACACTGACAGACTACCAGGAAGCTCTCTGCGGAAGTGCAGCGAATGCATCTTGCAAAGCTCCTTCTATGCCCGTAACTGTGTATGTGCCTCCCGTATTTTTATAGGGCTGTGCTTTTAAAAGAACTTAAATGGACGGTCTTAGTTCTCAGGAGTAAGCTTTAGCTGATAAAAATCTTCCCTATTATGTATAATTGGCTGAACAATTCTTTCTGAGAATAAAACATTCAGTAGAGCAATTACTTGGGAGAGTGGGAAGTGAGGTGTATTTTCATACTTGATCCACTGAAGTAAGTCACCACTAGGGAAATCATGCGCTAGATACTTAACCATCATAATATAAAATTTTCGTGGATTATTGTTGCGTCTCATCATCCTCGTTAATATGGCATTAAATTTTGAAAATTCCCTAACTGCTCCCCCACCGCGTTCTGTTGAATCGTGTGTTTTTGATTCCTGTACCAGACAGCTGGCATGCCACGTGTTAGGGCCCTGCCGAGTGGGGAAATTATACATTTGATGATTATGAAATTGGGCTTGATTGATTTAATCACTGTAATCACTGGCATTGTGCAGATATGCAACCAGGAGGTTTTCATTCCAGCAATTATGCATGGTGAAGTCACATTACGTGGGAGGCTCATCCCAGTGTTTATTTCTGTCTAAATGGGAAGGAGCAGGAGAGCGAGGCTCGATCCAAGGCGCAGAGCTGCCAGGTGAGCCCACATTACGCAGCCAGGGAGACATTAGGGTCAACTAATGAGCTGGATGAAGTCTCTGTTGAAACTGGCTTCCTCTGGACTTGGCCTTGGAAAGAATTTGTATCTAATTAAATAGGCACTTGTATCTAGGCCATGATCATTGGAAGGCACTGTATCTGGTGCATGTTAAGAGCTCCATGGATCGGTGTCTTTCTCCATGGAGAGTCCTTTAAGGGGAACTCGGAGCTGTGGAGAGGTGGGCCTGCTTCAGACTCATCACGCTCCCTGGTGGTTCCAGAATTCTCCATATCCTGGCGGCAGACTGGGCGGGGACCAGGGAGTCTTCCTCCCTCTGCTCTATAGATGGACTAAGTTTCTGTTCAAACACGGGGCTGTGTCCCCTCAGGGAAGCGGTACCTACTCTGGGGGGCTGGTCAAAGGCTTGAAGAAAGTCTGCAGAGCCTAAACCAGCATCAAGGTCCCCCAGTGCTCAGAACACTGGTGGGGAAGGAGCCTGCTGCAGGTTGGGGGGGTCACTGTGAGCGTATGCTCACAGAGCTCTCTTGTGTGCATTGCAAGGAGGGTGGGGGAATAAGAAGGATTTCAGGAAGTTCGGTCTAAGATATGGTCAGTCGCAGCATAAAAGGTACAGACATGTTGCCCACTATAAGGACCCACAGCATCACGGTTGGGCAAAGGAAGCAGGACCTTGGAGGCCACTGGGACAGCTCCTCCACTCTGCTAGAGAGAAGCTGAGGCTCAAGGGGACAATGGAGATGAGCCAGCTGGGGAAGCTGCCGCGGCCCAGGGCACCAACACGGGCCGTGCACAATTCCCGGGTGACTCACAGAATCCGAGAAATCCATTTGCAACATATAACTGGCCCCTCTTCCATCTGACCATAAGCTTCCACTAGGACAAGAGTTATAGGATGAATTAAAGAACGTTTTTGTTGTTTTCTTGTGAGATAATATGAGATCTAATTAAATTCTCAAAATAACCCCGTAAGAGATGCGTCTCCATTATTGTCTTTAGTGGATGAGGAGATTGAAGCTTAAGAGAAGTTAGGGCCAGTGCCGCGGCTCACTAGGCTAATCCTCTGCTTTGCGGCGCCGGCACACTGGGTTCTAGTCCCGGTGGGGCGCCGGATTCTGTCCCGGTTGCCCCTCTTCCAGGCCAGCTCTCTGCTGTGGCCAGGGAGTGCAGTGGAGGATGGCCCAAGTGCTTGGGCCCTGCACCCCATGGGAGACCAGGATAAGTACCTGGCTCCTGCCTCGGATCAGTGTGGTGCGCCCGCCGCAGCGCGCCGGCCGCGGCAGCCATTGGAGGGTGAACCAACGGCAAAAGGAAGACCTTTCTCTGTGTATTTCTCTCTCACTGTCCACTCTGCCTGTCAAAAATAAATAAAATAAAATAAAATAAAATAAAATAAAATAAAATAAAAAGAGAAGTTAGGTGACTGAGACCAAGTGCCAGCACTTGAACTGGGGCTGGAGCCCAAGTCCTCTGACCCTACACTCTGGGCCACGCATCTCAGCTGCAAGACACCAAGGCTACGTACAGTAAACTTGACCTCTCTGCCCTTTCAAATATCTGACAATGACTTGAGCTGCCACTTCCAGGAAAAAGGGAGGCGTGGCTTCTCCTGTCCTGGAGAGCATCGTTCGGTATGGTCAGTGTCTCCTCTGATGGAGTCCTCCTTGCCCAGGAGAAGCACTGTCTCCTCCGGACACCTGCCTCCAGGTAGAGGACCTGTGGATTAGAACTTGACTCTGTGACTAATTCTCAGGCTTCCTACTACACCAGAAGTTCTCAGCTGGAGAAATTTTGCTCGCCAGGGACACATGACAGTGTCTGGGGTGGGTGGGTGGGGGAAGAGGTGGGGGCATTTTCCATCATCAAAACTGGGAAGGCGTAGAATGAGAGGGTGCTTCTAGGCAGAGGCTGGGGATTCAACTAGAGAGAGGAGCTGTAGCAGCTGTATCAACAGGAGCCCAAGAGGGTGCTGAAGTAGCAGCTGTATCAGTAGCCTGTGGGGGACTCCAGGCCAACCAGTGTACGGTTTCTAGACCCTCCTGAATGGCAATCTGGGTACTGAGCACAAAGAAGCAAGGATGACTGAACTGCTTGGGTGCAGAAAGAACAGTGGAGTCAGAAGAAGGGAGGGAATTCTCAAGCCGGGGAAATACTGTACTGGTTTTCTATGGGAGGTGACAGGAGGGATTTCAGTAGCGTTCCTATTGTTATTGTGTAGAGGTGAGGCAGCTGCATACTGTCAGCAGGTGGCCTGGCTTCAAAGCCTGGCACCTTTACCACTGGATTGTGTGACGCTGAGCAAACTACCTGACCTCTCCAAATGCTGGCTTCCCCACCTGGAAACGAGGACAAGGACAGGACTCATCTATGAGGCTCCTGTGAGAACCAGATGAGAAGACCAGTACCTGGGACACCTGCCAGGTGAGCTGTGACAGCACTATGCCCACCGCTGTTGAGGATGACAATGTGGTGGTGGTGGCTGACCCCTGAAGGGATTCATAAGGGCTCAGAAGAGGAAGCCAAGGCTGCTGGCAGGTGTAGCGACTAGACCCAGACCAGGGAGAGCTCAGCTGACAGGCTGGATCTGGATTCGGCAAATCAGGGTCAAGCACTTTTTGGCTCTGCCCATAGACAAGATGGAGACAATGTGTGGGCTCTAAGGATGACTGAGCAGGTTAGCAAGAACTGGCTGAATGCAAATACAGCCTGCTTGGCTCTCTCTTGTTATTCATTTTGATCGATAGTTTCGGATTGTGTTTTGCACATTTATTTTTGGCAGCAGTATTTTTCTTCCTAAGCATTGTGAAGAGAAAATCCCAGGGAACAGATGGCAGTCGAATTGCTCTGACTGAAGACTGGGCTAGCTCTGGGGAGGGTGCCCTTCACCCCCTGAAGCAGCTCCAGAATCCTTAGGGCTCCGTGATCTGGAAACTTCTGAGTTAGATAGAAGCATGGAGCCTGCTCTCGCCAGGTTCTCCGGTGGGAATGCTGCAAGTCAGAGACCCTGTGGGCTGCACAATGGGCTCCAGAGCCCTGGGAGGGGGTGACAAGCTCCCCTTTAAAGTCAGCAAACCCAGGTGCAAGGTAATGACCTTGGCAAGCTAGCTGCCGGTTCTTCAGTTATAGCGTGAGGAGAGTGGTTGTACCTACCTCACTGGCTATCTGTGAGGTTCCAACGGAATAATAATGAACATAGAGATGTTGGCAAGTTGTTGTTAATATCACCATCGATTATCTTTACTTGGTGGAACCAAATGCAGCAAGGTGACAGGTAGCAGGGTAAAGACAAAATGCTGTGTTGCAATCCTACAAAGAAATGCAGGGCTCTAGCCTTGGAGTTAATTAGCAATCCATGGAGGACATACCAGTAGGCATTTTAGGTGGCGATGACACTCAGCGTACATGTCAACTGAGAAAGAGCAAGTGTGTCTTAAGCTGCCTGATTTAGAAGGCTCCCATCTTCCTTGCTCCTGGTCTGCACATACCTCCCATCTTAAGGTCACGCTGACCTAGGAAAGCAGGGGACAGGCCCATCCAGAGAAGCCTGGTGAAGGCTGGCAGGAACTGACATCTTGGAGGGACAAGTGGAGGCATATTTACCCTGCAGAAGAGAAATCGCACAGGAGGGTAGGGAGACCGAGGTCTTGAGATATGGGGGTTGGCCTTGGTGTTTTATGGTGTTTCAAAGGGATGTTCAGTTGCTTCATGGAGCAGAGCTAGGAGGTGGAAGCTTAGATAGGACATTTTAATCTCAATATGGCAAAGCACTCTCCAGAAATGAAGCTCTTTCTCCGGCCATAAAGTGTCCTGCTGCAGGGGGCAATAAATCCCCTGCTGTTTGGCAGGCTGTGCTAGGAAAGGAATCATGGGTGGCTTGGCCTGCATAATTTTGAAAAGCTCTTTCACCCGGGGCAGGGAGAGGGGGAATCTGCTTTACTAATAAATTATGAAATGCTGGATAATGACTTTGTTTTATTGGGTAGAATTTCTTTATAGAAAACATTAGCGAAAACCACGGACTAGTGCTCGTGCTGGACCTGCACCTGCTCCGCTGTTAAGGGGCATCGGCACGGTCCAGCTCTTGGGAATGTCTCATGGCACACATCTGAGAATAAAGTAATGGAAAGAGAGGAAGGAAGGAAAGGGGAAGGAGGAGAGAGAGAGAGACAGAGAGAGAGAGGCGGAGCAGGACTGGAGGGAGGGCAGCATCTATAAACAGGTATTCAATCCATCTGAATAGACAGTTCTCCAAAGGACTCATTTAAATAGCCAGTTAGCCCAGGAAAAGATGTTCAACATCATTA
This sequence comes from Oryctolagus cuniculus, assembly GCF_964237555.1. Classification (NCBI taxonomy): domain Eukaryota; kingdom Metazoa; phylum Chordata; class Mammalia; order Lagomorpha; family Leporidae; genus Oryctolagus; species Oryctolagus cuniculus. The sequence continues at coordinate 152,318,193 of NC_091436.1, forward strand.
ATCATTGGGACAATGAAAATCAAAGCCACAGTATCCTGTTTCACCCCCTGCTAGGCAGGCTACGTCCAGGAGACAGATAATCCCAAGTATTGAGGGAGACGAGAAATTGGAGCCTCTGTGTGTCGCTGGTGGGAATGTCAAGTGCAGCAGCAGCTCTGGGAAAGTAGTTTGGCAGTTCCCCAGCAGCTGCCCCTGGACTCAGCGATTCTCTCCTCGGTAGAGACCTGAGGGAGGTACAGACGCCATCCACACACAAAGCTTGTGTGTGAATATTCATAGCAGCATCATTCATCATCAGGCCCAGAAAGGGAAGCGACTCAAGTGTTCATCGATGAATGAACACACACAGTGTAGTCTAGTCATGTTGTGCAAGATCGCTTGGCAATAAAGAAGCGGGCAGTGCTGATGCATGCTATAGGGTGGTAGCTGAACTTCCAAAATGTTATGCTCCGCGAGGAAAGTCAATCACAAAACAGCCCTCACTGTAGATTCTACTGACATGAAATGTAAAGAGGAAGCAAACCTATAGAGACAAAATGTGGATTAATGGGTGCCAGGGCTAAGAAGAAAGGGGAACTGGGGAATGACTGCTCAATGGGTCTGGGCTCCTTTTTGGAGTAGTGAAAGTATTCTAAAATTGGTGGTGGTGACGGCTGTATAACTGAATATTCTAAAAACTTTTGAATGTACTTTAAATTGGTGACTTGTATGGGATGTGAATCAAATGTCGATAAAGTTGAAATTGTCTATCTATTCACCGACTGATCTTCATTTGGAAATCCCACCCTACTACTAACTTTTAACTCTGATAGTCAAACAAAGCATAAAGAATTCAGACAGCAGGGCTGGCGCTGTGGAGTAGTAGGTAAAGCCACAGCCTTCAGTGCCGGCATCCCATATGGCTACTTGTTCGAATCCCGCATGCTCCTCTTCCGATCCAGCTCTCTGCTATGGCCTGCGAAAGCAGTAGAGGATGGCCCAAGTCCTTAGGCCCCTGCACCTGCCTGGCAGACCCAGAAGAAGTTCCTGGCTCTGGATCGGTGCAGTTCAGGCTGTGCAGCCAAGTGGAGAGTGAACCAGCAGGTGGAAGACACACCTCTCTCTCTCTCTCTCTCTCTCTGTCTCTCTCTCTCTGCCTCTCCTTCTCCCTCTGTGTAACTCTGACTTTCAAATAAATAAATAAATCTTTTTAAAAAAGAATTCAGAGATTTACAGCAAGTATAAGAGCAAATGAGAAATATTCTTTAATAAAGAATTCTTCCTCCAAACAACAAAAAATAGCAAAAACATGTACAGTAAAAAAAGAAAGGAAAAATAAAACAAAACAAAAAGCTAGTGCAAGAGCACAATAACCAAGAGGATATGAACAGTAAATTCAGAAGAGCTTCAGGGTTGCGGAGGGGAAAGACTGGGAGAAGGTTATAAACCCTCAACACTAGATGAGTTAATATTGGAGACCTACTGCACAGCCTGGTGACCACAAGTAATAATTATGTATTATATGCTCGAAATTTGATAAGAGAGATGTAAGGTAATTATTTGAGGGGATGGATGTGTACATTAACTTGACCGCAATGATCATTTCAGAATGTATATTTGTATACATGTTATGCACTCTAAATTGACACCATTTGTATTTATCATGCCTCGACAAAGCTGGAAAAAAACTCTTTCTGATCAGCAGCTCCACTGCCATGCATTTCCAAAGGAAAGGAACTCAGTATTTCAAAGAGATCAGCTGCACTCACAGAACTATTCGCAGGAGCTAAGATCCAGGATTAACCTATGTTGTCCACAGACGGATGAATGCATTAAGAAAATATGTATTTATGTTCAGTGGGAAATTACTCAGGCACAGAAGAGTGCTATCATGTTGTTGGAGGCTACAGGGATGGAACAGGAGAACGTTAGGCCAAGTGAAAAAAGTCAGGTACCTTAAGACAAATGCTGCGTGCTCTCACTCAGATGTGAACACTACAAAGTTGATCTCATAGACAAAGAGAGTAAGGGGTCAGTGCTGTGACATAGTGGGCAAGGCCTGCAGTGCCGGCATCCCATATGGGCGCTGGTTCCAGGCCTGGTTACTCCAATTCCGATTCAGCGCTTGCTGTGGCCTAGGAGAGCAGTGGAAGATGGCCCAAGTCCTTGGGCCTCTGCACCCTCATGGGGAACTCAGAAGAGACTCTGGCTCCTGGCTTTGGATCGACACAGCTCTGGCCATTGAGGCCATCTGGGGAGTGAACCAGTGGCTGGAAGACTTCTCTTTCTTCCCTGCCTCTGCCTCTCTGTAACTCTGCCTTTCAAATAAAAAAAAATAAATCTTTTTTTTTTTTTTAAAGTAGAGAGTAGACTAGTAACTACCAGAGCCTGGGAAGGGTATAAAGAGGAGGATGGACAGGGGGTGGTTAGCAGGTGCACTATGGCCCAATAGAATAACTAGGGTTGACAACATTTAACTGAGTATTTAAAAAAGATAGCTAATTGAAAAGATTTTAAATGTTCCCAACAGAAAGACAGTAGATGAGGTGGTAGATATGGCAATTACCCTGATCTGATCATTGCAATTATAAACATGTATTGAGATGTCACCCTGTACCCAATACATACATATCAGTACCATGTGTCAAAATTTTCTAAAAAATCAAATAAATTTTTAAAAACATTGCAAGTGTAAAAAAACCTCTGGGGATTGTTTTTAAAACAATGCAAAATTATTATCACTACTGAATTGTACACATAAAAATTCTAAATTTTGTGTTGTATGTATTTTGCCACAATGAAAAGTTTTTTTTTAAAAGAAAAGAAGCAAATGTATCAATAGTTCGTGAAACAGCAGTGTTCCAGACTTTTTGAAGAGTAAAGTGGCTATCCGCTATAAGAATCTTAAAAATATTCATCCCTATTGCTACAATCTAGAAATTCACAAGGAAACAACAGGTGCAAACAGAACCACTGTGGCATTGTTTGCAACGGAGAAAGCCAGCTGAGAACCAAACGTCTGACCTATGTGTATTGTGGTTCATTTGTCTCTTGAAATGCTGGCAAACATTTAAATTAGGTCCTTAAAGTTGACTAGAAAGTACAGTGCTGAGTGACAAAACCCCTGAACGTGTGTAACATGGCATTGATTTTGTGGGAAATAAGCCATCCACAAAGGAAAAGCTTGGTTGGGTGACTAATGTTTTCTGTTTTTCGCTTGAAACATCTCTGAATGTTTTAATAGGTTTGCAATGAACATGTATTTTTTTCTCTTTTTTGTATGCTTTAAAAAATTATTCCTTATTTATTTGAAAGGGAAGAACACACACACACACACACACACACCCCTTCCATCTGGTAGTTTACTCTCCAACTATCTATAATGGCTGGGGCCAGTCCAAGCAGAAGCCAGGAACCCAGAACTCCATGTGGTTCTCTGGCATGGGTGGCAGGATCCAAGCACTGGGGTTATTGTCTGCTACATCTCTCAGGGTGGGTACTGGAGGCAGAGTGGGGACTGGAACCCAGGTACTCTCATATGGGACGTCTTAACCACTGCACCAAACACCTGCGTGTGGTACGCCTTTTTAATCTTAATGCAGGTGTGTGTTTAATTCAAAACAAAGAAATTTGGGGACCAGTGCTGAGGCACGGCAGGTTAAGCCACTGCCTGTGACACTTGACATTCCAAATGGGTGCTGGGGTTCTGCTCTGCTTCCGATCCAGCTCCCTGCTAATACACCCGAGAGAGTAGCAGGAGATGGACCAAGTGGTTGGACCCTGACAACCATGTAGTAGACCCGGATAGAGATCCAGGCTCCTGGCTTCAGCCTGTTGCAGCCATTTAGGGGGTGAACCAGGGGATGGAACAGTTTGGTCTGTCTTTCCCTCTCTCTCTCTCTCTGTAACTTGACCTTTCAAATAAATACATAAAGTTAAAAAAAAAAAAGAGATTTGGGACACAGATAAGATAGTTTTTTCCTCATTTAAGAGACAGTTATATCTGAAACATTAATGGCAATTGAGACCAAACGTTGTCTTCAATATTGAAATATTGAAATGAGACATGCTACTTCCCCACCTTATTGTTCAAAGATGAGAAATTCAGGGGAATTATGTGTAATAAATTCCTTCTGGTTTTGACTGAGATCCCGAGGGATGGAAAGAGTAAGGTCTGGTGTGCCGACGGACAGGCTGCTCTGAGTTTCTGTTCTTTTCTATGAACCTTATGCTCTTGAACACCTACTTATTCAGGATGGAGATGTTTTGGGAACTCAAGTCATCAGCACTTCAAAAAAAGAAGTGTTTACTCAACAGCACACGGAGCTTCCCTCCCCAGTGCCACGCAGGAATGGGAAGCTATGAATTCACCCATGGGCTCCCTGGCACCCTGAGAGTCGGCAGCCCTCTGTGGATGGGTGGCTGCCACAGGGGGAGTCAGGGCTGTTGCTGACCTTGAACTGGGCCCAGGGTTCCGTTTCCAGGCCAGCCAACGGCAGCTTTGGAATTACTTGTGCCAAGCAGATCATCACCTGAGCGCTTCTGGGCTCACCCCTCCCTTCTCAGGGCCCTAATTACCTCATTTTTTTTCTAATTTATTTGACAGGTAGAATTACAGACAGTGAGAGAGAGACAGAGAGAAAGGTCTTCCTTCTGTTGGCTCACTCCCCAAATGGCTGCTACGGCCGGCACTGCGCCGATCCGAAGCCAGGAGCCAGGTGCTTCCTCCTGGTCTCCCATGCGGATGCAGGAGCCCAAGCACTTGGGCCATCCTCCACTGCCCTCCCGGGCCACAGCAGAGAGCTGGACCGGAAGAGGAGCAACTGGGATTAGAACCGACGCCCATATGGGATGCTGGCGCCACAGGCGGAGGATTAACCAAGTGAGCCACGGTGCCGGCCCCTCATTTTCAATATGAGGGCGCTTGCAGGTTTCCCTGAAAATACTGCTTTTATTCATTCATCCCCCCACCCAGCCACCCACACACCCCTCGCCTGAACATGTAAATACATGACAGTTTCAGTGGCTGCTTGAGAATCCGGGTCTACTGATTCCAACGACCTGTGAATGTACCAGACAATCAGCCCCACCCTGTGGCCATGGAAGAAGTGCCTCCCCACCCAACCTCTGTGCATTTGTGCATTTTCTCATGCCAGGCATCAGAGTGTCTGAGAGTCCATCTTCAGAGACATCATTTGGGTTAAATGTGATCCTTTTTTTTTTTTTAATTGTTGTTTGTTTATTTGAGAGAGAGAGAGAGAGAGAAAGAGATCTTGCACCAACTGATTCACTCCCCAAATGCCTACAACAGCCAGGGCAGGGTCAGGCTGGAGCTAAGAGCCTGGCATACAATCTAGGTCTCCTACCTGAGGGGGAGGGACCCACATACCAGAGCCATCATCTGCTGCCTTCCAGCGTGTGCAGGGGCAGGAGCTGAACTGCGAGAGGAGGTGGGACATAAACGCAGGGCCTTCGGAAAGGGGTGCAGTCGTCTCAGACAGCATCTCACCTGCTCTGCTAATCACCCACCCGATGTGACCACTTTTTGTCCTTAGTACTGCACGCGCATGAAGGCTGGTGGGGTGTGCTCTGGGGTCAGACTGCCGAGGTTCAAATTCTAGATTCCACTGGCTGTGTGACCTTGGGCACACATCCTTCCATGTCTTCATCCACAAAAGAGGCTAAAGTCAGTAGCGCTCTCAGAGGGTTGTTAACAAGAATTAACTGGGGCCGGCGCCGTGGCTCAATAGGGTAATTCTCCGCCTTGCAGTGCGGGCACACCAGGTTCTAGTCCCGGTCGGGGCGCCGGATTCTGTCTTGGTTGCCCCTCTTCCAGGCCAGCTCTCTGCTGTGGCCCGGGAGTGCAGTGGAGGATGGCCCAAGTCTTTGAGCCCTGCACCCCATTGGAGACCAGGAGAAGCACCTGGCTCCTGCCTTCGGATCAGCACGGTGTGCTGGCCACAGCACGCCGGCCACGGCGGCCATTGGAGGGTGAACCAATGGCAAAGGAAGACCTTTCTCTCGGTCTCTCTCTCTCACTGTCCACTCTGCCTGTCCAAAAAAGAAAAAATAAAATAAAAATAAAAAGAATTAACTGGAACTATGTGGAAATTCTCAATACACGCTCATTATGATTTCTTCTGGTGTGAGAACTCAGAGCAGCGTGGGCATCTCAGGGCACAGTGTGGAAATGGGGACAGAATGAAGCAGACCAGACCTCACCTACTGGAAACGTCTGCTGAGGCCTAAGGCACTTGCTGTTGAGGTGTATGTAGCTTTGGATAAAGGTTTAATATGATTTTTCTCTATTGTTTTGAATGAGTTCCTTCCCATCCCCAACTCTCATCTGTAGTTGAGCCCTTCACATTGTCCGTCTCTGCATGATAGGTAATGAGCAACATTGAGCTTCTTCGCCCTCTTTTATGATGGTGCACCCTTCTGTAGGTTGCAACGACTCCTCTCTCCACCCATTCTCCCCAGCACAGAAACAAACTGCCCCTGGGTTTATGCCTGGAGGAAGAAGGACCACAGACGGAGCCAGCTGTGGAGGACTGCTTGTTTGAAGTGATAGAGAATTCTGTTTCTGGTTTCTTAGCCTCAACATGACAGTCTTTTGTTTTATTTTTAAAAGTCACACTGTTCATGCACTGTCCTATGCGAGAGGCTGTGCCCTCTTGCAAATCACCCACAAATGGCAGGCAGTAGCCAGTGCATTCCACCAGGCAGAGATGAATCATCTACAAACACACACATGGAAAGGTTTTGGTGGGATTAACATGAAAGTGTACCTTACTCTTTTTTCCCTGTAACCACTTAGCTGGTGTTAAAAAAAAAGCAGCCTTCCAGAATTTTGCACAAGGTTATTAAGGCAGGTGGAAGAGAAGCCTCCGGTGCTGCTTCGCTGGGGAAGGGAAAGGCCAGCTTTCACCGCTTCCTCCATGCCTGTTTGGACCCAGAGCCAAAGCAATGGTCCATCTGCCGTTCACATGGCAAGTGCTAATTTGGAAAACAACATGTCTCGTGTGAGTCCTGCAAGCAAGCTGGTGGCATAGCGTGAAGATTAAAAGCACAGAGTTTAAGATCGACAGATCTGCGTTCCAGCGTCCGTGTAGTGACTTACTAGCTTTGTAAGTAAACAGGCTCTGAGCTGCAGATCCCTCCTTTGAATGATGGGCTAGCTGGACTTCCCCCAGAGACGTTAAATGAAGTAAAGGCAACATCTACTACACGGTGGGAACTCAATGAGAAATATGACTGCAGCTCTGTGGGTAAGGGAGAGAGGGAGAGAGGGAGAGAGGGGGAGAGGGGGAGAGGGAGAGAGGGAGAGAGGGAGAGAGGGAGAGAGGATAGAGAGGGAGAGAGAGAGGGAGACAGGGAGAGAGAGAGGGAGAGAGGGAGAGAGGATAGAGAGGGAGAGAGGGAGAGAGGATAGAGAGGGAGAGAGGGAGAGAGGATAGAGAGGGAGAGAGGGAGAGAGAGAGGGAGAGAGGGAGAGAAGGGGAGAGGGAGAGAGGGAGCAGGAGGAATTGAACAGATCTAGCGGGAGCCTCCTCGGACTCGCTGTAAGTGAGCACGTACATTAACCCCACAAAGCACGTAACACATAGAGCTATCAGTTTAGCCCAGGCAACTTTCACATGTCACTGACAGTGAGCCCAGTCCAGACACGTGGTCATCTCAAATGGACCCAACTATACAATGTTTTACCTATCTATGCGTTTTTATGTAAATAGATTTTTTTTAAAAAAAGGCAGAATTGTGTATTTCCCTGGTGGGAAAATGAGATCATGGCTAAGGCTGTGGTTTCCCTGCCTTGTAGCTTATAGCCTTATAGCTATTGTTCTGGCTATAGGTGCAACTGGTCTGTGAATGAGGATGGCTGGTGACACAGAGCTCAGTAACTCTCCAAGCGCACAGGCAGGGAAAGGGAAGGGCACTGTGGAGTCACGGAGGCGTGGGGTGGGGTGCTTATGGCATTGACGCTATTGCTCCATCCCTTTAGCCCCGCCCCCTGTTGCAGTACATCAGAGGCGCTCCTTGGCACAACAACTGGACTCCAGGGACGGAAGCGAGGTGGCCACGTCTGGGGCAGAGAGGCAGGGCACAGCTGACCAAACACAGGAGCGTGGAGAGAGGGCGCACAGGCCCCGAGTCCTCTGAATGAACACATTCATTGATGGTTCCAGGCTTCTGTCTCAAATTCCTCTGCTTCCCTTCTCTGCGGGCTAACTTTCTCCACCAAGCTCTGGGACGCAGAAGCAGGGGAGAGTCTCACATAGTTGAAATTCTTTTCTATTTTGCCACTGCTGCTGCTCTCCTCTATTCGAACAAAAGGGTGGAGGGTTTGGGTGAATGCCAACAGGGTTATAAAGAATTTTATCTTTGGATAAGGCCATCCGTGGTTGCTTTCTATGTCCTGGAGTTTGGGATTGTCTCAAGTAAGGAGAAACTGCTTACCACTCAAACGAATATTTTCCCAGGTCCCTTCCCCACGGAACCACAATGGGTTCTACAGTGAAAGCCGTCAGCACCAATTCATGCTTCCACCCCCAGCTTTTTCCCCTCTAAAGCAAAAGGAATTTTGAAGTTAGGAAGGGATGAGATAAGGTTGATTGACAAGGTACCTAGCAGAGGAAGGGCTTGATCTCCCTGCCTTTGGTCCAGGAGAGCCAGCCAGGTCTTTGCTGAGCGTTTTTTGTTTTTGGACAGGCAGAGTGGACAGTGAGAGAGAGAGAAAGATAGAGAGAAAGGTCTTCCTTTTCTGTTGGTTCACCCCACAATGGTCGCTGTGGCTGGTACACCTCGCTGATCTGAAGCCAGGAGCCAGGTGCTTCTTCCTGGTCTCCCATGCAGGTGCAGGGCCCAAGCACTTGGGCCATCCTCCACTGCACTCCCTGGCCACAGCAGAGAGCTGGACTGGAAGAGGATCAACCAAGACAGAATCTGGCACCCCAACTGGGACTAGAACCTGGGGTGCCGGCGCCGCAGGCAGAGGATTAGCCAAGTGAGCCACGGCGCTGGCCTTGTCTCATCTCTAAGTGACTCAGCTTGCCTTTGTTTCTGTCACCCCAGGAAGTATCATTCTCTTCTAGGGTTGAAATTTACTAATGACATGCTTCTGAGGCCTGTGAGCTGATTGTTTATTTAGGTACTACATATTTATTATGCAAAAATTTTTTCTTATCTTTTAAAAACTAGATTTATTTATTTGAAAGGCAGTGAGAGAGAGAGAAAGAGAGAAAGATCTTCCATCTTCTGGTTCACTCCCCAGATGACCTCAACAGCTAGGACTGGGGCAGGCGAAAGCCAGAAGCCAGAAACTCCATCCTGGTGCCTCACATGGGAGCAGGGACCCAGGTACTTAGCCCATCGTTTGGCCCAATGTTTTGCGACTTTCTGGGAATCAAAGTGGTTGGTTGATGTTCCTGGGTTTCTCTGCATGTGGAACCTGACTGACCTGGGTTCTAAATGTGACAGATAGTCAGTTTCCCATAGTGCCCAGTCTGCTCTCATGCCTTGTATCAGGACCCTGAATATGAGCCGAGCCCACGGCTGCCTGCAGCAAGGTGTGGCAGGACTAAGCGCTGTCCAATAGGACAGAGCACAGGAATATGTGACTTCCTCAGTGTGTGGGACACACACTTCTTTCTGCTGGCTGGAACAAGGATGTGATAGCTGGAACTTGAACCTGACCCTCACGGGACATGGGGAAGAGACGCATGTGGACCATTGTGGGTGATAACACAGAAGGAACCCCACCCCTGAGGCCTCGGGGCGACATCTCAACCCTGCACTATGTACTTCTAGCCTTTGTATACACAAGGGAGAAGAAGAAATAAACTTCTCAGTTTTGTCTCCCTGTTTGCTAACTTGCACAGCCTAATCCCAGCTGATACGTTAGACAAATTACTCACGATTTTCTAATCTGTAAAACTGGAGTAATAGGTCCTATCTTAAAGGCTTGTAAAGACTCAACACGATCATGCATTTAAAGAACTTGGCATCGTGTCTGGCCCCAAGTTAAATGCTTAATAAGATGTAAGCCTTGTGGTGTAGCAGGTAAAGCCACCGTCTGCGACACCAGCATCTCACATGGGCGCTGGTTTGAGTTCCGGCTGTTCCACTCCTGATCCAGCTTCCTGTTAATGCACCTGGGAAAGCAACTGAAGATGGCCCAAGTGCTAGGGGTCCTGCATACATGTGGAAGACCCAAATGAAGCTTCTGGCTTTGGCCTGGCCTCTCCCTTGTCATTGTAGCCATTTGGGGGGTGAACCAATGGATGGAACATCTTTCTCTCTTTCTCTCTCTCTGTAACTCTGCTTTTCAAATAAATAAATCTCAAAAAAAAAAAAAAAGAACAAACTAATCTCACTGATTAATAAAGTCACTCTGGGAAACTTTTCTTTTATATGATTGGGAATGGTGGTTAACAGAGCATTGAACAGAATCAATATTCGATGTAGGAAGACTAGAAAAATGTCCTGCAGGAGGCTTGGAATGCGACACTCACAGATGGCATTCTGAGTTTGGGTTCCAGATACAAATTGCTTGGACAGAGGACGGGAAAAGTCTCAATAATAATTGATGTGACGCATTGTCCAACTCTTCCACCCAGTGCTGTTCCAGGAGATGCACAGTGTGTGTGTACATGATGTTAATTAATACTTTCTGGAGCCCTACTGTATACTGGGCACTGTTAAAGAGCCCCTGCATTTATTCATTCCCTTAATCTTCATAAGAACTCCCTGTGAGAGCTTTAACGTGAATACCCCACTCTACCTACAAGGAAACTGAAGCCCAGAGTGGTTAAGTAACTTACCCAAGGTCACACAGTTGGCAGAACTAGAAGTTAAACCACTGTCTAGGCTCTTAAGCAGTGTCAAAGGGCCTCTTGGAGGACGCATGAGTAAAGAAACAAATTTGATTTTGAATTGGAATTTCACGCTTTGATGAACACAAGACACTTTTCCTTTTTCAAAGGCACCCTGTTGCTGCTGGTAGAGCAGTGTTTCCCCAAATGACACCTTGGAAACCAGTGCTAAGCAGGTCAGGCGACTCCAGTGAAGACCAACAAAATGGTATAGTTGCCAGAAGCAAGCAAACCTGAAATCTGCTGTTTGGCAGATGTCATTGTGCTACCGTGCGTCCTGTGTTTGCCCGACCTTACCCAAAACACGGTGCTCAGTGCTGCAGACTGGTGTTCATCCAAACCAAAGACGATCACAAATCTGAATGTCGCTGTCATCCGAGGAAGACCTGATATACTGGGGATGTGTAGACCACACAGCTGCCTGCTACAGACTAGTCCTTTAGAAGTGGGATCAGCAGGTAAAAGTCGCAAAGAAAAAAAATTCCAGGTCTGGATGAGGGAGAACTTTCTAGAATATAACAGGCTGGTTGGGAAGGCCGAGTAGGAATCATGACTGGCTGGCATGACTGGGGAAGTGCTGTGGCTTGGTGGACAGCAGGGCCAGAGACCACGTTCCCGCCCTACCTGGCTCCATACGGTGGCTTTGATTACAATCCGTCTCTGCCTCTTCACAAAGGAAGGTAATGATATTTGTTTCACTGTGCTTGTCAGTGGAGTCTGGTTGAAAGAGGTTCAGTGATGGGTGATGCCATCTGGCAAGTGACCTTGCTGCTACAGACCTTGCAAGTGTGTGCCACCAGCCAGACCACCCCAGGAGTCATGGAACGGAGAGGCTCCAAACCCGAGACACACCTGTGATTAAATCATTTAAAGACACAGAGTAGGGAAGAAGCTGGAGTGTACTAATATACACTTACAACAATTGGTAACAGTATGCAACATGTTTGTAATATGCTTATCACAAGGAAGGCAGAGGCCCACACTGCACAAAACCTGTGCTGCACAGTGTTCACAAAGCCAAGGCTGACGCCAGGCTGCCTACAAATGGAGTCTGTCCTCGCACAGACCTTATGGCATTGATCAGAAGGCCCTGCAGGTTTAATGATATTGCCGGTATTCGTAGTATTGAGTGCAAATAGAAGATTCTATGCTCTGTACTGACAATGTTGATGGATATAATAGATCAACCACCCGCATTGTCTTGTCTTCAATAGACGCTTCTTGTTTTATCCTCACACTTATTTAAGAGCCAGCCCTTGCTACAAACCGCAGCTCTGAAAGTGGATATGTTGGGAGAATCAAGGAATTGCAATAACTGCTGGCATTCAACATCTGTCAGACCCTGCCCAAGGACTGAACTGGGATTTTTTATTCTTTCATCCCAGAAGTAGACTTCTTAGGGGCTGGCGATGTGGCATAGCGGGTAAAGCTGCTGCCCGTGCCTGCGACACCAGCATCCCATATGGGTGCTGGTTTAAGTCCTGGCTGCTTCACTTCCAATCCAGCTCTCTGCCATGGCCTAGGAAAGCAGCAGAAGATGACCCAAGTCCTTGGGCCCCTGCACCCACATGGGAGACCTGGAGGAAGCTCCTGGCTCCTGGCTTCAGTCTGGGCCAGCCTTGGCTATTGGGGTCATTTGGGGAGTGAGCCAGAGGATAGAAGATCTCCCTCTCTCTCCCTGGGATTCTGCCTTTCAAATAAAATAAAATAAATCTCAGAAAAAAATAAAGAGGTAGTTTCCATGGAAATAGAGCTTAACCCTAAATCAACAAAACAAGAATGAATGACCTAAGAGTGAAATAATTAATTTTATTGCAGTTAATGTTCCATTGTGAGCAGCTTCTTAATCTACTTTTATCTCTCAGTTGAATACACTTGAATTGTATTATGTTCCAACCACCCCTCAGATTTCAGAAAAATATCTATAGGAGGTTTGATAAACTGTAAAAGAAATAGTCAAAGGATAATGACTGTATAGAAAAGATGTCATATACTGATTGACTTTGTACTTGGAACAGCAGATGAGCGCGATACAAAGTTCATTTACTAATCCCTTTACTTCTGGTTGTGATGTAGTTATTTGCAGAGGTTCCACACTCTTTGCCTACTGTTGTATCTATATAAATAAAACAGGCCAACCAGGTAAAGCAAAACATCCTGTATCAGAACGAAAATCCTCAGTCTTTGTTTCTAGAAATTTGCCCCCAATGAAAGAGTTGCCTTATCCAAAATTTAATGTTGCTTGTGGTCATAGTATGTGATTTTAGATAATAATGTTTCATCTTACTGAAAATATCTCACCTTAGCTCCCGGACCTGTCTGAGGTCAAGTCCAAATCAATGTTAGTAGGTAAATATCTCCCCCCAAAATCCCAGACAATACTTCCAATGAGGATGCACAAAAATCAGATCAACAAGTAAGATGGCAAGAGCGAAAGACGAACCTCGTCATTGTGGAGATGTAGCACTGATGACAAGGTGTGATGCCTGGGTACGGGGAGCTTCTTAGGACCTCCTGGTCTGAAGACGCCACGTGTAGACCCTGCCCCCGGGGCCTCTGATTGGACTGTGTGTCTACAGAAAGACGCTATTTCCATTTTGGTTATCATGACAGTGATGGTTTGCAGTTTAAACTTATCTGCATGGTGTGTTAGGATGAAAGAATCAAACATTTTAAGGATGACTTCTAATGTCCCTTTGTGGCATTGTTTGAGAGCATTCAATTATGCTATGGAAGAAAAAAATGGGGCGAATGAAATTCATCAGATACATTAAGTGAAGACAACTAGAGTATGAATGTGTTCAGTTTAGATAAAAAACAGTGAATGAGCCAGGAGGATCCTAAAATCCATGAGGTAATGAAGCTGCCTTAGACACTTGAACACTAAATATACACGATACGTATGAAGCACTAAATACCCAAGAAAACCCAAATACTCAGGATCCACAAGATATGCGAGAGCCCTCAACATTCACACAGCCTTTATCTGGCCATGCGTTGATGTTACCAACCGTGGCCTACGTCTCCTTTCCCAAGACACAGAAACAAAACCCATGGTTGCTCAAGAGCCCAACCAACACGTTAAAAGCAGCAGCCAGGCAAGTTTGTCCCTGTCCCTCTCTGACAAGAATGTGTCCTTAGCCCCAGGACTCTGAGCCACGACTCAGTCTCAGCTGTGGTCTTCATAACCATGACATCCATGGTGGGGGGTGGGGTGGGGTGAACACGTGAACTTCACACTGAGGATTCAGACACCGTGTTCCTTCTGTTCCACCTCTTGTTTCCTCACCACACCTCTTTCCCCTTGTTTCCTGATACGTATTTTAAATTGATTCCATAACTTCTGTGATTTGAGCATTTAAATCAGGTCTGTGAGCCTTTCTGTTGTGGGACATCTCAGATGGCACATTTAGCATTCCCCCCAGGGGGTACCCCACACCTAGATCATTCCTCACAAGCAGATGGGATCCAGCATTCTGGCCATCTCAATCAGCTAACCACTAGGACCCACCACGCCCCCTTGCTAGATGCACCTGTGCACAGTGGTGAGTGAGGAGCCATCCATGGGTTAAGTCCATGTGTCTCACAATCAAACCTCACTGTGGGAGCCCGGTGTACTGGGAGACTAGGTGGCCACAAAAGCTGGCTAAGTGCCCTCCTTATCCCCTAGGCCCTTATCTAAACCTCAGCTCCAAGGGTTTTGAGGAAATACTCAAAGGAAAAAAAAATATGGCACCCTTGGAGATGGCTGGTCACGGTGAGGTCGGGTAGACTGTGTCTAACCTACTCCCTCCTGACTTCCCAGGGAGCTGTTCCCATCTAAGCAGGAGGTGGCCTGCGCGTCTCTTCCTGAACCTGATTTCTGGGATAAGAGAATTCAGGAGTGGACCCTGTGCTTCAATTCCCTTTGTATCCATCGCATTTTGGGAACTCTGGCCAGAGGCCCTTGGAGGGCCAGACAGGATACTGATGCGCCACCTGGTGGTTGGAATGATGCATTAAATAGGTTTTTACGAAGATTCCGTGCACTAATTAGGAAGCGCTTGATCACGGTTTATTTTCTCAGAGGTCTTGGAAAACGTCACACACAGGGCACTTACTGCAGCAGGAGACTCATCTTTGGGGGCCAGGTGCCTGTGGGACCTCTGTCTTCCATTCCACATCTTAGATCTTGTGAAGATTTCGTAATTTGTCTTGTCACACAGAAGACGGTACAGGTACTCCCCACTCTGCACGGTTCCAATATGCATGAATTTCAGTTTCCACAACTTCGTTAGGTAATACAAGTCCCTCGGCAACACTGCTCCCATTTCCATAGGCAACTGCACGAAGCACACGTTTCTCTTCCAGCTGTTCCCTCTCTGAGCCACTTACAGGCAGGCAGAGGGACATCACGACCGATGACCAATCACATCGCGTCTTTCTAAGTCTGTGATTGGTCCCTGTGTGTCGGTATTCAGTCCCTGCTCCGACAGCAAAGCTTGTAGTTGTGTTGCCTCCTTGTTTCCCAGGGCTAAAACCAGGTAGCATTTTGCAAACATGATAATTGAAAGAGGAAATCGGCCAACAAACATGCAAAAAGAGTAATAGAAGGGAATACCGATTCCCTCCCTGGTCGCTCCGACTGCTGCAGGTGGTGCTGGGGAAATAAGTCGACTGAGAATCCTGGCGCCACCACATTAGACTCTCTGTGTGGCCCCAGGAGCTCAGTGAGGGTGAACTACACGAGTAAGGATGAGCATGATGGCATCCCAGAGAAACCAAGGCAGCACAAATTTTATCTGAAAAAAAAAAGGGGGGGGGGGTCCAGCTCTGTGGCGCAGTGAGTTAACGCCCTGGCCTGAAGCGCCGGCATCCCTTATGGGCGTGGGTTCGAGACCCAGCTGCTCCACTTCCGATCCAGCTCTCTGCTATGGCTTGGGAAAGCAGTAGAAGATGGCCCAAGTCCTTGAGCCTCTGCACTCACGTGGGAGACTCAGAGGGAGCTCCTGGCTCCTGGCTGCGGATTGGCGCAGCTCCGGCTGTTGCGGCCAACGGGGGAGTGATCCAGCGGATGGAAGACCTCTCTCTCTCTCTCTCTCTCTCTCTCTCTGCCTCTCCTCTCTCTATATAACTCTGATAACTCTATATAACTCTGTATAACTTTCAAATAAATAAATAAATCTTAAAAAAAGAAAGAAACAGATGTATGTCATGACATCGAAACACATACTGTAAAATATTGGAAGCTGATCCTTACTTAGGAGTCTGACGATTCACCAAGGATTGGAAAAGATCCTGTGGGCCAGTGTTGTGGACCTGCAGGCTAAGCCAGGGCTTGGGGCACTGGCATCCCATGTGGAAGTGCCAGTTTGAATTCCAGTGCTCTGCTTCTGATCCAGTCCCCTGCGAATGCACCTGGGAAAGCTAACAAGGGCATGAGGGTGTAGGCTCCTGTCCCACAGGTATGTGGGAGACCCAGCTGGAGTTCTGGGATTATGGCATTGGCTTGGTACAGCCATTCAAGATGTGAACCAGTGGAGTGACTGGTTGGTACAGCCATTCAAGATGTGAACCAGTGGATGAAAGATCTCGCTCTGTCTCTCCCCCTCTTTCTCTATCACTCTGCCAAATAAATAAATAAAGCCTGCCCCATATTGCAAATTATACAGAAGGTGCAATTTATACTACTTTTGATACATCTTTTATATAGATAAAATACTTTAATTCTCAAAGTTTCTAGCGTTTCATATTATAAGGCCTAAATAAATTTCCATCTCACTTATTGTTTTTATTTCTCTATAAATTAATAACTGGCAGGAAGAAAAGTTTTTTTTAATGTCTTCACAGAAAATTTTAAAGTTCATGGGACAATTCTTAGTTTTTTCTATTCATTGTTAGGATTGTATTACGTGGTTTTGCCTGGCAGGATCAGTTTTACCACCCCCCATGACCATGCAAAGCAAGCTATAATCTTTGAAGCAGGACGCAAACTCAAATGCCTTCAGGAGCCATATATGATGACATCTGGCCATGAGCTAAAGCCTTGTTCTGTCTAAAGAGGGAGGTCTCTCTATTGGAGATACCCTGACCAGAGTTGCCAGGTGTCCTCATTTTTCAATATATGCTTAGAATATGAACTTACATGTGAAATCATACCATTTAAAATAATCATTGATTTTATTTGAAAGGCAAAAAGATGCATACACACAGAGACACAGGGAGATCTTCCATCTGCTGGTTCACTCCCCAAATGCTCCCAACGAGTAAGGTTAACCCAAGCTGAAGACAGGAGCCCAGAACTCCACTCAGATCTCCCACAACAGAACCCAAGTACCTGGGCCATCCCCTGCTGCCTTTCCAGGTTTTGCATTAGCAGGAAGGTGGATTGTAAGCAGAGCTGAGACTTGAACCCAGGCACTGTGATACGGGATGAGGCCAACTCAAAGAGCATCTTCACTGCTATGCCAAACACCCACCCCCTACAATTTTTAACAAAGACAATGATTTAAATTTAAATATCCTATGAGCCAGACAAACACAATGCCACTAGGTGATGGCCTGGATTTAAAAATGTCTGCAATGGAATATGCTCAAGTGGAAGGCAGCTGTGTGAGGCTGGGTACTAGGGAGGGTGAGAAGTCAGATGCTTAAGATGTTTTCCTGCTTCTTTGCACCTCTGTCTTGCCTGCGAGCCCTGCCTTTACACCTTGCTGTGAGCGGCAAGATTCATGTCTTTCGCTGTTGTGGGTGTTTGTTCTGTTCGTATCCATTAGGTCAGCGTGTGGAGACTCCAAACTCCTTCAATTTGTCCATAGACTCGGCAGACTGCAGCCTAAGTGTTTAAAGGAGACTAAAAGTTGTCAAGTAGATTTTAGAATCATCTTTTGGGGCTGTCATTGTGGTGTAGTGGGTAAAGCCGCTGCCTGCGACACTGGTCTCCCGCATGGGCGCCAGGTAGAGTCCCGGCTGCTCCACTTTCAGTCCAGCTCCCTGATGATGTGTCTGGGAAAGCAGCGGAAGATGGCCCAAGTGTTTGGGTACCTGCACCCACGTGGGAGACCCGGAAAAAGCTCCTGGCTTTGACCTGACCCAGCCCTGGCCATTGTACACATTTGAAGAGTGAACCAGTGGATGGAAGACCTCTCTCGCTGTCTCTCCCTCTCTAATTCTGCCTTTCAAGTAAATAAATAAATAAATAAATCTTGAAAAAAAAAAAAAGAACATTGGCAAGTGGAAGACTGGAGGTTGATAGAGCATGGTTGCTGAAAGGGGATGTGGAGCCCCAGGGTGATGAGCCACAGGAACACGGCATTGCGTTCCATCTGAAAACAGCCACCCACTGAGGAGGCACCTGCTCACCACAGGAACTGAAACCTGATTTTGGTGAAGGTGAGCACGGTAAAGGCCGCTGCTCTTTGGGTGGTGATTTCAATACCGAAGTATTACTTCCTCTTTAGAAATTATTTTGATACCCTAGAAAATGCAGGGAAAACATACATAGTCCAACCCTGAAACAAAATTTTGGTTTTGCATCTTTCCCTCTGGCCAACCCTTGCCCAAATGCACAGCTGTGGTCACAGGATTCATATCTGGTTTTGATTCAGCACTGTCACTTTCTTGATATTCATTCCGCCCACTTTCTTGCCAATAGAACCTTGACTTTGCTCCAAGCGGCAGTGTGGTTAGCCCCAGGTTGGCAATCAATCATGTGCACCCTGAGGCTCCCCTGGCCTCAAAGCTGGGAGTTGTCTGTGAACCAGTTTTGGTCAGGGAGACACAAGGGGATGGTGCTGGGGCTACGACTGGAAAAGCTCTGTTTCATCATACAAGAAGTTTCCTGGCCCCTTCTTTGTGCATTGATTACAGGCATGATGGCTGGAGCTCTCACAGCCGCCTTGCCACCGAGAGGGAAGATTCAAGAGAATTGCAGTGATGTTGGCTTTGCACCAACACTGGAAACTGGGTTTCTTGTTTTATGAGAAAAATAAACTCTTTGATTGAGCTACTGGGGTCAGACTGTTACTTGAAACTGAATATAATCCTGGTTGATGAACGCATTTTCCTACTTGATTTCTTTAATATTCTCAGCAGTAGTTCATAACATTGTGTTCTGTTGATGTGCTATAATTTAAGCCCTTCTGTTGTTGAGGATTTAGGCTATTTTCAGTCATTTCATGGGAGGGTAATGCTTCCACCCAACATATTGTGTGCCCTAAGCTTCTTGTTTTAATCAATACTGTGTTCAAGGTTGTGAATTTTTATGCTTCTGCCAGATTCCTTTTCAAAAGGATTGTCTAAATGTACACTGTTTACAATGGTATAGAAATCAATCTATTTCAAGGTCATTTCATCAGCAATGGGTAGTATCATTATTTTTGGCTCATTTTTGAGGTATAAGCTGCTCCTTCAAGTTTGCTTTAATTGGTATCTTCATTTTCACAGAAAAGGAAGATGATTGATGGGTGTGGGTGTGCACACTAGGGCGTGTGTGCTTGCATGTAGGTGTGCAAGTGTGTGCTTTCAGAGATTCAAGGACATGTCTTATAATCAGGGACCTTCAAACTGTGACCCAAGGGCCAGCCGCCTGTTGTTTGGCTGTTGTAAATAAAGTTATATTGGAACAGAGTTATGTCCATTTGTTAATATGGATTCTGCCTGGGGCTGCTGTCACACAGTAATGGAATTCAGCAGTCAAGCAGAGATGCATAGCCATGGAAAATGTTTACCATCTGATCCTTTGAGAATCAGAATTTTGTTAATGCTTACTCTAAATTTTGGTTTATATGATATCAAAAGATTTAATTTTTCATTCCTATGTAATCAGTTAACTTGGAATTGAGCCCAAGATAGAAGCCAATTCCCCCTTTTTAAAGATTTATTTATTTATTTGAAAGGCAAAGTGATGGAGAGAGGGAGAGACAGAGAGAGACAGAGATCTTTCACCCACTGGTTTACTCCCCAAATGCCCACAACAGCCAGGGCTGGACCAGACTGAAGACAAGAGCCCAGAACTCTGTGTTGATCTCCCATGTGAGTGGCAGGGCCTGAGCACTTGGGCCATCCTCTGCTGCCTTCCCAGGTGCATTAGCAGAAAGTTGGGTCTGAAGCAGAGTAGCCAGAACTGGGACTGGCACTCTGATGTGCTGTACCACAAAACCCACCCCGAGAGCTGACCCCTAACCACTACCTAACATTACAGTGCAGAGCTCCATTTCTTTGGCTGAATATACTGTTCTTCATTTTAAAAAAGCAAGTCCTCATGTGTATCTGGATAAGCGAAATAACCTCTAATGTTCTATGGCAGGAAACCTAACTCCGATTGACAGCAATTCACTGAACATGACAAAACAGCGAGCAGAGAGGATTTTGAATGTTCTTAACACAAAGAAATAATAACTGTCTTAAGTGATGGTCCGAGTCTCCCACATGGATAGCAGGCACCCAAGTACTTGAACTGTCATCTGCTGCCTCCTAGGGTGCACGTTAGCTTGTTCTGGAGAGGAAAGAATGAAGGCTGGGAAGGAGGGCAGGAGAGCCTCAACGTGGAAATTATGGGAGATGGGACGTGGGTAGGAGGGCTGTGGCCACCAAGAGCCGGTGCTTTGGGTTCTGAAGCCTCGCCTCCTGGCCAGTATTGATGACCCCAGGCACTTGCCCTCTCACATACAAACTCCACCTGTTCTAACGGGTGCCCACCTGTGCGTCAGCACATTGGGCGCTCACAGCCAATGCAGCTCACGGTCTCTTTGGTCCTTGCACCGCCACTGGGGGATACTGCGAGTCCAGGGAGCATAAGAAGGGGTTGGAAACCAGGCCCCAGCTATGAGTGAGGGGCTCTCTGCACCCCCCTCTCTGCACCATCTTTTGGTTTCTCTCGGAGGGCTTGGTGCCAGGCAGCAGAAGCCCAGCCCTAATGTGCTCCCCAGATGTGCCATTTGCTGTCCCCTCAGCCTGAGATTGCACAGGGACCTTCCCTGGGGTGGCCTGGGGCTGCAGAGGAGGGTGGGACCCCAGTACTGGGGGCTACTCAGAGGCATGGATTGTCCAGAGAGTCTGTTGGAATGGAGGAGAAAGTCTCAGAGAGAAGCCACTTGGTCAGATCAATTGTGCTATCCTGAGAGGCAGAAATGCTGTGGGCGGGGGGAGATAATAGGATGGGGGTTTTGGCCAGGGAGGCCCCACTCCCTGGAGCCAGTGTACCCCCTCTGGATCATCCTCCAGACTGAGCTGGGAGCTGAGGGAAGGCAACTGGGGTGAGGGTTGCAGCTTTGCACCACCCAGAGGGTCCTGCTGACACAGCATGAAACTCCCAGGCAGCCCTCGTTCGACCCAGTGAGCTCCGCTCCTCCGGCTCAGGAACTGTCGCTGACCCTTCTCTGGACTGGGCACGACCTCTGAGCCACAAGGCTCTTCCCGAATGGCCTCACTGACTCTGGATCTGTCCTCTCTCTGGCCCTTCTTCGTCCCATCTTCTCCTGCTTTGTTTACCGCAGCCCTGTCCAGCCACGCAGGACCACGCCGCTCCACTTGATCTTCCCAAGCCACATTGCGCACTTCCCGCACCCAGCCCGAGAAGTTGCCTTCCCGAAATCCTGCTGCCCGAGCCCCAACCGCTTCCTCTCGTGGGAGCCTTCCTGTGTGGCCTTTG
Source organism: Oryctolagus cuniculus (assembly GCF_964237555.1). Lineage (NCBI taxonomy): Eukaryota > Metazoa > Chordata > Mammalia > Lagomorpha > Leporidae > Oryctolagus > Oryctolagus cuniculus. The sequence goes on from NC_091436.1 coordinate 152,339,673, forward strand.
TGTTTTGTGCATGCTTCTGCCATGGCGCTTAGTGCATTGTTCACAGCTGAGGTCTCCACCGTACCGCGAGACTCCCGCAAGGCAAAGCCCTTCAACTTTTCCACTTGTGTTCCTAGCACACAGCATAATGCACAACTCACAGGGGGTGCACTTCCGAGCTTGCTCAGGGAATGCATTTGGTGGTCTAACGTGTTTTGAAATAGGCGTCAATTAGCTGCAATCCTATATATAATCAAGAGGCTGCCAGCATTTCTTTGTCCTTTGGATTAGTACCCAGTGAGGGTGGAGTCAACCCTGGCTGCTCTTGGATTCACTGGGGAGTTTAAAAACTCTCCATATGCAGGCAGGCACCGAACAACCTCTCTGCATTCGTGCTGCCAAACCTCCCCAGGCGATTCTAAAGCATTGAGGCTGACAACAGCCAGGCAGTAAGGATTCTAGGCGGAAAAGCACAGACAGCTTGTCCCGTGTGCGCCGGGTGTGGCCAACGCTGCGTCAGGCTGAGGTTGTCTGGCCTCGGAAGGAGGAGCCTAAGGGTCTCTCTATTGCACAGGGCTTGCTCTCTAGAGACGGCAGTCCTATGACTGCCACGTGCAATAGCCAATGGCCATGGGATCCACACCGAGTGATCAGAGCAGGGTTTCACAACACTGGCATTTCGGGCTAGGCAGTTCTTCAGTGTGGGAGGCTGTGTTTTTTTTTTTTTTTTTTTTTTTTCTTCACAGGAGGATGTTTTTGAAGCATCCCTGGCTTCTGCCTCCTGGGTGCCAGAAGCAATCAACAGCCCCCTCCCCCACCCAGTGCAAAACAACCAAAAATGTTAGGTATGTCCAAATAGTCCCCTGGGGGTAAGATCATCCCTTGCGGAGAATCAGGAACAGAGATTTAGGTGGAGTGCTTGAACACGAGCCCAGGTGACTGGCGTGCGCATTAAAATGTGAGGAGCAACTGTTGATCTACAGCAAAGGCTCCCAAGGTGAGGCTCCCCGCCTGCAGCAGCAGCAGCAGCACCTGGGACTTGTGGGAAACCTGTGTTGCCACCCCCTACCCAGATCCACTGAGCCCAAAGCAGTGTTGTAATAATTCCTCGGAGTGATTCTCATCAATGTTCCCATTTCAGGGCCACCCACTAGTCTAGAGGGAACAGGGAGACTGGATGCTTTGGAATACTCTGCAAACTCTCAGGAGCAGAGCTTGACCTTGGCCTTGACATTTGTTTTGAAAGATTTATTTATTCATTTTGAAAGTCAGAGAGAGGGAGAGGGAAAAAGACCCTGCATTCACTGTTTCACTCTCCACATGGCTACAATGGCCAGCGCCCAGCCAGGCCAAAGCCAGTAGACAAGAGCTTCATCCAGGTCTCCCTCGTAGGTGGCAGGTTCCCAAACACAGGGACCATCCTCCGCTGCCTTCCCCAGGCCACCAGCAGGGAGCTGGATGGGAAGTGCAGCAGCTGAAACAAACTGGTGCCCATATGGGATGCTGGCACTGCAGGCTGCAGCTTTACCTGCTGTGTCACAGTGACAGCCTCTGGCCTTGAAATTCACAGGCAAGAAGGAGGACACTCCAGGTATAGGGAATCGCATCAGAGACTGATTTCAGATATCAAGTAGCCTAGATTCTTTGTAAAAATTATTTTATGTATGTATTTTTCTTTATTTGAAAGGCAGAGTGGCAAAGAGAGAGCTAGAAAGCGAGAATGAGAGCCAGAGAGAGACGTTCCCTCTGTTGGTTCACTCTCAAACTGCCTGCAACAGCCAGGATTGGGCAAGGCTGACACCAGGTGCCCAGAGTTCCATCCGGGTCCCCTATGGGGGGCAGAGACTCAAGCACTTGAGCCATCCCCAGCTGCCCCCAAGGGTATGCTTTAGCTGGCAGCTGGCCCAGAAGCAGACTGGCACTGGAACTCAGGCAGGCATCCCAAGTACTGCTTTACCACTGTGCCACAACGCCCATGCCCAGCCTAGACTCTTAAACCGCCGCACCCCTGAGTTAGCTTTCTTACTTTCCTGCATCTAGTTGTTCTCTGGATAGCAAATGATTTCCGCGTGCTCTGTGATGTGTCCATCAACTTGCTCGAGCAGTTCTTTGGGAACCTTAACAAAACAAATGATTCCTTGCGAAACCTAAGAGTGTGTTTCTGACGTTTCTCATCAGACATATGCACAAACCAGCACATTTTACAAGTGTGTCCCTCATTTACAGGGCTTTCACATTGCAAATTATTTTTTATAAAGGTAATAACCCCCCTAGTTGATATTTTTAAATCCAGCTGTTTCTGTGGCAGATCTGAATCTACCCTTGAATTGACAGCTAGAGTGATATTTCTAAACCAGATCTGATCACTTTGTTCCCATTTGAAATTTGTCCCAATGCAACGGTGCCAAGCAGAATGGGATTCCATTCAGCCCAAGGTTGGCCAGACGACTTTCTTGGGGGTTGACAATGCTTGGGAGCAGAAGAGACAATGCGGGAGCTTACAGGTGGTAAGCAGTGACACTTGTAAGAAGAGATCAGGTCACAAGGGCCCTGACCCAATTTACCCTCGTGACCTGGTACCAGGAGAGTGAGCTTCTCACACAAGGAGTTTGCACACCCACTCCTGTGCACGCCCGAGCTCTCTTGTCCTTCTACCTCCCATCATGGAATAACGCAGCAAGCGGCTCTGACCAAGCACAGAGCTCTTAACCTTGTACATCCCCGGCTTCAGAACTGTAAACGACAAATCTCTGTTCTTTATAAAGTACCTTGTGTCCTATATGCTGCGATAGCACACCAAGGGCCTGGGACAACAGGCTTAAAGCTTTTCAGTGGTTTCTCATGGCCCCCAGGACAAAGTCCAAACTCCAGAGCATTTCTCACAGGGCCTTTTTCTGCCTGGCTCCTACTGATCTTTCTGGTCCCACCTTTAGACAAAATCATGGGCAAGAAGAACCACAGTATCCAGCATATCAAAAATGTAGACCAAGACAGGCTGCTATTTGTTTTATGATTCTGGGTTATTGTGCAACAAGGGTTCCACTGAGCCCATGGCTGGCCAGACCAGTGGACGAGGGCATGGAGCAGATTGGGCAACACAGGAGCACGTTTTGGTAATATTTTTCCTTTTGCCTCAAGCTACAGGATGGCTGCACATAACACTGCATCACGTTGTCCCATTCTCCCAATTGATCTTGATGACTCAACGAGGGATGATCAGGGAACCCAGGCGATACTGATGTGAATGGTGGTGAGGGGCAGTGAGCTGCCGACTGTGAGATTTCTAGCATTAAATATGCCTTGCACACTCTTCCTGCACCCCTCACCCTTCTTCTTCTTGGCTCTGACCACCCAGAACCATTTGTATAGCCCCAGCACCATGATCTCTCTCAACTCTGATCTTCTGAAAGTTCTGCTTTGTTAGGTAAGTTTGATTAAAAGAATTCAACCAGTATTAGAAATAATGTATGGCCGGCCCCGCGGCTCACTAGGCTAATCCTCTGCCTTGCGGCGCCAGCACACCGGGTTCGAGTCCTGGTCAGGGCGCCAGATTGTGTTCTCCTGTCTAGAAAGTTCTTTCTTGTGTCTTTTTGCCTTGGTGAACGTATTCCTATTCCACTCTTTATTAATGGTTGCTTCCTCTAGGAACACTTTCCTGAACCCTGACACCGTAAGAGCGAGTCAGTTGCCATTCCTGTCTGCTTCACAGCACCACGCACTGCCCATTGGTGATTCCTCACAACTCCCCCCAGTGCAAGCTCTCACCCAGCTCTCTCTCCCCACAGGACTTGCCGGCAGGGCCTGCCTGCTTTGGACTGTTGTATCCTCCGTGCCTCCCAGTGCCTGACACACAGTGAGGGTTCAATTAGCTATGTGCTAAATGGATGCACGAACACGTGGCTTGAGGGTTTGCATTTGCATTTTAATCTACAACAGATGGCACATTTTTTTTTTCCTCCTAGTGAACAGCGTTGGGCTACGTCATTCGTGTGTTCTTTTTGTGCTTTTTCCCCCTTTTGTTCTTCCTTTGCTGATTTTTCTCTTCTGCTCTTCATGGGACTTTGAAGAACTCTGTTGGAGAGCAGCAGGTCACCCCTAAGGAATTCAGTCGACAGCAAAGAAATACTCAATCGAGTTCTGGTCCTTAAACATGATTCAAGAGGGAACCTATCTTATGAAACATGGCTGCCGCTTACATTGATTTACCTTTATTTTCAGATAAAGCAAGATTAGATTGTGGCGTAGTGGGTTACATGGCTACATGCAGTGCCAGCATTCCATATCTGAGTACTGGTTCAAGTCCCAGCTGCTCTGCTTTCAATGTAGACTCCTGTTGATGTGCCAGGAAAAGCAGCAGAAGATGGCCCGAGTGCTAGGGCCCCTGCCCCCCCCAAGGGAGACCTGGATGAAATTCTAGGCCCCTAGCCTTGGCTTGGCCCAACCCTGGCCATTGTGGTCATCTGGGGGAGTGAAATAGCGAATAGAAGATCTCTCTCTCTCTCAATCTCTCTCTCTCTCTCAATCTCTCTTTCTCTATCTCCATCTCCCTCTCTCTGTGTGACTGCTTTTCAAATAAATTAAAAAAAAAGGATCATGAAGTATGTCTTTAGATTAGAAGAATTTAAATCCATAAAAATTAGAAGGACAACTACCTGAATAGAAGAATTTATTCAAATTGTATCCATTTCTTCATTTTACAATATTTTGTAATGATGATAATGCTTAAAATGTTTTAGGGAATGAAGTTCACTGTAAATCAAAAGCCCTGGGAGATGGATACTTTCGACTTCCTACCCTTTTTCAGTAGAAAACAAAATCTCCATTTCCTGTTTTCTCTCCATACTGAGAGAAACGGCAGAACCAACAGGGCCCTTTAGAGACAAGCAAATCTGAGAGCATGTTATTCTTCTCTGGACCACATCCCACTTTGTGCCACAAAATCCTTTGACAAGAATGAAGGTAAGTACCGGGCTCACTGGGTGTGATGTTGATCATGCAGGAGTGACAGGAGCCCTGGGGACCTGCCGTGTGGCTGGGGTGAATGAACGTGGCAGGGAGACTTGCCCGAGCATTTTCAAGTCAGAACCATGAAACAGCCATCCTGTGTGGTTCATCCACAGTCACAGCCATTTGCAATTTGCAGACAATTCAAGGACCCACGTTGCTTCTGGGTGGGCATTCACCATAGCAGTTAGGATACCAGTTGGAATGCCCATATCCCATATTGGGCACCTGGGTTCAAGGCCCAGCTCCACTCCTGATTCCTTTAGTGAGAGAAGGCAGAGCTCAAAGTGCTTCCCCGTCAGAGGACAGATCAACCTGTCGGACAGAAGGTCCTGCTTGTCTGTATCTTGTAGCCCTGTGTAGGTCTTCACAGAAGTTATGCAACAGGGATAGTCTGTGCTCTCGTTTTGCTACACATGCAATTGAAAAGCATCTCCAAATAGCTGGTAATTATGACTTTTCATTTGAAAGAAAATATTAAAAAAAATCTATGTCTCATCTTAGCCAATGAAAAAAATGACCTTTAGCAGTGGACAGAATCAGAAGATGGTTTGTCACAAGAGGGAATGGAAAAATTACAAAGCACCAATTTAACGTCTCATAAATGTGACAGGTATTTCCAAGGATGATCTACTTTTTTTTTTTTCAAAAATTTATTTATTTGCTTGAAAGGCAGAGTTACAGAGAGGCAGAGGCAGAGAGAGGTCTTCCATCCACTGGTTCACTCCCCAGATGGTTGCAAAGGCCAGAGCTGGGCTGATCCAAACAAGCCAGGAGCCAGGAGCTTCTTCCCAGTCTCCCAGTGGGTGCAGGGACGTGGGCCATCTTCCACTTCTCTCCCAGGCCACAGCAGAGAGCTGTGGAAGTCAAGCAGCTGGGACGCAAACCAGCGCCCATATGGGATGCCGGCACTGCAAGTGGTGGCTTTACCTGCTATGCCACAGCACCAGCCCCTCCAAGGAGGATTTCAAAAATGAATTCTCTGTGGACATTTTTTTTTTCATTTAAAAGATACAGTCTAAAAGAGCTTTCTACCGTCTTGTGCTCTTCAACTTGACCTTTCCTTCATGATCAGTGAACGCCAGGATCCCAGCCCTGTGGTAGGACTGGGACAAGGTAGGACAAGGCTGATGCACTTACTTGTTATTTCAAAATGTTTCAGATAATAGAAGCAAAAGAACACTCAGAAAATAAATTAAAAAAACTATAATTCCATGTCCACTGGGGCGGGGGGGGGGGCAGCTGTCAGGGTATATACTCTCTCACAGTCTTCAAACATTGAATCCTTAAAAATATTTCTATTAAGAAAACACGAAAGTCAGGGCAAGCGTGGTGATACGCAGGTGAAGCTGCCGCTGCGGGTACCTGCATCCATATCGGAGCGCCATCTTGAGTCCTGGCTACTCTGCTTCTGCACCAGCCCCCTACTGATGTGTTCGGGAAGGCATCAAATGATGGCTCAAGTACTTGGGCCCTTGCCATCCATGTGGGGGACCACATAGAGTTCCAGGCTCTTGGGTTCAGCCTGACCCAGGCCCAAGCTGTTGTAGGCACTTGGGGATGTGGATGGAAGATTACGTTCTCTCTGTTTCTCCTTCTGTCACTGTACATTTCAAATAAATAAAGAAGTACATAAATTTTTAACCTAGAGTTAATTTTTTAAAAATAGCAAGGAAAATGACTAGAGAAATCGCTAACTCCTCCAATTCTGAGATAAGCACTGTTAACATGTATAAATCCAGTGTTTCTTTTTCTCTCCATATGCCAATATGTGTAATCAAAAGGTTTCCTTCTTTCTTTCTTTCTTTCTTTCTTTCTTTCTTTCTTTCTTTCTTTCTTTCCTTCTTTCTTTCTTTCTTTCTTCCTTTCTTTTTTTTTTTTAAATTTATTTTATTGGCCAGCGCAGGGGCTCAATAGGCTAATCTTCTGCCTACGGCGCCGGCACACCAGGTTCTAGTCCCGGTCCAGGTGCCGGATTCTGTCCCAGTTGCCACTCTTCCAGGCCAGCTCTCTGCTGTGGCCTGGGAGTGCAGTGGAGGATGGCCCAAGTGCTTGGGCCCTGCACCCGCATGGGAGACCAGGAGAAGCACCTGGCTCCTGCCTTTGGATCAGCGTGGTGCGCCGGCTGCAGTGGCCATTGGAGGGTGAACCAAAAGCAAAAGGAGGACCTTTCTCTCTGTCTCTCTCTCTCACCATCCACTCTGCCTGTCAAAAAAAAAATTTTTTTTATTTTATTTATTTGAAAGACAGAGCTATAGAGAGAGAGGTCTTCCATCAGCTGGTTCACTCCCCAGATGGCTGCAATGGCTGGAGCTGCACCAATCCACAGCCAGGAGCCAGGAGCTTCTTCAGGGTCTCCTGCGCGGGTGCAGGGGCCCAAGGACTTGGACCATTTTCTACTGCTTTCTCAGGCCACAGCAGAGAGCTGGGTCAGAAGAGGAGCAGCCGAGACTAGAAGCGGTGCCCATATGGGATGCTGGGGCCTCAGTCCCGGACTTTAACCCACAGCACCACAGCGCAGGCCCCAAAAGGTTTACTTCTTCATGCTCTTTTGCCTTATCCATCCAACCATCCAGTTTCTTGTTCATTCCACAAACATGCACTGAGCAGCAGTCAGTACTTCACTGGGGTCCAAATAACGCACAGAAGTGACACAGCCCCTGCGTCATTCTCATGGTGCTTTCAGACTAAAGAAGGCAGACCTTAAAACGAATAACTGCTCCTTTTCCTTTGAGGGCTAAATTATATTTTTTCTTTTCAAAGCTCTCTCTCCGCCTCACTCCCACGGATTCCAATCTCCCTCTGCGTTTTGTTCATTTTAGTTAAAGTCCTCATGCTTCAAGTGAGAGTGGCTTGGAACCGTTTCTTCCGGCATGGGCGCCTTCTGTGTCCTTCTAGGGTAGGTGATGAGTCAGGAGTGCCAGTACCTGGTAACACCTGCAAGAGCCGCTGGGCTCTGAGAGTCTGCGGCCGGAAGAGGAGGTGCTTGCGACCGGAAGTCAGAGCTGTCAGGGATAGCGCAGCTATATAAGAGGCAGGCTGGGAAAGAGGAAACTCGCATTCTCCTTTTGGCTGCAAGGCAGCACTTTGCTTTGGGAAAAACAAACACATTACTCCATGCCTGAAAGCCTAGAGGAACCGGGACCCTAATGCTGAGTGGTGCTGCCGCCCTGAGTCCTGCCACCCTGGAACAGGGTGTGAGCTGCCGTCCGGGGCTCTGAGCAGGCTCCCTGCTGGCCCAGGAGTGGGCAGGCTCTCCAGAGCCCGGAGCCTGGGGCAACGGATGATTAACCTCACAGGTGTCAGCTATGGACACACAGCCTTCGGGTTTTTATGTTCTTGACGCTACTGGGGGAAAATTGCAAATTATCTGAAAACTTTCAATAGGTGAAGAAAATATTCTTAAATAGTTAACTTCCTGAGCAGTGACTGTCCCATGTCCCCAGGCTAAGCTGAGTTACTTAGTCCTCCTGAGTCACCGTGCGCTCCCCAAGGGAGGCCACTCCTCTGACCCTGTTGTCTTTCCCCGTAGTTGTGGGGAACAGGCACAGCAGGCCTGCTGGCCCTTCTCTGCACCCTCAGTGCTGACACAGTGGGCACAAACCTCCTTGACATCAGCATAAACCCTTTCTTGAAAAACGTGAGTGTGACTCTACTGGAAATTAAAAGCATGAACGTAGCAGTTGGGTTTCCCTCTGCAGGTAAGAAACAAGACAGGATCAAATCAAGATGTGCAGGCAATTCTTGTTTTGAGAATTCGCAGCTAAAAAAAAAAAAAAACAAAAAAAAAAAAAAGAAGTCTTGGCTTTCTAAACTTCTTCATCTTCCCCACACACCTTTTGTCTGTTGCCCCCACCCCCGGCCTCGCCATCTCCCTTCTGGGTGATCTCAGGCCTCAACTGTGTCTTCTATGCCCCTTCCCTCAGTATCCATACCCCGGCTTTTCCCCTGGACCCCGGGCTTGCTCTTCCAACCGTCTTGTAGATGTTTCCACACTGATCTCTTGCAAGCCTCTTGAATATAACCTACTGGCAAAGGAGAGCGTCCTGCCCCACTTGCCCTCACCCCGAGCTTGCTCCTCCGCCTCTACTACTTAGTGGTATCGCTTCAGGCAGCAGATGTTGGAAACACAAGTTCAGTCGTTCCTCTTGATCCACCAGGGCCCAGAAGCCACTGCAGATACCCAATGCTCAAGTCTGTCTTGTAACATGATGTAGTGTTTGCACAGGACCTGTGCATGGCCTGCCTTGTACTTCAAATCATCTCTAGATCACTTGTATTCCCTAATATAATGCCTACATGTCACTCATGCACGCGGCTTCAGTGTGGTGCTCAGCACGTGGAAAGTCACATTTTGCTCTTTGGAACTTTTCTGTCAAATATTTCAGATCCAAGTTTGGCTGAATCCACAGAAGCAGAACCTGAAAACTCAGAGGGTGGGCGGGACCTCCTATGGAATTGTCAAACAGGTTTGCCTCTGTCTTCTTTCTGACTGAGGGCTTAGACAGGTGCGGACAGTGGTCCCCAAACATGTTTGTACCTGAATCCCCAGTATGCAAATGTGACAAAGCAGTGGGGCAGTGCAGATGTGGTTAAGGAACCTGGAGACAGGGGATTGCTCTGGGATTTCCACGTGGGCCTGGCGGGATCACAGGCCCCCTCCTTGGAGGCATCAGTCAGAGACGATGTGAGAGCAGCCGCAGAGGAGGGAGTGGTGGGCCACAGTTCAGGTGGCTCTAGAAGCTGGAAAAGGCAAGGAGACGGTCTCCCTAGAGCCCTCAGGGGAGCGCGGCCTCTGATGTAAGCCCTGTGAGACCTGCTTTGGACTTCGGCCTGTGACACTGTAACACAACACAATCGTGTCATTTAAGGGGGTGGGGGCGTGTGCCGCAGCCACAAGACACGGAGCCCACAATGCAGAAGTGGGAAGGGGATGGGTTGACAAAGAAAGGGGCCTCTGTGGAGTCTGCCACAGGGTCAAGGGCATAGGAAAGTGTTGGGGCACAGAGCTGGTTGGCGAGACGGGCACGGTCATGGTATATATGGGCCTCCTCTAGCTCTTCATCTTAGGGGTCAGAGGGGGCGCACCTTGCTGACCCCGGGCAGGTGCAGGAGGCTTCGGGTGCCCACTGGGACACTGTGGAATGGTTTCTGCTGTTGGAATACATGGCATCCTGTGCACCACCACCCTGGAAAAGGCTGCAGTCACTGGGGGCTAGGCTGACCCTCCAGGGAGGCTGAACGGCTCAAGAGATTAGAAAGAAGGGGCAAGCACACACAGCACCTGATTTGGAGGCGGTGGGCCCCTCCCCACAGAGGCAAGGTGGGAGCAGGGGATGCCTTTGGGCTTCCCCTGGACCAGGTGTGGGTCACCGGGAAGAGCATCCGCCCAACACGTGGAGAGTGAGGTGGCAGTGGAAGGGGATGAAAATGTCCACCAAATGCCCAGGGGCTCAGGAAGGAGCCCAGTTCCCCAGAGAGAGCCCCCTGGGGGTCCCTGCAGGGCTCGCCGAGGAGCCGCCCGAGGAGGAGAAGCTAAAGGCAGAAGTGCACAGCCCGTACTGCCTCCAGGTTTGCATGCACTAAGCCTGGGCATTTTCATTTCTGAATGGAGGCTGTTTCTGTAACTACAAGTGACCAGAGGGCTTGCCCTAGGCTGATCAAAAAAGCCATGGGCTGCCCAGTCTTTATCGAGGGACAAGGAAGAACCCCCACCCCCACCCCGATGTCTAATAAAGCTTATTAGATCAAGGGAAAACAAAAAAATAAAATCGTGTTTCGCTCCACGCCGCACTCATGCCTACTGCAATCACCTGCCCCACCCCATGTTCTTTTTCACTTTAGTCCAAGTGCCCCTCCCCCCTGCACCTGCTCTCAGAGCCTCAGCTCTGCACTTCTTGGTCTCCCTGATACGGGATAGGCAAGCAACTAGGTAGGTCTGGTGGGCTGGAAGGTGCCTGCATGGCAGGCTCCCCCAACCCCTGCCTCGTGTGTAATTCTAGCCTCCTACTTGTCAGTCAAAATGTCCCCTTTCCCAGGATGCATCTGCTTCATCCGGGACGGACGGGGAGGAGTCACTAGGAGAAGATGGATGTTGAGCTGTGCATGGAACTTGTGTGGATGAGCCCTGTAATTCCCAGGTGGCTTTATACCCAGACAGGCACCACCCCAAGCTCTTAAAGGAGACAGTCAACTCTCTCTTCCTCCACAGACCACAGCAGGAGGGGAGCCAGGTGCCATCTCTGCTTCCCCTCCCCCACCCTTTCACTGCCCACTCACGATGGATATTTCTCTGTGTGGGACAACCACAACCCACGTGTATATGTGTGTGTGTGTGTGTGTTTGCTTTTTCACCTTTTGAATATTATTTACCTTCTAAATGTCAGTACTCTGAATTCTTGTCTTTGTGCACGTCAAAAGCCAAGAGTAATAAACCTAAATCCCCCACGCCCCATCATGCCTGCGCGCCTCTTCCCCTGCCAGGCCACGCTGGCTGCGTGGCTACTGAAGTGTTCACAACTCTCACACCGCCCTCTCACTCCTTGTTCAGACCTTCCCAGTATCCTCTGCTCGTCGGTCTACACAATGAGGTTCCAGCCACTTTGTTGGGCATTTGTTCCCTGCACACCACGCTCCTTGTGCTGTGGACATTGGAACTGTGTGCTGCTCTTTGAATACACCATGCACCCCAGTACCTTTGCTCTTGCTCTTCTTGGAGCTACCCATACCCCCACACCCCTTTGCGGCATGAATACGTTTTTTTTTCTCACCCTCCCCCACCCTGAACTTATGCAGGACTTAAATCCGAAAAGTCTTATATTAATATTACTAAGAGGGTAGAGACCTAATCCAAGTTCAATGTTCAGAGGTGGGACCCTCAGCAAGGGATTTAATGATTAGGGTGGAGCTCCTTTGATTGAACCTTAGTGGCTGTAGAAGGGGAGTGAGGAGAGAGACCACCCAGACATGTGTGCTCCAACTGTGATGTGATGCAGCCATGTGGCCCTCGCCAGCGCCTACAGCATGCCATGTGAACCTTGTATCTGCAGAACCATGAGCGAAAATAAGCAGCTTTTCTTCATAATGCAGCCAGTCTTGTGTATTTCGCTGTAATAACAAAAACCTAACTCCTACGGCCCTCTCCCCATTTGGGGAGAAAGTCCTGCATCACCCTTGGAAGGCTCACTAGAAATGTCAGTTCCTCTGTGATGCCTTAGCCCAACTTTCCAGGTGGAACTGACCCTTCCTCTCCTCCTCTGTTGGCACTACTAGCTGTACTCAGCCCCAGTGCCTGGCACTGAGCTGTGGGAAAGGAAACTAGGGAAGCTATGATATGAATTTTGTCTCAAGGGCCTTCCAAATGCTCCGGCTTCTGAGATACAGCAAGCAGAGGCAAGTCTAACACCACAAGGATCAGTTATAGCATCACAATGTTAGTGACAGCCATATCACCTGACGTGTCATGCTTTAAAACAATTTTCTACAAAAGCATTTGAAGGAGTTACAGAGAGTGAGAGCGAGATATCAATCTTCCATCTGCTAATTCACTCCTCAAATGGCTGCAAAAGCTGGGGTTGTGCCAGGCTGAAGTCAAGAGCCCATCTTATTTCCCATAGGGATGACGGGATCCAAGGACTTGGGCCATTTTCTTTCCCAGGTGCATTAGCAGGGAGCTGGGTCAGAAGTGGAGCAGCTGGGACTCAAACCAGTGCTCATATGGGATGCCAGGGTCGCTTCTAAGTCATAGCTCAACCTGCTATGCCACAACACCAGCTTCTTGTGTCATACTTTAAAACACACTCAAAACGAAGTACACACATCTCTACTATCTCATGAGCCACTGGGCTGAAAAATTTCCAGGGACACAGATCAGTTTTCGTTCCCTGTGCCTCTGTTCAGACAAACGCTAAAACACATTAGGCACCTTGTGAGGGTCAGTTTATAGAAGCAAAAAGGTAGCTGCTCTGCCTTCGGTTTGCATAGTGACTTACAGGTATCCAAGCACAGTTCCTAGGCCAAATCTAATTTACACCTCCAGAACAGAGCTGCTCAAGCTTGTCTGCCTTCTAAGAACCCTATTCCCCAAGCCCTAACCCGGGAGAGTTAATATAATTATTCCAGGGTGGGCTTGAGTGTTGGTATTTAAAGAATGAATGCAATCAACTGAGGGATCCTCCCACGTAGCTAGGGTCTGGGAGCACTGCCCGCCGTGGCGCAGCGGGGACTACCTCACTGGCTGTGCAGGAAGGCACAGCAGGGAGAGGGTTAGCATCTTGCCTCGGCCCTGGTAGCTGGTGCAGTGAAATCGGGATGCTGACTGGGCTGGCTCTGGTCTTCACTCACAGACCGCGCCAGCTTAGGGAAGGTGACACAAACACTGGGCAGAGCTGTTGCTGGAGGCATCCTGCTGCTCTTAGCTTCCAAAGCACTAGCAATGTCCGTCTGGTGGGGGAAAGGTACGCTGTTAATAGACGGAAGCATGGTTTACTGGCACGCACATCCCAGACCAGAGAAGACCTGCTTGCCTGCGGCAGATCAGACAAAGCATGGCACTCGTCTCCCCTGGCCTCCCTGTCCCCCTTATCTTGATGAATGTTTTCTCTGCATTCACTTGCCCACTCCCAGTGACTCAGCCCTCCATCCTCGGCCTGACATGTGAATTTGCTTGGTTAAACTGAAGGAATCTCTTAGAAGTCATCCTAAGACTTTGAAGGCCAAATTTCTCCAGAAATATTTACCTCTGATAGATTCCAAGGTTCTTGAAATACCAACGGATTAGTAGTGAATGATTCCTCAGTTTTAACTTTCACTGAACTTTGTTCAAAACGTGAGACCCAGAGATGGGTAAGAACCAGGAAGCTGGTTGCCACTGCAGCAAGTCCTATCTTAGGAATAAACTGTCTTCCAAAAGTTAGCTTCTAAGTCAGCTTTGGGCATGCAAGAGAGTTTCGGACATAAACAATAATCTCAGTAGTGGTGACGTTCTCAACTCTCCTATAACGTCTAACAAGGAATATGAATAGCATGAAGAATTCCAGAAATTCCCCGTGGTTTCTTTGCTGGGAGAAGCAGAATAGGGAGAGAGCTACACTTCCCAGATACAACAGTCTCCAACCGGCAAATAGTAAAGGAGGGGGCGCAGCCTGAGGCTGGCAGAGGCCAGCTGGGGCCTTTGGGCTGGTGAGCTAAACGTTACTGTGGTTCACCTCTGTTAGAGAAGGCGCTCTCGGCAGCGCCCTGCTCTGTCTTGCTGTGTGATGCGCTGGCCCGTATGTGGACGCAGTGCAGGGCCCTCGGCAGACGTAGAGCAGACACCGGCCCCACACGCTCGCATTCCCCAGCCTTCGGGGTCAGGGCTACATAAACTCGCATTCTTCATAAGTCACACAGGCGGTGGCGTTCAACTGCACAACAGAAAACAGCCGAGGATCATCTCCGTAAACGTCCATCAACAGAGGGATGGAGGGTTTGGGAGTGACAAGTTCTCCCCGACGGAAGTGATTCACCAAGATCTCGTGTTCAGTAAAAAACTGGGGAGGAGACAGGGACTCCGTGTGTCAGTGCCTCTATGCCTTTGCGGATCTCTGACTATGTCACATAGTCACAGAGCAACACTTCAGTCTCCTCTTCTGCAAAGCAGTTTATCAAGGAATTCCTGCTGACCTACGTTATCCTACTGTGTGAGCTTAGCTCTATGTATCACTTCTATACTGCTTTGGGAATCTAAGAAGAGCTTTCTGTTTCCTTTGTTTTTACTTCTTAGATTTATTTATTTGAAAGGAAAATATATATAGAGAGACAGAGTGAATTTCCATCTGCTGGTTCACTCCTTGACATGCCCACAACAGGCAGAGTTAGGCCAGGCCAAAGCCAGGCACCAGCTACTTCATCTGGGTCTCCCATGTGGGTCGCAGGGACCCAAGCACTTGGGCTATCATTTGCTACTTCTCAGGGCATTAGCAGGAAGCTGTATTGGAATCAGAGTACTCGGGACTTAGACTGGCATTCCATTAGGGGGTGTGGGCACCCCAAGCTATAGCTCAACTTATGTGCCAACCCTTTGTTTATCAAGATTTATTTGCTCATTTTCATATTTTATGTTTTTTAAAAAGATTTATTTGTTTATTTGAAAGTCAGAGATACAGACAGAGGTCTTCCATCTGCTGGTTTACTCCACAAATGGCCGCAACAGCTGGAGCTGGGCCAATCTGAAGCCAGGAGCCAGGAGCTTCTTCTGAATCTGCCATGTGAGTACAGGGGTCCAGGCCTTTGGGCCACCCTCCACTGCTTTCCCACATTCATTAGCAGGGAGCTGGATCAGAAGTAGAGCAGCTGGGACTCAAACTGGCACCCAGATGGGATGCCAGCACTACAGGTGGTGGCTTTACCTGCTAAGCCACAACAGTGGCCCCCTTGTGTGTTTATTTTTTTTTATTTAAATTTATTTTGCCAGGGGGAGAGAGAGCTAGCGAGAGTGCATTCGTATCTACTGGTTTCCTCCCCAAATATCTGCAATACTGGGGCAAAGCCAGGAGCTGGGAATTCAGTCCAGGTCTTCCATGTGGGTGGCAGGAACTGGATTACTTAAGCCATCACCTGCTGCCTCCCAGAGTGTGTACTGGCAGGAATTCGGAGTCAGGAGCCAGAAGTGGGAATTAAGCCCAGGAACCCTGATATGGGACATGAGCATGTTAACCATGAAGCCAAGGGCTCACTCCTATCTTTGTGTTTTTAAATAAAGCACAGGAGTAAGTCCAAGCATGTTTTAAACAATTAAAAACAGATCTCATATTCTTATCTCATACCACCTATAAAAATTAACTTGAATGAGCCTTGGACCTAAATGTCAAGAGTAAAACAATAAAAGTCTTGGAAGAAAATGTTATAGTAGTAATTCTCTGTGATCTAGGACTTGGCAATGCTTTCTTAGGTATAACACCCGAAGCATAAGTGAGAAAAGAAAACAGATCAGTTGATTTCATCAAATTAAAAATTTTCATGAGGCCAACACCATGGCAGAGTGGGCTAAGCCTCTGCCTCCAGTATCCACATCCCATATGGGCACCAGAGTTTGAGACTTGGCTGCTCAACTTCTGATCCAGCTCTCTGCTACTATGGCCTGGGAAAGCAGTAGAAGATGGCCCAAGTCCTTGGGCTCCTGCACCTGCTTGGGAGACCTGGAAGAAGCTCCTGACTCCTGGCTTTGGATTGGTGCAGCTCCAGCCATTGTGGTCATTTGGGGAATGAGCCAGCAGATGGAAGACCTTTCTCTCTGTCTCTAACTCTACCTTTCAACTAAATAAATCTTACAAAAAACCTTTCCTGTTTCAAAGGACATTGTTATGAAAAGGAGAGGACAACTCAGAGGGAGAGGGATATGTTTGCACATCATGTATCTGGCGAGAGATTTGTGTCCAGAATATACAGAGAACCCTTAGAGCACACAACAAAAATACAACCTACTTTTTAAAATGGGCAAAGATTTTGTATAGATATTTCTCCAACAAAGATAAACCAATGGAAAATATCCTCATGGAAAGATGTTCACATCAACCCCACAATGTTCACATGCACTAGGATGGCCAAACTGAACAAGACAGACAGTAACAAGTTGCCAAGGATGTGGGGAAAGCAGAGTTCCTCCCACACTGCTGGTGAGAATGGGTCGGGCACTGGGGGAAACAACCTGGCCATTCCTCACTAAGCTTAACATAGAATTACCACTGCACCCAGAGTCCCACTCCTGGATGTATGTCCAAGAGAGGCAAAGACACACACACACACACACACACACACACACAAAGACTTACAGTGTTCATAGAAGTATTTCTCATAACAGTAAAAAAAGAGAAGCAACCCAAACATCTAACACCTGAAAAAATGGATAAATGCAGTATGGAATATCCACACAATAGAACGATATTTGGCCATAAAAAGGGTAGGGTGCATAGCACTGACAGGTGCTACAGCATGGATAACTTTGAAAATATTATGCGGCCGGCGCCGCAGCTCACTAGGCTAATCCTTCGCCTTGCAGCGCCGGCACACCAGGTTCTAGTCCCGGTCGGGGTGCCGGATTCTTTCCCGGTTGCCCCTCTTCTAGGCCAGCTCTCTGCTGTGGCCTGGGAGTGCAGCGGAGGATGGCCCAAGTGCTTGGGCCCTGCACCCCATGGGAGACCAGGAGAAGCATCTGGCTCCTGCCTTCGGATCAGCGCGGTGCGCAGGCCGCAGCGCGCCGGCCGCGGCGGCCATTGGAGGGTGAACCAGCAGCAAAAGGAAGACCTTTCTCTCTGTCTCTCTCTCTCACTGTCCACTCTGCCTGTCAAAAATAAAAAAAAAAAAGAAAATATTATGCTAAGTGAAAGGTGTCAGACACAAAATACCACTTATGATTCCATTTCTATGAAATGTCCAGAATATGTGAATCTATTGAGGTAGAAGGTGGGTTAGTGGGTGCCTACAGATAGGAGAAGGGGATAGATGGATGGAGAGTGGCTGCCAGTGGGAACAGGATTTTTTGGGGGGTGATAAAATTATTTTGCAATTCAGGGTGATGTATGTACAACTTTATGAATATGCTAAAAGCACTGATTTGTACAGATTAAAAGGGAAAGATCTTTCTTTAAAAAGATGTATGTATTTATTTGAAAGTCAGAGTTACAGAGGGGAAGAGGAGAGAGAGAGAGAAAGAGAGAGAGAGAATCTTCCATTCATTGGTTGACTCTCCAGATGGGGACTAATAGCCTGGGCTGGGCCAGGCCAAAGCCAGGAGCCAGGAACTTCACCTGGGTCTCCTAAGTAGGTGGCAAGGACCCAAACACTTGGGCCATCTTCTGTTGCTTTTCCCAGGCCATCAGCAGGGAGCCAGAGCAGAAGTGAAGCAGCCAAGACTCAAACCAGTGCCCATATATGGGATGCCAATGTCTTAGGCGGCAGTTTTCCCCACTAGGCCACAATGCTGTCCCCAAAAAGGGAAAATTTCATAGCATGGGAATTACATCTCAAGAAATCTGTTTTTGAAAAGTCAGATTGGAGGCCAGCATTGTGGCGCAGCAGTTTAAGCCATTGCTTGCCATGCTGCCATGCCATAGGGGAGTGCCAGCTGTAGTCCCTGCTGCACTGATTCAGATCCAGCTCCCTGCTAATGCACCTGGGAAGGCTGCAGAAGATAGCCAAAGTACTTGGGCCCATGCTACCTATGTGGGGACCAGAATAGAGTTCCTGGCTCTGAGCTGCAGCCTGGCCCAGCCTTGGCTGGTGCAAGACATTTGGAAAATGAACCAGCTGATGGAAGATGTCTCTCTCTCTCTCTGTGCCTTTCAAACAAACAAATAACTTATTTATTTATTTGATAAGGCAGAGTTACAAAGAGGCAGAGAGAGAGAGGTCTTCCATCTACTAGTTCACTTCCCAGATGGCTGCAACAGCCAGAACTGAGCCGATCCAAAGCCAGAGCCAGGGGCTTCTTCCAGGTCTCCCATGTGGGTGCAGGGCCCAATCACTTGGGCCATCCTCTATTGCTTTCCCAGGCCATAGCAGAGAGTTGGACTGGAAGAGGAGCAGCCGGGACTAGAACCGGCGTCCATATGGGATGCCGGCACTGCAGGCGGCAGCTTTACCCGCTACGCCACAGCACTGCCCCTCCACCTCCTTTTTAGAAGCAGATTTCATAGCCCTCGTATCCACAGAGGGGAGGCCCAGGACCAGCTACCTGCTCTGCTATGAGAACATGATGTGATCAGCAGCACTCCCTTGTCAGTCACTAGAAACCTTTGATTTATTTCTCTTCTTGCAGAGAAGCAAGCATCGGCAGGAAGCTTCCTGGCACCGAGTGAGGTGCTCATTAGAATCAGCAGGAATAGCATCCCACCTGCTGGGTACCTATCGTTGACGTGCACATTGCTTTGCCCTTCTTTGTCTTTAATCATTATATAAGGACAGATGTCCAAAAGGAAGCACGAACTTTTATTAGATAATACCGGGTTGTATTCTCTGAGCGGTCCCTACCCCCACCCCACCCCCAAGACAGTTGTTCCTCCCTGGTGGCCTGAGACCGTGGGTGGTCTTTGAGTAGCCAGTAGGTCCAGCAGTGGAGGCTATGGGAAGGAACGAGGCTGTGCTGGGTGTGGACCATGGTGACCTGGGTGGGAGCTCCCTGCTAATGCGCCTGGGAAGACAATGTAGGGTGTGAGCCCATCTTCACCAACTCTTCCTGGTTTTAAAAAATAAAAGCTGGACATCTGCGTTTCTCATGCGGAAATCTTCATTTTCTTCAGTGCTGGCAACCAAAGTGAAAAAGAAAACTAAATCACTTGTGTGGGCCAAGCAAAATATTTGTGGGCCAAGCTCTAGCCATAGACCACGAGGGAGTGGCCTGTGCTCTAGGTGGTCTCCGCCCCGGATCCCCTGTACAATTAACAGCAGAATTTCAAGTCAGGAAGCTAGTGTTGGAGCAGTGCTTGGAGAACATCTAGCTCAACTTCCGCTCCGTGTCCAAGTCGCTTCTGCAACAGACGCACTTCGCACTGCAGGAAGCTCGTAGTTCAAGACAGCCACTTGTGGTTTCTTAGTGACTTTTTTATGTTAAGAATTGCGACATGAGGAGGTTGAGAGATGGAGGTCAGGGTGGGTTGAGGGAAGCAAGACTACAATACGGAACTGGAAGGGGCTTCAATGGCGATTCTGTTGATTCTGTTTTATTTTGCCTGATTCTCTCTTATGACTAATCCCAATATTTCTTATTTATTTTTTAGATTTATCTATTTCATTTGAAAGTCAGAATTACACATACACACACACAGAGAGAGAGAGAGAGAGAGAGACCGGTCCTCCATCCACTGGTTCATTCCCCAACTGGCTGCAATGGCTAGAGCTGTGCCAATCTGAAGCCAGGAGCCAGGAGCTTCCTCGGGGCCTCCCACATTGGTACAGGGGCCCAAGGCCCTGGGCCATCCTCCACTGCTTTCCCAGGCTACAGTAGAGAGCTGGATGGGAAGTGGAGCAGCCAGGACTCGAACGGCGACCACATGGAATGCCAGCGCTGCAGGCAGCGGCTCCATCCACTACACCACAGCGCCAGCCCCCCACTATTTCTTAATTCTAATATATTAAAATAGGTGAACAAGATTTTCCAGAATTCCAGGATTTTAGATCTGCACAGACATCAGAATTAGTTTTGTTCAACTGTCTTGTTTTACAGGTTGGGGGAACTAAAATTCTTTAAGGTTTAACCTGCTTGCGTGAAGACAAATGTCTGACATGTGAGGCTGAATCCTGTGTCGCTCATTTTCCTTTCAGGGGGTCAAGTTGCAATTCATTGGTCAGATTCAGGAGAAGCTGTGATTGCCTTGAAATTTCCTGCTGCCTTTTCTAGGTGACTCTCAAGGGCATTCACTTCTTGCAAAACAGAACAATTTCGTTTTAGAGCTGGTATCTGTTCGACTTGTGAACTACCTTAATGAAAAAAACAGGATAATGATCTCCAAACAGAGCCGACTAGAGATGACTCATGATTCCGGAGGTGAGGCCGGCCTGAATCACAGATAATCCTTAGAAATCATTTCATGGGTTCCCAGTTTCCTAAGAAATCCCGCCAGAGGGCTGCTAGTAAGTGTGGAATCAGCCAACATGCGTTTCACTTCCTCTCTGCCTTGCAAAGAGCAGTGTGGGGAAGACCTGGAGGGGAAATGAAGGGATGGAAGAAGCCCCTGGTTTAGACACTCCACCTCTAAATGGTTGAAATTTGTGTGTAAGTTGGCACAAAATCCTATCAGTAGAGTCTTGTTAGGCCCTAGAGACAAGGACAAAACAGTACCCCGCAGGTGTGTGGAGAGCTTGGCGTCCATCATTGGCTTTTTTTTTTTTTTTTGTCTTGGTGCAGCACCTACACACAGATTTGACAAACCCGAAGAGGAAAAAGAACACAGGTAGTAACAGTGACCTCTTACTCAATGCCCAGATGGTTAAGGAGTCACATGAAAAGCCAATGAAAGCCTCGGTGCCAGTGACTACTGCAACTGTTGGCTGCATTTCTACTTGGCCCTTGTCTGTCACTACACACAGTTGCCTCCCAACGTATGGAAATGACAGACAGGCACAGGACTGCTTCAGTGGGGATCAGAGCTCTGGAGCTCTATCGCCCACGTTGAGCCACGTTGTTGAATTTCAGCCTTTCCTCTCTACACGCAGTTAGGAGCCTTCCAAACCTTTTGTGTGAATCCAGGAGGAAAAAAGAGTCTGGCAGATTCTGACAAGCGTCGCTTCCGGAGAACAGTTGTGCCCTGGTACGAAGCCCAAGCTGACGGCTGCTGTGTTGTCATGGCAACAGACATATACATCATTGGCACATCAGCTTCTGAAATGGGTGCAAAGCTTTCCGATGGGATGGGACCGCAAGGGGTGAGCTCATCATCCCTGCATCCTGATGAGATGTGTTCAGTCTCCCACGGGGGCTCTCCCAGGCACTCAGCCGCCTTGGCGGTGTCATATTTCTAAGCCTGCAGAACGTTCATAAGATCCTCTCGCTGTAGAAGTGTCAGTAGGCCAGTTTCCCCAGATTCTCATTTCCTCTTCCAAATCATTAGGACATAAAGTTCCTCTCCTGCTTATTCCTCCCCAAAGTACATCCTCTAGTTTTCTATGGAGGTCCTGTGGGGTACTCATAACATTTGAGAGGGAAGAGGCAGAGGTGGAAGGAGACGGGATGCGGGAAGAGGAGGAGGAAGCAGGGGTGGGGGGCAGGAGGAGAGCCGTCATAGGCCCAGAGAAATGAAATTCATCATGGTTGGAAGTGTTCCCTTGAAAGTGCAGTTCTAAAAATAAGTAATAAACACCGGTTTACTCCAGTTGTTCCGGAGGCTCTGGGCGTGAACAATGGAACGGAACCATGGGGCACAAGCTCACGGTGTTGAACAATGTAGACCCGCATGGAGCCGCATACCTGAAGGCAAACTTCAGGGAAGGAAGGGAGAGGACAGGGAGGGGAGACGCCTCCTCCAGGAGACTGAAGCCGCAGGAGCTCTATTCATGAGCAGTAAAATTAGCTGCACGTTCAGTGTTCATGACATTTGCTATGGCAATGAGCGTCCCGCAGCATGATGGGATTGCTGCTGAAATACCTGAGAGCAGAGAGAAAGAAGGAGAAGAAAGACCTTGATTGTTGAATGAAAACATTCATGAACCCGGGGACATCGAGCGACTAGGGATGGGATTAGCAACACAAGCCTGCAAGTCCCCTCAGCGGACGCATCACCTCTTATCTTCCTAGAGCTATGACCATTCATCACATAAGCTCTGACATTAAAATTTCTCCCCCCCTTTTTTGTTTTGCTTTTCAGTCTTCTATTTAGAAAAATTAATTCCAATTTTAATTCTAGGTTTCTAAGAAGCAATGCCAGGAATAAACCTAAGAGGAAAGAGTCTCTCCTGGTATACATTCTTAGGGATCCGGCTTCTGGGTGTTACACTTAGGCATGGCGCATTGACAGGATGTGGGGGGAAGAGCTGACAGCACACTGCCTCTCGGAGCTTGCAAGTTGGCATCCAGCCAGGCGGTAGGCATTTGGGGGGAGAGACAGGGGTTGGAGCGATGTTCAAAGTAACGGCATAAAAGCCACAGTGCCCTCCCCCTCCCCCCATACTCTATTGTCGTTGTGTTATGATCCCCAGGCTTCTCCTGGGGATGTTCAAATCAACACCTTTCAGCAAGAGTCAGGAGCCTCCTCTCCACAAAGCCCTCCTGGTCTCCCTTGCCCGCACCTCTTGCCCTATCCAGCACCCTTTAGTTCTTTAGGGTCTTGAATGTGGTCATGACACTGAGCAGTGAACAAATCACTCACTGGGGGCCCGGGTTGTGTTCTGCTGTCCTTGTGTCAACCAGGGATGCTGGGGAACTGTGGTGTAGGACTCAGAAACCCCTGGGGGAGGATGTCCGGCCCAGCAGTTAGGACGTTGCTCGTGAGGCCTGGATCTGTGTTGGAATCCAGCTCTGCTCTTGATTCCAGCTTCCTGCTAACGCAGATCCTGGGCTGTCACAGTGATGGCTCAAGTACTTAGGTTTCTGCCACCCACATGGGAGACCTGGATTGAGTTCAAAACTTCTGGCTTTGGCCTAGCCCAGCCCTAGGCTCACAGAGTGAACCTGCAGACGTCTGTCTCTCTCTCTCTCCTTCAGTTTCTCAAATAAACCAGTAAAAAAACATTTAAAAACCAAAATATATTATTAGACCATTGGGTAAAATTATAGGCTGGACAGTGAGCTCTGGGCCTCTCACTCTTCCACGAGAACAACAGCAAAAGAAATTTAAACAAAAAAAGGAAGAAAAAGAAAAATCTTCCTCGGCTGAGTGGTGGCTGTGATGCAGGAGCAACAGGGTACGGGAGTGAGACACTGGCCCAGCCCATGGCTTTGTACTTTTTTATTTTTTTTAAAGATTTATTTATTTATTGGAAAGGTAGAGTTACAGAGAGGCAGAGAGAGAGAGAGAGAGAGAGGTCTTCCATCCACTGGCTCACTCCCCAGCTGGCCCCAATTGCTGGAGCTGTGCTGATCCGAAGCCAGGAGCTTCCTCTGGGTCTCCCACATGGGTACAGGGGCCCAAGGACTTGGGCCATCTTCTACTGCTTTCCCAGGCCATAGCAGAGAGCAGATTGGAAGTGGAGCAGCCGGGACTCTAACCGACGCCCATATGGGATACCGGCACTGCAGGTGGCAGCTTCACCAGCTATGCCACAGCACTGGCCCCTGTACTGGTTTTGAAAGAAAAAGTGAATGTTCTGTAGTTTTTAGAATCACTCATGACAGAAATAGTTTTGTGGACTGGAGGGAAGCTTGGAATTGATACTTCGGCTGTTAGAATGTTCTTTTTAAAGATTTATTTATTTATTTGAACGTCAAAGAGAGAGAAAGAGAAAGAGAGAGAGAGAGATCTTCCACCCACTGGTTTACTCCCCAAATGGCTGCATCAGCCAGGGCTGGGCCAGACTGAAGCTAGGAGCCTGGAGCTTCTTCCGGTCTCCCACGTGTGTGCAGGGGCCCAAGCACTTGGGCCACCTTCCACTGCTTTCCCAGCTGCATTAGCAGGGAACTGGATCAGAAGTGGAGCAGCCGGACTTGAACTGGTACCCATGTGGGCTGCAATATTTAAAGCACAAGTTTCTGATTAAAACCTCCAAGTAAAGAAGTCACCAAGTAGGATGAGACTCAGATACAAGAAATTCCATGATATCACCTAGGGGGGCCATGAGACCGAGTTTAACATTTGGTAACTGTAACCGTATACCAGGAATGCACCTAATTCTTGCTTATTTCCTAGTCTGCATTTATGTTGGGTTGAAAAAAAAAAAAAAAACTATAAAGTGGTGCCACCTGGTGGTTACAACCCAGAGTACTTAAATTAACCTTGTCAAACACGGTGACCTTGGCTATCTCAGATTTCTTATTATCGCTTGTTATTGAAGGAGAAAGCTGAAATATGTTCTTCTAGGAAAATGAAAAACACAGAGAAAACACTTAAATGTTATCTGAAGCAAACTGGGGAAGATGTAGAAAAATCTATTGGGAATATATACATACACACAACACACACACACAATCTATGAGAAGGTTTGTAAATGGTACTCATTGAATATTAGACTTTCATTGGATAATAACTAAGGTTTTGAAATTGCCTTTCTTTTTCCATTTTGTTTTAAACACAGAGACTATTCTACACAGAACTTTCATCGCGGGTGGTGCTGTGGCTTAGCCGGTTAAAGCCACAGGCAGGCATCCCATATGGGCTGCTCTACTTCTGATCCAGCTCTCTGCCAATGACCTGGAAAGCAGAAGAGGGTGGGACTGGGTACTTGGCCCTCTGCACCCATGTGGGAGACTTGGAACAAGCTCCTGGCTCCTGGCTTCAGCCTGGCCCCAATCCTGACTGTTGCGATCATTTGGGAAGTGAACCAGTGGAATGGAAGACCTCTCTTTTTCTACCTCTCCCCACTCTTTTCTCTCTCGCATAACTCTGCCTTTCAAATAAATAAATAAATCTTTAAAAAAAAAAACCTTTTTTTTCACCATCTGTTTGATTTATCCAATAAACATTGCTTGTTAAAAAATTGATTTCTTGTCCTGTGCAATTTTCAATGTTCCAGTTTGTGCCAATTGCTTGCTCATGGTGTTTAACTTGTTCCTGTGTTCCTTGTATTTCCTATAAACCACTACTAAGGTCTAGGTCAGATCAGATCAGATCAGACCTTGATTAGACCGCAGTTCAGGCTTTTTGGCAAGATTATTTCATAGGTGGTATTATATGCTTCCTGTTCATCAAATGCTAACACATATACATATCTGGCTGCTCCTCTTCCAATCCAGCTCTCTGCTATGGCCTGGGAAAGCAGTAAAAGATGGCTCAAATCCTTGGGCCCCTGCTCCAGTGTGGGAGACCCAAAAGAAGCTCCTGGCTTCAGATCGGCTCATCTCTGGCCATTGCTGCCATTTGGGGAGTGAACCAGCGAATGGAAGACCTCTCTCTCTCTGTCTCTCCCTCTCAATGTCTTTAACTCTACCTCTTAAATAAATAAATAAAATCTTAAAATTTTTTTGAGTAAATTAGTGTACTAGAAACTGCCAAAGCTTACCAATGATATTGTGCATATCTTTCATTTTGAATTTATAGACTTTAACATAACTGATTATTTTCATCCATTTCAGGCATTATTCTTTTTGATGCCCAAATTCTACCATGTTTGACAAATGCATTTATTTTTAACATCAATACTCTAATATATGGGAAGGTTATTAAGAAACAGGCATACCCTAACACTCTCAGGGTAATCTCTCATCACTTTCAAGGACAGTGATTTGGCAACAACTATCAGAAATCTTAAAAATATTTAAGTCTTCAGTATCACACATAAAGAAGTCTTCAATAAAAGAGAGATATAGACAACACTCGTAGAAAGATGTTAATTCTGATGACTAGTTAGAGATGTTAATGGGTCTTGATATGTTTCTATGATGACATAGTTACATTAAAAATTCAGCTTTTGGAAGAATTATTATCATGGGTACCATTTTTTTGCTAGTATATTAATTAAAAGAAGCAGGCTACCAAAATTGTGTATACGGCATGATCTCAATTATTATACTCATATATAAATATGTATATAAACAAAAAACTATAAGCAAACTCCAAAATATTGACAATATTTTTATCTATATGGTGGCATTATAGGGTTTTTTTTTTTTTTTTTTTACAGGCAGAGTGGACAGTGAAAGAGAGAGAGAGAGAGAGAAAGGTCTTCCTTTGCCGTTGATTCACCCTCCAATGGCCACCGTGGCCAGCATGCTGCGGCCAGCACACTGCGCTGATCCGAAGGCAGGAGCCAGGTGCTTCTCCTGGTCTCCCATGGGGTGCAGGGCCCAAGCACTTGGGCCATCCTCCACTGCACTCCCTGGGCACAGCAGAGAGCTGGCCTGGAAGAGGGGCAACCAGGAAAGAATCAGGTGCCCCGACCGGGACTAGAATCCTGTGTGCTGATGCCACTAGGCAGAGGATTAGCCTGGTGAGCCGTGGCGCTGGCCAATTATAGGGTATTTTTATGTTTCCTTTATATTTTTCTTTATCTAGCAAATTATCCACAATAATATGTATTACAATATTACAAAAATCAGATATGTATTATAATAAAATATTACAAAAATCAGATATTGAAATTTTTGGGAGGGGTAGTGCTGATTTATCATTTTTGGAATAAGAAATCACAACTAAGTATCTCCTTTGATGTTGGAGAAAATTGTGGAAGAAGGAAGGACCACTTCCCTTCAACCAGAAGCCTCTCTGACTTAAAGAATGAGAATGGAACCGAGATGTGTTATTTTTTTCCATCGCAAGGTTTGCTCACTGCAATTAATTGTGCTTTTCCAAGGGAAAATTTCCTGTGTGCTCTCCAGTGAGTCAGCTTGACATTTCAGCTTGATACTGGTGTGATGACAGCATCGTCAGAGTGAGATGTGCATCTGCCATTTGTAACGCGATTCAAAGGCCCCTCCTCCCACCAGCTCCCGATCCTCCTAATTTCTCATTTCTGACACGGTCATGTCTAGTCATCACTCCCGCAAAGTCTGACAACCTCTGGTCCGTGTGTTAATCCCTTAATCCCTGCGTCCCCCTCTTATAACGGAAGCAACAGGTACTCGATATCCAAAAATCAGACCGCCTCCAGTGAGCCCAAAGCGCTTAGAGTAATATTCTGCCAGCACAACTCTAGACAGGACGGCTTGAATGCATTTCCTGGGTCTACAGGCTGTCTCATAGTCTCCCTGGGGACAAGGTTCATAGGCAGTTTGTTCTTACCTCCTTTGCATATAGGGCAGTGCTCATTTCGTGGGTGTTTACTGGTGATAGGGCGGGGCTGAGGTCAGGGAAGATGGAGGGAAAAGAGGTGGATCCCTGGACAGGGCAGCTATAGGGAACAAGGCACACGCCTCGCATGTCAGAGAAACTGTGTGTGTGTGTGTGTGTGTGTGTGCGTGTGGCGGGGCAACCAGCCCCTGAGCAGAGGGATCACAAAGAAACTAAGGCTGTGGCAGATGCAGCAGGCTGTGGAGGGGGCCGGCACTTGGCTGAGGAGTCTACCTACAGCATGATGTGCCTGAAATCTACCCTATTACATGAAAAGTCCTTCATTTCCTAATTCTTCAAGTCAAATAATTGGGAAGTTGGTGGCAGGAAGAGCTAGATATAGACTGTTGAAAGTGCTCTGTAACTGTGTAGAAATAAACTCAGAAACCTGATGGGATTGGATACCTTTTTTTTTTTTTTTTAAGACTTATTTATTTGAAAGACAGAGTTACAGAGAGAGGTAGAGACAGAGAGAGAGGTCTTCCACCTGCTGGTTCACTCCCCAGATGGCTACAACGGCCGGAGTTGCACTGATCAGGAGCCAGGAGCTTTCCCCTGGGTCTTTCCACAAGCATGCAGGGGCCCAAGGACTTGGGCCATCTTCTACTGCTTTCTCAGGCCACAGCAGAGAGCTGGACCAGAAGTGGAGCAGCCGGGACTTGAGCCGGTGCCCATATGGGATGCCGGCACCGCAGGCGGAGGCTTTACCCACTATGCTACAGCGCTGGCCCCCATTCCTTTTCAATGCTGAGTGACATTCTGTTGTGTGGATGTGCCACAGGTTGTTTAATCAGTCACAATGAAAAGACAATAGCTGTCTTTTTAACATGGCACTTACGACTAATACTGTACCTTCAATCGACCAACATAATATGTCTAAGCCTTAGGGATCTATTTACTAATCATGAAACACAGTTGAAGACGGAAAAAAGAGAAATTACACGTAGAGTTCTGCGTTCACTGTATCAATATGAATGTCACCGTGCAGAAGGCTCATTTTCAAAGCACTCAGAGAACGAATGGCTGAAGGCCTCCAGTTCTGTGTCCTTCCGGAAGTAGCCTGGCCCCAGACAGACACAGGGCCCCAAGGAAGAGGGGGAGCACTGACTTTACTTCCCCCGGAGAACACCACAGGCCGCCCCACTCCCTCCAATGTCCCCTGACATCCCTGCACAACCCCAGGGAGCGAAAGGAGTGCTGGGCTCAGCCCAGGCTGACAGCTCCTAGGGGCATCCGTGCCCATCTTCATCTGGACATCCGCCTCGCCACAGTGCCCTCGGAACACCCAGAAAGCTGTTTGCTACGTTTCTAGTTACTTGTTGAAACAATCAAGTCGCTAATCCTTTTGGCCAGACAACACTGCGTGGAGCCAAAGTGGGTATGTGATAGAGCATTGCTGGGTGAGTGATCAGACGAGTGTGGTCACAGCCAGAGAAGCTCCAGATCATGGCCCTGAGTGTAGAGAAGAGGAGAGAGAGAGAGAGAGAGAGAGAGAGAGAGAGAGAGGAGGCCAGAGGGGAGATGTGGAGGTGTGTGCTTCTCCCTCCTACCTCCCCCATCCACGCTTGCGTCCCCACGGCTAGGGGGCGTTCTGAAAAGCTCAGTAGGATTTAGTCAGTGGGGAAAAGGATAACTTACCAGTTTCTCTGACTTCGCTTTGGGGTTCCGGATAAATTCAGATACAGGCCTATGGCACTGCAATTCTTCACTTGAAGATCCTACTTCGGATTTATACAGAAACTCTGCACCTACACCAGGGCCCTGGAGGCCAAGAGCTGGGGAAACCTGATACCCGTGCCATGCCGAGGAGGCTGTTTTAGGGTTGCAAATGTAAAAGTGATGGAGCCTTTCAAAGATGACAAGAACAAGCCAGGAAGTGCCGGCTCCCCCAGTAATAGTTGTACTGTAGAAGATGGGCAAAGGAAAAAGATCTTTTGACTTGAAAAGGAATTTCCAGGGAGCGAGTTTTTTAAAGGTCTTTTCAGAACGCCACTGTCTAAAACGCTGGAGTAGAGACGTTCACACACGGGGAAAGAAAAGGCACACAGGGCTTTCAGAAGCATTTCCTGTGCTGTGATGGAAACACGCTTCTCAATGCCGCCCTGGAGATCCTGCTGTCTGGACGCGGGCAGCCATCACTTCCTTCTCCTGGTTCTCTAGTAAGTAATTTTCCAGGAGGAGGAGGAAGAGGGGGAGGGGGAGGGGAGGGGGAGGGGAGGGGGAGGGGGAGAGGGAGAAGGAGGGGCAGGAGGAGAAGGAGGGGCAGGAGGAGAAGGAGGGGCAGGAGGAGCAGGAGGAGGAGGAGAAGGAGGTTGGGCTTTCTCAGAGACGGGGATCAGAGTGGGAGAAGCCCGAGTGTGGTTTGAGCAGGGAACGGGACCCCTTGATGCGGCTCCTCAGGACTCCAGGTCCGGTTCTGTTCGTGCGTCAATCACGGCATTTCAAAACTGAATCTTAAGCATACGTGGGAACAAAAGAAACCAACGAAATTGCCTGGGATTAGAAGTCGCAGAGCATGGGGGCCTTTCTGAGTCAGAGTGAGTCGATTGTTGAAAGCAGTGCGCTCAGCAAGACAGTTATAAAAATGAATGCTACTTACAGGTAAAACCAAAGAACGAGCAGAAACACTAAAAGCTACATAAAAGGTCTCCTATTTTTCAGCGCTGTATGATCAATCAGGGTTATTGTGTGCAGAAGAGAAGAAAACTGTCCCCATTTATTGTATTTGGCGGGCAGGGCGCTCTTATTAGCTATTTATATAGGTGTGCATTTTGCTACATGTATAAAACAGAAGCAAGTTTCATTATTTGAGGTCTCGCTAAGTCAGATTTATAATAAACAGAGAGATGCTAAAGTTTACAATTGCTAAACAGTTAAGAATAAAGAACTGAAAGGTAGATTAATAAGATTAAAAAGATTAATATTCTTTTTAAAAATAAGCATTTTATTTATTTGAAAGGAAGAATGAGAGATAGGGAGAGACAGAGAAGTATCTTCCATCTGCTGATTCATTCCCCAGATGGCTGCAACGGCAGGGGCTGGACCAGGCCAGTTCCCAGGTTTACCACATGGGTGTTAGGGGCCCACGCGCTTGGGCCATCTTCCATTGTTTCCCCGGCACATTAACAGGGAGCTGGGTCTGGAAGTGGAGCAGACTGAACCAGAACCAGTTCTCCAATATGGGATGCTGGCATCACAAGTAACAGCTTAGCCCTCTGCACTACAATGCCAGATCCCCAAAGACTAACACTCTAAAGTACCTTGGAAGCTCAGTAAGCAAAGAATGAGGGCATAAATCTTTATTTTTCCCCAGAAACCTTTTATCAAAGTAATATAAACTTCATACATTTCATAAATACAACTTTAGGAACATGGTGTTTCTTCCCGCTGTACCCACTCTCTCACCCACTCTCTCACCCCTCTTCCTCCTCCTTCTCCTATTCCTACTCATATTTTTTTACTAAGATCTATTTTCAATTAACTTTATACACATATGATTAACTATGTTAAGTAAATAGTTTAACTAATAGTATGAAAAAAAAAAACCTGTTACTCAACAGTCAAGACAAGGGCTGTTCAAAGTCATTGCTTCTCAAAGTGTCAATTTCACTTCTACAGATTGCCTTCTAGGTGCTCTATTAATTATCACAAGTCAGGGAGAATCTATGGTATTTGTCCCTTTGGGACTGGCTTGTTTCACTAAGAATGATGTTTTCCAGTTTCATCCAGTTTGTTGCAAATTACCAGATTTCATATTTTTTTATTGCTGTGTAGTATTACATGGTGTACATATCCTATAATTTCTTTATCCAGTCTTCGGTTGATGGACATCTGGGTTGGTTCCATGTCTTAGCTATTGTGAATTGAGCTGCAATAAACATGGGGATACAGATAACCCTTTCATATGCTGATTTCATTTCCCCTGGATAAATTCCCAGGAGTGGAATGGCTGGGTCATATGGTAGGTCTATATTCAGATTTTTGAGTTACCTCCATACTGTCTTCCATAATGGCTGTAACCACTTTACATTCCCACCAACAGTGGATTAGGGTACCTTTTCCCCTATATCCTTGCCAGCATTTGTTGTTGATTTCTGTATGAAAGCCATTCTAACCGGGGTGAGGTGAAACCTCATTGTGGTTTTGATTTGCATTTCCCTGACAGCTAGTGATCCTGAGCATTTTTTCATGTGTCTGTTGGCCATTTGGATTTCCTCTTTTGAAAAATGCCTGTTTAAGTCCTTTGCCTGTTTCTTCACTGGGTTGTTCACTTTGTTGTTGTTGAGTTTCTTGATCTCTTTATATATTCTGGTTATTAATCCTTTATCAGTTGCATAGTTTGCAAATAATTTCTCCCATTCTGTTGGTTGTCTCTTTACTTTGGTTAGTGTTTCTTTTGCAGTACAGAAGCCTCTCAATTTGATGTAATCCCATTTGTCAATTTTGTCTGATTTCTTGTGCCTCTGGGGTCTTTTCCAAGAACTCTTTGCGTATGCCAATGTTTTACAGGATTTCCCCAATGTTCTCCAATAATTTGATGGTATTAGGTCATAGATTTAGGTCTTTCATCCATTTTGAGTGGATTTTTGTGTAAGGTGTAAGGTAGGGGTCTTGCTTCATACTTCTGCATGTGGAGATCCAGTTTTCCCAGTACCATTTGTTGAAGAGAATGAAGACATGATCTTTAAAAACCCAGGGGCCAGCATTGTGGCATAGCAGTTAAAATCGCCACCTACAGTGCCAGAAACCCATATGGGCACTGGCTGCTCCACTTCTGATCCAGCTCTGCTATGGCTTGGGAAAAACAGCAGAAGATGGCCCAAGTATTTGGGCCCCTGCAGCCACGTGGGAGACCCAGAAGAAGCTCATGGCTCCAGATTAGCCCAGCTTACTTGAGGGAATGAACCAGCAGATGGAATATTCCTCTCTCTGTCTCTGCCTCTATCTCTTTCTCTGTAACTCTGCCTTTCAAATAAATCAATTAATCTTAAAAACAACAACAACAACAAAGAAGAAGACCAGGACTTCTGGAAAGCAATACTTTGTTTACTGTTTATTTCCCTTTCTTTTTTATGTATATTTTTAAAGTGAACAAAAATTACATGTACTTTTCAAGAAATCATGTACATGAATTCCAGATTATACAATGTCCTGTGAGTTCTTTGAATGGGTGACCATGAACTGCAAGCTGGACACCCCAGTCATCCTAAACG
This sequence comes from Oryctolagus cuniculus, assembly GCF_964237555.1. Lineage (NCBI taxonomy): Eukaryota > Metazoa > Chordata > Mammalia > Lagomorpha > Leporidae > Oryctolagus > Oryctolagus cuniculus. Next base: position 152,372,257 of record NC_091436.1, read on the forward strand.
CAAGTTCATAACCATTTCAAAGAGGGTTAATGAAGGAAAATTTAGGGAAATGGAGCCTCTTAAAGGTAACTGGCAGGAGATAAGACACTGAAGGCCTGTAGGAAATACAAAGCCTTGTGTGCTGGGGTAGGAGGAGGCTGAGAGGAGGCAGGCCTGTGTGTCTTGTTCTCAGCCCCTCTTCTGCTGTATTAACTTGTCTTCACTATTTTACTGCAGTGAGGAAAAGCTACCTGTGGGTGAAGGAGCCTTGTTTTGGCTCATCGTCATGGTGATTCACAGTCTGAGATGGGGCAGACCCTGTTGGTTTGGTGTCAGGTGACGCTGGCGGGTGACAGAGTGCGTGCAGAGGAATGATTGTGTGGTGACCCAGCGAGCAGAGAGAATGGGTTCTGAGAGCACACCCCCAGGGGCCTAAGGACCTCCCACCTGACCCATCACCTGAACACATCGTTGGATCTCGTCTCTACCCTCCTGGCAACACCGATCTGTGACCCAGGGGCTTGGAGCCTTACTGGATGCGGGTGGTGTTGTGGTACAATGGGTTAGGCCACCACCTGTGACCCTGGCGTCCCAGTCCAAGTGCTGGCTGCTCTGCTTCTGATCCAGCTCCCTGCTCATGTGTCTGTGAAAGCAGTGGAAGATGGCCCAAGTGCGTGGGCCCCTGCCCAGGTAAACCTGGGGGTGGAGTTCTAGCCTCCTAGCTTTGGCTTAGTCCAGCTGCTCTAGTCATTTGGGAACTGAACCCGTGGATGGAAGATCTTTCTCTGTCTCTCTCTCATTGTCACTCTAACTCTCAAATAAATAAAATAAATATTTTTAAAAAATCCTACATGAGTTTGGGAGACAAATCATGTTTAAACTATCCCATTTCACTCTGGGTCTCTGACATGAATGCTTCTCTCGCATACCTGAGACATCTAGATGGAAGCCTCCAGACCTTTGTCTGTTCTCTGACGGTGCACACGGCCGCCTGTGGCTTTCCCAACTAGCCAGGCACACTGCTTGCAGCTCTCCTCTGCAAGTGTCTCATGATGCTGCTACCTCTGTCTTCCTGGGGCCTCTACTGTGGCTTCACTTCTGGAGTTTCACCAGGCATTGCCCCAGTAGGGGCTCCAGGCAGGGGTTCTGACCCTGCAGCACAACTGCTTCCCTTAGAAATCTCAATGGAAGCAGCCATGACCCCATAACCCTTGCATTCTGAGTGCTCACAAAACCCACACCACGTGGATGAAGCCGAGGACCGTCGCCTGTATGAGTTTCACCAAAGTGTGCTTGAACAAGGTCTCTGCAGGCTTGGAACACTTTGCTGGCAAGATGGAGTCCAGCGCTGGCCCCAGGGAGTCACAAAACAATTCTGCCCTTCAAGGTCTTTGAGTCAACAGTGGAAAGGGCAGCCTAGAAGTCTCTACAATGCGTCATCTCTTCCATCGCCTTGCCTAGTAGCATGTGGGCCCTTTTGCCTACCTAATCCATTTAGCACGTAGTTTTTCCACTGCACTCTGACCTGATTTTTTTCTTCCTTCCTTCTCTGGCCAGGCTATGTATTTTCCATGTCTCTCTGCTCTGTCCCCTTTTGCCCTTGATTCTCACCAACAACAGCCCATCACGCCTGTGCCACAGACTGAATACTTTGCTTTGCCAACCAAAAAAGTCCGCCACCTTTAAGTTTGTCCTTTCCCAAGATCTCAAGGCACGCATACAATAAAGACGGGGTCTTGGCCACAGTGTCAAAGGATGGCCTTTCGTCCAAATCCCCAGGGGAGCCTCATTTCCATCTGAAACCTCATCTCAAATCACCTTGAACATCCACATTCACATCAGCATTCTGGACTCCCAAGGCCTCCCCAGAATCGCCCTCGACGCCGCTTACACAGCTCTCTCAGCTTCGTCCAGCCGCCTCTCCAAACTCCGCTAAACCACATCCAACAACTCCCCCACATCTGCTATAGTTCACGGCAACAGCCTTGCTTCTCAGGACCAAATTTCTGTTTTAGAAAAGGGCTTTCAATGAGAATTCTATCACCTGCCTGGAGTGTGAAGACAAACGCCTGCCCCAGAGGGAGTCTGTTCCCAGGGCCGGGTTACAATCCAGGCCAGATCACGTGGCCTTGCTGAGCACCTAGCCATGACCACGAGTACAGGTCACACACATATATGAATGACAGGGTCGGCACGAGGCACCTTCATTCACTTCTGAAACTCAATTCCTGACTCCATTCAATGGGTCAAAAAAAGATACTGGCATTTATTTGGAATCCTATTCTGAAATCCTTCTACCTGCACCTTGGCCTTGACCTGGTGAACCCTCCCTGAGCCTCCTAACCCTCTGCAGTCAGAAGGAGGATGTTCACTTTTTGTCACTATGACTACGCAGGGAGGAAGGTTTATTTCTGCTCATGGTTTTGAAATTCACAGGCCAAGGTCAGGCAGACCACAGTGGTTCCGATGTGCGGTGAGCTTGAGGGATGGCAATGGCCGGGCCTGTGCCAGGGAGAGACCACATGGTGAGCTAGGAAGTAGACAGGAAGCATGCTTGTCTTCTATGTCTGTGTGGTCACTCCTCTTGTTTGATCACGGTGTCTCCTCTCTGACAACCTAATCCCACCCCATCACTACTCAAAGGCCCCATCTTCGGAAACCATCATTAGTAGGTCACCATCATTAATCCATTAACCATTGAGATTAATCCACTGACCATTAACAAAAGACTTTGGGGACCAAGTCTAACTCATGGGCCTTTGGGAGTGATACCCAGATTAATATCTAAATCGCAGCAGCTGCCAGAGAGTAGGCCAGCTTCTGTCTGCCATATTGTTCGCCCCCAAAGCCCTGACACAGCAAGGCCAAGGGATCCACTCAGCAAGTGGCATTTTCTGGGATCTCCAAGTCTCCTTGAGCGGTTGTTCAGTCTTCAAATGTTAACACACACACACACAAAAGAGCCTTTTAAAAACTCCCAGACACATTCTATTTTTAAAGTAACTACAAGAAGAACGTGGTTGGTTCTGCTCAGTTGACAAAATATTTCCATATGCATTATATTATTTAACGCAAACAACCGTTGTTGGAGATTGAGTCATTGTGCCTGGTTTTGTTGAAGCCCCAGAGGTGTAGCAGGAAGCACACAGGACCTCAGGGCTATCCGTGGCCAAGCCGGCCAAGGTCTCCAGTGGGAGGAGCGTGAGGGAGAACTATGCACTTTCCCAGGGTCAGGAAGGAAGGTCTCAGTGGGGGGTCAGGACCCAGGACCTGAGGAGACACGTGCTGCGCAGTGGTCCCTACTTCTCCAGGCACTGAGCAGAAGGCAATGCGTTTATGATACTTGTTCTGCCAGGAGAGAGGCCACCAGCCTGGGGTGAACAGGCTACATGTGGCTGGCTTGGGTTATAGCAGGCATCTTCTGCCAAGCTGAGAGTGGCCTTGGGTATGAGTTGTGCGGGAGTGGACCAGGGTCCACCCAACGGTGGATCCTACATCCTAGGACTTGGGGCGCCCCTGCTTCCCCTTCCTATGCCTCAGCCAAGCCTCTACAACAACAGGGAAACATGAGGTCAGAAGACGCCTCTAGGATGGGAAACCAACTGGGCAAGTGGGAAGAGGCCCTAGATAAGAAGGATCTCCCAGGGGGCTGGCACTGTGGTGTGGTGGGTTGAGCCACTGCCTGTGACACTAGCATCCCATATGAGCGCTGCTTTGAGTAACAGCTGCTCCACTTCCAATCCAGTTCCCCACCACTGTGCCTGGGAAGGCCGTGGAAGATGGCCCGAATGCTTGGGTCACTGCCATCCACGTGGGAGACCTGGATGGAGCTCCTGGCTCCTGGCTTCAGCCAGGCTGGCCTAGCCCCTCTGGGGACTGATACAGAAGATATAGAAGATTTTTCTTCCTCTCTCTTTGCAAGTGTGCCTTTAAAACAAATAAATCTTTTAAAATAACTTTTTGAAAAAGAAAGATCCCCCAGCAGGCATGCCCTGGGACCTGGGTGTGGATGGAGAAGAGGCGGAGGTGAGCAGGCGGGGGGAGTCAAGTGCCCCGCCTGTGTGGGCTCTGGAGGAGAAACGGAGAGGGGCTGTTTGCTGAAGTTGGCTGTTTGCCAGAGAAAAGCACAGGCTGAGGGCCTGAGGGCCTGAGGGCCAGGTCTCACACCAAGAGGAACGCAGGGACTCACGGTGGACGTTCTGTAAAGATTTGGGCATTTGGTCCTGTGGGTTTGTTCAGACAACTGAACGTTGAACATTGCACAGAAGACATGGTTCCCAGGAGACACCAAATACCTCCTGACAGCCGTCCGACCTCACGCTGCCGGAGTCCACCCTGAGACTCCAAGAGCTGTGTGCGTCTCAGCTGGGCCCAAGCTCTGAGACACGGGGGAGGCAGGAGGAGTGGATAAAGCACAGGAACCCAGAGAACCAGCACACGGGGTGTCGGTTGATTGGAACCTGGGTCCTGGTTCAGGCAGGGAAGCCACTCTGGGCTTTAAACCTTGGCCCTGTTCTGCCGTTGGGTGGCTGTGTGACCTTTGGTGCATCCTTGAACCTCTCTGTGCCTCAGTGTCCTAATGTGTAAAACAGACAGCATTGCCACCCTCACAGGGCTGCACTGAGGGTTAGGGAAAGACCACGTCTCCCATGGCACCTGGCCCAAGTGTCGCTCCCAACGGATGACGGACGCCCCCAAGGGGGAATAATACAGATTTTTCCAGTGTTTCTCGGTAGGTATGGGTCTCCAGTGAGACACTGTGTGGGAAATCACCTCTACTCCCATGAATCTAAAGCTGTAATTAATCATCATTATCAGGTTGATACATTAGGACCCTCCCTCTGGTTCACACCAGTTCCAGGAAGTAAGGGCAAGAGTGGGCTTGAGTTGATATGGGAAGAGGTGCAGAAGGGCCCCAAGGAGGGGGCTCTGGTTGGGGCTGAGGGGCGACACCACTGAATGACCCAGTCTACTTAGTCTAACTTAATCTACCGCAGATAGACCCACCCAGCCAGAAGCAGCAGAGCACCGGGAAATCAGCCTCCAGGAAGCACTGGGGAGGGAGTGGAAAGGAAAGCAGAACAAACTTCTAGCTGGGCTCGAAGGTGTTGTTTTTGCAGAAGCAAAGGAATTTAGTGCTCAGTGCACGGCAAGCAGGATAAACTCCACCTTCACCTGCTTAGGACCCCACCCCCACCCCCACACTTGCTAGCCAACCCATCTTTGACTCCAGAATGAGCTATTTCTTTATTATCATGACTAGTGAACAAATCTGCCCATGGCTCTTTCTTCCGGAGCTGTTGGTGTACAAACACCTGGGAAGAGATAGCCCAGAAAAAAGAGCGATCCGTGCAGGAGGCCGATGGAGACTCGTCTCCCGGCGCCTAGAATGTCCGAGCACTGACTGCCGACAGCGCGAGTGGCCTGGCTGATGTCCCGCGGAGGGCCAGGTGCGAGCCAGGAGCCAGGACACACGTCCCAGGCTGTGAGCCCAGGCCCCTGCAGCACCAGCGTTTGCAGATGCCATGGACATGGAGACTCAGGAGACTGGGGGTGCAGGAGGGTACGTGGAGTCTCACCCTGGGATTGTGTTTCTCAGCTTCGACAGAAAGCCAGCTTTCTTCTACTTGCTGAGAAGAAATAGAAGAAAATAGATTTTCCTGTCCTTTTGGGGGATTCTAATAACATCTGGGGTGCTCAGTCAAATGCTGGATTACACAATTTCCTTAAGAAATCAAGACATGGGGCCAGCGCTGTGACATAGCGGGTAAAGCCACTGCCCGCAGTGTCGGCATCACATACGGGTGCCAGTTCAAGTCCTGGCTGCTCCACTTCTGGTCCAGCTCTCTGCTGTGACCTGGAAAAGCATAGAAGATGGCCCAAGTCCTTGGACCCCTGCACTCATGTGGGAGACCTGGAAGAAGCTCCTGGCTCCTAATCAGTGCAGCTCTAGCCGTTGTGGCCATCTGGGGAGTGAAGCATTGGATGGGAGACCTCTCTCTCTCTCTCTCTCTTCCTTTGCCTCTCTGTAACTCTGCCTTTCAAATAAATGAATATTAAAATACAAAAGACTACATACATTTAAACTGCACCTAATCCTGCAAGCCTACACTTGGATTTGGCTGTAAGATATTCATTGCTATTTACTGCAATGTGATGCAGCAGGTTAAGCCACTGCCTGTGATGCTGTATCCCATATCAGAGTGCTGGTTTGAGTCCCAGCTGCATTGCTTCCAATCCTGCTCCCAGCTAATGCACCTGGGAAAGCAGCAGCAGATGACCCACGTATTATGGTCCCTGTTACTCACAAGGGAGACCCAGATGGAATTTCAGGCTCCCGTCTTCTGCCTGGTCCAGCCCAGGCTGCTGCGAACATTTAGGGAGTGAACCTGCAGATGAAAGATCTCTTTCTATCTGTCTCTCCCCTCTTTTGTCACTCTGCCTTTCAAATAAAAAAAACTGTTATTTACTGACACAAAGAGAAACTCAAGTTATGTTATCACATGAAACAAGTAAGTTGCAGAAGACAGCATCAGTCTGATCCTGTGAAAAGAATGTAAATAGCTGTATAGTTAGCAAAAGAAATGAGGGTACCTTGCTGCATGTATGGGGCAAGAGTTGGGACTCCCAGGTGATTTTCTGCTACGCGTTCCTGCATTGTTTGATTTTTATACAACAAAGACATGCGAGCTTTGTAGCAGATCAAAACAACATCAAGAGACTTAACTTTTCAGCACTATTACCCAAGTTCACAGCTTTGACAACGTGTCTGTGTTATAATTAACACATTCTTATGCAATGAAACGGTGCCTTAGATCTCAATATTTCAGAGGAAAAACTGGCACTCCCTCCGTGGCGTAAATCGAGGCTAATATAATTCAAGAAGTTTTCCAGTCTGCAACACCCTGCTTACCCTCAGCTTAATACACTCGCTTAAACGCTTTGGAGAAAATCTGCTGTGCTGGCAATATTCTGCTTCCTACAGGAAATGAAACTGTCATTCCAGCGATGAACTTTTGGCCTTTTCAGATACCTCTGTAAGAGACTAAGACGGTGGGATCCGACCCAGCTCAGTTCTGAGCCCGCGGCTGTTCCAATTTTCCTTTGCCTGTTTGTTCACTGTGTTTGCTGCTTCTTCCTCTCCTTTCCTCTTCCCTCCACACCCCTCTCTTTTGTCTGCCCTTGGCTGGAGAGAGCTAAAATATCTGTCCAGATCAATGTTCATACAAAGAGAGGCCTTTCTTGATCAACAGAACTCCCTTGAATTATTCAAAGTATCTCCCTTTCTCAAGTTTCCCATCGTTTTTTTTTTTTTTTTCCCTTGACAGTCTAGGCTGGAATTGGACATTTGGCAATGGCTCCCATGGATTCAATCCTGCAGGCAGGAAGGAGGAGGGTAAAGCTTCTACAGAGGCAATTATTTTCTAAAGGATGAGAAAATAGGTAATGCTATGTTGGCAGGGACATAAATAATTCTTATGCCAGCATAAATCCTACAGTCACACTCTCCAGAGCTAGCACAGCTGTTGGCAAACAAGACTCAGAACTGAAGTGGAACTCAGGCCCTGGGGGCCCGGCTGCCTGCTCCCTGGGCTGAGGCCCTTACGGACAGATGGAGCAGGTGGCTAGACTGGAACTCAGGAACACATGTGATCTGTGAATTACAGAGAACGTTCTAAAAGGCTTCATTCTTCATTTTGCTACATTGGGGTGACCGTCTCGCTGACCTCCTCCCAAACCTTTAAGCTCGTGGCTTTAAAGGCAATGGAACCTGAGAGAGGAACTGCAGGTGTGGGCGAGCAGGGGGCCCCGCCCCTGGGGCCCGCTCTCCCCCACGCAAGGCTCTTGTCTCCCTCCGGGAGCGACTCTGCGAGTCAGAACAGCAGGGTGATGCCAGCCGGCAGGTTGGGAAATGCAGCCACGGGGCTCGGCCGTAGTCTATGATGTTTGGGTGTCTGCACCGCATGAAAGCTAAAATGCAAACACAGGTTCCCCAGGCTGGGAAAAATCCCGGAGTTGGGAGAATCAGGGAGAAGAACACGTCTTGGCCTTGCCAGACAGCAGGAGAGCTGGAGGGAAAACCGATAGTCAGCTGGGCCGCCCGGTAAGTTGATTCCACATCTCTCGGCAGGCAGGGCCGTGTGCAGAGCAGGTGGCTGGGCGGTGGAGCCTGCTGGGAGAGGCACTGCACACTCCTCCGCCCAGGCCCCTTGGCCTGTCTGGGGTCTGCCCACTCCCAGCCCTCGGTCTCAGCTTCCCGACCGAAGACGCAGAGGTATTTAGAAGAGACTGTGAATAAGAGACCCCCCACCTCCACCCCATCTCCCACAAGTATGAAGCACAGCTTGGAGATCCACTGTAAAGGCAAAGGCTTACGCCCTCTCCCCGGAAGAACAGGGGTCACGCCCCCAGGGGCCAAGAGTGGCTTTTCCCTCGCATGTCTGTGTCCCCTCGCCTGGTGTGGCACAAGCCATCCGAATATGGAGGTGGCGTATGAGACTGAGGAAGAGGGAGCTGCCTTCTGCTGCGTGGTGTCCCCCCGCTGTTTTGGGGGTGGGTGCAGTGCTGGCAATGGCAGTTTCTTCACCCCCATCCCCACCAGAACCATTTTCAATTCTCAGATCCCATCAGCCACCACGGAAGTGTGCCAGATGCCGTGCTAGGCACTTGATATGTTCCAAGTCTTTGATTCCCTCCAATAATACTGTGAGCTCAGTCTCGCTATAATAACCATTTTATGGTTGAGGAAGTGGACATCCCAGGAAGTGCCCCCGGGGCCAACAAATGAGAAGTTGCAGAAGCAGGATTTGGAGCCAGATCTGCCTGGAGCCAGAGCTTAGCAGAGTAACAGAGAGGGAGGGTCCGAGGACACCCAATGGCCTCACCCACCCCACACTCACTTGGCCTGCGCTGACACTGCTGTCACTACAAAGAAAACCCAGGTGCTTGCTGGCCACCGCTCCATCTGCACTCCCACCTGGGCAAGGCTCAGGTAAGCAGCTCATTATGGCGAGCAGGGTGCCAGGTGAGCCCCTCCCCCACAGTCTCCTGTCTTTGTAGCAATCCAGGTTCTCCATCTCAGATGGCCTCATTGCCCTGGCTCCTCATGCCCCGGCTCCATCGGTTTGCATACCACACTGCTATGGACTGATTATTCATATTAATATTTTATTAAAGACTCCGGGAGTGGGTGGAAGAAGTTAGGGGGACTGCTGAGGTAAGGTAGACTTTGGAAACCATTGCTTTTGTATGAATCTAATTTTGATGGAACTCAAATCTCCATTGAGTGAAGGCATCAGGCCTTTTGCTAAGGGGTATGGCATACAGAGCACATTCAGAACTGGTTTCTATCTGGGGATATTTGAATAATGGTTGTGCATTAAATAATATTAGGGGAATACTGTTAACTTTATTAGCCGGCTATGTAGAAAAATGTTCTTATTTTTAAAACATTCTCTTAAAATGTTTAAGATTGAGATGCCATAGTGTCTATAGTTGAATTTCAAATGTCTCACCAGGAAAGTAGCTGAAACAAATATGGCAAAATGTCAGAAACTGTTAAGTTTATTTGATGAGTATATAGGATTTGTTCTGACTGTTCTCTTCTGTATATTTGAAATTTTCATAATAAAAAGAAAACAAAGCATCCCAGTAGCTCAAAATCCAAGATCCATTGCAAGGAAGACAGGTGGGATTTGTGGTAAGCAGAACTCTGAGGTGCCCTGGGATTCTTGCCTGGTCTAGAAGTCCTGTGTAATCACCTCATCTTGAGTATGGGCAAGACTTTGTGAATATGATGAGATTCACTTTATGATTAGATTATGTAATAAATCAATCACATAGCAGGATCCCTGAGTAGTTGGCTTGAGTTAATCACGAGGGAGATTATCCCAGGTAGGCCTGACCTCATCAGATGAACCCTTAAAAGGAGGGATTACAAACAGCAAAGATGCACTCTCATTGGCCTTGAGGAGGAAACTACCTGTTTTGTAAGGAGCACCAGTAGCAGGAACAATGGGTGGTCTCAGGGCTATAACCTCAAGGAACTGAATTTTGTCAACAACCATGGATCTTAGAAAAAGACCCTGAGACTTAGGGCAGATGCAGCTATTGATGACATCAATCCCAGCACAGAACCTGGGCCACACTCCTAACCATGGAGTGACTATGAGAAAATGAGTATAGGTCATTTCAAGAGAGCAAACTTGTGTTGATTTGCTATGAAACAATAGCAATTCTAATTGATTAGAAATAGCAGCCTGCTGCTCAATTCACAATAGCTAAGACATAGAATCAACCCAAATGCCCATCAACTGAAGACTGGATAAGTAAATTATGGGATATGTACATCATGGAATTCTACACAGTGGTTAAAAAACAAAAGAAATGCTGTCATTTGCAACAAAATGGATGAAACTGGAAAACATCATTCTTAGTGAAATACGCCAGTCCCAAAAGGACAAATACCATATGTTCTTCCTGATCTGTGATAACTAATAGAGAACCTTAAAGGTAAACTATACAAGTGAAATTGACACTTTGAAATGCAATAACTTTGAACAGCCCTTGTCTCGACTGTTGATAGCCTTTTTCACACTGTTGAACTCCTTACTTAGTATAGAGTTAATTGTATGTGTATATAAAGTTAATTGAAAATAAATCTTAGTGAAAAAATAAGAATGGGAATAGGAGTGGAAGGAGGAAGAGGGGTGGGAGGAAGAAGAGGGGTGGGAGGGTGAATATGGTGGGAAGAATCACTATGTTCCTAAAATTTTATTTATGAAATGCATGAAGTTTGTATTCCTTAAATAAAAGGTTTCTGGGGAGGAGAGGAGAGAGGAGGGGAGGAGAGGGGAGGGGAGGGAAGGGGAGGAGAGGAGAGGAGAGGAGAGGAGAGGAGAGGAGAGGAGAGGAGAGGAGGGGAGAGGAGAGGAGAGAGAAGAGGAAAAAGAAAAGATAGCAGCCTAGGGCACTCCACTGGAAAGGATTCTAAGCCTGGGCATGGACTTCTTGGGAGAGGAGAGAGCTGTGATTGATTAGCAATGTCTGCATGAGCGTGGAAGCACAGAGTCAGAGCAAGTGTATTTCCTATTGCCATTTAGGGTCCTTTTGTGTGTTGAGAACAAATGGGTTTGTCAACTTATTTTTCTCCATGGCAAAATAACCCCAAAGCAATAAAGCTCGAGTCCCACATTGGAGAAGAAAGGAAAAGGCACGAAGGCAGACTGTAGGCACTGTGAAACATTGCCCATGGCCAGCCTTGCAAGCCTGCTGCTTCTGGGAGAAGCCTCTCCTTCGCTCCCTCACTCTTTCTCGCTTTTCCACTGCCTCGAGTTGTCCGTCAACCAGCAGGCACAGGTCTTCTGAGAGTTGGAAAAATCGACCCCTAAAAGTCAGCTTGACCCTTTTGTTTCTAGACTCAGACACAGCAGGGCTCTTGATCACCCCGCAGGAATGCAGGATTCCCTCCTTCCTGGCCAAAGGGGCCAGGACCGGCCTGTTTACCATCAGGCTTGACCTGAACACCCACTAACATACCAGCATTTCCTGTGACAACCACACAGCCATCACAGCACAGGACCCAGCTGTAGTCTCATAATTTAAGTCAAATCTTCGTGGCGAAGCAGACTTTCCCTGCTAGTTCCTGTTTTCAGAGTGTGGGCCGACTTCCACTCACACAGGTGGAGCTGTGCGGACCCAGACTCAGTGGCACGTCCCCCAGCAGAGGTGGGGACACAGCTGTTTCCTGGAGACACAGCATACAGCACCACAGAAGCTGGCATCTGCACTCAGGAGGGCATCCAGCGGCAGAAAAAAATGACGAAGAAGGCGGAGGCGCTGAGAAAAACAAATACGCTCCTTGTATGTGGGATACCATCTGGAATCCAACTAGCCCCATGCGGCTCCGAAACCAGTAGATCCTAACGAACCTAAATCACTCATTCCTTTTAGTTTAACTCTCGGCATCAGAGACTTCCAGCACACAAGAGGGGCTCAGCCCACACCATGTCCTCTGAAGAGAGGGACAGCACCTCAGCCCGAGCAGAGTAACTGGTGGCCCCCAGTCTCCACGCTTTCCATCAGAGCACAGGATCGGTACTGCAGTATTTACCACTTAGCTGCCGACATTTAAACTGGAGTGCTTTCACTTAAACATTCGTATTGTTTGAAGTTAGGAGCTGGAAACAATCCGATGGCACGCATGGAGCTGAACATGGCCTTTCTCGTGGAATATACTACCACTGCCTGTCGCCTCCCTACACCGAGGCCAAATACCCCTAATCACTTACTGTCCTGGTTTCACCCAAGAGCTCCGATGAAAGTGAACCATTCCATCCCCCACGAAAACAGACTGCCTCCCTGGTTGGCTGGCCGCTCCGGGGCATAAGACTGTGACACCTGAGACACACAAACCTCACCTATGACGGCCACAACCTCACCAACAACGGCCCTGCTGACTTCACACTGGGTGGCGAGTGACGGACTTGCATATATTGGGAATGCCTTCCCTTTGTCAAAATTACTTATTCCAACCCTCAAAAGTCCCTTCTGGTTAGAGCTCCCGCATGAGCAGGATAATTTGGGAAACACATGATTGGAATCTTTGAAGGAGAGAAGAGTCACTGATCCTTGAATTTCACCCCATTCAAGTTCACGGCCGACACCTGTTTGATTCAGACACCCCATTACCCCACTGTAAACACAAAAATTCCAACCCACCTTCGTGACTATTGATTTGCATTTCCCCTCTAGATGGCAAGCTAAAGAGGCCCTCTCTTATTTGCCACTTGAAACAAAGCCGATCTCATTACCTCCAACAGGAGAGGGCTGGAGAAAAATGGAGGACGTCCATGGGCAGGAAACTGGGGGGACAGGGGCAGGGGAAAGGTGGGGGCCTTTTGCAAGAGGAGGAAATGCAAGTGCTGGGGGCCAAGAGGGACCGAGAAAGGCAGCGGGGAGAGGGGACCGCTCTCCCCCGCCCGCGGGGCACTCACGGTTGAGCTGCCGTCTCCGGATCCTGTCCCTCCATGGCCTGTTTCTGATCCAGTGCAGTCGTGAAGGTAGCACCATGGTGCCGCAGTGGGCTAGGCCCTTCTCATGGTAGGGCCACCGAAGGGCTCCTCACAGCAACCCCGGAAGTCAGGCCCAGATGTATATAAATTAAAAAGAAAAAAAAAAAAGCCTCTTCTCTCTCTCTCTCTTTTTTTTTTTTTTTTTTCTATCTGAGGCTTCCGCTGAGTTCTTTTATCTTGCAACTTGTCTTTCCTCTCCCTCCCTTAACTCCTGACCGCCCCAAGGCAGCTGCCGGGCTGGGCTGCTCAGCCTGGCCAGTCTCCCACCGCCTCCGGTGCCATGTTTTATGCATGAAGATGATGAGGTGGTAGTTTATTTGCACAGAGGCGAGTGCTGGGCTCTTGTTTCTGCCCTCCCGCTCAGAGCAGCCTCCAATGGCTGGGTGAGGGCAGGTGGGCCTGTCTGGAGGTGGCTGCCAGGAGATGGGGGCCAAACCAGGGCAACAACCCTCACCTTTGGGAACACAGGACTTATTTATTGCTGGGTCCCTAGCACCTAGAAGAGGGCGTGGCACTTGGCAGGTGGGTGGCCAATGCTTGCTGAATGAGTGACAAGTAGCTCAGTGATGGCCCACGGGAGGGATTTCTGTGCAAACGTGTATCTTTTTTTTTTTTTTTTTTTGACAGGCAGAGTGGACAGTGAGAGAGAGAGACAGAGAGAAAAGTCTTCCTTTTGGCATTGGTTCACCCTCCAACGGCCGCCACAGCCGGTGCATCGCGCTGATCCGATGGCAGGAGCCAGGTGCTTCTCCTGGTCTCCCATGGGGTGCAGGGCCCAAGCACCTGGGCCATCCTCCACTGCACTCCCTGGCCACAGCAGAGAGCTGGCCTGGAAGAGGGGCAACCGGGACAGAATCCAGCGCCCAGACTGGGACTAGAACCCGGTGTGCCGGCGCCGCAAGGCAGAGGATTAGCCTAGTGAGCCACGGCGCCGGCCCACACGTGTATCTTTGCACCAGGTATTCTCCTCGATGCTCTGTCTTTTTTTTTTTTTAACTTTTATTTAATGAATATAAATTTCCAAAGTTCGATTTATGGATTACAATGGCTTCCCCCACATACCGTCCCTCCCACCCACTACCCTCCCCTTTCCCACTCCCTCTCCCCTTCCATTCACATCAAGATTCATTTTCGATTATCTTAATATACAGAAGATCAGCTTAGTATACATTAAGTAAGGATTTCAACAGTAAGCCCATGAGAGTATTTCAGGCATGGAAAGCCAAGACACTCTGGCAAAAGATCTCTGCGAGTGAGATCCCAGTGGAAAGAACAGGTCTTCAAAGAAGGAGGTACCTTTCTCTGAAGGGAGGAGAGAACCTCCACTTTGACTATGACCTTGTCTAAACAAGATAAGAATCGGAGAACTCTGATGCTCTGTCTTTAAATACGTTTATGTGAACCTTCTCCTCTAACGTCATGTTTGCTTCTCACCTACCTGTTCACATTTCCCAGTTTCATCCTTCCTAAAACCTTAGGGACGGGGCTGGCCTCCGTGCACCTGTGGCTCTCATGTGCATCTGGCCCATGGCTGGGTGGCCAGGATTTGTTAGGGCTTTTGTTTGCTCTCTGGTTTGTTTCAATGTGGATGCCCAAGTAGTACGTAGGCCTCTTGGAGCTGAGACCTGTGTCTGCCTCTTCCCGGGCTGTCGGGGACAGTGGTTACATGGCAGTGTCAAGGGGTAGCTTTAGTCCATCCCCCCAGATGTCCATCAACCCCTCCTTAAAACTCCCCAAATACATTTGCACTCTACCACATATATTCCATCGGTTATGAACACACAGCTTCGGTAAGCAACCCTTCAGCCGCCTCCAAACCCAGGCGTGCTAAACAAAGCGCCGGTGCAGACATCCCAGAGCTGCCTCCCGAGGCGTGAAGCTCAGTGTAACGACTGCTTGCGCCATACAAAGGTCGGATTGCCCCTGAGAACAGTTAACGGTTGATCGAGGCCTCAGGAATAGTTCTGCCCTGAGGTTGCAACAGGAAAAGCAGACGCCTAAGTTACCAAATGTAGCCCAAGTGAATCCAGGTGACAACTGGATTCACAACTCTGTTGTCCTAGTATTTGCGCCTCTCGTGGAGCTACTAGTGGAGAAGGAGGAGAGAAGAGTTGAGTGGTCGGAGCAGGGAGGCCTGTTACCACAAATGGTCAGAGGTGCGTTAGGCACGTCTGTTGGTCTTTCTGGCTGGTTTCCTTCTTCTTCTTCTTTTTTTTAAATAAATTTATTTATTTGAAAGGCAAAGTTAGAAAGAGGAAGAGAGAGGGACAGCTAGTGAGATCTTCCATCTGCTGGGTCGTTCTCACAGATGGCTGCACAAATTTAATGGTTTGGGGGGCTGGTGCTGCAGCTCACTAGGCTAATCCTCCACCTAGCGGCGCTGGCACACCGGGTTCTAGTCCCTGTTGGGGAGCCGGATTCTTTCCTGGTTGCTCCTCTTCCAGGCCAGCTCTCTGCTGTGGCCTGGGAAGGCAGTGGAGGATGGCCCAAGTGCTTGGGCCCTGCACCTGCATGGGAGACCAGGAGAAGCACCTGGCTCCTGCCATCGGATCAGCGCGGTGTGCCTGCCGCAGTGCACCAGCCGTGGTGGCCATTGGAGGGTGAACCAACGGCAAAAGGAAGACCTTTCTCTTTCTCTCTCTCTCTCTCACTGTCCACTCTGCCTGTCAAAAAAAAAAATTCAATGGTTTGGGGCCAATGATGCTGTGGTGCAGCACATAAAGCCGCCGCCTACAGTGCCAGCATCCCATATGGGCGCTGGTTCAAGTCCCAGCTGCTCCACTTCCGATGCAGCTCTCTGCTATGACCTGGGAAAGCAGTAGAAGATGGCCCAAGTTTTTGGGCCTCTGCACCTGTGTGGGAGACCTGGAAGAAGCTCCTGGTTCCTGGTTTCAGGATTGGCCCAGCTCCAACGATTGCAGCCATTTGAGGAATGAACCAGCAAATGGAAGACCTCTTTCTCTCTCTCTCTCTGCCTCTCTGTAACTCTCCCTTTCAAATAAATAAATCTTTAAAAAAAAACAAATTTAATGGCTTACAAATGACATAGCTTAAAAATTTATTTATTTGAAAGGCAGTGTTACAGAGAGAAGAGACAGAGAGATTTCCATCCATTGGTTCAGATGTTGGTTTAGATGGCTGCAATAACCAAGGCTGGGCCAGGCCAAAGCCAGGAGCCAGGAGCTTCCTCCAGATCTCCTGTATGGGTACAGGTGCCCAAGGACTTGGGCCATTCTCTCCTGCTTTCCCAGACCATTAGCAGGGAGCTGGATCAGAAGTGGAGCAGCTGGGACTTGAACCAGCGCCTATATGAGAGGCTGGCGTCAAGGTGATGGCTTAACCCGCTGTGCCCCAGTGCCGGCCCCACAGAGTGTTATGTATCTGGAGGTTGAAATCTCATGGGGCTAACCGGAGGTTATCTTTGTTAGCCTGAGGGACCCACTTTGGGCCTTTCTGGAGACTGTAGTGAAGTGGAGACTTTTCTGATCAGAAGAGAGGGTAGAGGCCGGCGCCGCGGCTCACTAGGCTAATCCTCCGCCTTGAGGCGCTGGTACACCGGGTTCTAGTCCCGGTCAGGGTGCCGGATTCTGTCCCGGTTGCCCCTCCAGCTCTCTGCTGTGGCCAGGGAGTGCAGTGGAGGATGGCCCAAGTGCTTGGGCCCTGCGCCCCATGGGAGACCAGGAGAAGTACCTGGCTCATGCCATCGGATCAGCGTGGTGCACCGGCTGCAGCACGCCGGCCGCAGTGCGGCGGCCATTGGAGGGTGAACCAACGGCAAAGGAAGACCTTTCTCTCTGTCTCTCTCTCTCTCTCACTGTCCACTCTGCCTGTCAAAAAAAAAAAAAAAAAAAAAGAGGGTAGAAATCAGATCAGGACTAAATCCATGCCAGGTGGCCAATTAAGTTCTCCTTTCTTCTTTTAAAAGATTTATTTACAGGGCTGGCGCTGTGGTATAGTAGGTTAAGTCTCCTCCCACAGTGCCAGCATCCCATAAGGGCACTGGTTTGAGTCCCGGCTGCTCCACTTCTGATCTAGCTCCCTGCTAATGGCCTGGGAAAGCAGTGGAAGATGGCTGAGGCTGGCCAGTGGGGTTGGGGTCTGTGGGCCCCTCAGACATAGGTAGAATGTCTTTCACAAGCAAGCTGTCAGCTGTGGCTGGAAAGCCTGTCTCCAGACCGACCGGCACTTCCCCAATTTACAGCTTCCTGTGCTGTGTGTGTGACCTTGCAGGTTTAAATCACGCCTCCAGGGTGGGTGCAAGCTTTCACCCACAGCTGGCAGAGGAGGGGGATGAGTCCCTAAGGAGACAGGCCATCTCCAGGGGACCCCCACTATCTCCATGAGCCCCAAGCCAATCAACATGCAGTATGTGAAACCCAATGGAAAAGAACAGCAGTGCCTTAAAAACCCAGGACGCATCCTCAAAGCCAGTGTCCCGCTCGGGCACTCCGCCTGGGCTCCTCTTAGAACAGATGCCTTTTCAGATGCTTGCCGATCAAATAAAAGTTTCTGCCTCTTTGCAAACTGTTTCCCGGCTTTTTATTTCTATACTAAGCTGAGGAAAAGAACCCATGAAACTTGCTCAGGGAGTTGATCCGCCCGCGCCCCCCCACCCCCACCCCGTGACCCATAACAATGGCCCAAGTGCTTGGGCCCCTGCACCCACGTGGGAGACCTGAAAGAAGCTCTTGGCTTCAGCCTGGCCCTACCCCAGCAATTGCAGTCATTTGGGGAGTGAAACAGCAGATAAAAGTGTGTGTGTGTGTGTGTGTGTGTGTGTATGTGTGTATGTTCGTCTTTCATCTGCTGGTTCACTGCCCAGATGGCTACAACAGCCAGGCATGGGCCAGGCTGAAGCCAGGAGGCAGGAAATCCATCTGAGTCTCCCATGTTGTGTGGGGGCCCAATCACTTGGGCCATCTTCCTCTGCTTTTCCAGGCCATCAGCAGGGAGCTGGATTGGAAGAGGAGCAGCGGGGACTTGAACCATTGTCCATATGCACTGCTGGCACTGCAGGTGGTGGCTTAACCTGCTGCACCACAGAGCCAGCCCCGAAGTATTCTTCACTACTGCAACTGGACACAGCGCCCTAGAATGGCAAACTATATATGAGAAACTCCATTTGAGAGATAGAGAAACGCACGTTGTTCTAACAGTCTCTGCTATTCCGATTTCTACAGTTAACTGCAATGTCTCTCTGCTTTACACAGCACTTGACATAAATCGAATCGGGTAGCTGCCAAGGATGCATTCGAGAGGACAGAATTCCCTGGGGGCTCATCAGGGTACTGTGGCTCTGCGCCTCCATCACTTTCTGTCATTATCCTGTGCCAGGATGAACTTGAACGTGGAGACTGTGATATGAAAATCAGCCTCAGCTCTCGCTTCCTCCTCAGCAAGCCGCACATTTCCTATGAGTCACCCATGTTTCTGAGGTGCACAACTTACAGCAGCGGATAAGCAAGAGCAGTGGGGGGTGGGTGGGATGGGGTGGAAAGTAGTCAGGTCTCAAACACGTGGCAGGTGCACAGTGTGCATTTCCGCTTCTCTTGTGAATTTAAACACAAATTGGGCCGGGTTTCCTCCTTATAATCCTGGAAGGAGGGGGCGTGGGCACGTGGAGCAGAGGGATCATCTCCCCTTTGGCCTCTTCTCCTTCCTGTCAGACCACAGTGCTGTAAGCTCGGGCCTCACACCACGTGCTCCCTGTCCTGAGTGTGCGCTCGCATAAATGCCGGAATAGCTCGTCTCGGGGAGTGTCATTCTGCCAGGGAACATTTTCATTTCTAGGAAGTGTGGGGTATCAGCAGTGTCTCTTCTTTGGGCCCCTGTTGCTATCACATTTTCCGAAGTTGAAGAATTTCACAGCAGAAACACATCAAGTTGCCTAGGCACAATGTGTTAAAAACTATGCGGAGACATAAAGCCTCATGACGCGATCCTTCCTTCGTTTTCCCTCCAACTCAATTTTCAACACACGGGAATTCGCTGTTAGCCCCCGGGGAGAAAGAGCGCCAGCGCGTGTGCTTCCTCTATAAAACTATCCTGGGGAGAATGGGGAGAAGCGGACCTTCAATTCTGCAGTGGAGACTGCTGAGCCAAGATGTGCTGCCAAGGGAAGCTTGGTATTATTTTAAAATAAAAGCTCACCAACCTCAGGAGAAAAACTAGCACCCAGCCCTGATTTATTTCTGTGCTGTCATAACCACACACAAAAAGAACAGAAGGGCTCCATTTATTCTGGGCCGTTGGCATGGGATGGGAGTCAAGTGCCAGTTGTGGCTCTCTGGCTCTCTCTAGGCATCTGTTGAGTATTGATGAAGAAATGGGCCACGCGTCGCCTGCCCAGGTAGGGAACGTCCAACCTGCAGGTGCTAGTCGGCCTGCAGAATCATATGCTGTGGCCCTGCCAAGGCAACCAGAGGACTCAAAGTTCAATGAATCCAGAGCAGACTAATTATAAGCTGATAATTTTGTACGGCCTGCGAGTGATGTCATAGATATCCAAGTGGCTCTTGGCTGAAAAAAAGTTTCCCCTCCCACATTTTACATAGATATATGATTTGATTTCCTTTCCTTTACATTCTTAGTAACAAGTAGCTATTGGGAATCCCATTTTACAGATTAAAAAGTGAAGATTAAATGGTAGTTACCCTAAGTAATAGCTGTCTAACATGCAGTATCTATTATCATTCACATAATTGCCATATAGTACTTCTGTGTCCATTTTGTAGACGGAGGAACTGAGTGAAAGAGAAGTTCGGTAACTCACCAGGGTCATGGGCCCAGTAAGGAGCTGAGACAGACTTGAATGCCACCTGGGGCTTTCCCAGGAGCCCTGCACACCTCACAACCAGTGCAAGGCTTCACTGAAGGGGCTCTTTCTCTTCTGTACTGAAAGGCCCAGATGTTTCAAGTTTTAGAATAATTTGTTATGCATATAGCGATCCACTCAGAAAAGCCAAGTTGCTTTTCCCTGCGTTGCATAGCAGAGACGAGGGAAAAGTCGGTTCTGTCTGTCACTCCACCAGCCCAGGGCGACAGCCTCCATCTAGACGGAGGAAAGTTTTAAAGCAATGATCTCTTTAACCTTTGTGGGTGGGGGGCGGGGGGGCTTCCTCTGGCGATGGTCAGGACATGCAGGGGAAATAGCTCCTTTTTTAGAAGATTCAACTTTTCTTTGACCTGAATGACATTGCATTTGGGTCTCTCCCAGCCTGGACAGAAAGGAAGGGGTGCAAGACTCCTAGATCCAAAAGGCAGCTTCCCTTCTTTTCCCCTACAAGCACCCGAGGGAATTAGAATCTTCTGGAACATTACAGCGAAAGAGACCTCAGGCACCGCTGCCTATCCCTTCATTTCACAGAAGTGAAAGCAGACTTGGCAAGGGTCCGGGCCTTGTCGCCGGCCACGCAAGGCACAATCCGGGTTGTTTTCAACTTTACAAGCCACTGCAAGTCAGACTTCTCACATATAAAATGCACGTGTTTTCAGCAATGTTGTAAACATTACAGTTTGTTTGTTTTTTAAATGTGCTGTGCAACAGAGATTCTCCAAGGTTTCCTGCAGCTTATTCGAAAAGGGGCCGTCGGGTGGCTGATTAGGGTAAAATGCACGCTTTGACATTTTCGGGGGGTGGAGGGAGATGAAAGAGACAAGAGGAAGGGGTCTTCTCCCCGGCCGTGTCTGCTGAGGGCCCTGGAGTCACCCGAATCCATCGTCCCTCAGTTAATCCAACTCATTTTTTAAACTGTAGCAGGCCCTGAGCAAACAGAGTAACTCATAGGTTTACCCTGGAAGCCTCAGCTCTCTGGCAGACGCACGCCCCAGTCCAAAGGGCCTGGTGAAGCCACTCAGGAGCCCACAAGGGGGAGCCAGGGTCTGGGAGGAGGAGAAAGATCCGGGCAGGTTGCGGGCAGGGAGCCTTTGAGTCACCTGGAAACACACAGCGTTCCAAAGGAGGGAGAGGAGTGAGGAGAAAGACATCCTTAGCCAAAGGTTCCCAGGAGCACAGGTCTGTGGGAGATGATGGGGCACTGGGAGGCGGGTGGAAGACGGAGGGGTGGCTGAGATCGGAGGACCCTGCCTGGGGCGGCCACAGCTGTGGGGAGAGCAAGGCCCGGGTCGCAGGAAAGACGAGGAAGCCGACTGCGGCACCCATGGGCCCCCTTATCCCATGGGGTTCTACCTTTCCCTCCCCCTACCTCCACCCGGGATCCAGAGTTCTCGCACTTCCGCCCACAGCTGGGCCAACTCGACGGGGGGGGGGGGGGGGGGGAGTGCAGGAGACACTGGGTTACACCACAGGGTGCTGTGTGGGAATGAGTCGAGCTGGGTAACTTTCTACAGAAACGAGGCTGATTTGGGTTCACAGTTCTGGTCCGGTCTCAGGGCTGCATCTGATGATGGCTTTCCAGCTGGGAGATTCTGAGGCAGCGCAGGGTATCTCAGGGGAGCGGTGGGGAGCGTGTGTGTGCGTCTCTTCTGCTCGCTCTCCCTCTTAAGAAACCTCCAGGATTCAATCGCAGGGGCCCCACGTGCTGACCTTGTCTGTTACCCATCACCTTCCAAAGGCACCACCTCTAAATGCCACAGCCAAATCATTTCCATCCTCTCAGTACCCCATGGAGGAGGTTAAATTGTCACACATGAAGCCCCCGGGGACACACTCAGACACTGTGCAAGCCATAGCCTGTGAGCTGTTGATAACCATTTGTAACATTTTGCATCCATGAGCTACAGGCGCCTGGAACACTGCACAGAAAGGCCCTCTCAGACCTCAGGCAGGTTCAGTGAGAGACTGTGCCAATGCCCTGGGGCCCGCGGCCGGGATCTCACAGAGGCAGCGAGCCATTCCTGCCAGGCTTCTGCCATCTGTGGTTAGGATGACTGACAAAACCAAGTCTCTTGATTTGTTTTGGAACCTAAATGTCATTTGAAGGTGTTTTATCTTAAAATACTGATTTCACGAGTTCAACTTTGGAATGTCAGACGTAGCTCTTTAACCCTACTTTCTGAGATTTGAGCTACAAGTGTCTTTGATGTGAAGGACTGAATGACAGTTGACACAGATTCTTGAAGAATGCAAAGGCTCCGTTGAAAATTTTTTGCTCAGCAAAGTTAAAGAAGATTTTGAAAGATTTACATTCTAGTGATAGTAGACATTCCCTGTATGCATCTATACCTTACAGAATGTATGTATGCACAGTCTTACATCTTAAGTGTTTTATAAACAAAGTGACTACACTGAAGCAACAAGTCTTACATTTAAACTTCTTTATATTCCATTTCTTATGGACACTCTCATAACTTCCCATTAACAGGCAATAGTTTTAGGGCAAAACGTTGCTTAATCCTCTGTAAGTTTATATTAAATGCTTGTGCTGTTAGAAGCTTTATCTTGGATGAGGTCGGTGGCCTTGTACGGTTTTCTCTTCCATTCTGTACTTTGCTCAGCTTCTCTTGTTAAACAGAGCACCCTAACATTTCCTACAGCCGGAGAAAGAAAATCAAGCCCCTCTGACTTCATGGAAACCTAACATCAAGCCTGATGCCCCTGATGTCTTAGAATCTGGGGCTGTTTGTCATACCACCCCCTCCTCAGGGAACGTCCTCTCCTGGGGCGGGGGCGGGGGTGGGGGCCGGGGTGGGATTTCCACCCTCATCTTCCCAGAGCGGAAGGGCGAGCTGCAGCAGAGGCAATACAGGCATCCAGCTGCTGATACCGCATCACCCAGGCATTGCCTGTTCTGACCCTAGGGTCTAACCTGGGTGAAACCATTGCATCCACCGTGGGGCACAGACCCTAGGGTCTAACCTGGGTGAAACCATCGCATCCACCCTGGGGCACAGGTGCAGAATGGGAACTTCCAGAGTTGGAAAGAATGAAAACAAATTTCAGTGTCTTCCGCATTTCACCAAGCGCTGGTGTCCTGAGTCTTTTAGTTGCAAGAAGTAGAAATCCACTGTAAGTTGCGCTTAATTGAAAAATAAAAAATAGGGGAAGAAAGAAGAAGTTAAAGGGATGTAGATTGGAAAGGGGGAAATAACATCGCCTTTACCTGCAGATAAGATTGTCTCAGTGGAAAACCTAAAATAATCAACAACAACAAAAACCCACTCTGGAACTAACGAGCGATTACAGCAGTGATGTGGGATACAAGGTTAACACAAAAGGTCAACCTCTTTGTTATACACCAGCAGTGGACAAGTAGAAACGGGTATTGAAAACGCAATACCACTTACAAAAAGGGCTGGGGGCATTTCTTCTGAGATTCAGGGGGTGCAGTGAGTTTTTTTGGGCAAGTGTCTGAGGGAGGATGGGGAGCAGTGGGAACGCGGGCAGCAAACCTCTACCTCCGCCAGGCCTTCTGCTCGCAGGGGCCACAGAGTCTAATCCAGGCTTCCGAGCACTCAGTCCCCGTCTTGGCCCTGACCTCACCTTTTCCAGCGGTGTGACCTTGGCTAATCTGCAAAACCACGGACTTTGGATGAGAATCCCCATGGTTCCTGCCCTGGAGGGCTGTGGTGAGGGTAGATGAACTCCCCCCGGGGGGCTTGGCGCCTTGTGCACAGCCAGCTCTTACTGATGGCTGGCAGGTGACCCGCTGGTGGGCTCTCTCCACGGCTTCGTTTTCTCTGCCTCACAGGACCTGGCCAACTTGACAACAGCAACCTCACCTTCTAAGTCCACATCACATCACTTGCGTCCATGCCCAGAGTCAGACAGAACAGGATCGAGTCCCTCAGTCTCCAGACCTGAGTCTGGGGAAGCAGCAGCTCCCCTGACCTCCCTGTGGAGGGCTGACTTGTGTGTGCGTGTCAGATACAAGGGGTGGGAAGGTGTGGTGGAATGAGAAGGCCATGCCAAGATGGCTGCTGGCAAGTGAGAATCAGTTACTCAGGAATGGCCTCGAAAACCCTGGCAACAGAGTCTGCCTGGCAACAGGGTGTGATTGGATAGGGCATAAACCGCCCCTTGATCAGATTGGCTGCCTTGGCTATCTAAGCTACTGTACCACCTGAAATAAACGAGTCTGTGGGCTGCTCGCCTCTGGCCCACTTTCACCCATCTTCCAGGGTCTGTGTGGTGACTCCACACCTCTTGCCCCCACCATGCTCCTCCCCTCAGAGCGAATCCACAGCAACAGGAAGGGGTTATAAATGGTAGGTAAAGGTGGTGGTGGTGGTGAGCCTCAGAGAAACAAGGGGTTTTAGTCTTCAGGAACTGGTTTAATTCTCCCACAACAGATGAGCATAGTCACCCTGCCTTTAGAAATCTTTTGTCATAAGTGTTTGCCAAATACTTACAATGGTTAACTTCATGTGCACTTGACTGGGTTAAAAGATGCCCAGGTGGCTGGTAGGACATTCGTCCTGGAAGTGTCTGGGAGGGGGGCTGTTTCTGAAAGATGTTAGCGCTGAATCCATGGGCTGAGGGAAGCAGGTGGTCTTTACCAGTGTGGGTGGGCACCGCAGAGGGGTTGGAAGAACAAAAAGCCAGAGGAGGGTGAGTCTGTCTGTGCTTCCTTGGGAACATGGAACTCTTCCTGCTCAGGTGTGGACTGGATCCACACCATGGGCTCTGCTGCGCTTCCAGCCTGCATGTGCCCCTGTGGGACTTCTCAGGCTGCACTATGCAGGAGCCATTCGCTCCTAACACATACCTACTTATCTACCGACCTATCCATCTCTAATCTGTCCATCCACCGCTGTCTACACATCTGTCTCCATCTCTCCATCTCTGTCTACACATCCATCTCTCTTTCCATACCTATCATCTCGAATATTCTACTATATGTTCACCCTCTATTATGTATCTTTGTATCTATCTACCTACCTATCATCAAACTCTATATGTATTCATTCATCCATCTACCACCCCCCCCATCCTACTCTGTTTCTCTGGAGAACCCTAATTCAGCTCTCCTGGCTCTCACCCCTGCAGTGCCGCATCTGTGGGCTGCTTCCCCCCTGCTTCCCCTTCCGAGAGCTTTCACGCCTCACTGCTCTGGGTCACCCCGTTACTCTGCTTACAGGTACAGCAGCCCACAGGGCTGTGAATTTGTGTCTTCCCTCCCCCTGGGGCAGCCCTTACCTGGACACTGCCCCGGCCAGTGAGGGGGTCTGGAAGTCCACCTCCGTGCCTTCGGTGGGGGGCAGCCAGGCATGACCTGCCCCCCAGAGCCGCCCTGCAGGATGGGGACGAGGCTGGAAGCTCACCAAGTTTGCTGCCCTGGGAGCTTCCCCTCCTCGGTGGCTTCCCCTGGAGTGTTTCCTTAATAAATCACACATGAAGCCTGCTCTCAGCGCTTAATGTAAAACCACCCCGGAGATGAGGAACTGGGCCTGACCTCACTGGAGAGCTGTGAATGAATGTTACTCACGTCTGTGTGAACGGGATCCCAGATCCCAGCCATCATCTGCAAAGTAGGTTTTTTTTTGTTTCTCAATCTTGCATTCTTCACAGGTCCCACCCACTGCGAGAGGCTGTTTGGCGAGCCCTCTCTCTGAGGTCAGAAAATGATCTTCTTTCAAAGAAAACAAGAGCAGCCACTCTGACTTACAAAATCAAAAGAAGGCGAGTCTGGTATGTGACTTGATCTTGGCTCTCCCCCTGCACCCCCACACCGCCTCCTGCCAGCAGGGAAGGCCTTTTTTTTTTTTTGGCATGGCTGTGTTTATTCCCAGAGCTTGTCTATTCATATATAGATATAAAAATGCATATATATGTGTATATAAACATCATCATTCTGCACATATGCCTCTGCAAACATCTTTTTTTTTTTTATTTTTTGACAGGCAGAGTGGACAGTGAGAGAGAGACAGAGAGAAAGGTCCTCCCTTTTACCGTTGGTTCACCCTCCAATGGCCACTGCGGCCAGTGCACTGCGCCAATCCAAAGCCAGGAGCCTCTCCTGGTCTCCCATGCAGGTGCAGGGCCCAAGGACTTGGGCCATCATCCACTGCACTCCCGGGCCACAGCAGAGAGCTGGACTGGAAGAGGAGCAACCTGGACAGAATCCGGCACCCCGACCAGGACTAGAACCTGGTGTGCCGGCACCACAGGCGGAGGATTAGCCTATTGAGCCACAGCGCCGGCCGCAAATGTCTCTTATTTCATCACAGATCATGGGCACTATATTTCTTTCTTCATCTTAGCTTTACTGAGCTGTAATTGACACATGAAGTTGTGAGTGTTTAAGGTGGACAGTGTGATGGCTTGATGCCTGTATACATTGTGAAATGACCACCACAATCAACTTAGGTAATACATCTCTCCCCTCGTGCGGTCACTTCTGTGTCTGTGCTGAGAACATGAAAGATCTGCTGTCTTGGAATTTCAAGTCTACAGTACAGGACTCTTAACTATACTCACGGTGCTGCAGAATCATCTGATGATGGCAGAGCCATTTAGTTTTCAGAAAAATAGACTCTCCCTTGATGTCCAGCTCGCTGCCCAGGCAGGCCAGGGACAGAGAGAGGATGCGAGGTGACACTTCTAGGGCGAGCTGCCACCCTGGCTGCTTCGCACTTAGTAACTTGTAATTCTCACCGCAGGGCTAGCTGCTGCTGGCTTCAAGAGCCCTCACTTTGAATGGTCTCAGTGAGAACTGTTGTGTGGAGGGGTCACAGGAGCTGCTCTGGGCAGTGGGCTTGGCCCCTAGAACTAGACCAGTCTCTGTGCCCCCAGGGATGAAAGCCTGGGTGGGTGAGGTTGAAGGGTCTCCTTCCTAGCCCCATTCCAAAGTATTCTGGCTACCACCTCACCCTGACGTTGACAAATGAAAATTCCATCTCACCAATTCATCTCTCTAGGCTGCAGATACGTCCAGGGTCAAAATGAAAACCTTCCCTGGGGGATGACACATTTCCTTGTTGGCATTAACCAGGACGCTTGCTTGCAAGTGACGGAAACTTAAGATGGCGTAAGCATAAAGCATGATTTAATTGGCTCAGTAGTCAGTGGTAGACCGGCCTCAGGCACAGCTGGATCAGATGCCAAAACAATGTCATCAGAAACCCATCTTTTTCCCATGCGTCAGCTCTGATTTGTTCTCTGTGGACTTCAGCCTCCAAGGGCAAAAATGGCCGCCGGTGGTGTCCAACTCACGTAGCCTTGCAAAGGAAGGAGAAGCCCTTTCCCTCCACACCAGCCCGAGTCTCAGGTCTGCTTCTCAGTGGCTCAGGCCGAGTCAAGAGGTCCTTCGGGGGCTAATCACAGTGACCCTATGGAGGAGGCCTCGGTCCTGTACCCACAGCTGCAGTGGGAAGAAGGCTTAGTCCCAAAAACCACTCCTACTAAGAGTGGGAAGGGGTGGTTCGGCAAAGAAAACTTCAGGTGCTCCTACCAAGAGAGAAGGGGTCCTGTCCACCATACCACTCAGTTCTCACACCAGCGAGGGAGTGCTTAGCCGAGAGCAGCCTGCTGCAGGATGAGCTGGAGTAGAGAATACAGAGCCACACTCACGCGCAGGGCCGCCATGACGGGAAAGCAGGCAGGGGAGGGGCTCTGAGTTTCAATAGTATCCTCTTACAAGCTAAGACTATTCCAGAGCACATGAAAAGTGGCAGTGGGACCCCAGATAGGTTGACAAGGTTGGGGAGGGGACCTGCAGTGCCACTGATAATTCGCACAGAAGTAATCGGAGCCTCCTGTCTTGTTCACCAATGCTCTTCTGCGCCAGTACACAAGGAGCCTTAGTCCCGCTCTGTGCGGCATTCTGGTGCCTCACAGGGACAACTGTGATAAAAGTGGGAGGATTCCTTGTCTCGTTTACTGGACTCCACCATGATCTCTTTTTATTGTTCCCACAAAAGGATAATAGTGTGGCCAACTGACAGCTAACACTGTCCAAGCACTGTATAATCCAGCCTCATGAAGCCAGCGCTATTCCTTAGCTGAGGTCACTAGAGCTTGGGAGAAGGTGGTGTGAGCTGGAGAGCCAGCCCCCAGCCCCCAGCCCCCAGCCCCCAGCCCCCAGCCCCCAGCCGAGGGCTCCAGGACCTACATCCCTAAACTGTCCAGCACAACGAATGCCTGCAGACTGGGAAAGTATGGAGGGGGGATCTGGAAAAGATGGAATGAAGCAACCAGCAGTAAGGGGTGGGATAAAAAGTCAGGTGTAGAAGATATGGCTGCTGAGAGTCTGTGAACAGGAGCACAGAGCCAATAAGGAGACCATGCTGTTCTTCCTTTGCTGAAGATGTCACCCCCATGGGTATCCAAACTGGGGCTTTGGGGGGCTGAGCAGTTACTGTCAGTAATTATCCCGAGAGGACCGCAGTGAGTCATGACTGGCTTGGGAAAATCAGAGTTGCCCCAACTCGGGCTCCCAACAGCACTGATGGGTTCACCCTCCACCCCTCCAGCCATCATCAGCTCTTTCTGGGCTGCGGGATGGTCAGTGAGGGATGTGTTAGCTCTAAGCAACCCAACTTGTCTCTTGGACACCGTACAGTCAGGGGACAAAGACACGACTTAAATGATTCACTTATTTAATTAAAGCATCAAGTAGCTAAGAGCAGTGGTGTACCACTGTGGGTAGTAGACCTCACTGGACCACGGCTCTGGGAGCTTGGGCCACATACTTGCTGTCCTTCGATTGCACATCCTGATATGTAAAACAGGGACACAAGCTACCACTATTTGAACTTGCACTTTGGCTAAGCACTTTTCATGGGTTGTTTAATTTCCTCATCCTCACGACCTCCCGAGGTAGGTGCCATGATCACCTCCACTTTGCAGATCAGGGGTTCCAGAACTGGCTTGAGGTCCCACCGTTAAGAAATAACTCATTTAATGGGAGCTGGTTTTGGTGATTAAATGAGACAATGCTTATTAAAAGTTTAGCATATTAACTAGAGGCCCATAGAAAGTTCTAGATAGATGTTAACATAGGACTGGCGTTGTGGCGCAACAGGTTGAGTTGCCGCCTGCAACGCTGGCATCCCATGTGGGTGCCAATTTGAGTCCCAGCTGCTCTACTTCAGACCCAGTTCCCTGCTAATGTGTCTAGGAAAGCAGTCGAAGATGGCCCAAGTCCTTGGCCCCTGCACCCATATGGGAGACCCTGATGAAGCACCTGGGCTCCTGGCTTTGGATCAGCTCACCCTGGCCATTGTGGCCATTTGGGGAGTGAACCAGAAATGGAAGATATCTCACTCTCTAACTCTTTCAAATTAAATCTTTAAAAATTTTAAAAATAAATGCTAACGTCCTTAATAATGATAATCTGATATGTGGTATTATTGTTATCTCCCATTTGTAACTTGGAAGGTACTAATGTGGACCTACATGTTTCTAATTCACCACAGATCAGGAGGATCTTGGAATGTTCCCCAAAAGGTCAGCATTGTTGACACGGCCCATCCTTGAAAGCCCCAAGAATTTGAAACATCCAGGCTGTGCAGCTGGGAAAATAAAATCTTCACATGGGTCCTTAAACCCAGACAGTTACACCAAAAAAAAAAAAAAAAAAAAAAAAAAAAAAAAAAAAAAAAAAAAAAGAGCAAGCAAGGGAGCTAAGAAAAAGGAAAAAAAGGATTTTCAACAAAGAGGGCAGAGGAAGAGGCAGACGTGGTGGCGAGGGAAGGGGAGACGGCAGGGTTGTCACATCATCTGTCCCAATTCGCCGCAAACTGAGGCTGGGCTGCTGGGAGCTCATTTTCAGAAATCATGGGTCCTCCCACATTGCAAAGGTCCTGGGGCCAGACGAGATCACCTGGATCCCATCACCACCACCAGCCCTGATCACGTCCAGGCAGAGGGGAGGGGAGAAGCCTGCTGGGTGCTCGGGAAGATTCGAGAGCAAGCTTCTGGGCCCGGATGGATGGTGTGACCTTGGACAAGTCAGTTAGCTGGCTCTTGGAGCCTTGATGCCCTCGTTGTAAAACAGGGATAATAAAGTCTTTGTGTTTTCAAAGCAGCATGTGTACTGTGTGCTTGGTAGGGTGCCTGGTACATAATAAAGCTTAACAAATGTTACCTGCCATTTCCACTAAGTAGTGATGGAAAATGTCACCGTGTCAGGCAGTGTGGCCACAGGACACAAGGTGCCATCCCTGACGCAGGATTCACCTTAGAACCCGGCCGTCAAGCGTGTGGGGTGTGTGTGTGTTGGCGGGGGTGGGGGACTTTAGGGTAGGAGACAGGTGCAGAGAGGCATCGACAGGTGGGGTCTTGGCAGATCCAAACAATGGAGAAGCGCATTGGGAGTTGGAAGTAGCCCAGAGAGGCTGCAAATGGCGCTGTGCAAATGGGGCGGGGTACGCTGGAAGGAACAGGAGCCACCATTTGCTGCACTTGACCCACCCCATCCAAGGCTCAGAATCCTGTCTCATGAGGAGGCAGACTCCCGGAGGCCTCATGTCCGGAGCCTGTAACGAACCAGCATGGGAGCTGAGATCACGCACCCACGCTCTAGTGAGAATTGGTTGCAGGTTTCCTCACAGCTACTTTGAAGGTTATACAGGTGCTCCTCATTTTACCATGGGCTCTCTGCTCCAGAAACTCACCAGGAGCTGAAAATGCTGGAAGTCAAAAATGCACTAAATACACTTGACCTACAAAACATCGTAGCTTAGCCATGCTCAGAACACGTTAGCTTCTATCGGGCAACATCATCCAATGCAAACTCCATTTCCAAAGAAAGTGTTGACTCCCTTCAAGTAACCAACTGACGGCTGCATGGACAAAGAGAAAAGTGTGGGTGTTGTGTGGTGTACTTCCAAATCATTGCAATACCATGAGTTCCTGGAGTGAATTTCTGATTCTTTCCACGGTACATTGATGAGAACCCTTGGCCGAGTGTGGCCATGACAATGAACTCTGTTCTCTGGCTATCCAATTCCCACCCGCTCTGCGCCCAGAGTTACTCTACAGGGGCTACACTCAGATAACAGCTAAAGCTGCCTAACCAGGCATCAAGGCAAAGTCTTCCTTTGGGCATAGCCCTGTACGTTCTGAGGATTTGCATTTACATTCCTGGGGAGGTTTGGCTTTCTCTCATCAGCTCTGCAAGACCCAGTCGGCGTGAATGTTTATCCTGCAACACTGCGCTCTCTCCTTAATCTGAACGCTCTTTTTCTCCCAGCTGCCTCTTTCCTGTGAGAGAGGAGAGTGGAGTTTGCTCCTGGGGCCTCCGGATGGGGAGCGTGAATTCCAGATGCGATGCAGGCTCAGGATGGTTTTCATTTTTGGGGGGGGGGCAGGGACATAAACGCTTTGTAAGAAGCGTGCGAGGGTAACCATGATCATTAGGAGGCATGCTCCACTTCTAGAACTCACTGTAAATGCTGCGTGGAGATGCACCACAGTGCCGGTGGGTGCCTCGGCAGAGGGTGTAGGGGCAGCTGGGGACTCCCCCCCCCCGCCCCCACTGCAGAAGTCACCAACATCCTCAATCATTGCGTCCCTGGTGTCAGTGGAACGTACTCAAACCATCTGTCTACCCAGAGGGCAGGAGGATGCTTTTTTCTTGGCTTGGGAAGCCTCTGATACATTCTTTTTTTCCCCCAAATATTGGCCTGAGGCCCCTGGAAACATTACTTTTTGACTGGTCTTCTGCTAGGAATTTGACCTATTTTGTGGAAACAAATCAGCTGGGCTGGTAGAGCTTTTCCACGTGAGGAAGCTACCTGTTTGCACCGCCGAGAAGTTCCTCTCTGCCGCAGTCACAGCACCTGCCATGCCCAGCTCCACAAATGCTGTTTTCATGGAAACCAGATCTTTGCCGGTGCAGGCTAGGCAGCCCCAGGCCTCAAAGATGCAAAGCTCTGCGCTTGGTTCCTCTCGCGGGATGATAGGGCAGGACCACCATGCTGTGCGCACAAGATTATTATTAATACACGGGCCGGCGCTGCGGCTCACTAGGCTAATCCTCCGCCTTGCGGCGCCAGCACACCAGGTTCTAGTCCCGGTCGCCCCTCTTCCAGGCCAGCTCTCTGCTGTGGCCTGGGAGTGCAGTGGAGTATGGCCCAAGTCCTTGGGCCCTGCACCCCTTGGGAGACCAGGAGAAGCACCTGGCTCCTGCCTTTGGATAGGCGCGGTGCGCCGGCCGTGGCGGCCATTGGAGGGTGAACCAACGGCAAAGGAAGACCTTTCTCTCTGTCTCTCTCTCTCTCACTGTCCACTCTGCCTGTCAAAAAAAAAAATACACGAAGGACGGTCACCCCTTCAATGCCGCGACCTCCGGGGTTACACAGAGCAGGGCGCCTCACCCACCTTGGGTTTTTCATAGTAAACAGAAGAGCAATGCATCCAGCTGCCCATAGGTGAAGGCTGAGGAGGACACCAAGAATCTAGCCCTTATGAGACAGACAGGACACTGCAAAGGCCACCTTGTGGACTAAGGGCCCATCAAGCGGTGGATGTCTGGGAGCCAGTATTTAGCCTAGCAGTTAACTCCCCAGCGTTGCCTATCTGCGTGCCTCACTCGGGGTTCCCCCCCACCCACCCCCGACTCCGGCTCACTGCGGACACGCATTCCAGGAAGCAGCAGGTGATGGCTCAAGTAGTTGGGTCCCTTGCCACCCATATGAGAGGCCGAGTTCTGGACTCCTGGCTTCGGCCTTGCCCGAGCTCTGGCTGGTGCAGGCATCTGGGGGTTGGGGGGTGGGGAGAGTGAACCAGCAGCTGCCAGCTCTCTGTCTTTCAAACAGACAGAGCAAAAAGAGGGCCACGTCTGAGACACAGCCCCCTTCTGAAACTCCCAGTTGGCTCCTAGGACTCACAATTTGAAGACAGAATGTGGGGGCTGGCGGGGCGGGGGGAGGCGACGCCAGAGGAGAAATGTGAAAACGCTTTGGCTAACAGTGTGAACTCCTCTGGCAACACTGGAGACAGCTTTCCCGGAAGACAAACGTGGTTAGAAGCCTGAGTTTGTCCCAACTGCACGTTTACCTGTGGGAGGACCCCTCAGAGGACCGGACCTCACCAAGGGTGCCCTGGGCCGGGCCCGCAGCCCCGCTCAGCCCAGATCTTGCCCGGGCATAGGGGTGGCCGAGATCCGGGATGAGTTCCCACGAGTGAAAAGACGTCCGTGACATGGTGGATGAAGGGTGGGGCAGGAAGGAGAGCTCTTCAAAAAATATTTCTGTGCTCCCCCAAGGAACACCTGGGCTTGAGAGCACGGGAGGAAGAACTGGCATTGCACCCACGCCAAGGCGCCCTCGGGTTTTCCCACCAGAATAGGGCAAAATGTTTAAGTTTGACCCTCTGCCCGGCAGCATCACCTGCAAGGCTCACCCAGGGACAGCCGGAGGGGGTCAGGCCGAGTGTCCGAAGCCGCTCTTCCTAGATATTCCAGAGGGCGGTGGAGGTGGCTCCGCAAATGGCATCGAGGGGTCCCTATCGCTGCGGCGTGGCCAGAGCAGCCCGAAGGGCCCCGGGGCTGATGTGGTCCTCTGTCGCCCCCTGCCGACAGCATCGGT
Organism: Oryctolagus cuniculus; assembly: GCF_964237555.1. Classification (NCBI taxonomy): domain Eukaryota; kingdom Metazoa; phylum Chordata; class Mammalia; order Lagomorpha; family Leporidae; genus Oryctolagus; species Oryctolagus cuniculus. The sequence continues at coordinate 152,405,742 of NC_091436.1, forward strand.
GAGCTGCGGAGTCCCGACGCGCTCCGCCGCGTTTTCCCCATTACGACTAGATTGACTGAGACCACAGGGGAAATGCAGGTTCTTACATATCTGGGTTGCCTAGTTTATTGGGCAAATTAACCTTGGTTGTCATTGCTAAACTAGTAATGGGCATAACCGGCAGGCAGTGTCCTGGTATCTTTTTTTCCTTCTAGAATTTGTTTAGTGCTTTAGAATATATAAATGTAGTGCATCTTTTTAAGGTTTTTGTGGTTGCTATGTTGCGGAAAACATGATCACTCTAACGGGATTGAGGGAAGGTTTATAAGAGAAATAGCATGTGGGCAATCTTTGCAAGCAGCATGGCATGTATAGTCTGCAGAATTAACCTCATGGATCTACAGGCAAACTCAACACATGAGGAGAACAGGAAAGACGGTCCCTGTGTTGTGGGGACCTGGGCACTGCGGAGAGACCCAAAAGATGCAACCCAAAGCCACAACTGTTCTTGTCCTTCGATTCAGTAACCTAGCTTCAAGACTTGTCTTGCTTGGGCAGCAGTTCTGGCTAAGCGGCTTAAGTCCCAGTCTATGTCATGCGCATCCCATTGCCAAGCACTGGTTGGAGTCCTGGCTGCTCCACTTCCCATCCAGCCCCCTGCTAATGAGCCTGGGGAAGCAGCGGGAGTTGGCCCGAGTGCTTGGTTCCCTGCCAGCTGCGTGGGGGGACCCAGGAGCTGTGGGCTCCTGGCACCAGCCTGGTTCTGCCCTGGTTGTGGCCATTTGGGGAGTGAGCCAGCAGACGGCAGATTCTCTCTCTTCTCCCTCTGTCACTTGGCCTTCCAAATAAGTCTTTTTAAAAAATAATTGTATTGCAAGGATACAAAAATTAGAACAATGGATGGTATTCTTGGTAAATTTTTTTACTCTTCAACAGGAGTGGAAATATGACTCATTCAGAACATGGAGTATAATGAAGGCATAAAGCTATTTTAATATGTTGTGATAAGAAAAACACAATGCCAAAGACATGAAATGCATAAACAGATAAAAATAATACTAAAGACAGCTGGAAATGAATACTAAAAATATTATGATGAGAGTGGTAGAGTCCGTTTACAAAGTTTTATATGCTAATAATTTTTTCCCTGACTATACATGAATGCAGGAATATACTCTTGCTGTATACATTTAAATCCCACAGAAGTATACAAAGTAAGTAGTGGAGGTCCCTTTACCTTCCTGCCCCCAGCCAGTAGATCGGTGTGAGCGCAAGTTCTTTCCTGCAGTTACACACACATTCTGTATAGTGCCTTTTTTTTTTTTTTAATTTATTTGACGAGTTATAGACAGAGAGAGAGACAAAGGTCTTCTTTCCGTTGGTTCACCCCCCAAATGGCCACCACAGCTGGCACTGTGCCGATCTGAAGCCAGGAGCCATGAGCTTCCTCCCAGTCTCCCATGCGGGTGCAGGGCCCAAGCACTTGGGCCATCCTCCACTGTCCTCCCAGGCCACAGCAGAGAGCTGGACTGGAAGAGGAGCAACCGGGACTAGAACCGGCGCCCATATGAGATGCCAGCGCCACAGGCGGAGGATCAATCAAGTGAGCCATGGTGCCGGCCCCTGTGTAGTGCTACTTTAACATAAGTGGTATTTCTTGCAACTTGATTCTTTTTAAAAATGTATTATGCATTTTTCTAGATCAATATAGTGCCACATCAATATTTTTGACCACTATATATAGAAAAGTGCGATCTAATGTTTCCCAGTTCTCATACATTTTTCTTCTAAGCTTTAAAATGATAAATGATCTTGCAAATGACCCTGTTGTACAGTTAGTTATCTTGGCACAACATTAATTTAAGCTTTTCATTTATTCATTGGTCACTTATAGTTCCTTACAGATGTCCTATTTGTCTTTTCCTAATTTTCCTATTTCAATATTTATTTTTATACTTAAAGGAGCACTTTCTATTTTTACTGAGATTTCACTGGATTTAGAGACTGGTACACCTTACAATATTTTCACCCAGAACATCTGCTTCCTCTTTTAATCTGCTCGTCTTTTCCCTTGGCCAAATTTTGCTCTATTCTTTGTATCTTATTGATGCACTTCTTGCTATAATTTATATAAGGATGACATTCCAATAGCTACTTACATCACTAGATAAATTATCAACAGGGGCCGGACACTGTGGCACAGTGGGTTAAAGTCCCAGCGTGCAGCACTGGCATCCCATATAGGAGCTGGTTCAAGTCCTGCCTGCTCCACTTTCAATCCAGCTCCCCACTGGTGTGCCCAGGAAGGCTCCCCTGCCCCACGTGGGAGACCCAGAAGCAGTTCCTGGCTCCTGGCTTTGAACAGCTCAGCTCCAGCTGTTGTGGCCATTTGGGGAGTGAACCAGTAGATGGAAGACCTCTCTGTCTCTCCCTGTCTTTCAAATAAATCTTTAAAAATTTCAACTGAAGTAATTACCAGCTACAGTTGAAATCATGCTAGTTTTTTTGGTGTAGGATTAGCAAGTATTTATTGTATGAATGGAAAATCAATCATGCTAGTTTCTTAAAGCTATAATAAGCTGTCAAACAATAACTCAGATGAGTAACTATTAGCCTGTTGATTTGCTTGTATATAGGGGAATCATTGGATTGGTTTAATTTCTTCTAACATGCCAAAAACCAGGATTTAAATGAGGAAACATAGAAGAATCACATTTTGGGAAAAATAAACTGTTTCCTCTCCCCTGGGCAACTGTTGACACTCTGGTGGTAAGCAGAGGCCAGATCAGGATGTTTCATGCAAATATCCTTGGGCAGCTGCTTCCACAAGCCTTGGCCATCGCACTGTGAAGTCTTCACACAGGCCTGTGGGCGCCTTCCTCCAGCACCTGCATTTCCACTTTCCTCATGGAAATCTCTCGGATCCTTAACCTCGGCTGATCTGGGCATACAATAGCTACTACGATTTATTTCCTGGTATGGTTTAAAAAATAAAAATATGAAAACTTTTTTTTTTTTTGACAGGCAGAGTGGACAGTGAGAGAGAGGGACAGAGAGAAAGGTCTTCCTTTGCTGTTGGTTCACCCTCCAATGGCCACCTTGGCCAGCGCACCGCACTGATCCGATGGCAGGAGCCAGGTACTTCTCCTGGTCTCCCATGGGGTGCAGGGCCCAAGGACTTGGGCCATCCTCCACTGCACTCTCTGGCCACAGCAGAGAGCTGGCCTGGAAGAGGGGCAACCGGGACAGAATCCAGCGCCCCGACCAGGACTAGAACCCGGTGTGCCGGCGCCGCAAGGTGGAGGATTAGCCTAGTGAACCGCGGCGCCGGCGAAAACTCAATCTTACCCTTCCAGAGGTGAGATCTACAAGAACAGCTTGGAAAATGTGGATGAAGGAGAGCCTGCTTTATTTATTTATTTTTAGTGAATAAATTTTGAATAGGTATTTTTAAACTTATAGTAAAATTCACCCTTTTTGGTGTACAGTGCTGAGCTTTGTCAAATGCACATTTGTGTCACCTCTACCACAATCAAGATACAAAATCGTATACAACCACCTCCAAAACTTCACTCACATTGCCCCCTGGTGGTTGATCTATGACCCTCTCATCCCTGACCCTGTGGTACTCACTGTTGTTTTCCATCTCGGTAGGTTTTTCTTTTTGGGTCTGGCTTCTTCCTCCTAGGGTAGTGTGAGATTTGTTGATGTCATTTGCATCAACAGTTAGTTGCTTAGTATTAACGAGTAGCATTCTCTTACGTGGATGTACTCTAGCTTGCTCACCCAGGTGCCAATTAAAGGACAAGAGGATTGCTTCCTGTTTATGGCCAATGTTGAATAAAGCCACTGAAAACATTCTCGTTCAGACTTTTATATGAACATCAATTTTTATTTCTGTTGGGTAAGTCGTGAAGAGTGGGATTGTTGGGTCATGAAAAGAGTATTTTTTTGTGTATGTTAAATCATCCTTGCCTTTCTGAGACGAATCTCCTTAGATCATGAATATCATGTTTTTGATGCGATGGTTTTGGTTTTTTAGTGTTTTTAAGATGTTTGTTTTCACCTACTTGAAAGGCAGAGCAACAGAGGCAGAGACAACTTCCATCTACTGGTTCACTCCCCAAATGCCTGCAACAGCCAAGCCAAAGCCAGGAACCCAGGACTCAGTTTGTGTCTCTCACATGGGTGGTGGGGATACAAGTACTTGAGTCATTGCCTGCTGTCTGTCAGGATTCACATTAGCAGGTAGCTGGAATAGGAAGAGGACCCTGCTGATGAGATCTCTCAAATAGGACACACACACACACAAAAAACCACTAAGAGTAAAAAGGGAAAATCAGTATATAATTTGAAAGTGAGAGACACAGTTCTCCCACTCCCTGGTTCATTCCTCAAATGCCTGTAACAGCTGGGGCTGAGCTAGGCTGAAGTCAGGAGCCTGGAACTCTATCTAGGTTTCCCACGTGGGTGGCAGGGAACCAGCTATGTGAGCCATCACCAGCTGCCTTCCAGACCATGCATTGGCAGGAAGCTAGAATCATGGAGCAGAGTGAGAACTCAAACCCTGGCACTCCAATGTGGAATGTGGGCATCCTAAGTGGTATCTTAGCCACCAGACCAAATGCCTACCCCTATTATCTTGTTATATTTACAATCTTTGAAACATACATTCTTCAAGTCTATGTCAGTTAGCAATTTCTTCTCAACTCCAAATTGACTAATCGATGTCTATTATGCAAAAATATATACTTCTGCTTTGCCAGCTGGAACAAAGTCCATCTATTAACATAGAGGGTGCTGGAGGGGCTCTAGTTCCATCCTCTTGCCATGCCACCAAAGCACGTGGTTCCTCCACAGTTGGGCTCCTGCAGGGGCAGATGAGCAGCAATGCCCAACAGTTAGCAGGCTCCCTGGCACCCACCAGGGAGATGCCACACCAGGATCGCACAGACTGTAAGTCCCGTCCCAGAGAGTGGCTCTCCCAGCATCCCCCTGAGAAGTTTTGAGGACTTTAGCTTCTTGGCCTTTTCTGAAACTGACAGGTGCCTACGGAGGAAAATCAGTCCAAATGCCAAGGTTACCTTTGGGTTTCCTTCCTCTTTTGATCTTGGTAGCAGCAGAAGTGGTAGAAAATGGTGAGACCTGGGTATACTGTGAAGGTTGAAGGTGACAGGATTTTACTGATGGGAATGTGGGAGCAAGACATAAAGGGTGATATGAAGGGGTCATGTTAAGCAGAAGCGAGGCATCGGTGCATTGTAGGTCCTGCTGACATCAAGGATTGTTGGATATTGGGAGGAGTGAACCAGAAATATGGCATGAGAACATAGCAGACTTGGTGGTGAGAAAACAAATTCCTACTTTAAAATATTCTTTTATTTGCATATCAAATGCATTTCAACATATATTAATATTTATCACATTTATTTTCAGAGGTAATTGAATAATTTACTATGTAGTACAGATCACAAAATATAATTTCTGAATTCCAAGCTTTCTTGTAATGTTGTGTGAAGTGCACCAGAATTAAACATTACTGGTCTTAATCGGAAGTCAATCAGAATCTTTGTTACCAATGATTCCAGAGATTTAAGGAGATCAACTCCATCACCAGGTTACTGTACCTATAGAATTAAAGAGGTAGTATATATGATTCAGAAAATAGGTTCTGATGTTGAAATCAGCGGTATCTGTGTGTGTGTTGGAGACAACATGGAAAAAAGAAACCTAGATAACAATTATGTTTTCTTAGGAGTAAACAATCCCATGAATATCATTTAAACAATCCCATGAGTATCATTAAAAATTGCTTTTTCAATCTGAAATAAGGTTTTTAAATGTTCAGAAAAGGAGCTAATTTTTCTCAAGCACAGATCTTATTATTGATTTATCTACAGATTTTGGAAAGTTTTTGTTCATAAAACTCATGTTATTAGTGTTGACATATTTCATTGATCAAAGCACTACTTACTTGAAAGAACTGATAAAGTATATGAAGTGACAGATTTTGAAACCCAGTCAAAACCACCCAGTCCCTGTGGAATGGGAGCATTCGGGGCAGCCTCTCTAGCCTCGTGCTGGGAAATGTACAATTTCAACCAAGTGTTTTGAAAAATTGAAAACTACTCACAGACTTTTCTCATCAACTACTCTTTATCTTTCTGGTACCTGTTTGGGGGCAGTCAACCCATTAAGGAAGGGGATGTGGATATCTGTTTTTCCATTTTTTTTTTCAATTCCATTTTAGTGTTTTCTCTTTCCTGTTTTCACATGGTCCCTCATGGATATATGCCAGGTCTTCAGAAGTTTATGGAAAATACTTTTTATGAAAAAAGCTATGCTTTTCTATTTTTTTTACATCAACATGAACTTATCCTTTAATTCCATTTTCCATAAACTCTTTGAAGCACCCTCCTTATGTCTCTTCTTTCCTTCCTTTTCCTTTAAACCCAGTGTCTGCTCCCTTTCCCCTTCCTGTCTTCTCACTGTGGGCTCAGAAGGGTTCCCTCCCCCAGTGTTTCACTTCACTCCTCTTATACTGTGATTCCAACGGCAATGTGTTGCTGTTGGGCTCATTCCTTCTTTTTACAAGGACTGTGGGTAGGATAAGTACAACGGTTTTGAATGTGCCTATGTAGTGATCCACAAATGTAAGATTCATGAATACTTCACAAATGTAACATGTAGTTATTCATTGCATAGTCCCTGTGTCATCCATGTCTTCAGTTCAAGTTGGAACATCAATAAACTCTTGAGTTCTTCATGTGGCTTGGCATCCTGTGATTAAAAGATATTACAAATCAACAACAGTGTAAACCTTGGCTTAATACTTTTGCATTTTTCTACTGCCTTGGGGCAAATTTTTATTCTTACTCTCTAGTTCAAGCTATCTAGTCATTGATGCTTTAAGGTAAGTGAGACTCTAATGCTGGAATCTGACTTTGCTCCCAGCTTCTTATGGATTCCCCGTGACTGTGGGTCACGCCTTGCCTGCTCATTTCGTAAGGTTCGTGGGGTTAACGTCTGTGCAAGTCCCTCTTCCCACCATGCTTCACACCCATAATAGACCCGTGAGCTGTGTATTCACTCCACAGATGAAAACCTGGGCTACAAGGAGGTCTAGTTAAGTCACCCACGGTCCTATGGCAGGGAATAGCCAGAAGTTTAACTCCCATTCCCAGTCAGCAGTGGTAAGCACCATGCTTTAGCATCTTCCTGGATAAGCCAACTTCCAAATGCACACACTGACTTAGTGACCTCGCACTACCCTCATCTTGGCTCCACTTCACTCACTCACTCACTCACACAGAAGCACCTCTGTTTCGCCGATCTTCTTTCAGAACTGCTTCCAGAGCTTGAACTTGGCCGTCTCCTGCCTCCTCCACTTCCACGACTGTGGAACTTGCCCAGGGCGTGCATGGATCCCTCCTGGGCTCTCCCAGTTCTGACCCCTGCCCCTCTCCTGCCTAAACGTACTTCTCTGCTATGTCAAGAACACTTGGCATTGCTCAAGGTCACCCTGCAATTTTCCACCTTCTTACTGGACCTCTACTTTCTATCGGGAATATCCTCCCAACTGTCCCTCCCCTCTTTTTCAGATTAGTGAAACCTTCCTTTTGTCTTTAAGCCACTCCACAGTTTGCCACCTTCAGCCCCCTGAATTACTGCCTGTCTGCGATGCTCTTCCTGGATGTCCTGAGTCCTCAGAGTTAATCTCATCATCCCCACACTTACCTGGTACAACAAATACTCTGCTTCCTAGAGTCTGCTTTGAAATATAGTTGGCTGCAACTTCCCTTAGCCTGCCCTCTGGCCTATAACCATATTTAGGAAGAATACAAAAGATATTCTAATCTGACCCTAATGTTACTGGGTAAAGACAATGAAGCCATTTTTAAAAGACAAGTCATGGCCACAGGGAGAGACAGAAATTCATTGCTTCCTTCTTTCCTTCCTCGAATGCAGATTAAAAATAAAATCACATGTCAACCAGGCATTAGGTCAAAGTTCTACTTTTCTTAAACATTAATTTCTATTTTTTAAAATTTTATTAAATATTTAATTTTTTCTAATTTACTAATTTCCAATTTTTCAGGCCCTCTGTAAGTCTCTATTTTTCTTAAACATTAATTTTTAATTAGCATATAATAACTGTAATGTGTTAGGGGGCACAGAGTGCTGTTTTTAGACCTGCATAGACTGTGCCCTGATCACATCAGGGTAATTCACAGTCCCCTCTCCTCATTAGTTTATATGTGAAGACTCTGAGCTCTTCTGTCTGGCCATTCATGAAGCACATGCATAGTAATTACCGTCCTCTATAGCACCCCCCACCCCCGTGTGCCGTGGAACACTATTACTGCTTTTCAGATGCCCTTCACCTACTGGCAGAGAGAGCTACTCACTGTAACATGATATGATAGGTGTTTGTGGAGTGAATAAATGAATGTATAAATAAACGGCACACGTCAGGGAATGTACTGTTTTTGTAGCTACATTATACGGTCCTTTAGATCACAAACACACAGAACACAGGCTCTGTAATTCAGCTAATAAAACTGCATCTCAAGCCCTTGAAAGCAACGTGAAATTGATATGTGACAGACACACTGATCTCCATCCATCCAACCACCCATCCATCCAACCATCCATCCAACCACCCATCCATCCATCCAACCATCCATCCATCCATCCAACCATCCATCCAACCATCCATCCATCCATCCAACCATCCATCCAACCATCCATCCATCCATCCAACCATCCATCCATCCATCCATCCAACCATAAATCCAGAGAGAGACTTACTGGAAATGGGGGGGGGGGGGCGTCTCCCACATCACTGTCTAGTTTTTCTCTTTCCATTTTATCAGAATTTTCCTCCTGCACACCAATACCCTCAAATAGTTTCTCTTTCATTGTTAATTGGGTAGACGTTCACCTCAACCAGACCAAAGGCTCTCTACAGACTTTCCACTGAATGCAGTATTTGCTTCATTTACTTATTTTTTTTACATTTGAACGTTCTTGTACCATCAGCCCTTCCCAGTCATCAACAAGTTAGGATTTCTGATGGGCTTGGTGCCGGCTTCATCAGGGTGCAGAGACAGTGTCTCGGGCACACGGCAGTGCGTCCCCACCACACACGGGACAGCTTACCTGGAAAATCCCAGTCCGCTCTAACTAAAGTGCATCAGGAATGAGCTCCAGTTGGGTGGTGTGAGGGGCAGTTTTATTTGAAAATGATTCCAGAACCTGTGGAAGAGATAAGAGCAGGGAGGATGTTTTGGAAACTCGCAGGTGTGTGCTACGCTGGGATCTTTTCAGTCCTATGCCCTCGCTCCCCTGTCTTGCCTCAGCTGGTCACAAAGCTTAGGGTGCTCAGAAGGTCAGGACATGGACCACCCCTTAATCATGATGCTGTCTTGTTCTTCTTGTACTATCATGTGCCTGGCTTTAAGGAATACACATACATGAAAATCTGCATTGATATGCACTACACAAAGGCATTAGGGGAGCTGGCGCTGTGGCATAGTGGGTAAAGCAGCCACCTGCAGTGCCGGCTTCCCAAATGGGCACCAGTTCAAGTCCCAGCTGCTCCACTTCCGATCCAGCTCTCTGCTATGACCTGGGAAAGCAGTGGTGGATGGCCCAAGTCCTTGGGCCCCTGCACCCATGTGGGAGACCTTGAAGAAGCTCCTGAATCCTGGCTTCAGATCAGCACAGCTCTGGCCATTGTGGCTATCTGGGGAGTGAACCAGCAGATGGAAGACTCTCTCTCTCTCTTTCTCTCTCTCTCTTTCCCTCTCATCTCTCTGTGTAACTCTGCCTTTCAAATAAATAAATAAATTTTGTTAAAAAAAGAGTCATTATGGGACCTTCTTATACTAAGACCATTGCTATCAAAACACAGCTTAACAAGATGGTCGTGAGCACCCACAGCCAGCAGTTACCAAGATGAGACTAGTTTCTGAAGAAACCTCCAGAATCTCCCCTCAAAGCAGCCACATTCTGTCTCTGCCAGAACAAAACAGCAGGTGTCTGCTCTGTTGAATGCAATGGAACTTGGTATGTTTTACAGCTGTTAAAGAGATGTGATGTTGACTGGTGCATTGCAACAGGGAGGATCCTGAAGACGCGCTGATGAGTAAAAATGCAAGTTACGGAGCGCAAGGAGTGGGACTGCGTTCAAAAGCAATCCAACACCTCCACTCCCTCCCCACCCACCACGTGGGATAATATATTGAGAGAAATGTTGACAGGTCCAGAAATGAGCCTGGGAGGACTCACACTGAGCCTTCAGCGGGAGCTCCTGGGAGGTGCCAGGTGGCATTACCCCTTATTTTATGTACTTCCACATTCTTTAACATTTTTGTGTAAAGACTTGGAATGGTTTATTGCAAGGTTACTATCAATACCTTGCAGAGCACAATCTGCCACGTTTCCATGTGTTTAAAATAATGGATGTAAAAATGGTATATAATTGTCTAAATTGAAGTAACTCTTGGTATAGAGGAAAATGCAACTTACAGAAGAGTATAGGAGCATCACAGCACTTCACATCTGGAGAAAGTCCTAGAGAGCTAGTTTCAACTTTCTATTTATTAATCTGACAAACCAGGCACCATGATGCAAAAGGACTCACACGAGGTCCTGCAGCTCATTGACGGGAGACTCCAAACCAGATTGCCTGACTCACAGCCCTTTGTGTTTGTGACTATCCTGCTAAAACAACCTCAAATGAGCCCAGACTCCCTGGATTTTCTTCCCTATGGGCAACTTGTGTTGTCAAGAGCAGGTATGGACTTTCAATCATGAGTTGTCTTCCTCGCACTTCATCACCCATGCAACTTTGGGACACCTTGGTTAATCTGAGCCTCACGTTCCTCATGGTGTAACTATTGAAACACTATCAACACTGAAGTATTGTGAAGACTAAAGTTTGGAAATAACTTATGAAGAGCTTGACATACACAAGGTTGAGCTATGCAATCTTCCAATCGCTCCATACTTTCCTACCCAGAACGGAACACAATCAACCTCTCCCTTTCTTAAGGACACTCATAAGGTGACTTCCTTGCACTGCCATCACCTTGGCAGGATGCTCCGTGCCAGAAGATCGAGGGTCCCTGCCCCCGGACACCACTGTGGTCACAAGCGGAACGTGCATGGGAGTGGTCTATGGTCAGTGCAGTGAGCCCCAGGTCCAGCAGGAAAGTGACCTGTTATCAGCTCGTGTGCTAGGATCTCCAAGAAGAAACGTTACACCTGTGAAAGGTTGACTTTCCTGCAAAAGCTCCTCCCCAGGCTAACTGGCTGGAATCAGTGAGATCCAAGATGGCCGCAAGCAGATCTCAGCCTCATTCTAATCTTATTTACATGCTACAAGTCCCTCCCACTGGCACCATAACAACCAGCAGACGAGACCATAGAAGTACAAAAAGAAGGCTGCCTCTTCCCGCTGGAAAAGCCACCGGCACCCCTTCCACCTCCTAGCACATTTCTCTCCCTCACCCCTGTTGCCCCCTGTCTGTGACTCCTGAACCCACAGCAGGCTGAGAGGTTTACATGTGAGCTAGGTCGCTGCTTCTCCACCCTGTGGCTGCTAAGTAAACCTTGTGCTGTTGTGCTTAAGAAATAAAAAAAACTTTTAATATAATTTTAAAGTGCCCAAAGGAAGAGAAGTTTAAAAAAAAAGAAATTTTAATAAACACTTGGGTTTGGAACCTCAGTGTATAATTAGACGGTGGGTTTTACTTATGCATTTTAAATATTTCTGCATTTTTTTCAGAGGTTCGGTGGCAATGGTAAGACAGACTCTTTTCTCCCTGGGCGATTATTTTAAATAAATTATAAAAATAGCCCCTCTTGAGATTTCAACTCAAAGATTCCACACGTGTTGCTAAGTACTTACCCCGCTCTAGAGCGTGGGGAGGCAGAGACTCTGGGGGCCCCTTCCATCAACCGCCCACCCACCAACTCCACGCCTGCGGTTGGGCAGAGGTGAAACGTGACGGGGCAGTCAGCGTGATTCAGTGGCCACGTCCTGGCTCCCCAGACAGCCCCTGTCCGCGTATGGCAAACAGCTTTTCTTTCCTTCAACGCTTTTCCCTTTCTTAAACCAAACCAGTTTCCAGAGGGGTCACCCAGAGGAGTGAATGATTCTTGTCAATGTGTGATGCTTCCCTCACCAGCTCTAAGACCAGCTGACAAAAGCATGCAGCTCCAGTGAGGGATCTGTGTGCATCTGTCAGGTTTGAGGGGTGCAGGCGGTCCCCTGAGAGGGCCCTCGGGTGGCAGGTGCTTTCAGACTCACAGGTGATGGTAAATGTCGGGGTCCCGCTGGAGCCGGGTTTGGAAGCCTATGTACAAGTCATCCCAGAGCAGCCCGTTCTTCACCACGTGTCTGATGACGTCAACACGGCTGCGAATCTGAAACAGACACAGGGTGTGCTTGCAGGGACGCTGTGCGCAGCACCAAGAAGCAAGCCCTCTCCTCCCTGGGGGAAGCAGCTGCCTGCTGGCAGGCGTGAGGCAAGTCTGGGACCCAAGTCTCCCGGAGCAGGCATCACAGGCCGAGCAAAGCAGAAAGCTCAGGAGGCAGAGGAGGAAGGTCCAGAGCCCAAGGACGCAGCCAAGATGAGACCACAGGTTCAAATCCAGGCTCTGCCTGAGTGATCTTGATTCTAGGTCTTGGTTCCCTCATCTATAAAATGAAGATGACAAAGGAGCTATGTCCATTGAGTTGTTTGTGAGGATGAAATGAATTGATGTGTACAGAGTGCTTAAAACAAGGCCAGGTGCACAATAAGCATTCAATAAATGGTTGCCTCCAATATCAGTCCAAAAAGCAGAGTTTGGCATCTGCCTGAGCACCATGGGGCAGAGAAGAGCCAGGTCACTGTAACCTGTGGGTCCAGCCCGCCCAGAGCAGGACTGCCCTCCTTCAGGTGCCCTCAATCGCCTGTTCACAAAAGTCTTAACTTTTTTTTTTTTTTTTGGATAGGCAGAGTGACAGTGAGAGAGAGAGACAGAGATAAAGAGAAAGGTCTTCCTTTTTCCATTGGTTCACCCCAGTAATGGCCGCTGTGGCCGGTGCACCGCGCTGATCCAAAGCAAGGAGCCAGGTGCTTCCTCCTGGTCTCCCATGCAGGTGCAGGGCCCAAGCACTTGGGCCATCCTCCACTGCACTCCCTGGCCACAGCAGAGAGCTGGACTGGAAGAGGGGCAACTGGGACAGAATCCGGCGCCCTGACTGGGACTAGAACCTGGTGTGCCGGCACCGCAGATGGAGGATTAGCCTATTGAGCCGCGGCTCCAGCAAGTCTTAACTTCTAACCCGGAAGCTGTTGAACAAAGAATTCTGTGTTAGAGACGAGATAGATGTTCCTAGTCCCCAGCGGTGCCTGGGCTGAGTTTGCGACCTGCAGCTTGCTGAGCCTTGGTTTCACTGTGACAGGAGTTGAGAGGGAGAAAATGAGGTCATTTATATAAAGAGCACAAAAAAGGGGCACCCTGAGACTGGACACGGCTGTAACAACCCGAAGTGGTGACGTCAGAGTGGACCAAGATCTCCTCCAGTGTCAGTGTCACGCTGGCTGCCCCTGGTAAATACCCAACTCAGGCCAGTGCCGTGGCTCACTAGGCTAATCCTCCACCTGCGGCGCCGGCACACCAGGTTCTAGTCCCGGTCGGGGTGCCGGATTCTGTCCTGCTTGCTCCTCTTCCAGTCCAGTTCTCTGCTGTGGCCCGGGAGTGCAGTGGCTCAAGTGATTGGGCCCTGCACCTCATGGGAGACCAGGAGGAGGCACCTGGCTCCTGGCTTCTGGCAGGATATGGACTTGTGATGCCCAGAGCAAGAGGCTCCCCATGTTGGCACTTAGGGGTCCCCTGGCCTCCTGTCTGGCTGCTCACCTTCAGACTGTGAAGCATCCTGGTGACCCCCACAACAAATTCAGCCTAGCTCTTGTCCCATGCAGGCTATAGTCCTTTTAAAAGCAAAGAATTAGGCCAGCGCCACAGCTCACTAGGCTAATCCTCCACCTGCGGCACCAGCACACCAGGTTCTAGTCCCGGCTGGGGCACCAGTTCTGTCCTGGCTGCTCCTCTTCCAGTCCAGCTCTCTGCTGTGGCCAGGGAGTGCAGTGGAGGATGGCCCAAGTGCTTGGGCCCTGCACCCACATGGGAGACCAGGAGGAGGCACCTGGCTCCTGGCTTCTGATCGGCACAGCACGCTGGCCATAGCGGCCATTTGGGGGTGAACCAACGGAAAAGGAAGACCTTTCTCTCTGTCTCTCTCACTGTCTAACTCTGCCTGTCAAAAAAAAAAAAAAAGTAAAGAATTAATTTTTTACATATATAACTCTGGAAATTTCACATGAAAATCCAGACTGCCAAATGTTCTGGAAAATTCAGAACTCCACTGACTGCACATGGGGCCTGCCTTCTTCTGATCCTGCACTTGCTTCCCCCTGGATGCAGTCTCGATCCAGTTTACCCTGTTTACAAGCCTGGCCTTGGGCCACCTGTAACCCCAGCCTTCATGGAAAGCTCATAGACTTAGAGCCCTAAAGCACCTTGGGAAAAAATTTTTTATCAGTAGATCTGGATGCATGCCATAATTATCAAAAGAGATATCCCTGCAAGGGATGATGGCTCAGCTTGGCATCCACTTTCTTTAGGTCAACGGTGCATGCCACTGGAAGCCAGGGGAACAATTGCCCGCAGGTGCCCATGGAAAATGACCAGCGACCCAGGAGTACACGCTCAGCTACACCACCATACCGCAGGAGGCAGGAAGTTAGGCAGCAAGTCTCACACAGCAGGAGAGCAGGCAAGGGGATGGCAGGGCAGGATGTGGAAGCAGCCGAGGCTTGCAATAACCTAGAGAGGAGCCCACCTGACTGGGGCGGAGGATGGAGCACTGTGGAACCAGCTGTCGGGCCATAAGGAGTGGGTGTGACAGAAAATGCAATTGTGAAGATGAACGGCAATGCAAAAAACAAGAGGGGGAGGCAGTAGAGAAAGTGCTGGGTAGCAAGAAGAGGGAATGTTCCAGTACAGGCACAACCTCTGTCAGCACATCTCAGCCCAGAGAACTCTAAAATCCCGCGAGCTCTCCATCTCTTCCTCTCCCCATCACTCTGCCTTTCCAATAAACAAAATAAGCCTTAAAAAAACAAATCAGTCACGTGGCAAGTAAGATTTATCCCAAGGTAAATTTAAATCTGCAACAGAGCTGCTTGTTTTATCTAAGAGATGCATGTTGCAAAACTGTGAAAAAGTGATCTTTTTTGAGTTAAATCCATGTTTTAACATTTGAGAGGTTGAGTCCGAGAGAGAGAAAGGGCACTCCTTCTCATTGGTTCACTCCCCAAATGCCCCCAATAGCTGGGTTGGGCCGAGCTAAAGCTGGGAGTGTGGAACGCAATCGAGGTCTTCCATGTGCATGGCAGGGACCCAGGTACTTGAGCCATTCATTACCTGCCGCCTCCTACAGTCTGCGTTGGTAGGAAGCTGGAGCTAGGAGTCAGAGCTGGGACTCAATCCAGGCACCCCAGCTTGAGATATGAGTGTCTTAACTATCAGGCTAAATATCCACACCCACCCCAGGTCAATTTTATAGCCATTATTGAAAATTCTATATAGAGGATTTCTCCAAATAGCCCTTCATCCATTCACTGGTTTGGAAAACATCTACCAACACTTTATCATGTGTAAACTGTGCAGAGGTCAAGGCTCACTGGCCCCTTCCCAGTACCACATGGGGTAAGTGACTGCACCTTTTCTTTCATCTACACGTAAGATGGGGAAGACAGGAACAGCTGTTCATAGGGCTGCTGTTGAATTAAATAATCCAATATTTGCACAGTATTTAAAACCGTGGTTATCACAGGACAAGCTGGGTAAGTGTTTGTTAGCCACAAATGAAACATTTGTTTTTATGGGGCCGGTATTGTAATGTAGTGGGTTAAGCCACCATCTGTGATGCCAGTATCCCATATGGGTGCTGGCTGTTGTCCTGGCTGCTCCACTTCTGAACCAGCCTGGGAAAGCAGTCAAAGATGGCCCAAGTGCTTGGGCCCCTGCCACCCACATGGGAGACCTGGATGAAGCTGCTGGCTTTGACTTGACCATTGCAGCCATCTGGGGGGGTGAACCAGGGGATGGAAGATTGATCTCTTTCTCTGTCTCTCTCTTCCCCTCTAACTCTGTCTTTTAAATAAATATTTTAAAAATATTTCCATTTTGTTTAAAATGAGTATAAGCCAATTTATTATCTATATGGTACTTCACACAGAATTCTCCTGTACATGAAAAACCAAGCATTTTAAGATCTATAGGTCAAGCAGCAGATAATTTGTTTTGCTGAAGTTTCAACATAGGATTCTCTTCAATAGTAGGTACCAAAACACCAAGCCAATTTATTAAAATATAGCTTAAGAACAAACCTATTCCATCTATTATATTGAAGGCATTTTTAAATCTCTACAATTAGGGGATCACACTGTTAAATGGTGCATGCAATAAACTCAAGGATGGATTATATCTCCATATAACTTATCAAATGATCATTGCACTCATATAGAATTTAAATTGCAATATATGCTCACATACATTATGTCAAGAGACTAAAACAACAAATGGTAGGGTGAAAATGAGCCCAGTGGAAGGGGTTGAAAAAAAAAAGCAAGACTCGGGTTAAGTGACTGGCTCAGAGCCTTGTAGTCTGCAGCCCCTATCAGTAAGGAGGAGCACCAGTCCCAATCTTGTCGTTGTCTCCAAAGCCAGGGCTGGTTCCTTGGATCACACTGCCACAGGTGAAGGAGCTGCTCCAAACTGGAGCTCAGTGAAATACGTGTTGTTTTATGTTGATTTAATTCCCTTTACAGAGATTCCCATTGCGTTCATTCAGGGAAGGATACATCTGGCCCAAAAGGCAAAGGAAGGCAGCGATCAGGGTTTGCCGTCTAACACTTCAGGAAGAACAGGTGTTTGGAAAGGAGTAGGTGGAGAAGAGACTCTGTGAATGGTTTAAAAAGAAGTATATCTAAACATTAGTAACAGCAATGCTTCAATATGGATCCCTTGGTTGTGACAAATGTCTAATAGTGAGATAAGATGTTAACAAGTATTCTGCACTATCCTTGCAGCATTTCTGTAAATCTAAGTGACTCTAAAATTAAAGTTTACTTATAAGGGAAGGAAGGAAGGAAAAAGGAGAGAGAAGGAGGGAAGAAAGGAGGAGGTAAAGAGGGAGGGGGGGACTCCGCCACTGCTTACTTCCTCATAGGGATGCTCCCGGCTTGGTCTTTCTTTTGGAAAGGATAAATCTAGAAAGTCAACTAAATAGTCATATCCTCCAGGCAAAGGGTTGAAGTCCTCATCTGTCTCAATCATCTGCAAATGAAAACATGGTTAAAGGAAGAAAAATATCAACCAGGTAGTCACGCATCTTTTAAAAAGATTCACAGAATCTGTAAAACTGAAATGACCTTAAAATAATTGCAATGAATTAGAAGTTAATATGAAGTCACTTCTCTCTCTCTCTCATCCCTTTCCATCCCTATCTTCAGCTCTATCTCTCAGTCTCTCTCTCTCTCCTGATATAACATTCAAAACCTACTCTTTAATATTGGCAAAATTGCTTCATACCACTAAAATCAGTAAAATTTATAGAGAAGGTTCTCATATTAAGTACTGAGACATGACCTTAAATTTTCAGGTGAAGAAAATAAAATGTGGAATGTTTCTTCCACCACCCAAAGGCATTAAAAAAGTTTATAGAATATGTATTTTTTAAAGATTTATTTATTTGAAAGGCAGAAAGAGAGGGAGAGGGAGAAGAGAGAGAGGGAGAAGGAGAGGGAGAGGGAGTGGGAGAGGAGTTCCACCATCCGGTTCACTCCCCAAATGGCCACAACAGCCGGAGCTGGGCCAATCCAAAGCCAGGGACCTCCTCCCAGACTCCAGCATGTGTGCAGGGGACCAAGGACCTGGGCCATCTTCTGTTGCTTTCCTAGGCACATCAACAGGGAGCTGGATTGGAAGTGGAGCAGCTAGGACTTGAACTGGCACCCATATGGGATGCTGGCACTGCAGGTGGTGGCTTTACCAGCTATGCCACAGCACCAGCACCTGGGATGTGTATTATTAAGAAGCTACACAGGGTGGGAGATCCAAGATGGCAGGATAGGGTGCAGCCACACCAACTTCAGCTGTTCTGGGATGTGAAAAGAACAAAGGAAGGACTATGTTTCCTGAGGTCCAAGGGAAATTTTCAGGAAAAAAAGAAGTGAAAAACAACAACAAAGACTCCATGGGACCACCAGCATCAGAGTCAGGGCAACCTGTAGGGCCAAGAACAGATCCCTGTGTCCTGCCACTGTGCGACTTTCCGGGCATCAACCCAAGGACTTTGCTCACACACTCTACATGAGCCAGGGAGATTCACCTTAGCTTCTAGGGGCTAACACCTGAAGTAGCCCATTAAAAAAAAATGCTACCACCTGGGAGATCTGAATAATGACCCCACACTATTCCCTACAAACCCAGGACTATAGCAATTCATTCTAAATTTCTCAGTGCCACTGGAATCTATCCAGTGGACAAAGGGAAGAACATGCCTGCATTCTACCTCTCTGGAGTAAAATTTACCTCCAGAGTAAAATCTCCTGTAGACCTGTAGGCACCCTGTGGGACTAGAACAGGCTTCAGTTCACATCCCCTAGTCCTAGGCCTAGGGCTGTTGGTATTAGAAGCCACAGCACCAGTTGGACTCTCCCAGCAGGACCTGATGAAGGGTCCATCTGTATCGCACAACCCTAGAGCTGGAGCAATTGGTGCCACAAGCCCCAGCATCACTCAGGCTTGCCAGTTGAGCAAGGGAGCAGCCAGCCCTGTCTCCCTCAGCACCAAGAACAAGGCTCTGGCTATCACATTTGCCAGGGAGACTGACACTTAACTCTGTGGACCAAAGATACACACCCAAGGAAACCCTTCATCTCAAAGTCACACTTCTGTCCCTACGAACTGCAGCAGACCAGTCCACTGTGTCACTTATAGACAGAGCTGACATTGATTAAGACAGAAGAAATCACTCAGAGACTACAGTCCTGGGCTCAGCTAGAACAAAAGCCAAAGCAACAAGCAAAGTGATACCCTGAATCCAAGCTAAACCATCAACTCTTTTACAATAAAACATACTCCATAAAGAAGGAGGGATAAATATACCAGATGCACAGATGTCAATGCAGGAACACAGGAGAGATGAAGAAGCAAGGCAACATGACACCTCCAAAAGAAGACAACGCCCCCAGAATTAGATCCTGAACTGAAGGAAATCTATGACAGGACACATACAGAATTCAAAGTAATGACTACAAGGAAACTCAGTGAGATGCAAGAGACTACAGATAAATGAGGAAATCAGTGAGTGACATGAGTGAAAACAAGACTAAGAAGATAGCGCTCATTAAAAAGAACCAAATAGAAATTTTAGAGATGAAATTTTCAATCAGTGAAATAAAGAATACTACTGAGAGCTTTAACAGCAGAATAGATGAAGTGGAGAAAAGAATTTCTGATCCCAAGGACAAGAATTTTGAAATAACCCAATCAGATAAAAATAAAGAGAAAATAATTAAAAAAGAAAGCCTACACAAAATATATGATTCCATTTCAAGACCAAATATTCATATTATAGGTATCCCTGAGAGATAAGAAAAGGAAAAAGGCATTGAGAACCTGATAAATAAAATACCTGAAAATTTCCCAGGTCTTGAAAGAGACATGGACATCCAGATACAAGAAGCCCAAGGAACTCCAAGCAGATCAGTCAAAAAAGATCTTCTCCAAGGCATACTGCAGTCAAATTACCAAAAGTTAAAGACAAGGAGAGAATCTTAAAGACAGTAAGATAAGAGATAGGTGTTGGGGTACATATAAAGGAAAACCAATTAGATTAACAGCAGACTTCTCAGCAGAAACTGCACAGGCCAGAAGAGACTGGGATGATACATTCAAGGTCTTATAAAACACTCCCAACCAGGAATATAACATCCAGTGAAGGTATCCTTTAGAAGTGATGGAGAAGGGCTGGTGTTGTTGTGTAACAGGTAAGACCACCACCTGTGAAGCCAGCATCCCATGTGAGTGCCAGTTCGAGCCCCAGCTGCTCCACTTCTGATCCAACTCCCTGCTGATGTGCCTGGGAGGGCAGTGGTGGATGGCCCGAGTGCTTGGACTCCTATGCCATGTGGGAGACACAAAGGAGGCTCCTGGCTTTGGTCTGACCCATCCCTGGCCATTGCAGCCATTTAGGAAATGAACCAGCAGATGGAAGATCTCTATCTCTGTAACTCGTTCAAATACTTACAATAAATCTTTGAAAGAAAAAAAGTGAAGGAGAAATAAAGTATTTTCCAGATAAACAAAAACAGAGAATTTACTACCACCTGAGCAGCCTTACAAGTAATTCTAAAGGGTGTCCTGCATTAAGAAGTAAACATGAGGGGCCAGCATTGTGGCACATCTGGTTAAGCCTCCACCTGCTGTGCCAGCATTCTGTATGGGTGCCAGTTCAAAGTCCTACTTATGCACAGTTGGTGGGTTGTAAATTAGCACAGTCACTGCAGAAAACAGTGTGGAAATTTCTTTACAAACTAGAAATAGACTTGCCCTGTGATCCAGCGATCCCACTCCTGGGTATAAACCCAGAAGACATTATACAATGTATTAATACATTGCAGCAGCATCAAGTTTATAGAAGTAATGTTTACAGTAACCACACTCTGGAATCAATCAGGCTACGATGAATGGATAGAGGAAATGTGTATAGACACACAATGGATTATTATTCAGCCATAAAAAAGAAATTCTACCATTGCAGCAAAGTGGATGCAACTGGAGGACATCATGTGGGGTGAAATAAATCGGACCCACATAGACAAATGCATGTTTTCCCTTATGTGTGGGAGCTAAAATTTAAAAAAAAAAAAAAAACAAAACAAAACAAAAGAAATGTCTGTGTGTAACAGTACTGCTCCAAATACAGTTTTGTAAATCTTTGTCTTACACCTTTGTCAGTGGTTAAGAATATTATACTACTATACTTTTCATGATTGGTGATTCCTTTAAAATTTACTGTATATGGGTGAAAGGGTCATTTTTCCATTCCATTATTGTTTATAGCTGCTGTCTATATTTCAACTAAACTAGCGTTGTTTTACTTGCTACATGTCTTATTTGGTGAAATATTAAGCCTTTCTACTCTAAATTTAAAATGTTATCTCAAAAGCTAAAAAAATGAAAAAGGAAGGAGGGTGGGAGGGAGGAAGAGAATATGTTTATGTTCTTAGAATCATATCTACAAACCACATCGAATCTGTTAAAAACAATTAAAATTTAAAAATTAAAATTAAAAACTATGCAGATTTAAAAATGCTTTACCTCAAAATCTTTTACTTCCATTTTCCATGAACTTTCTGAAATGCTACCATTTAGCAGCTAAATATGGTTTCATTGAAAATTCCAGAAGTTTTTCTCATTTTCCTACTAATTGTCTACCTGAAAATGTAGTATAGACCAGTATTTCCCAGGTCTTTGGATTTCAAAGACCATTTCCTAAAAAATATCTGGGAGTTAATATAGGGACCAACATTTAATTTAACTAAACAAAGACTGTAAAAAAAAAAATCTGGAGTTGATGCTGTGATGTAGTGGGTAAAGCCACCACTTGCAGTGCCAGCACCCACTGCTCTACTTCCAATCCATCTCTCTGCTGTGGCCTGAGAAAGCAGTAGAGGATGGCCCACACCCTTGGGTCCCTGCACCCATGTGGGAGATCCAGAGAAAGCTCCTGGCTTCTGGTTTTGGAAAGACTCAGCTGTGGCCATGTGGCCATCTGGGGAGTGAGCCAGCAGATGGAAGATCTCTCTGTCTCTCTGCTTCTCCTTCTCTCTGTGTAACTCTTTCAAATAAATAAATAAATCTTTAAAAAATCTTACATCTTCTATGCTTTTATTTCACTAGAAGAATGCTTCAATGCCTCAAAAATAGGAGAAATCTAATCCTGGAATAATAATGCATCCCAAGAAAAGAGAGTGGATCCCTTTGTCTCAACACACCTACCCTCACTCATACTTATTTTATTATTGACCAGCAAAAATTTTATCACAGACTGGCACTGACCCACAGGAAGATTTTGGGTATCACTGCTTCTGAGAGTGGCATGTGTTGCCTGGATTAACGCTCAGGGGTTGGAAGGTTAACTTGGAGAGGGTTTCTCTCCCAAGGGTGCCAGCACTCAGGGCGTGTGTGTCCATTCCTGATCATCCCTAAACCCTGCTTCTCCTATGCATCCTCAGGCCTTTGAGGTGCGTAAGCAGGGCTGGCTGGTCCCCTACCAACTCTGCAGTTACAACTGGCCCAGGTCAGACCCCGTCTTTTCTCGCATTCCCTGTCTGCTTGTACTTACTTTGCTTTTAATGTGCCTCCAGGGTTGGAGTTCAGATTATAACTGAACTCTCTCAGCTCATGGCTCTGTGAATATGTGTTGGGGCTGGTTTATGCTCCTGATCCAGGCCTGCCTCTTGGTTTAAGCACCTCAGTCCTATCGCTGAAGATACGGGCACCTGCTTCTATAGATAGATCCCACCTTCCAGCCCTGCTGTTTAAATAGCCATTCTGGCCGCACCCACAAATCCACGCCAACAGAAGAGGTGCTAGCAGATAAAAGAAACCCTAGGAGAAAACTTGTGCTGGATTTCAAGTTAGTCCCTAAATTTTCAAGGAGGGATCATTGATCCCATTGTCAAATACAATCTCTTAGGCACTTGGAAGGCTTAATGAATACTTATGGGGAAAAAAAGAGGTTTTCACATGTTTCCATAATACAAGACAGTAAAACCAAGTAATATGTAATAACATACCCTGATCACCAGGTTATAATCCTTAAAGCCAGCCCAAGTGAAGTATTCTTTTATCCAGGACGAATGAAGAAAGATTTCATCTTCTATAGCAGCATTCAAGATGTTCAAATATGGTCCAAAGTCCCAGGAATCCTTGTAGATTTTTGTCCCCTCTGGAGGCTCGGTGATGCCTTTGCTTAAAGACACAGATGAAAGAACAGGAAAGAGGGAAGTAACACAATATGAAGGCACTCTCTAGCATTTAAATGGCAAAAGCCAACCAGACTAGTGGCTTTGATGCTGCTCAAATGACTCCCAGGGTCCCAGGGAAAAGTCTCAGCACTACCCACTTAGTCTAAACCAGAGATGCACCTGCTAGTGATCTAGTGTGAGGAGTTGCACAGACAGACTTCTTTCAAAGGGCAAAGTTCAGGTCTGGGGGAAAAAAACTTCAGTACTACTTATGTGGATGCTGTGGGTCCAACTAACTCACTCATGGGGATGTTGAATAGATCTGGTCCCACTAGACTCTATGGGTATCTGCACACCCCTGCCCCACCACCTTTAGTTGGAAACAGAAACCAGCACTAAGCAGGAGCTTAATAAACACTTGTTGAATATGTGAATGACTTTAGCTTCTCTTTGAAATAGAAATTTTAGTCTTTCACACATGTTGGTTTTACTTGTACTGATCAAGACTCAACTGAAAGATACAGGCCATTTTTCCTTTGTACCCAGGCAGCAATCTGGGCAATGAAGTTCTCTAGCAATCCTAGAGTTCTGTTCATCTATGTGAAGTTAGAATCACTGCACGTGACACAGAATCTTGAGTCTTGGGCATGGAATAGGATGTGATGTATATTAATAAGTTATCCATGTGGCCCAAATGCTCAGGCCCCTGCATCCGCATGGGAGACCCAGAAGAAGCTTCTGGCTTCAGATGGGCCCTGCCCTGGCTGTTGTGGCCATCTGGGGAATGAACCAGCAGGTGGAAGAACTTTTTCTCTGTCTCTGACTCCCCCATTTTATCTCTCAAATAAATAAACATTAAAAAAAAAAATGAAGTTATCTACAGAGCAAGTGTTGCGGTGGAGCATGCTAAGCTGCCACCTGCAACACTGGCACCCCACATGGGCACTGCTCCAGTCCCCGCTGTTCTTCTTCTTCTTCTTCTTCTTCTTCTTCTTCTTCTTCTTCTTCTTCTTCTTCTTCTTTTTGACAGGCAGAGTGGACAGTGAGAGAGAGAGACAGAGAGAAAGGTCTTCCTTTTTGCCGTTGGTTCACCCTCCAATGGCCACTGCGGTTGGCGCGCTGCGGCCGGCGCACCGCGCTGATCCGATGGCAGGAGCCAGGTACTTCTCCTGGTCTCCCATGGGGTGCAGGGCCCAAGGACTTGGGCCATCCTCCACTGCACTCCCGGGCCACAGCAGAGAGCTGGCCTGGAAGAGGGGCAACCGGGACAGAATCCGGCGCCCCAACCGGGACTAGAACCCAGTGTGCTGGCGCCGCAAGGCGGAGGATTAGCCTACTGAGCCTCGGCGCTGGCCCCGGCTGTTCTACTTCTGATCCAGATCCCTGTTGCTGCACCTGGGAAGCACTGGGGGATCCGAAAGTGCCTGGGCTCCTGAAGTCACGTGGAGAACCCGATGACTGTCCAGGCTCTGGCTTTGGCCTGGCCCAGCCCTGGTCGTTGGAGCCATCTGGGGAGTGAACCAGTGGATGGAAGATCTGTCTCTCTCTTTCTGACCCCCCTCATCTCTGTAATTCTGCCCCTTTCAAATAAATAAACAAACCCTAAAAGAAAAAAAGAAGTGAACTAGTGACCTATAAGTGCCAGCATTGTGGTGCAGTGGGTAAAGCCACCACCTACAATGCCCACCAGTTGGATTCCCGGCCACTCCACTTCCAATCCACCTCCCTGCTAATGTGCCTGGGAAAGCAGTGGAAGATGACCCAGGTGCTTGGGCTCCTATTTGCATGTGGTAGACCTGGATGAAGTTCCAGGATCCTGGATTCAGCCTGGTCCAACCCCGGCTGTTGTGAACATTGGAGGAGTGAACCAGTGGATGGAAGTGCTCTGTCTCTCCCTCTCTAACTATGCCTTTCAAATAATTCAAAATAAATCTTAAACAAAAATAAGACCCTTTCCCCCTAACTCCTAATTCAGGAAAAAATAGAAGTTATCTATAGATCTTATTGTATATGAGCTAGCCGACAAAAACTACCACAAAATAGGGAGCTATTGAGATGCCAAGAAATGTCCTTTACTTTCTCCTACCATTGGAAAAATTCAAAAGCATTATCGCCCTCTATAAACATTCAAGGCAAACCTGTCTGTTGGGTCCTTTAGTACCCTCCCCAGGTCAAGGACGGCGCCAGGTCGTGGGGTCCACGTCACCACATCAGACTTTTTCTTGATGAGATTGTTCAGTTCATTTGGGTCGTTTTTGATGTTTGTTTCCTTAATGTACCTGAGAAACAAGAGTATCTCCACATAAGAAAGCTTGCTCTCAGATGCATGGTCTGATTAGTACAATGACAGAACTTCTCTGTTTTCTCTACTTTCCCATTTCCCCATCCCCTGTACTCTCTCCACAGAAAAATTAGGGCTACACTTGGGCTAATGATCCTAGTGGAGGAATTATTGGTCAAAGAAGTCATGATTATATTTCATTTTTAAGTATAAACACATGATATTGGGAGCTGAATTTGTATATCTAAGCCTATAATAAACAGGCAGGAAGTACGCATTCTTGTGTTTAACATTAATTAAATATATTGACTGATTTTTTATATATGTTATGCTAAGTGCTTAATATGAACTATTTGATTTTTCTCTTCACAGTGCCCCCAGAGACAACTACTATTATTATGCTTCTTTTACAGAGAAAGAAACTAAGGCTAAGAGCGATTAGTGACTTGCCTGTGGCCAGCCCTGCTCCAGTTCTCAGGACACAGGAAGCCAGAGGTTTGGCCCGCTGGGAGCCACAAGGAGGGACCTCTCTCCCTCTTTGGGAGCAAACACTGAGACGATTTTGCATTCAAACCCATTAATCATCCACCTGCTACAAAAGCACGCATGCACACACACACTCAGTTATAACCCATCCTGAGTTTTTAATTGCACTATTGATCAGAGCTGGCTACCTCCCAAACCCAATTCCAAAGCAGTCTTTCTCAAAAGCTGTAACTCTCTGGTTTCAATATCACACTGGAAGGCTTGGGTGGTGGAATAGGAGAGAAAAATGGAGAACCAGAGAAAGAATTTGCTACTGAGATTCACCTGCTATGGGTTGTCTACACAGTGCTGCTAAAGGGAACATTAGTCTCTTGAGCTACAACGTGGTGAGACTTGATATTTTTAGCAAGTTAGACACAGAAAACATAATGCCAGCATTTGTATTCCTACAGCATGAAGGTAATTTACTATCTTATCTCAGGACTAGTTTCCAGGTGCTAATGAGGACATCTCCCTGCACCCACAGATACCATCAGCTCATCCCTTCCTGCCTGTACTGCAGTCTTTAAAACTTGCCACCCCTTTGTCCTGTCTTCTTGCTACCTTTAGTCTTAAAATGCTTCACTAACTGGTCTCCGTGCCTTGATCTCCCCTTACAAATCCCACTATTATCCATTACTCTTCCTGAATCCAATGTGTTGTTCACAAAGTTCCATCATCACTCCTTAATGCCTCCCTTTGCCTCTAAAAGCATAATGAAACCACTATCTGGATGGCATCCTCTCAGAGGCCCTGTAGGTGCCGAGAGCAACACCTGCCAGTGATTAGAGAATGTGGCTTTTAATGACTGCGAATGGCAGCATCTCCTTACATGATCAAGGGACCTACCTGGCACCTCCACTTTTTTTTTAAAGATTGATTTAAAAGGCACCCCACCCAGGAGCACCATCCAGTTCTCCCACCCACATGGGTGGCAGGGACCCAAGCACTTGAGCCATCTTCCGCAGCCTTACCTAGAGCATTAGCAGGAAGCTGGATCGGAAGCAGGGTGCCTGAGAACCAAGTGGGTACTCCAGTATAGGATGCCAGTGTCACCACAGTGGCTTCACCCACTGCCCTGCAATGCCAGCCCCCTCGCACTTCCAAGTCCTTGCAGTCCAGTGTACTGCACATTTCTTCAGTCTAGATTCTCGCTCTCCACCCCAGTCCTCCCTTCCTAGGTTATCTTGATGACGTGCACACTGCCAGGATCAACACCCTCTTTTCCCTCCCACTGCACAAACACTTCAGCCTCCCTGGGGCATATCTGCCTATACCCCCTTTCCTCACCAGGCTCTTTATCAGTCTGCTTGCTTCCCTTCAGGAACAAACTCAGTCACGTGGCCTCCTCCACATCTGCCCTGTGCCCCCATGCGAGTCTTTATGTCCTTGTCAGTCCCTGCTCATTCACAGCCTCAGCCCCATTCGCAGCCCCTTGCCCACGCTAACACTGTTCTGTGTTACACTCGTCTTCCAGGGGACCTCAACTCTGAGGACAACCATTTCATTCTAGGGCCCCAGGGCCCAGTACAGCAACACTGGGTGAACCATAAATGAAGGAGTAATGAGCAGCACGGATGGACAAAAGTTTTTAACCTTAGGCCAATCTTTCTGACACAACTTGGAAGCTAGAGACAGCTAGATAACGTGAACAGAGAGAGCCCCAGGAAGCAGCCACACGGAACAAGTACACACAGTGTAGCCATCTTGTGGTAGAGCCAAGAACCTCAGAAGGACAGGACGTGACATCTAGAGAAATCAGGTAATTGGTCGCAATAAATCGTGCTTGAGCCAGAACCTACATTCCCTGTGCACTGCCCCCCCTTCTGTGCTTCTCTCCATAACTAGCAGAACTCATGGGCTTTTGTCACGGAAATTGACCTCAAGGACTGAGTTCTTTATGGCTCAATACATTCAGAGGGGCTTAGTCATGGTTTTGACGTGTTCCCTGCCTGCGCTTCGGCAGTTCCTGCCCTGTGTTCACAAAACATTTCCAGTGACTGCATCTTCCAGGGGCTGTTTGTGAAGCTGGTGGCACTTGCTCAGAACATTATAGAAGGAGGGCTGAGTCACTGTATTTGCTTAGGATCAAATAAATTCTATATGTAATTAGCAGAACCTCATAAAAGTGCAGGTTAAATATCTAAGATTATAACATTTGAAATGGTAAAATACTGCTTCAAATATTTTTTTAAAGATTTATTTATTTGAAAGAGTTACACAGAGAGAGTTACACAGAGAGAGGTCTTCCATCCACTGGTTCACTCCCTAGTTGATCACATGGCCGGAGCTGCGCCACTCCAAAGCCAGGAGCCAGGAACCTCCTCCAGGTCTCCCACATGGGTGCAGGGGCCCAAGGACTTGAGCCATCTTCTACTGCTTTCCCAGGCAACAGCAGAGAGCTGGATCAGAAGTGGAGCAGCTGGGACTCGAACCAGTGCCCATATAGGATGCTGGCACTGCAGGCAGCAGCTTTACCTGCCACGCCACAATGCCAGCCCCTCCAAATATTATAAAATGGATACATATAGAGTATATATTGTTTCATGAGATAATTAAATCTATAAGATGTATATACAATTTAAACATACTAGCTTTAACTACCATGGCCTTAAGGTGCTTAAGAATAAGTCTGGGGGCCGGCACTGGAGCGTAGTGGTTTTTTTTGTGTAAAGCCGGTGCCCGCAGTGCTGGCATCCCATATGGGCGCTGGTTTGAGTCCCGGCTGCTCCACTTCTGATCCAACTCTCTGCTATGGCCTGGGAAAGCAGAATATGGCCCAAGTCCTTGGGCCCCTGCACCTGTGTGGGAGACCCAGAAGAAGCTCCTGGCTCCAGATTGGTGCAGCTCCAGCCATTGTGGTCATCCTGGGAGTGAATCAGCAGATGGAAGACTTCTCTACCTTTGCCTCTCTATAACTCTGCCTTTCAAATAAATAAATAAATAAAACTTTAAAAAAAAAGTCTGTCGCCTTTTTTGTTCTTCAATATTTTACTATTTTTGAGAGGGTATGGTTCCATGAGTTTTATGTATAGATGGAATGTATAGATTCATATAACCACTGCTACAGTCAGTATTCAGAACGTTCAGCACCCCCAAAACTTCCTCAGGTTCCCCACTTTGTGGTCAAATGCTCCCTCAGCCCCTAACCCCTGACAATAGCCAGTCTGCATGGTTTCTGACCAGAAATCCACTTGTTGGCTTATAACCTGTATGCAATGCATTCTTTTTATCTGGCTGATTTGAAGATTATTTTTATCTTTAGTTTTCAGTACATTTTGCGGTACTGAGGTGGCAATTTCTTTGAGTTTTCCCCATTTAGTGTCTTCTGTGCTTCTAGAATCTAAATTTATGGTACTTAAGCTTGGGAAGGGGTCAGCCATCATTTCTTCATCCCGTTTTTCCTCTGAGATTCCAACGTCATGATTATTAAACCTTTAAGTATGTGCTACACATTTATAGCTGTGTTCCTACTTTTTCTCCTCTTGTTGGTCATAAATTCAGTAATTTCTAATGATCTATCCTCAAGTTCACCTACTCTTTCCTTTTTCAATTCCATTATGAATTTGAGTTTCTCCATTACATTTTTTGTTGCGGTTTGTGTATTTTTCGGCTCTGAAATCCCCATTTGGTTCTTTGTCTCTTCTCCCTCTGCTGTGACTTTCTGCATTTGCATTCATGTCAAGAGCTTTGCCATTGGATCGTGACCAAAATCGTGGCTTCACTTCTGTCTTCCCAAGAGGTCCTCCATCCTTGTCTTCATAGGCTTCACAGCTGTTGTTTTTTCCCTTATACAACGTTGAGATTTTCCTTGTTTTGTTGAATAGTTTTAGGATTTTATCCCGGCCACTTTGAATATTATCTTATGAAACTCTGTCTGCTAAAACAAAAACCTAAACTTCCTCTCCAGGACCTCACCCAGACTCGGTCAGTTTCGGTTCATGCTGCAACTTCTTTCCACCCTGTGTGGGAGGGTCGGTCCCAGGTCAGTTCTGTTCTCACCATTTTCATGCAGAACAAAAACCAGACGGAAAACCAAAGCAGCCCAGAAGATTTCTCTTACTGATGCACAGGGCTCCCTCTCTCCAGACCAGCATCAGAAGGCTCCTCTTGGGCTCCTCCTGCCTCAGCCGCTGTGCCAGGCCAGCTTCAGGCTACCACTGAGAGCAGGCGGGCAGCCACGGGGATTCTGAAAATGGTAGTGTCACCACTGGTTCACTGCTCCTTGAATTCAGTTCTCTTTTCTTTCCCTCGTCTGCTTGCCTGCTAGCATCCGTGGTCCACAATCCTTTGGTAGTTGCTCCATGTACACTGTGCAGGGTTTTTAGCTGCCATCAGTGAGAGAGACTAGAAAGATTCACTGTGTTTGCCTTCATCGGAGCTGGAATTTGTGTTGTTCATGTTAGGATGCAGATTGCAATGCGATGGCTTATCCTTGAGAGCATGATCCGATGCCACTACCCTGACACATAGCTGAAATGCTCAATCATCTCAATGATCTTCTAGCATCTTTTTTTTTTTTAAAGTTTTTTGTTTTCCACACTTTGCCCTGAATCATTAATGTTGTACTTCAAAGCTGAAATTTATTCAGAGAAAAAAAAAGATATCTGAAAATTGTTTTTAACACGTTAGATGAATATTTAATGACTCCACTGCTAAGAAGTACAAGACCATTTTAAGCACCTGGCGCGTGGCTGGAGAGAATGTAATAAAGGAATACTTAAACTGGAGAGGCCCCTGCACAGTCACGACACAAGATAATCCACAAATGAAGTTCATCAGCTTGAGTTCGGTCCAGAAACTCATGATCCATGAAGTAGGTGCCTCATAGCCCTTCCTCAGCAGAGCTGCTCAGAGCCGGGCTCACAGAGAACTCTAACCTGATACGAGAAAGTGACACTAAGTCAACTTCCGGCTTTTAATTCCTTAGGGGATCAGAAAATCAAAAAGGAGGAAGAGGCTGCTTGTACAGGTTTGCTACAGTAAGGAGCAATGTGGTGGCCCTTGGGCAACACTGTTGCGAACAGACTGAACCGGCAGTGCCCAGAGCTGTTGGGTGCAGAGGCAAACTGTTCAGCAGACAATATTGTGTGATGCTGTAGCCTCCTTCATAGACTGTGGGGGATGTCAGATGGTTACACCAGATTCTGAGACTTTGAAATGGTGATCCTGTAGGACCAAAGATAAATGATACCTAACATTCTTTCTGAGAAGCCAATTCTACCAAAATCATAAAAGCTTCATGTGTAGAGACATAAACTATGGCTGCATTGAAAACTCTGCTACCTAGCACCACCTTCAAGTACCCAAAAAGTCAAGTTCCTGGAAGTTCCACATAGCCGAGTGATAGTTTTACTTTATTGATAGGTCTGTGATGCTAAAAGAGTGGATATTGCGTGCTCCCATCACAAAATATCAACAAGAGGTAAGGTGTATGTTAGCTAAATTTAGTCACTCCACAATCTTTATATAGTTCAGAACACTCACATGCACATGATAAATATATATCATTTTCTGTGTCATTTTCTTAAAAATTTAGGGAGAAATTGTACATTCTATTTTGCATACCAAGTCCTTGGAATCCCATGTGTATTTTCAATTTGCAGTGTATCTCAATTCAGATATAAATTTGCATCAGAAATACTTGATGTGTATTTAGAGTTCATAAAATAATACATCAAAAAGTAGATTCACATGCCCCAGTTGTTCTAACATATTTAAAAGTTTTCCAGTAGCAAAAATAGCAAAAACTCACTTTTATGTAATATTCAAATGCACATCAACAAAGCTGGCTCATTCTTTTGGAAAAATTGATTTGACTTTGAAGCAAAAACATTAGTTGCAAAACTTTGTCTACCCAAGTTTAGTAATTTCACTAACTTTTGAATCAACTCATCAATATTAACATTGAATTCCAAAAAATATTATATAAGTTGAAAACCAGCTCTAAATTATCATACTTACAAAACATTCTGAATTTTTTCTTTTCTGTCAATACTATCAATATAAAATCAAATCGTTTGCATATTGATTTTAGAAAAATGTATAAAATCATTATCATTGATTTACATTATGAAAAGTTTGACTTTTAACATAGCGATACTTGACATGAGTTGAACTGTGTTCCCCTGAAAAAAGACATGTTAGAGACCTAACCCCCAGAACTTCAGAATGCATCCTTATGTGGAAATAGGATGTTTATGGAGGTTATTCAAGTTACAATGAGATCATAAGCGTGGTTCTGATGCAATATGACTGGTGTCCTCACATGAAAGAAAGAAAAAAAGAAAAAAAAAAAGGCTTGAACACAGAGATATGCACCCAGGGAGGATGCTGTGTGAAGAGGCACAGGGTAGAGATGGCTACCTACAAACTCAACAGTGTCTAAGGCTACAGAAACCAAGAGAAAGGCCTGGCAGACCTTCCCTGGCAATTGCAGAGGGACCACAGCCCCATCCACCCTTTATCTCAGGGTTCCAGCTTCAAGAACTGCAAGACAATATATTTTTGTTGTTTTAAGCTACCCAGTTTGTGGTACTTTGTTACAAAAGCCATAGGAAACTATCTCGATACTTAAACCTGCATGTGACCAGGTCACAGATAATCTTGTTCTCTAATCTGAGTTTCAGATTGAGTTTTTCCATATGCACTGTGATATCAATGAGAAAATGTAGGCCATACAGCCAGATTTATCTTTGGTTGCTGAACACTCAGCGTTTCTTAAAACCTTGACTTGGAATTATTAATATAGTCCTCTGGTCAGCTTAACCAGTGTCATTGGTGATGAGCACAGGACCGTCAAATTCATCAACTCTACTTCTTTCAACAGTTCCTATATCGGTAATGATTCACATCATTTACAGAAGTTATATTACTGTGAGAAATTATGCCAGACACCCAAAGTATGGGTGTCATAACACTTCTATTCTGGGACACAGTAGGGCAGGGAGAGAGAACTTTGGGGCTAGGCACACCAGCACACATTCCTCAACTCCAGTCTTTTCAACAGGATCAGATCCCCCCTCTGCAGAAAAAGACTTAAAAGCACCTTCCTCTCCGTGTGATTGGCATTAATCTGGATGAAGTGGCTCAAAGCCCTCAGCTTACTTCCTGACTCATAGACGCATCCTGAATAAATGTCAGGTGCCTTCCCCTCTCCTGGGGCTCTCTCAGCGAGTTTCTTTCTAAGCCAAGCTGGCTGCCCAGTGTGGCTTTGATCCATGCCCTCTGTTCTCTGGCAGCCTGTTAGAAAGTCCTTGGCTCCTGCTAATCCCCTTTCTTTCTCACTTCACATTGCATTCACAGCAGAGGCACTCATGCTGCCATACATTTAACTTCTTATGTGTAAAGATATGGCACAAAACGTCTAGCCGTACTTGTCTGATGGGTGGGATTCCACAAAATATCCAGCAAAGGGACAATAAATTCGGGGTTGCAGGTCCTTCACCAGCTGAGCCTTGTAATGCAGGAGTTTCTTCCTTTCTGTTTTAATGAACTGGGCTTTCCATTCCTCTGAAATGACAGGGTTTATATTAGAGTCTGTTGTTCAGACACTGCAGAAAAGCAAAGGTTCTAGTAGCTTAGAACTCTTTCAGGAGGTAAAACTAACAGACCACAACCACAGCGGAGATAGGGTGAGGCTCCATGTTAGTAGTGGAGAATTCTCCCCTAGGTTAATGTTGAGAATTTTAGCCATGGCACTGAGCTGCCTCCTTGAGTGTGAAGACTCCCTTGGACCCTAGCTGAACACACGGGGAGGAACACAGTCATACCTTGCAAACACACAGTTCTCAGGGTACTATAAATCTTTACTAACAGGGAAATGGATTTTAGTAGGTTATGGAAGTTAGTCACGTTCATCACAGCCTGGCAATGCACCATGATTAACAGCATGAAAGCTAAAGACAGACTTAGGGGCAAAATCCACAGACTGGTTGTGCATCATGGGCAAGGTACCCAACATTTCTACACCTGCATCCTCCACTGCAAATGGGACCATGATGCCAACTTCATAAGGCTGCACGTTTGCTCATCTGTTCTTTCAAACAATGTTGTGTACCTACTATGTGCCAGCCCTGATTCTCGGTCACAGAGGTGACCAAGACAAAGCAGGCTCCTGCTCTCAGGCAGCGTTTGTTACAAAGAAGCAAATAAGGAACAAGTTAATAAATAAGGTCACTGCCAAGAGCGATGTGCTACAAAAGAACACAGGGCAATAGGCTAGAGAGTAGCTGAGGTGAGGCGCATGGGATGCAGGAGCTTCATTAGCTGGGTGGTCAGTGAAGAGATGGTGATTGTTCCTGGCTGCACAGACATTGGGCACACACAGGAGCATGCCAGGCTATGGACACATGAGCTGGGAACTGTAGTTTATAATGCTTACAAGCCTGGTTTCTCAACAAGAGTGTGTAAGCTTCTTGTGAGGAGGACAATGTCTCTGTACTTATTCTGCAAGCTACTTTGTATCACTTTGATATAAAATATTATCAGGGGCAGGTGTCATGGCACAGTGGGTTAAGTCACTGTTTGTGAAGCCTGCATCCCATATTGGAGTGCCAGTTTGAATCCCAGAGACTCTGCTTCCAATGCAGCTCCCTGCTAATACAGCCTAGAAGGCAGCACATGAGGGCTCAGGTGTTTGGGCCCCTGCCACCCATGTGGGAGACCTGGATGGAGTTCCAGGCTCCTGGTTTTAGCCTGGTCCAGCCCTGGCTGTTGTAGGCATTGATGGAAGATATCTACTCAGCTCTCTCTGCCCTTCAATTAGGTGAAAATTTAAAAAATTTTAAACATCTAAAATATTACCGGTAAATTTTCCACCACTGAAAGTCATTGGAAAGCCTGATGCTCCTCCAGCAAAATCACTCATCATTAGAGCAACTTTCGCAGGCAGCCTTCCCCCATTGGGTCTGGTGCAGTCCACTGTATTGAGTATTTTGTGACCTGAGGAGAAAATACCGGTATGTGTATTCAAGGTAAAATCATGAACATTGTTGGTTTGGCAAGCCAAGAAAGTCTTCCATGTAGTCTGTTTAATCGGATTACTTGATTACAGAACAATTGCTGATGTCTAAGGACAAAGAGCAAGATTTCAAAACCTAAAGTTTTCAATAGCATACACTTTTCAGTAATAAACTATTTATAATACAGCATACAAGCAAATACATTCATTTAAGTCAGTGGATTCTGGGTGTCCTATAAAGAAAGTCAGCTTAATCCCACTTCACATGGTAGACAGATGGTTCTCCCCAATCTCTGTCTCCAGATGTTGAGCCTAAAGGATCCAGGGAAGAGTCATTGGATCAACACAAATCCCACCCCCCTTTATGATGTAAAAGTCATATTCCAATTATTGTTGGTGCTGTAAGGACATCTCATATCAAAAGCACAAGCATATGATTAGGTTACATGTTATTTCAAGAAGAAAGTGACTGAGACATTTATTTAGTAAAGCTAGTTTTGAAGAAGTTACTATAGATAAAATATATTTGTTGATTTATGAAAAAAGCCTGCACTTGTCACTACACTGAGAATTTGTTCTCTGGAAAGAGTGAAAAATAGCTCATTTTTCTTAGAGAAGGATGTACTGTACACTATACCTCAAAAATGAAGATGGAAGAAGATGAGCATAGAGTGAAATTTTGCATAGCGATTCCTATCCTTCCTACCGAGAGTATTTTTCATTTTTCATTGTCCATGAGGATAGGAAAGTACCTTTGTACTCCACAATAATGCAAGTGTCCATCTCGGGATGAACGCCATCCATCAAGATCATGAACCGAAGATTTTTGTCTACCTGGAATTTAACAATAAAATCAACAACCGTGTGTGTCAGTTTGGCTTTTAAGTCATATTTGAGGTCATCACCTCTTCTGGAAAAACTGTTCATTAGATCTTAAATCTATTGGAATCTCCTTATTCAGAACTGAATTATTAGCCTGCTTTATAAAATTATACTATCAATAAATGGAAGCATTATCTTTTGCCAAGGACAGTTATGTCTAACATTTGAAGCTTAAATAACTATTGCATTTACCTAGTGCCAAGGCCATTTTTTCCTCTTAAAGTGGCTCCCCACCTAAAATTCACCTCTCAAAGCATACATGGAAAGTGTGGCAACATGACAGATCTCTCACCTGCTGCCATACTCCAAATGGCACAACATTGATGTTAGTCAACTGGACACCACTCTGATTCAGATTCCAAAAGACAGGTCTTTCCGTGTTTCCAACATAAATGGGAATATCTGGTCGTCTCTCAGAAAGCTGCTTCAGTGTAGGGTAACTAGAGTCAGAAGAACGGAGAAATTGAAAGATAGAAAAATACTACTGTCTGGAAGAAGATGCAGTTTGTTACTTATGCTAACACATTGACTGAAAAGCAAGGAATTGAAAACCAGACTGGATTCCAGAAAAGAGATTCTGCTCATGCTTGGCTGTAATGCTGAGGGGACTCTCGGGAGGTTCCTCTTCATTGCCAGAACATACCACAGAGAATACCTCAACCACAGTGCAAGAGCCATCTCCCACATGGACGCTGCCTTGAGTAAGGGTAAGGGTGAAAGATGTGGCATGGGGAAGTTCAAGTTGACAGCTGAAGTGCTCCATGGTCTGCATTTCTCACTCCTCAAAATAGTACCTTCCAGGCAGAGAGAGGATGGGGGCAGGGTAAGAGGGCACGAAGACTGTCAATATGCAAAAGGTACTATTTACCCTTAAGGGGCTGATGTTGTGGTGCAGTGGGTTAAGTTGCCACCTATGACACTGGCATCACATAGTTGCTGATTCCAGTTCTGGCTGTTCTACTGCCTATCCAGCTTGCTGCTTGTGTGCCTGGGAAAGCAGTGGAAGATGGTCCAAGTACTCAGGCCCCTGCACCCACATGGAAGACCCAAGATGGAGTTTCCAGACTCCTGGCTTCAGCCTAGTCCAGCCCCTGTCATTGCAGCCATTTGGGGAGTGAACTAGTGGATGGAAGATCTCTCTAACTCTGCCTTTCAAATAACTAAGTCTTAAAAAAAAAAAAAAAAGAAAAGGAAGGAGTCAGGGTAAGAAGCTAGGCAGCATAAAAAAAATTTAGTATAGAAGAAAACCATACTTAGCAATTTATAGTCATCCCAACTCCATACATAATCATGCAAATATTTTGAACACCTGCATACAATAAGACAACATTCATTTATTAAGAATTCATTATATAATTATATAAGAGTTGTTATTGTGCTGTTGGGGTAGTAGAAAGATGAAGAATAAGCAAATAGTTGGCTAAATAAAATCAGTCGGTTTTCTCTCCCAAAACAAAGGATTCTTTGAAAAGGTCTTCAATCCCTGGGTCAAGCAAGCAAATCCTCTCTTCTGATGACTCAGTGCATATGCAAAAATCGTGTGTTAACTGAAAGTTCTTCCTCATCCTTATTGCCTGCATTAGGGAACTTCCAGTTGGATCCTCAGTATCCTATTTCTCTGGCTTCTGGCTTCAATAAAACAGCTGGATGCGTGGACTCAGGATTAGGAA
This sequence comes from Oryctolagus cuniculus, assembly GCF_964237555.1. NCBI lineage: Eukaryota > Metazoa > Chordata > Mammalia > Lagomorpha > Leporidae > Oryctolagus > Oryctolagus cuniculus. Next base: position 152,443,146 of record NC_091436.1, read on the forward strand.
GCTTAGCATTCTGTGTTAGGGAGCTCTACACGTATGAGAGGTTGGAAAACCAGGATGTGTGAACTGGATCTCACCACCTGCTTATTTTTCATACAGCTTTGTACATTTCTACATGGTTGTAAAGAAAATCAAAGGGCCAATGTTTGGTAATACACAAAAATTATGATATTCAAATATGATGATGTAAATGGTTTCCTGGAACACAGTTAGCTTTGTCCTCATTTGGGACTTTGTGCTGTAACATCAGAGTAGTTGTGACACTGACTACACTGGCTTGCAAAGCCTAAAACAGTTAAACTCTGACCCTCTGTAAGAAATATGTGCCGATTCCTCCCCTAAATCCTGAGCCAAGAAAGGAAATCACCTGTGATGGCGCTTCAACATCGACTTGCACCAAGTTGCCTGCTCTGGCTTGGGTTTGCTTTGTCCTCCAAGAGTTTCAGTGTTGAAGGCTTGGTCCCCAGGGTGGCCATGAGAGGTGGTGGTGGGACCTTTAAAAGGTGGGCACTCATAGGAGGCATCCGTGTCATTGCAGATGCTGTCCTCGAAAGGGATTAAAGTAGTGCCCAGGGGCCCCGAGTTCACTCTCAAGAGCATTATGAAAAAGCAGGCCTGTGCCTTCCAGGACTCTGGCTTCCTGTGTAGCAATGTGGTCTCCCATCCCAGCACACACTGCCTATTGTGATAGCTTCCACAATCAGGCTTTCGCCAGAAATGAGCTCTTGCTGGTGCCACGCCCTTGGACCCCTCCCCCCCCCCAGAACCGCAGGCTAAATAAACATCTCTCCTCTGTCAAATTAGGCAGGCTAATAAGCCTGCCTCAGGTATTTCATTATAGTAACACCACCAAAAAAAACCCCAGGCCAACATATGGCCTGAGGGTGAGAAGTGGGAGGGTTAACAGTCCCCTCTTCCTTACCCACACCCCCAGTGGTATAAAATGTGGATGCACTTTGAAAATTGAAGTTGCTATGCCAATGTAAGTTTTTTATCTTTAGTGGTCTTTCACCATCCGGACTGAACCTACTTCCAACGGAGCAGCGATCACAAAAGAATCTGAAAGCGCCTTTGCCCCACTGCAGTCTTGGGCTTGAATGCTTGGGGCTCCATTACCTCAGGTGGTCTGAGTGCATGTGACTGATGTAAATTAGGTCGGCTTGGCACAGCCTCTCCAGCCAATCAGATGGAGGCTCATGTAGCAACCACCATCCCCGGGCAAAAGCAGGGCCAATTAACCAAGGGTCAAACACCATCCTCTTGTCTCCCAACTTGAGGTCCATGCAGGCATGAGTGAGATATGTTATCTGTCAGAAGAGAGTGAGATTCCTATTACTGAATCATTACTGGTCAGCAGCCGTGAACTGATAAGTCTTGCCTGGTGAGCTGACAGGACACCAGGTTCCTCTGCAAATGGTGGCAGATAATGACTTACAGATAAGACAGGCCAGTGAGGTCCAGACCCAATCCCCATTCCTTTGCCATGGCCCGGCACACTCCTAGACAAAGAATGTATCCAGAACAGAAATAAAGTAATAAAGTAATAGCGATTTTGTGTGGACAGCCAGCCAAGCGGGAGAGGAGAGGTCAAGGATGATACAATTCATTTTTATGATGCTTATTCTGGGTGGGATCTCATGTGTTTCCCAAAGAGAACAACCACCACAGAGACACAAACTTCTCGAATATACTGAGAAGCACAGTTTTGAGCACTTGCTTCTCGCAAATTGTTGAAGTATTTTCTCTGGAAAAAAAAACTCTTCTAAAACTGGAAAAACACACAAGAAGTTTGTGGAAGGTCTTATGGCAACATGCAGAAAAACCAAGTAGACATTTGCTATGGTTTGGACGTGTTTGGTCCCCCCCGACAAGGGGAATGTGCTGGAAGCTTGAGCCCCACGCTAGTGATATGGAGTGGAGGCAAACCTTTAAGAGGTGGGTCCTAGAGGAAGTCCTTTTGGGGGGCATCTCACTGGGGAGGGGTTTCCGAAGTTCTCTCATGACCTGTCTAGTCCGCTTGAGAACCGGTACTTCCCGTGAATCTTTTCCCCACACACTGCTCACCACTCCTGTGTGTTTCCCATCATGTGTGCCATCTACCATGAGCTCCTCAGCAGGGCCAAGCAGATGCAGCACCATGCTTGCGAATCTCCAGAACCGTGAGCTAAATAAACCCCTTTCTTTAGGAAGGGCCAGCCTTGGGTATATTTTATGATGGCAACAGAAGGGGGAGTAAGACACTATTATGTCTGCCAGTAACCCAGCATCCAGGGGAATTGCTATCCTCCCTCCAGTAGCTTTCATGACTCTCCTTTGAGTCTTCTTCTTGAATTTTGTGGGTCTTTTCTGGATACGTTTTCTTGCAATCCCTGCCAACTTCTAGGGAATCCTTCTAATGTTGGCCAAACAGTTCAGAGTGACTTTATCCTATGTTCTAATCAGCTACTTCAAAGGATATTCAAGGCGATATGGAGATAAGTATATAAGATAACATGAACATCTTACTTGTACTAAATTGTACTTATTTTTTTATATTTTTTATTTATTTGACAGGTGGAGATATAGACACAGAGAGAGAGAGACAGAGAGAAAGGTCTTCCTTCCGTTGGTTCACTCCCCAAATGGCCGCTATGGCCAGCACTGTGCCGACCCTAAGCCAGGAGCCAGGTGCTTCTCCTGGTCTCCCATGTGGGTGCAGGGTCCCAAGCACTTGGGCCATCCTCCACTGCCTTCCCGGGCCACAGCAGAGAGCAGGACTGGAAAAGGAGCAACTGGGACTAGAATCTGGCACCCATATGGGATGTGGGCGCTGCAGGCAGAGGATTAACCTAGTGAGCCACAGCGCCAGCCCCTGCGCTTGTGTTTTAAGCACACTATAACTGAATTGCTGCCTTACCTGAACTTCTCCAAAAGCCAAATCTTCAGGAGACCTGGGCTCAAAATCCCAGGGGTTAGGAGGATTCAGTTCTAGAAGTGAAAGTCCATTGTTTTCATCCATTTCAACCACTAGAACCAAAGGAGAAAAATTCTACATTAATAACAAAATGACTTTAAAAGCATCCCCAAGGGGCTGGTATTGTGGTGTAGCAGGTAAGGCTGATTCCTGCATCCCATGTGGGTGCTGGTTCGAGTCCCAGCTTCTCCATTTCTGATCCGGCTTCCTGCTAATGGCCTGGGAAAAGCAGCAGAGAATGATCCAAGTACTTGGGCCCCTGAACCCACATGAAGCTCCTGGCTCCTGGCTTTGGCCTTGCTCAGCCCTATTGTGGTCATCTAGGGAGTGAACAATGGATGGGAGATCTTTCTCCCCCTCTCTCTGTAACTCTTTCAAATAAATAGTTTTAAAGAAAAAGTAACATTGGCCGACGCCGCCGCTCACTAGGCTAATCCTCCACCTTGTAGCACTGGCACCCCGGGTTCTAGTCCCAGTCTGGGTGCTGGATTCTGTCCTGGTTGTTCCTCTTCCAGTCCAGCTCTCTGGAGAAGCACCTGGCTCCTGCCTTTGGAACAGCACAGCGCACTGGCCGAAACAGCCATTTGAGGGGTGAACCAAAGGAAAAGGAAGACCTTTCTCTTTGTCTCTCTCTCTCACTGTCCACTCTGCCTGTCAAAAAAAAGAAAAGAAAAAGTAACACTGAAATAGAAGTGAAATGAGTGGTACAAGTACAGAGAGTAGCAAAAATGAGTGGGAGGTCCCAGCCAAAGGCCCTGCAGACAATGGCTCAATAGCGAACCAATAGATGGGAATTCTGTTTCTCTCTTCCTCTATGCCTCTCAACTTTTTAATTCTGAAAATAGTACACCAAGAACATTTGCTGAATCACTTTATTAACGGTCTGAGCTTCCCCCTTTCCACACTGTCCTGAGTTACACAGCTCTCCTTCTCAGTCTTAGTACTACTCTGCTCCACACATGGCACCTTGATTTGGAAAATTTAGTAGAGGATTATCTCAAAGCAAGCTAAAACTAAAATGAATCACTCTTTCATTCTTTTTTTTCTTTTCAAGATCTATTTACTTATTTGAAAGTCAGAGTTACACAGAGAGAAGGAGAGGCAGAGAGAGAACGGTTCACTCCCCAGTTGGCTGCAACAGCTGGAGCTGTGCCAGTCAGAGCCAGGAGCTTCTTCCGGGTCTCCCACATGGGTGCAGGGGCCCAAGGACTTGGGCCATCTTCCACTGCTTTCCCAGGCCATAGCAGAGAGCTGGATGGGAAGTGGAACAGCCAGGTCTCGAATTGGTGCCCATATGGGATGCCAGCACTGCAGGCGGCAGCCTCACCCACTACGCCACAGTGCCAGCCCCAACACTCTTTCATTCTTAAAAGAGCACTTCAAAACCCAGGAGGGGGTTGCTCCATATCTCCTTCCCTGGCCCTGCAGAGCCTTGCTGCCTTTCTCTAGCCTCCTCTACCCACACTACGCTGCAGGAGGCTCACCTGTGGCCCCATCACCCTTCACTTCTGTTGTGTTGGGCCACTGGGAAGCTCCGTCAGGAGACTAGGCATGGTTAGCCAGTTTACTCCTCCAGCGCTCTCCCTGCGTGGCCACTCCATTCCAGCTGTGCTGTGGGCCCGGGCAGGTACCATGGCTTTTCTCATGGGAGGCAACGCTTCCCGATTCTCTTTCTCCAGGCTCTGCAAAATGCTCCCTCCCCGGCTAACTCTGGGCTTGAACACAGATGACCTGGCTGCTCTCAACTCCAGGGTACTGCACCTTCCCCTGTGGCTCCTCCCACAGCCACACCTTACAAAAACTCCTTTTGTAAATACAAGGCTACTTTACAAATGGAATTTAAAAATGGAAAATGGAATTGAAAGATTGTTTTAGTGCAAAAACACATTGGAAAATCACACACGAGAGGTCTTCAGAAAGCTCATGAACACACATAGACGTAGGCATGCATTTCAAACTTTTATTATGCCAAAATAAAACTTTTCATTTCAGTTTTCTACTTCAAACTGTTGAAATGTCCTTGTAGAGCTGGCTAAAACTATACCCATAGGTTATGCAGTTGCGAATTCACCTGAACATGGACGGAAAATAGTTTTCTAGAGGCAGACATTTGAACTCACAGTTAAGATAACCCACACCAGAGGGTCTGAGTTCAATTCCCAGTTCCTGATTCCAGCCTCCTGCTAACTCAGATCCTGAGATGCAAAGGTGATGGTTCAAGTAATTTGGTTTCTGACACTCGGTGGGAGACCTGGACTGAGTGTCCATCTTTCTGGTGCCCAGCTATTTCAGGTGTTTGGGGGAATGAACCATCAGATGGGAACACTCTCTCTCAAATTTTCACTCTCTCAAATTTTCAAGAACAAAATTCTTCACTGCATTTATACTGAATATGTACAGAATTTTTCTTATAATTGTTCCCTAAGCAATATGCCACAACAACTATTTACATAGTGCTTACACTGTAGTAGATATTACAGATAACCTAAAGATGATTTAAAGCATATGTTGGTTATATACAAATACTACACCATTATATATAAAAGACTTGAACATCCATGGACTTTGCTATCTGTGCAGGGTCCTGCAACAAATCCCCCCTCCCAGATTCCAAAGGATGACTGTCTGTGCTTCTCAAGTCATCCTAACTTGAAGATGTAACCCACTTCTCTTTTGTCCTTCTATCCAATACAATGATAAGTAGTATTCTTAAGATCTACTGCCTTCTGCTATGGCCCAGGAGTGCAGTGGAGGATGGCCCAAGTACTTGGGCCCTGCGCCCCATGGGAGACCAGGAGAAGCACCTGGCTCCTGGCTTCGGATCAGTGAGATGCGCCGGCCACGGCGGCCATTGTAGGGTGAACCAACGGCAAAGGAAGACCTTTCTCTCTGTCTCTCTTTCTCACTACCCACTCTGCCTGTCAAAAAAAAAAAAAAAAAAAAAAAAGAAAAAAGATCTACTGCCTTTCTACTGCCTTAGAAGATTTCAAGTATTCTCACTATATACCCATAAAAGGTAACTCTGGGAGGTGTGCTAATTAGTTTCATTTTGGTGATTATTTCAACAGTGTATCAGAACACTATGCTGTATCCCTTAAGTACATATAATTTTTATTAGTCAATCAATTATGCCTCAGTAAGGCTCGGGGGGTAGGGGGGTGAATAGCTGTCCTGTCTAAATCCCTAGGAGTGAGCCCCTCTAGGGGAGTGGAGGACATGTGACCGTGACCAAGGAAACCTACACACAGATCTTGTGTTGTTGACGTCATACATCTCAAACGATATGCTGGGTACAAGGGTGTTCACTTTATCTTGAAAGCCTTTTAAACAGTGCTTAAGAAATTTAATACAACCAGTTTTTTATTACTATCTGCTTACTGGTCAAACAAAAATGGCCTTCTTAATAAAGTCAGGAATACACCAAAAATGTTTGCTAGAAACATTATCACTTAAATGTTTTGAAAATGCAAACAGTCTAGTAAAAATGCATATTAATGTCATTTCCAGGTCGGATGTTTGCTGGAAATCAGGGCCATGAACTAGGAAGAATTCTGGCTTTGGAAATATTTGCGTTGGATTCCTAATTCTGCTGCTTAGTAGCAGCAGCCTTGGCTTCTTAACAGTATCTTAGGCCTCAGTTTCCAGATCTTTGAAATGGACATATGATACACACCTCATAGAGTTATTGTGGGAACCAAATGTGTTGAGTAACTTGTATGGCACAAAACAGGCATCTAACAAAGAATGGCACCATTATAGTAATTACTTTGCACTTACAGGAATGATTAGAGTTAAAAATACATTTTAGGGCAAGCAAACCTATATATTAGCAAAGCCGAGTTGGAAAGCACAATGGTATTCGCGAAGACCCGCAGAAAGCTCTTGCACTGATAGACACCCTGAGGACTGCTCTTCGTAGTTTTTCTTTCTCAGGAGAAGCAGAGCAAGGGTCTGTGACCTTGAACTATTGTTCTGCAGCAATAACCATAAAGGTCTCTATGCTGTTTGAACAAAAATGAAGCGGATATAGGTGGTGAAGAAGAATGTAACTTCTGTTAACTCCCCGACTCCACAAATAAAGTAGTTACAAAGTACTACCCTTATTTGGATCTCACAAGGTTAAATTTTAATTGCCAGAAAAATGAAGAATGGTGAATTGGAACAAAAGTGTACAGAAAACTATTAAACCGAATCATTGAAGATTGACATTGGGATAGCCAAGAAGAAGGCCTTATTGAATAATTGCTCGATATACTCTAAAAGATAAATTGGCTGACTACCTAACTAATGGGACTATGGCAACTGGTTGGCTAAGTGCTCCAGCTGATGAAAGACACACAGAAAAGAACCTGAGCCCTGAAAGTGTATGATAAAATAGAATATCACATATAAAGAGGATTTAACAGCAAAGGAAGTGATCCTGATGAAAAACCTGGATACATATGTAAAATGAAAAAGTTCTAACACCAAAACAATTTGGCAAGTGTATATTGCCAGACAGTTGTTAACAAAAAATTAGCATATTTGGTAGACAAACATGAGTGAAAAATAATGAAATAGAATTTTTATCTCAAATGACAAAAATATGAAAGACTAAAAATGCAGAGTCAGTAAGGTATGGGGGGAAAAGTCTACTCATTCTATTGACAGGAGCAAAAATCAGTCTATCCCATAAAATGAATAATGCAACTCATATTAAAGAATAGATAAATGGATAATAGCATCATTAATTAATTCATTTAGGATATCAAGTGAAAGTTGTGTTGGACACACTTTTCAGTTCAAGTCCTATTTCATGCATAGCTTTTTTTTTTATTCCCTTTATTTCCAGTTTCCATTCTCATTTTTGTATCCTACTGAGTACCATTTTGAGTACTTGTGTATTGGGTCCACAGTCAGTGTCTCACTTTTTCAGTCAATAACCATGAAGTTAGATCCATCCATGTTGCCATGTGTACCCCAGCCCACTTCTCCTAGCTGCATTGAGGGATCCTTCATAACATTTTATCTATTCACTCTCTGGGCAGAGCCGGGAGGACTGTCATTCTTCCATTACAGAATTTCTATGGGATCTAAACAAGAGTGCTAGGTATGGATCCCACTGTGTTAATAAGCCTTACCTGACTAACCATTGTCAGGTCACTTTCCAGGATGGCTGCACCATGGCTGCCCTAGCCAACGCCTACCACATGCGTAAGGAGCTCTACATCTCTGATGACACCTCACATTGCCACAGTTTCTATCAGTCGCAAAGATGTGACCTGAAGCCTTCTTGGATCACTTGCAGTCTTCCAACTTCAGTGAGTTTAATAAGGATACTCACAGGTCTAATTGCCTCTGGATTTATCCTGTCTTTTCCTTGTCAATTTGCACTGCTTCCTACCATATGCTTAATGGTAATACCTTGTCAGTTATAAACAGTGCAAAATAACCTCTCAAACTGATACATATCTTAATTTTGTTTGTGGTATCCTGCATGAAGCAAAAAACTTTTGATTTCATGAAATCTCATTCATCCATATTCATAAATATTTTTTACTATATTTTGGCCCACAGGATACACTTTTGAAGTATTGTCTGAAGAGCTAAGCGCCGGCCAGCACCGTGGCTCACTAGGCTAATCCTCCACCTTGCGGCGCCGGCACACCGGATTCTGTCCCAGTTGCCCCTCTTCCAGGCCAGCCCTCTGCTGTGGCCCGGGAGTGCAGTGGAGGATGGCCCAAGTGCTTGGGCCCTGCACCCCATGGGAGACCAGGAGAAGCACCTGGCTCCTGCCTTCGGATCAGCGTGATGCGCCGGCCGCGGCGGCCATTGGAGGGTGAACCAATGGCAAAAGGAAGACCTTTTTCTCTGTCTCTCTCTCTCACTGTCCACTCTGCCTGTCAAAAAAAAAAAAAAAAAAGAGAGAGAGAGAGAGAGCTAAGTGCCACCCTAATTCCAGGTCACTAGTTATTCCCCATTTTTTTTTTTTTTTTTTGGCTACTTTACAGTCTTTTGGCATTTAAGCTATACATCTACATGAAGCCCATTTTTAAGTTGAGTTGTACAAAGTATTCAGTTGGGGAAAAGGTTTAATTAGTCATACTCTTTACCAGTAATTCAACTACCTTATGTAAACAACTCCCAATATACAATCTGTATAATTTTATGGCAAAGAAATAAAACTATAAACAGCTTAGATGCCAATGGAGATGATTGAATTATATGCTTATATTTAATGTGGACATACTTTTATTTTTTTTTCATTTTCAATTATCTTTATATATAGAAGATCGATTCAGTATATATTAAGTAAAGATTTCATCAGTTTGCACCCACACAGAAACACAAAGTGTAAAATACTGTTTCAGTACTAGTTATAGCATTACTTCATATTGGACAACACACTAAGGACAGATCCCACATGAGAAGTAAGTACACAGTGACTCCTGTTGTTGACTTAACAATTTGACACTCTTGTTTATGGCATCAGTAATCTCCCTAGGCTCTAGTCATGAGTTGCCAAGGCTATGGAAGCCTTTTGAGTTTGCCAACTTCAATCTTATTCCGACAGGGTCATAGTCAAAGCGCAAGTTCTCTCCTCCCTTCAGAGAAAGGTACCTCCTTCTTTGATGGCCCATTCTTTCCACTGGGATCTCACTCTCAGAGATCTTCCATTTAGGTCTTCCTTTTTTTTTTCCCCAGGGTGTCTTGGCTTTCCATGCCTAAAATACTCTCATGGGCTCTTCAGCCATATCCTCATGCCTTAAGGGCTGATTCTGAGGCCAGAGTGCTATTTAGGACATCTGCCATTCTATGAGTCTGCTGTGTATTCTGCTTCCCATGTTGGATCGTTCTCTTCCTTTTTTATTCTATCAGTTAGTATTAGCAGACACTAGTCTTGTTTGTGTGATCTCTTTGACTCTTAGACCTATCATTATGATCAATTGTGAACTGAAATGGATCACTTGGACTAGTGAGATAGCATTGGTACATGCCACCTTGATGGGATTGTATTGGGATCCCCTGGCATGATTCTAACTCTGCCATTTGGGGCAAGTCTGATTGAGCATGTCCCAAATAGTACATCTCCTCCCTCTCTTATTCCCACTCTTATATTTAACAGGGATCACTTTCCAGTTAAAATTTAAACACCTAAGAATAATTGTGTGTTAATCACAGAGTTCAGCCAATAGTACTAGAACAAAACAAAGAGAAAATACTAAAATGGATGAAGTATTACATTGTACATCAACAGTCAGGGCAAGAGCTGATCAAGTCACTGTTTCTCATAGTGTCAATTTCACTTCAACAGGTTTCCCCTTTGGTGCTCAGTTAGTTGTCACCGATCAGGGAGAACATATGATATTTGTCCCTTTGGGACTGGCTTAATTCACTCAGCATAATGTTTTCCAGATTCTTCCATCTTGTTGCAAATGACCAGATTTCGTTGTTTTTGACTGCTGTATAGTATTCTATAGAGTACATGTCCCCATAATTTCTTTATCCGGTCTACTGTTGATGGGCATTTGGGTTGGTTCCAGGTCTTAGCTATTGTGAATTGAGCTGCAATAAACATTAATGTGCAGACAGCTTGTTAGTTTGCCAATTTCATTTCCTTTGGGTAAATTCCAAGGAGTGGGATGGCTTGGTTGAATGGTAGGGTTATATTCAGGTTTCTGAGGAATCTCCAGACTGAATTCCATAGTGGCTTAACCAATTTGCATTCCCACCAACAGTGGGTTAGTGGTGGACATACTTTTAAAATTACTACACAGTCATGTGTTGCATAATGACACTAAGATGAACATGCAAACAAGATGATAGTCCCATAAAATCGCAACGAAGATGAAAATCCTGAATCACCTAGTGAGTGTTTAGCTGAAGAAAAGGCAAGGTGAAGGAAGTTGCAGGAGAAGAAAAGGAAGATGGGTCCAACAGGATTTTCAGAAATCAACAAGCTCCTTAGAAAGTTAGCAAACATGGACCCCAACATAGAAAGGTTCCCATCAGTGGACAGAAATGTTTCCAGTGCCTTATGTGTTTGCACACAAGGCTATGATGAGAAAAGGAGAGAAATGAAGCAAACTGGCATGAACATTTCTGAAGACTGTCCCCTCCTCTGGAAGAGCCTGGGGCTGGTCCTTAGGGAGGCCAGCACTGTTATCACAGGAGACAACAGCACCACGCGCATCACTTCCTGACCACTGTTCAGTGACACAAGACGTGGAGGTAGAAGGTAGAAATCCTGTATGCGCCTCACCTAGTACATGTGGGTTTTTTTGCTCTTTTTTTTTTTTAGATTTATTTTATTTATTTGAAAGTTACAAAGAGAGGTAGAAGAGGGGGGGTCTTCCATCCGATGGTTCACTCCCCAGATGGCCGCAACAGCTGGAGCCGCACCGACCCAAAGCCAGGAGCCAGGAGCTTCCTCCGGGTCTCCCATGTGGGTGCAGGGGCCCAAGGACTTGGGCCATCTTCTGCTGCTTTCCCAGGTGTGGATCAGAAGTGGAGCAGCCAGGACTCAAACTGGAGCCCATACCAGATGACAGCTCTGCAGGTGGCAGCCTAAGCCACTGCACCCCACTTCTGCTTCTAATCCAGCTTCCTGCTAATGCACACTCTGCGAGGCAACAGATAATGACTCAACTACTGGAGTCCCTCCCACCCACCCAGGAGACCTGGACAGAGTTTCTGGCTCCTGATTTTGGCTTGACCCAGCATAGCTGTTGCAGGCATTTGGGGGAGTAAACACAGCAGATGAAATCAGTCTCTCTCTTTATTCTCTGTGAGTGCCTTAACTTTCAAATAAATAAACTTTATAAAAAGATTTGCCAAGAATGTAAGGAAACAGGAACAATCACACATTTCTAGTAGGAATGTAATATAGTTCAGTGGTTTGGAAAACAGATTACTATGACCTAGCAATTCTAAGATTTGAAAATGTATGTCCATATAAAAATTTGTACATGAATATTTATGGGAACATAATTCATTATAGCCAAAGTGAACATTTCTATGCAAGGAATATTATTCAGCCATAAAGAAAATGAAATAATCAAGTATAGATATGTGCTACAACATGGGTGCAGCTTGAAGACATTAGGCAGTGAAAAAAGGCCAATGTAAAAAGGACAGAGATTTTACTTTTCCAAGTACGTGAAATGTCCAGGATAGAAACATCGCAGAGACAGACAGAGATGAATGGTTCCCAGGGGCTGGGGGAGAGGGCAAGGAGGAGAGACAGCTAACAGTCACAGGGTTTCTTTTCAGGGTGATGGGAATGTCTTGGAATTAGTGGTTTTGGTTGCACATCATGTGAATAAAACAAGACCCATTAAGTCATACACTTCAAAAGTGCAATTTATGGTGGATGAATTGTTTCTCATTGAGAAGAGAGGAGGAAGGAGAGAGTTGCGACTGCAGGAATGAAACAGCAAAATAGTCGAGATGACAGGTAGATGAGATTCTTCGACTTTCCTGAAGTATGACTTCCTTATTGTGGCCACATAGTGTTTATTATGTGAAAAAAAGCAATAAAGCCTTACACTTATGGCTGATAACCTCTCTCCAGATGGACTGAGCCCTCCTTCACTATCTTGGAACATGATATGAAATCACTACAGTGTTGGCAGCACTGGACTGAAGAGCAAGCTATTTATAAATTTTCCCATCCTTGCGATATTTCCTCACTGGAGCAAAGATCAAAGGCCAGAGTTTACTTCCTGACCGCCCATTGACCCTGCTGGCCCCCTCTGGTTATGGTCCTTTCTCTCTCTCACCCACGGCTGCTAGCACCAGGCCTCCATGTCAGCTCCAGTCTCTATTTTATAACTGATCCAATTTTCCATTGGGAGAAAAATCTCCCCTTTCTGCCCAGGTAGTCCTGATCTTGGGGATTTGTGCAGATCACTCAGGCATACGTGTTCAAACACATCACAGCTCTGTGTACCAAGATTCAAGTGTTTAAAAGGTGTTAACATCAAAAAGTCTTATGGCAATCCAATAAGATGGATACTAGCAACATTATCTCCATTTTACATTGAAGGACACTAAAGTACTTAAAGCTTGAGTAATTCACTCAGTCTCAGCTGACTGTGTGTTGAAACCAAGTCTGTCACACTGGCTGGCCAGCCCATTACCATCACCCTGAAGCACCTTGCTACAGTGTCTCCCCGGGTCTTATCCCAGAGGATTCGTTCACAAAAGCCCCTAAGCAGCTGTAGATATATGGGCTACATACTCATCAAGGGGATAGTCTGCTGTCCTTTTATTGCAGAAGCTGAGTTTACATCCTCACCCACATTTATCAGTTTTATACCCAGTAAGTTTAACAGTATTTATATAGCATAGTAGCTACTTCCTAGTCACAGACTTTCTGGGCAAGGTCAACAAACATGGGTGGGGTTCAATTGGTCCAAGTGTTCCTTTTGAGAGGTGGAGAGAGGATGATGTGTTAACAACTCTTCCCAGAGCAGCATTGTGCTTCACTGGAGTGGAGTGTATGGCCAACGACTCACATCTCAACGAGCAACACTTCTGTTCAAAGTGGAATGGAGAATGCCTGTATGGTGTGGCTATGAACCTGAAACACACACACACACACACACACACACACACACACAGAGGAAGCATCAGAAAAGCCTAAATGGAAGGTGTAGTCTGGGAAGCACCTGGCTCAGTTCCCTTCCCACTAAAACTTCTAAGGCTGCCCTTGTACTTGCCCACATGTGCTTAGGCCTGTATTTTTTTCCCATAATTAGGTCATATTGTTTATAATGCTTATAACCTGCTTCTTTTGGCTTTATATAGATCAAGTATATTCTCAGTATTTTGGTTTATTTAGTAGTCTTTTAGGATATACCAGAATTATTTCTAATGTTTAACTTCTTTCCAATTTTTCTCTTTTGTAAATAGTATTGCTGTGAATGAACATTCCCATAGTTACACCAATGGTTTACAATAAAAATTTAGGGGAAACTTACATTATGAAAAACTTTGCATGGATTTGAAATTCTTTTGTGCTAAAATAAATTTTTCTATCTTTTAATTGCATTTTCCATGAACTTTTTGGAGTCTCTTTCAACAGGCCAGTGACCATCCTTTGGGATATGTTCTTAAATGTGGAATTGCTGGGCCAAAGGGCAGGCACATTCTTGAGTGTGAGAGGAAGCCACTGGAGGATTGCAAATTTTGGAATGATGCAAGCTGACGTGGGTTTAGGAAGATCCGACTGTGTGCTGCAGGCATAGTGGGTTAGAGAGGACAAGCATGGAAGCAGGGAAGCCAGTTGCTTGGGCAAAGGCAACTGTGATGGTGACTTGGACCAGAGGGAGACAATGCAGGCAGAGATGTGGGTGGGCTGAGAAGGGGTCTGGTACAAAGGCAACGTCCTTTATTAATGTTTTGGATTTGGGGGTGACAGAGAAGGCTCAAGGGTGACTCCCAGATTTTGTTCATTTGGATGAACATGGAGCTATTTACAGAGACGGGAAGATGGAGGAGTAACAGTTTTGAGGACGAGCTGAGGTTGCACAGTAGGAGTTCTAATTTGGCTGCATGCCTGCAATGCTTATTGGAAATTCACGTTGAGTACTGAGTAGGCAGTTGGAAACCAGAGTCTGGAGCTCAGAGAAAAGTATACCAAGATATAGGCGGGTGTCGCTCCCCCTCTTCACGGAGGAACGACACTGGACCCTGCGCTGTTCTTTTGTCTGCTTGGCCCTCCCCGGGTTTGCTGTTGGTTCTTCCCGGGTTGGCTGCCGTCCTTCCACCTCCGTGGAAGGGCGGTTCCCCCTGCCACTTTCCCCACTTCCGCGGGGGAGTGGCACACCACCAGCCGGCTCTCTCAGGGGCTGCTCAGATGTTATTCGGATGTTCCCCTTAGATGTTCCTGGTGCATGTTGTCTCTCTCCTCCGTTATAGTCCTCTTCCACCAATCCCAACTCTGCTACCCACATGCCAAGTACGCTGCTCTCCTCCAATCAGGAGCAGGTCCTGCAGTTTATTGGTTGAACTGGAGGCAGCTGCGTAGAAGCTGTTTTCTCCTCTCCCAGCGCCATATTGTGGGAGAGCAGATGCATAGAATAAGTCTTAATTCCAGTAACTTAGTCTAGTCCGAGTTGCTCCCCACAGGCGGGGGAGGTCCTAAGATGGTGGTGTAGCAACAAGATGATCCAAATCACATGGGGAAAAACAGATAGTTAAAAAGGAGAGAAGATACACGCTGGGGATAGAGCCATTGGAAAGTCTCAACGGGAAGCCCCGGAGAGCGACAGAGCCTGGGCAGGTCCACACCGAAAGAGCAAGTAAAAGGGAAGTACTGGAGGCTCAGATGGCGGAGGTTGGCACCAGCCCCCAGCGGAACAGGTGAGATGGAAACAGCGGGTCCACAGAGCTGCAGATAGCGTCAGAAGAGAGAGACTGGCAAACTGCTTTTGAAGTTCCATGCGGGAAAAAAGGGAAGGTATAGAGGAACAAACAGAGAGGTCGGGCACCCCATACCGACTTCCCTCTCCTCCCTCCCCACCCACACCTGCAGCTGCCTGGGAGAAGCCTTTTTGTTTGTTTACATTCTTGAAAGTAAGCAGAGGACTGCCACTTTTGCCTCCCACGCACACGCCCAACAATTGTGGGGGCCACCTCACTACACCCCCTCACCCATGGATGAGGACCACACCATTTCAGAATTTCTTCCCCACTACACAAGCTGTACAAGGAGAAGTTCTGAATATCAAAAACTCAAGCCCACTCCATCCACCAGTGAGAAGCCAGCCTGGCTATAGTAAGTGGGGCTCCCTGCACTGGTGCTCATTCCACCTCCACCACGATTGAGAAGTGAGCTGGGCTCCAGTAGGCAGGACTCTGTGCTTCCATTGTCAACACACAGAAACACAGCGTCTCATAGTAGAGCAAAACCTCACCACAAGAAAATCTCCACAGATTAGAGTGCAGTTCTTTAAGCAGGGTGACATAACCCTGAACACACCAGACTAAAACTGGGGCATCCCGTAACTGTGAGGAAAAGGGTGGGTCACACCAACAGAAGTGAACAACCTCCACTAACCAAAACCAGAGGGAAACTACAAAGCCCTATGGGAGATTTACAATGGATATGCCCTCCACCCTGGAATACTGAACAGAGCACCCAGGTCACATCCAGCACACACCTCTTGGAACTCTCTGAAAGTATAGACATCGCACTAAATCACAAAGGCACAAATTAAAGAAAAAAGCAACCAGGCCAAACAAAAAGATACAAATGCTGAAAAACAAAGGAAAAACCTAAATAAGAATAAGGAAGACACTATGAACCCCCGCCAAAGGAATACTACAACTCTTAGATAATAAAAGGTGAAGACTAAGAGATCGAGGGTATGCCAGAAATGGAATTCAGAAAATTAATCGTCAGATTACTTAGAAGCCATCAGAAGGAAATTCATGATCTAAATGAAAAGTACTCCCAAGAAATTGAGAAATTAGAGAGAAGTCAAAATGAAATACTAGAAATAAAGAATTCAATAGATCAAATAAAAAAAGCAGTGGAAAGCCATAACAATCAAAGAGGTGAGACAGAAGAAAAAATATCAGAAGTAGAAGACAAATTTCTGGAAATATTATAGTTAAACCAAAAAAAAAAAAAAAGGAAGAAGAAATTAGAAAACTAGGGGCTGCGCTGTGGCATAGCAGGTAAAGCTGCCGCCTGCAGTGCTGGCATCCCATATGGGCCTTGGTTCAAGTCCCGCTGCTCCACTTCTGATCCAGTTCTCTGCTATGGCCTGGGAAAGCAGAAGATGGCTCAAGTCCTTGGGCCCCTGCACCCGCATGGAAGACCCAAAAGAAGCTCCTTGCTCCTGGTTCTGGATGGTGCAGCTCCGGCCGTTGCAGCCAATTGGGGAGTGAACCAGCAGATGGAAGATTCTCTCTCTCTCTCTCTCTTTTTCTCTCTCTCTCTCTCTCTCTCTGTGTGTGTGTGTGTGTGTAACTCTGACCTTCAAGTAAAATAAATAAATCTTTAAAAAAGAAAGAAAAAGAATACTAAAAAATACAGTTGGAGACCTACAAGACACTATCAAAATGACCCAACATATGGATCCTAGGAGTTCTGGAAGGCATAGAAACAGAGAAAGGAGTGGAAGCCCTGTTAATGAAATAATAACAGAAAACTTCCCCAATCTGAAGAAAGAAACATTCAAGTACAAGAAGTTCACAGAACTCCCAAAAGACATGACCAGAAAAGATCTTCACCACAACACATTGTAGTAAAACTCCCCACAGTAAAACAAAGAAAAGATCTTAAAATACGCAAAAGAGAAATGCCAAATCACATTCAGAGAAACCCAATTAGACTCACTGCAGATTTCTCATCAGAAACTTTACAGGCTATGAGAGAATGGTGAGATATATTCCAAGTCCTAAAAGAAAAAAAATGTCAACCCAGAATACTGCACCCTGCATTGCCCTCATTTATGAATGAAGAAGAAATGAAATTCTTCCACAACAGAAATTGAAAGAATTTGTAACTAACTGACCAGCCTTACAAAAGATGCTCAAGGATGTGGTACACACAGAAACAGGAACATCACTACAAAAGATGAATGCAGAAGATGACCCAGTAAACGTACAAAGGTAACTCAAAGTAAAAAATTAGGACTATTAATGGAAATATGGCAGGGCAAAGTTGGTACTTAACAATAGTCACCCTGAATGTGAATGGTCTCAACTTTCCAGTTTAAAGACACAGACTGGCTGAGTGGATTAAAAAAACAAAACACAGCTATCTACTGCCTGTAAGAAACACATCTCACCAAAAAAGAGACACACAGACTCAAAGTGAGAGGATGGAAAAAGATATTCCAAGCTAACAGAAACCAAAAAAGAGCTGGCCTGACCATCCTAATATCAGACAAAATAGACTTTAACAGAAAAACTGTTAAAAGAGACAAATAAGGGCGCTAGAAAATGATTAAAGGATCAATTCAACAAGAAGATGTATTATAGATGTATATGCACCTAATTACAGGGCACCAGGCTATACGAAAGAAATGCTAATGCGTTTAAAGGGAGATATAGACTCAAATACAATATTAATGGGAACTTCAATATCCCACTTTCAGCAATGGACAGAAAATCAACAAAGAAATAAAGTTAATTGACACTATAGACCAAATGGACCTAACAGATGTCTACAGAGCCTTCCACCCTACAGTACAGAATATACATTTTTCTTGCCAGTGCATGGAACTTTCTCTGGGATTGACCACATACCAGGCCATAAAGCAAGTCTCATCAAAAAAATCAAAATCATACCATGCATCTTCTCAGACAACAATGCAATGAAGCTGGAAACCAGTAACTCAGGAATCTCTAGAACATATGCAAACACATGGAGACTGAACAACATGCTCCTGATGAACAGTGGGTCATAGAAGAAATCAAAAGAGAAATCAAAAACTTTCTGGAAAAAAATGAATATAATACAACATATCAAACCTTATGGGATACAGCAAAAGCAGTGTTAAGAGAAAAGTTTGAGAATTGATGCCTACATCAAGAAATCAGAAGGGCACTAAATGAATGAGCTATCAAGGCATCTCAAGGACCAAGAAAAATAACAGCAAACCAAACCCAAAAGTAGTAAGAGAAAAGAAATCATTAAAATTAGAAAAGAAATAAACAAAATGGAAACCAAAAAATACAAAAGGTCAGCAAAACAAACAGCTCACTTTTTGAAAAAAAAAAAAAACAAAAATGATACACCATTGGCCCAACTAACCAAAAAAGGGAGGGAGAAGACCCAAATTAATAAAATTAAAACTGAAAAAGGAAATGTAACAATAGATACCACAGAAATAAAAGAATGAATCAGAATTTCATTAGCAATTACTATGAGGAGCTGTATGCCAACAAATTGGGAAACCTAGAAGGAATGGATAGATTCCTGAACACATACAGCCTACCTAAATTGAGCCATAAAGACATAGAAAACCTAAACAGGCCAATTACAAAAATTGAGTCGTATTAAAGACCCTCCCAACAAAGAAAAGCCCAGGACCAGATGGCTTCCTGCTGAATTCTATCAGACTATTTTTTTTAATTTATTTGACAGATTGAGTTAGACAGTGAGAGAGAGACACACAAAGAGAAAGGTCTTCCTTCCATTGGTTCACCCCTCAAAATGGCCACTACGGCTGGCGCTGTGCCGATCCAAATCCAGGAGCCAGGTGCCTCCTCCTGGTCTCCCATACAGGTGCAGGGGCCCAAGCACTTGGGCCATCCTCCACTGCCCTCCCGGGCCACAGCAGAGAGCTGGACTGGAAGAGGAGCAACCGGAACTAGAACCTGGTGTCCATATAGGATTAACCAAGTGAGCCACAGCACCGGCCCCTCTACCAAACATTTAAAGAACTAGCTAACTCAACTTCTCCTCAAGTTATTCAAAACAATTGAAAGGGAGGGAATTCTCCCAAATTCTTTCCATGAAGCCAGCATCATCTTGATTCCTAAACCTGGAAAAGATGCAACAGAGAAAGAGAACCACAGACCAATTTCCCTGATGAACATAGATGCAAAAATCCTCAAAAAAATTCTGGCCAGTAGAATCCAACAACACATCAGAAAGATCATTTACCAGGACAAAGTAGGATTTATCCCAGGTATGTAGGGATGGTTCAACATTCACAAATCAATGTTATATATATCACATTAACAAACTGAAGAACAAAAACCATATGATTATCTCAATAGATACAGAGAAAGCATTTAATAAAATACAACACACTTTTCACAATGAAAATTCTAAGCAGATTGGGTTTAGAAGGAACATTCCTCAACACAATCAAGGCAATTTATGACAAACCCACAGCCAGCATCCTATTGAATAGGGAAAAGTTGAAAGCATTATCTCTGAGATCCAGAACCAGATAAGGATGCCCACTCTCACCATTGCTATTTAATATAGTCCTGGAGTTTTAGTCAGAGCCATTTGGCAAGAAAAAGAAATCAAAGAGATGCAAATTGGGAAAGAGAAAGTCAAATAATCTCTATTTGTGGATGACATGATTCTATATATAGGGGATCCAAAAGACTCCACCAAAAGACTATTGGAACTTATAGAAGAGTTTGGTAAAGTAGCAGGATATGAAATCAATACACAAAAATCAACAGCCTTTGTATACACAGACAATGCCATGAGCCATGGCTGAGAAAGTATTTCTAAGATCAATCCCATTCACAATAGCTATAAAAAAAGTCAAAAACCTTGGAATAAATTTAACCAAGTATGTCAAAGATCTCTATAATGAAAACATTAATGTATAATGAAAACATTAAAGAAAGAAATAGAGGATGATGATATCAGAGAAGGAGGCACCTTTCTCTGAAGGGAGGAGAAAACTTCCACTTTGACTATGACCCTGTCGGAATAAGATCAAAGTTGGCAAACTCAAAAGGCTTCCATAGCCTTGGCAACTCATGACTAGAGCCTAGGGAGATTACTGATGCCATAAACAAGAGTGTCAAATTGTTAAGTCAACAACAGGAGACACTGTGTACTTACTTCTCATGTGGGATCTGTCCTTAGTGTGTTGTCCAATGTGAAGTAATGCTATAACTAGTACTGAAACAGTATTTTACACTTTGTGTTTCTGTGTGGGTGCAAATTGATGAAATCTTTACTTAATATATACTGAATCGATCTTCTGTATATAAAGATAATTGAAAATGAATTTTGATGTGAATGGAATGGGAGAGGGAGTGGGAGATGAGAGGGGTGCGAGTGGGAGGGAAATTATGGGGGGGAGCCAATGTAATCCATAAACTGTACTTTGGAAATTTATATTTACTAAATAAAAAAAGAAAGGAAAAAAAGAAATAGAAGATGATATAAAAAATGGAAAAATCTTCCATGTTCACAGATTGGAAGACTTCATATCATCAAAATGTCCATTCTTCCAAAAGCAATTTACAGATTCAATGTGACACCAATCAAAATACCAAAGGCATTCTTCTCAGATCTAGAAAAAAATGCTGAGATACATATGGAAACACAGGAGACCTTGAATAGCAATCTTATACAACAAAAACAAAGCCAAAAGCATCACAATGCCAGATTTCAAGACATACTACAAGGTGGTTATAACAAAAACTGCCTGGTACTTTTATAAAAACAGATGGATAGACCAATGTAACAGAATAGAAACCCCAAGATTCAAGCAAAGCATCTACAATCAACTTATCTTTGACCAAAGAGCTAATATCAATCCCTAGGACAAAAACAGTCTCTTCAACAAATGGTGCTGGGAAAACTGGATTTCCACATGCAGAAGTATGAAGCAAGACCCTTACCCAAAATCCACTCAAAATGGAATAAAGACCTAACTCTACATCGTGATACCATCAAATTATTAGAGCATATTGGGGAAACCCTGCAACACATTCGCACAAGCACTTGTGCTTCTTGGAAAATACCCCAGAGGCACAGGCAATCAAAGCCAAAATTCACAAATGGGATTACATTAATTTGACAAGCTTCTGTACTGCAAAAGAAGCACTCAGGAAAGTAAAGAGGCAACTAACAGAATGGGAGAAATTATTTGCAAACTATGCAACTGATAAAGGATTAATAGCCAAAATATATAAAGAGATCAAGAAACTCAACAACAACAAAGCAAACAACGCGGTTAAGAAATGGGACAAGGACATAAACAGACATTTTTCAAAACAGGAAATGCAAATGGCCAACAGACACATGAAAAAATGCTCAGGATCACTAACCGTCAGGGAAATGCAGATCAGAAGCACAATGAGGTTTCACATCACCCCAGTTAGAATGGCTTTCATGCAGAAATCAACAAACAACAAATGATGGCAAGGATATGTGGGCAAATGTACCCTAATCCACTGTTGGTGGGAATGTAAACTGGTAAAACCACTATGGAAGACAGTTTGGAGATACCTCAGAAATCTGAATATACACCTACCATATGACCCAGCCATCCCACTCCTGGGAATTTACCCAATGGAAATAAAACCAGCAAAGAAAAGAGATATCTGCACCCCCATGATTATTG
Source organism: Oryctolagus cuniculus (assembly GCF_964237555.1). NCBI lineage: Eukaryota > Metazoa > Chordata > Mammalia > Lagomorpha > Leporidae > Oryctolagus > Oryctolagus cuniculus. Next base: position 152,465,145 of record NC_091436.1, read on the forward strand.
CAGCTCAATTCACAATAACTAAGACATTCAATCAACCTAAATGCCCATCAACTGAATATTGGATAAAGCAATTATGGGATATATACTACACAGTGGTAAAAAAAAAATTGAAAATGGTCATTTACAACAAAATGGATGAACCTGTAAAACATCATACTTATTGAAATAAGCCAGTCCAAAGGGACAAATACCATATGCTCTCCCTGATCTGTGATAATAGAGCATCTAAAGGGAAATCTGTGGAAGTGAAATTGGCACTTTGAGAAGCAATGACTTAAACAGCTCATCTTTTGACTGTCAAGGAACAGTTTTTTCTTTTCTCTTCTTCATACTATGTGTTGAACAGAATTAATCATATATGTACACAGTCAATTGAGAATAGATCTCAGGGGGCTGGTGCTGTGGCATAGTGGGTAAAGCCGCCACTTACAATGATGGCATCCCATATGGGTGTCAATTTGAGTCCCAGCTGCTCCATTTCCTATCCAGCTCTCTGCTATGGCCTGGGAAAGCAGAAGATGGCCCAATCCCTTGGGCCCCTTCACCCGCATGGGAGACCCAGAGGAGGCTCCTGGCTCCTGGCTTTGGATTGGCACAGCTCCAGTCACTGCAGCCAATTGGGGAGTGAACCAGCAAATGGAAGACCCCTCTCTGCCTCTCCTTCCTATTTCTGTGTAACTCTTTCAAGTAAAATAAATAAATCTTAAAAAAAAAAAAGTAAAAAATAAGAGTGAGAATAAGAAGGATGAGGAATTTTGTAACTGTAAAACTGTATAAGTTCTGCATACATTCCTAAGGACTTACATTTAAGGGTATAGTTTGAAAAGTTACCATGCGATCCCAAATCCCATAAGCAGAGTGGTAAAAATGTTATCTTAAGTGTTAACAGGATAATATTAAGTGTAAAGTGATAATATAGATAGGATTAAGTGTTAATGGGATCATTTAATAAGATCAAGGGTCTGGTAGTGATAATAGATAGAATAATAGATAGAATTTAAAAAGAGAGAATGTTCCAACACAGCCGACTCATAGAATGACAATCACTCTAAACAGCACTCTGACCTCAGAATCAGCCCTTATGGCATCCTAGTCTGGCTAAAAACCCATGAGAGCATTTCAGGCATGGAAAGCCAAGACACTATGGCAAAAAAAGGTCCTACATGAAGTACCTCTGTGAGTGAGACCCCAGTGGAAAGAAGTGGCCAAAGAAGGATGTACTTTTCTCTAAAGGGAGGAGAGAACTTCCACTTTACTATGGCCTTGCCTAAATACTAATGGAGTTTGTGGATTCAAGAGGCTTCCATAGCCTAGGCAGCTCATGTCAAGAGCCTCAGGTGGACACTGACGTCATACATAAGAGTGTTAATTGTTAAATTAACAAGAGTCACTGTGCACTAATTTCCCATGCAGGACCTCTGTCCTCAATGAGTTGTATTATGACAGTTAAAAATGTGATACTTGTTCTCAGTTTTTGTGTATGTGTGCTAATTGTTGAAATCTTTACTTATTATAGAGTTTGTCTTCTGTGTATAAAGTTAATTGAAAATGAATCTTAATGGATAATGAGACGGGGAATGGGAGAGGGAGGAGGAGTTGGAGTGGGAGTGGGGGCAGGAGGGCAGGTATGGAGGGAGTAACTATATTCCTAAAGTTGTAGTTATGAAATTTGTACTCATTAAATTAAATTAAAGGTTTCTTTTGGAAAAAAAATAGTATACCAAGCTGGAGGTATATTTATCTTTGAGCAAAGATGATGTTTAGAATTTGGGAGTAATGTGGTCACTTAGAGTATCACTTAGAGTGATAAAGAGAATTTAGGACAGAGTTCAAGGGTATTCAGCAGGCAGAAGACTAGCATGAGTGAATCAGCAGGGAGACTAAGGAGGGTTAAGTGTGGAAGGACTAAGAGTGTGGTAAAAATGATGGCCTCCAAAGAGGACTACATTCTAATCCATGGGAAATGAGTAAATTAGGTTACATGGCAAAGGGTGATTAAAGTTGCAGATGAAATTAAGGTTGCAGGTCAGTGATGTGGCGTGGCTGATGGAGCCACCTCCTGCAGTGCCAGCATCCCATATGGGCACCAGTTCGAGACCCGGCTGTTCCACTTCCAATCCAGCTCTCTGCTGTAGTCTGGGAAAGCAGAAGAGGCCCAAGTCCTTGGGCCCCTGCACGCGTGTGGGGAGAACCGTAAGAAGCTCCTAGCTTCAGATCAGCACAGCTCCTGCCGTTGTGGCTCTTTGGGGAGTGAACCAGCAGATGGAAGACCTTTCTCTCTCTCTCTCTCTCTCTCTCTCTCTCTCTCTCTCTCTCTCTCTCTCCCTTTCTCTCTCTCTGCCTGTACCTCTGCCTCTCTGTAAACTCTCTGAGTGGGCCTAATGTAATCATCAGAGTCCTTAAAAGCAGGAGGGAGAGAGAGGCTGGTAGTGTGGTGCAGCAGCTTAAGCCATCTCCTGCTATGTCACCATTCCATATGGGTGCCAGTTCAAGTCCCAGCTGCTCCACTTACAATCCAGGTATCTGCTAATGTGCCTGGTAAAGCAGCAGAATATGGCCCAAGTACTTGAGCCTTTGCCACCCATGTGGGAGACCCAGTTGGATTTCCTGGCTGCTAGGAAAGAAGCAGAGGATGACCCTACTACTTGGAATCCTGCCACCCACATGGGAACCCCGGATGGAGTCCTAGGCTTCTGGCTTCAGCCTGGCCCAGCCTTGGCCATTGTGGCCATTTGGGGAGTGAACCAGCAGGTGGGAGATCTGTTTGCATCTGTCTGCCTCTCCTCCCACCCTCTTTTCCCTCTCCAATTTTGCCTTTCAAATAAATAAATGCTTTTTAAATGGAGAAAAGGAGGCTCAAGTAAAGAAATTATTCTCCCCTAGAACGTCCAGACATCAACACAGCCCCTGCTGGCACCATGATTTTAGCCAGTGAGACCCATGTGGGACTTCTAACCTGCAGAACCATACAATAATATATTTGTATTGTTGTAAGTCATGACGTTTGTGTTATTTGTTACAGCAGCAATAAGAAACTAGCAAAGAGATTATGACTTCCCAAATGCCAAGAAAGTAGATCAAGAAGGAAATCGGTGGCCACTTTGCAGTATGCTGCTGTGAGATTGAGTAAATGGGAATGGGACCACTGGGTTTAGCCACAGGGAGAGCACTGGTGACGCTGGCAGGAGCAGTGTTTGTAGGGTGGAAGGAATCAAAGCCCAAGTGAGAGCCAACAGACACATAGGCAGACAATGAGTGTTGACGCTTATATCAAGGGTCTGGCTGTTTACAGGATTGGAGAAGTGAGAGCATAGGCTGTGTACACACGCACACACACACACACTACATGCATGACAGTAGACAAGGACCAAATCAACAATTCAGGAGGGAGAGGAACAATTACAGGAGTGGAGTCCTTAAGTGTGAGGAAATAGGACCTGGTGTCCAAGGAGCAAGGACACTTAGAAGCAGAATCAGTGCATCTATTGTGAGACAAGGCAGAGAGGATTGTGCAGGCACAGAAACAGGTGGGTCATCACTGCCTTATTTCCTAACAAAATACCTGAAGCTGAGCAGCAGAGGAAGAGGTTATTTAGGTCATAGTTATGGAAGCCCAAGAGCACGGCACCAGCATCTGCTTGGCATGACATGTTGGGAGCACCTGTGAGAATGGCCGGTGGGAAAGACCAAAACACCAGGGGTCACTTTGCTTTACGACAAATTAGCTCTCATGGAAACTAATCCAGTCTTCAGATGCCCAGTGGACGCCTGCTAGACCTCATCATGGCTGCTGAAAGGTGTTAATCTGTTCGTGAAAACGAGGCTTCCATGAGCTAACCATTCTTAAAAGTCCCACTACCATTCGACACCATTTAGTTGGGGTTGAAATTTCAACAGGAGTTTCAGTGAGGACAAACAATCGCTGTAAGAAAATGATCCCCCAGGGCTGGCATTATGGTGTAATGGGTTAAGTTGCCGCCTGCATCGTCGGCATCCCATATGGGTGCCAGTTCGAGTCCCAGCTGCTCCACTTCTCATCCAGTTCACCGGTAATAGCCTGGGAAAGCAGCAGCAGATCACCCAAGTGCTTGACCCTGGCTTTGGCTTGGCTTGGACCAGCCCTGGCCATTGTAGCCATCTGGGGAGTAAACCAGCAAATGGAAGATCTCTCTCTCTAACTCTCCCTCTCTCTGTAACTCTTTCAAATAAATAAAAAAATCTTTTTAAAAAGGTGATTCTCAAATACCGACTCTCTTACAATACTGTAGGGTCAAAATAAGAATAAAATGAAAGAATTCACACAAAATGCCTAACGCTTGACTTGGTGTACACTTAGTAAAATACTGGATTTAGTCTTAATTCTCACACTAGAACTCAAGGATCTTCACAATGTACCTTTGCTGTCTTGTATTTCACTACTTTGATAAGCATGTCCTACACTCCAGATGTCTAACTACTCATTTAGCCACACAACAACTCCCTAAGTTGTTCCTTCTACCAGGAATCGCCTTCTTTCTCTTCTATGCCCATGTTAGCACTGACCATCTTGTAAATACCAACACAATTGCTATCCCTGGCATGAGATTTTCTGTGATCCCCTAATCAGACCAAATCTATTTATAAAAAAATTCCTTTAGCAGTCATAGAATGTCTAACATATTGTGGAGAGGTAGTCAGTTTTAAGGATTCTCACAAGTAACTTTTTCTACTAACAAAACGATCTTCCTAAGTTAGAACTGTGGAATCGCATTTAGTCTAAACGTGTCTTATCAAGTTGGCCCAAAGCAGCCTCCCTATGTAGTGAATTGTACCCAAATTCAATCCGTAAACAAGTTATAACCCAACATAATAGCATCATTTCTAAAAAAGGAACTGAGTCACGGCGAATCATAGCAGCTGAACCTCTAGCCAATCAGAGATTGAAAGCCTCTGAAACATGACCATACAAAGCAAATACTGACACTTCCTGTTCTCTACCTATAAATATAACCTATATATATGGTGGGTGGGGCATTCTGAATCATTTTGCTTCAGAGTGCAATTCTAGGATTCTAATTAAGCCAATTTACAGCTATAAAACTATCTTTATAACCTTGCCTGTTAATAAAACAGATAAATTTTTTCCCATGACAAACTCCACGTTATTCTCATTTCTATAGGTTTTCTTAAGTAGGAAAGAGCAAAGCAGAGAAGCCAGCATCCTGAGATTGGGTACAAACTCTGCTTCTCCATGCCAGAGAGAACCACCTAATTCAAAGTACTTTATCTCCCGACAAAACACGTTTCATCCAATGGTTAAGAGCGTGGTGTAGGCCAGCGCTGCGGCTCACTAGGCTAATCCTCCGCCTTGCGGCGCCGGCACCCCAGGTTCTAGTCCCGGTTGGGGCGCCGGATTCTGTCCCGGTTGCCCCTCTTCCAGGCCAGCTCTCTGCTGTGGCCCGGGAGTGCAGTGGAGGATGGCCCAAGTGCTTGGGCCCTGCACCCCATGGGAGACCAGGAGAAGCACCTGGCTCCTGCCTTCGGATCAATGCAATGTGCCGGCCACAGCGCGCCGGCTGTGGCAGCCGTTGGAGGGTGAACCAATGGCAAAAGGAAGACCTTTCTCTCTGTCTTTCTCACTGTCCACTCTGCCTGTCAAAAAAAAAAAAAAAAAAAAAGAGTGGTGTACATTAACATACTCTGTCTTGTACCCTTCACAGATGAAACAGCAGATCTGTACTGGCTCGTCTTAGCCAATACTCCTATAAAGTTTATCTAATTTATACCATCTTGTCTATTTCGTATCTTCATTCTCAGTACAGGGTTTACATACCAGGCGTCAACAAATATTTGCCAAACCAGTGACTGAACAAAGAGCTATTCTGGAGACATCCTCTATTTAACATTTTCCATCCTGATTACATAAAGAGATCTAGGAGTGGCAAGTTAGCCTAGGCAGTTATGATGCCCACATCTGACATCTGAGTGCCTGGGTTCGAGTCCCAGTTCTGGTTCCTGACTCCAGCTTCCTGCCAGTGTAGACCTTGGGTGGCGGCAGTGATGGTTCAAGCTGTTGAGTTTTTGCCACTCACATGGAAGACTTGATTTGAGTTCCCAGTTCCTGGTTTCAGCCTGATGCCAGCCACAGCCACTATGGGCATTGAGGGGGGAGGGGAGAGGAGGTGGTCTCTCTCTCTCCTCGCCCCCTTTCTCTCTCTCTCCCTCCCACCTTTCTTCCCTCTCTCCTTCTCTCTGTGCCTCTCAAACAAAAATTTAAAGAAAGAGATCAAGATCTAACAGTTAAAAATCAGAATATGGGGCCAGCATTAATCTGCCTCCTTTGATGCCTGTATCCCATATGGGCACCAGTTCAATTCAAGTCCTGGCCATTCCACTTCTGTCTAGCTCCCTACTAATGGTCCTGGGAAAACAACAGAAGATGGCCCAAGTACTTGGGCCCCTGCACCCACGTGGGAGACCCGGATGGAGTTGCAGGCTCTTGGCTTCAGCCTGGTTCACCCTGGCTGTTGTGGCCATTTGGAGATTGAACCAGTAAATGCAGGATTGACCTCTCTCCCTCTCTTTCCTTGTGTGTGTCTCCCTCGCTATATGTAGCTATGCCTTTCAAATTAATGAGCAATTTTTTTAATGAAATACAAATGCTCCCTAAGATTTCAGTGAGACTAGAAATAATTCAACAAGCAGCCCAACAACAGAGGTGGAACACATTGCTGAATACTGATAGTACTCACCCAGCTCATCTTGACAGAAGCTTCCTGGCGGGTTGATGTATTTCATGGTGCTCACATCTAACTTCCAGTTGTGCTTTGTGCATTTAACAGACCTGCATGCAAAGTTGTACTTAGTTTATGAAAAGGTGAAAATAAAAATTAAACTTGATTAGGCTTAAATGCACTGTTTAGCACTGAAGGTAAATTAGCTGAATACTAAATACGCAAAAGAAAAACTATGAATAGCTAATATTCAAATATCCAAAGGAATAGAGACTAATCATTAATAGGTGATTTTGACATGAAAATAGAGCCCATGTCACAAAATTACATGTATCAGAGATCAACAGAGACAACAGAACAAAGCAGTCTTCAGAAATGACTCTCTTAGAAAATTTAAGTTAGATTAAGAGCTCACTGGGGCGAATACAAGGAAAGAATGTAATAGTAAACACACATGATTTATGATCATTCCTTGATCTTTGACCCCTAGAACAGTGCTCAAAGAGAAAATTTCAAAGGAAAAAGATTTTCTTATAGTTTAAGATTTCAGAGCATAATTAGCAGAAAAAATACAGGATGTTTAAACATGAATTTCAGACAAATAATGAATACCTTTTGAGTATAAATGTCTGTCAACATCTAATAAGGCATACTGATAGTCAAATTTACTTACATGTAATTTAAATTTAACCAAGTATTCTGTGTTGTTGTTTGCTAACTGTAGTAACCTTCTCCAGAACGAGAATCAGCCTGTAACAGAACAGGATGCCTGGTAGCTTCTCTTTCCCGCCTTTCTATTCAGAGCTCTGGGCCTGGTGGAGTTGTTGGGGGTGAGATATGAACAGTCCTGTTTCTTATTTTAGTGGTAGCTTTTCCCACTACGCCACAGCGCCGGCCCCAGGATTTTTTTTTAAACAAGGAAATGTGTCTCAAACCAGAAACATTTTGTTTTAATTAAAAACATCTACTTTAACATACAAGTGAATCGTGCCACCTCTTTTGAGCTTCATTATATGCAATTTTAAAATGACCTTTCTTAGTTATAACGCAAAAAAGCATACTGCACACTTCAATTTATGAAGGATTATTCTGAAACCCCGTTCTCATCCAGAAGTGGCCAAAGACCTTTCAAACAATTCAGAGAACATTTTGGGGCTGATGCTGTGGTGTAGTGGATAAAGCTGCCACCTGCAGTGCCGGCATCCCATATGGGCATCTGTTCTAGTCCCGGCTGCTCCACTACCAATCCAGCTTTCTGCTATGGCCTGGGAAAGCAGTGGAAGAAGTCCCAAGTCCTTGGACCCCTGCACCCGTGTGGGAGACCCGGAAGAAGCTCCTGACTCCTGGCTTCCGATCAGCGCAGCTCCGGCCGTTGCGGCCAATTGGGGAGTGAACCATCAGATGGAAGATCTCTCTCTCTCTCTCTCTCTCTCTCTCTCTGCCTCTCCTCTGTCTGTGTAACTCTGACTTTCAAGTAAAATAAATAAATACTTAAAAAAAAGCAATAACTCAATTTGGAGCCATGGCTGGGAGAAACTGTGGTGGGCTGCCACTTCAGCATACGTATGCCTGGTGAGCTGCCCCGGGGAATAAGGCTGGGAGAACCAGGCAGGACGGAATTAGGATCATCCCACCCAGGCTGTGGCAGAAGGGGAGAAAGACCACCCTGTGACAAAGCCATCACTACGTTTGGATGAATAAACAGGACAGAGAACTTATGTGAGCTCCTGGAAATAATCCCTGTACACGGCTTCACAAGGCACTGCCGACATCGTAACAGCAGCAGTAGCCACACCGCCTCCCACCAGGAGACCACCGGCACGTGGTTGTGGTCGTGGTTTTGTTTTGTTTGTTTGTTTGTTTTTGACATATTTGCATGATTAATTCCCTCAGAAACCTCACGAGGTGGGTGATACTTTCATCCTCATTTTATAACTCAGAAGACTTGAGGCCCACCAAGGCTAAGAAGCACGTCTAAGCCAGCGAGTGGTAGAGCCTGGTAGAGCCAGACTTCTAACCCAGGCGGATACAAAGAGGGATCATGCCCTCAGCCACTAAGCTGTAACAGCTGTAAATGGTTAAATGGACACTGTGTCAAATAGCTCACTGAGAACAAACTGGGGAAAGTCCGAAGAGAAAACCTCACCACTCGTGACTGTTGCCCAAGTCTGTCTGTGACAGGACCACATTGGAGGCCTGCCAGACTTGATACCATTGAGAAGATGCAGCCTACCTAACCCGAGAGTCTACACACAGCTGGCAGCCCAAAGAACGTCCCGTCAGCCACGTGTGGAGTAAAAACACGTTGTTCCATGGATGCAAATGTTAAAGGAGTGCCCTGTATTTATATTTGCCCATCAGCAGAATCAAACATGCTACAGGTGCATAGTGGCTGGCATTTACAAATCAAATAATATGTGGGGCTGGGCTCTGAAACTGCGTTCAGCAATGCAAATCTATGTGCAGGTGCAAGCAAATTCTAGATTTGGGTGGGTGACTTCTATGCAGTTATAGCTGGGAACTCATAGACAACTACTCAGCTCCCTCTGGGCCCCAGCATTGAACTACCTGAGAAATAAGACTGCCAATACAACAGGAAAAAAAGACCAACACCAAATGACAAAAACCACCTACATCAATTTAGACTGAAGTCAAGTGAACTTGGAAGAGAACTTGCTGGTGGTGACCCCTGGGCCACCAAAGCAAGAGACCTTTCTGAAGCTGCCAGGCAGTCACTGAAAAACAAACCAAACAGTCCTGTGGGGGCCTGGCTGCCGTGCTGGGGTGAGGACCCATATTACGACTGCGTGCGAGGAGTTAGTTCCAAGAAATGATCAGAAAAGTCACTGATAACTGAGCTCTGCCATGCTTGTTTGCACTCAAAGGTAGTGTGTGAGGGCAATTGTAACTGCTCTTCAGCAAAATTTGGGAAAAAATGCTCCTCTCCTCTCCTCTCCCCCCACGCACATTTCTGAAGGAGGAGGTAAAGAACTTACAAGAAGAGAAGTGGGACTTGAACACGATATTACGCAAATTCACACTCGACCTCTGCACACCCAAGTGCTCCCCTGGACACACGTGATCTACACGTCTCACTAGTTACCAAGCCGGAGATAATTTTTAAATTAGAGTTCTCAGGAAACAGAGGAAAATTCAGGGAAACACCCAAGTTTGGGATCCAGAGATGTCTGAAATGAGCCAGAGCAAAAGTTAACAAAATTCACTAGGGCAAGAAACTAGTCGATTGGTTCATTTAAAATCCCCGCATGAACACATTTACCGCCCAGTCGAACCACAGGCAGGGTCATCAGCGAGAAAGCAAAGGACGCCGGTACCTTCCGTCTAAATCCTCGATGTCTTTTATGAACAGACCACCCTGGTGCTTGCACAGATTCTTGCATGCCCGCAGGAAGCTCTTGTCCTTGTATATGATGTAGTCTTTGCTTGTGCTCTTATTCCGAAAAAAATTGATTCCTTCCTTGAGACTGGCAACTTCAGCAGGTGACAGACACAGAAGGATCTCGGCTGTTTGTTCAACGCTGTGAAAAGGCAAACATTTTGAGGGGCAAGATTAGTCACAGGAGGTTTCAAGAGAGAACCAGTTTGGAACAGACAGCTCAAAAAGGACCCAGGCTTGGGGACTCCTGGACCATGCACTTTCTCCCCCTCCCTCCCCTTTTAGTAAATCAGCAGATATCCCACTGGCTGATGCCCTTCTCCACTGTCCCAGAGAACTGAGACCTCTCGCACTTGCCTGTCCATCCTCGGCCAGCTCCTCACCCTGGGCGTCTGGCTCTTTGCACCACTGCTGCTCCTTTGCTGCTCCGAGGCTCAGTCTTCCTGGAGAGAGAGCGTTTACCCACAAGCTGTTTCCGCTGGCAGTTGACACTCTTTCCTCCTCTGCCACACCTCTTTGAAAGTCTTTCCTCCCGAGTAGCTGCTGGTTTTTGCACCTGCACTTCCCTCTGCCTGCCAGCAGTGAGTTCCCTCCTCACCTTGGGTTCAAAAGGATCTCAGCCACCCGCTGCTTCTGGCTCTGCTCCTCACTCCTTGGTTGAGCCTCCCAAGAGAGCCCGGGTCCTGACTGACAGCCTCTTTCTAAAGCCTTAGCTGGTGCTCTGCCCAGTGGGATTACTCGTGCGCACTTCCCCACCACTTAGCAGGCTCCTGCACTGTGTCTTCACTAGCTTGCTGTTAAACAAATTAACCATCCTGCTGCACGCACCTCCAGGGCTTTATAATACACACCGGTAGCAAGCAAAGCATTTGCGCTCTCATATTCTTTTTTTTTTTTTCAAAGACGTTACAGACTTAACAATTATCAAACCCTTTTTTCTACACAGGCACCCCCTTTGCAATGCAACTCTGAATCACAATGGAATATAAATTTTGCCAAGAGGGATTTCAAGCTACATTTCGTTTGTATGCCCATGTTATAAATCTGGCCACACGTTGTTCAATTTTATCTTCTACTCCAAACTTAATGTGGCTAAAATTCTTGCTTGGTGTTCACTTAAAATTGATTTGCAGCCCAGGCACATTTGCAGCATTTTCACTTTCATTTTTACTAGTTCTGCAGGTTTCTCAAGCATAGGATAAAAACAATTCTTAAAACATCCAAAGGTAGTGAGTAACAGAAGCTGCTTCTGCTTAAACCAATGAAGGTGCAAGCTCTCTGACTAAGGCACTTTTCCTCAAAGCAGATTCCCATTGTCACTCATGTTCCAAATTCCTGGTTCTGTTCACAATAGATGCGAAGGGACTCCAAAAACATGTTTTAAATGCTTTTTATAGAAAAGAGTCCCTTTTAAACCCCCCCCCCTTTTTTTTACTACAAACATTTAATATCAAGCAGAGGCAATTTCTAGAATAACTGATCCACATGCGTAGTTAGAAGGAAAACCTCTCTTGATGCTTTGCTTTGCTTGACTGGACGGTTCACAGGGCTAAAGTCTTGTGTTGGATCCCCAGCCCTTTCACAACCTCGTAAAGCAGGTTAAGCTACACCTGTGTCCAGCTGTAGTTGCAGTTTGCAATACCAATGTATGCAGTCGCACTGGAGCCCAGGGCAGGAAAAAAAAAAAGGCACACTCGCATACACCTGCTTTTGTGTATATTTTTAACTGGCTACTTTCCCCCAGATGTGCTTTTTTTTTTTTTTAAAAGATTTCTTTATTTATTTGAAAGTCAGAGTTACACAGAGAGAGGAGAGGCAGAGAAAGAGAGAGAGGTCTTCCGTCCAATGGTTCACTCCCCAGATGGCTGCAATGGCTGGAGCTGCGCAGATCCAAAGCCAGGAGCCAGGAGCTTCTTCTGGGTCTCCCATGTGGGTGAAGGGGCCCAACAACTTGGGCCATCTTCTACTGCTATCCCAGGCCACAGCAGAGAGTTGGATTGGAAGAGGAGCAGCCGGGACTAGTACCGGCACCCATATGGGATGCCAGCCCTTCAGGCAAGGGCGTTAACCAGCTGCGCCACAGCACTGACCTCCCCAGATATGCTTTTAAAGATATCATTGCTGAATTTACTGGCATTAAATCAAGAAAATAAAACTGCAAAATTTGAGTTTTGGTCTAAACAAATTTTTCAAACAAAAGTGAGTTTTAATATACCTACTTTTCAGTGTTTCAATTTTTTCTAATACTGTAATGCTCTCTTTAAAGCAACCATTAAAAAGACACAAAACATTTTCACAGAAGCCCATACTTTTTCTGTTGCCTCACGCTTGCTGGCTTGGCCTGCCAAGGCAACGGGACTTTTAAGTTTTTAGCGTTTTTTTAGTCATGGAGATTTGGCCTGGATTTTAATTTTTTTTAACTTTTATTTAATGAATATAAATTTCCAAAGTACAGAATATGGATTACAATGGCTTCCCCCCCATAACGTCCCTCCAACCCGCAACCCTCCCCTTATGCACTTCCTCTCCCCTTCCATTCACATCAAGATTCATTTTCATTTCGCTTTATATACAGAAGATCAGTTTAGCATACATTAAGTAAAGATTTCAACAGTTTGCTCCCACACAGAAACATAAAGTGAAAAATACTGTTTGAGTACTACTTATAGCATTAAATCTCAATGTACAGCACACTAAGGACAGAGATCCTACATGAGGAGTAAGTGCACAGTGACTCCTGTTGTTGACTTAACAAATTGACACTCTTGTTTATGGCATCAGTAATCACCCTAGGCTCTTGTCATGAGCTGCCAAGGCTATGGAAGCCCCCTGAGTTCACCGACCCTGATCATATTTAGACAAGGCCATGGTCAAAGTGGAAGTTCTCTCCTCCCTTCAGAGAAAGGTACCTCCTTCTTTGATGACCCGTTCTTTCCACTGGGATCTCACTCGTGGAGATCTTTCATTTAGGGTTTTTTTTTTCCCCCAGAGTGTCTTGGCTTTCCATGCCTGAAATACTCTCATGGGCTTTTCAGCAAGATCCACATGCCTTAAGGGCTGATTCTGAGGCCAGAGTGCTGTTTAGGACATCTGCCATTCTATGGGTCTGCTGTGTATCTCACTTCCCATGTTGGATCATTCTCTCCCTTTTTTATTCTATCAGCTAGTATTTGCAGACACTAGTCTTGTTTATGTGCTCCCTTTGGTTCTTAGTCCTATCATTATGATCAATTGTGAACAGAAATTGATCACTGGGACTAGGGAGATGGCATTGGTACATGCCACCTTGATGGGATTGAATTGGAATCCCCTGGTATGTTTCTAACTCTACCGTTTGAGGTAAGTCAGCTTGAGCATGTCCCGAATTGCACATCTCTTCCCTCTCTTATTCCCACTCTTATATTTAACAGCGATCACTTTTCAGTTAAGTTTCAGCACTTAAGAATAATTGTGTATTGATTACAGTATTCAACCAAAAGTATTAAGTAGAACAAACAAAAAAAAAATACTAAGAGGGATAACATATCAAGTTGCTCATCAACAGTCAGGGTGAGGGCTGATCAAGTCAACGTTTCTCCTAGTGTTCATTTCACTTTAACAGGTTTCCTTTTTGGTACTCAGTTGTCACCTATCAAGCAGAACAAATGGTATTTGTCCCTTTGGGATTGGCTTATTTCACTCAACATAATGTTTTCCAAATTCCTAAGAGGGTGTGGGGAGCAAACCGGACTAGACTGAGTTACTGGAATTAAGACTTATTCTATGCATCTGCTCTCCCACAATATGGCGCTGGGAGAGAAGTAAACAGCTTCCGCACAGCTGCCTCCAGTTCAACCAATAAACTGTAGGACTTGCTACTGATTGGAGGAGAGCAGCGTACTCGGCGTGTGGGCAGCCGAGTTGGGATTGGCGGAAGAGGACTATAAAGGAGGAGAGAGACGGCATGCATCAGGAACATCTATGGGGAACATCTAAGGGGAACATCTAGCTGAAGGAACACCTGTGCAGCCCCCGAGAAGAGCCGGCCGGCGGTGTGCCGCTCCCCTGCGGAAGTGGGGAATGTGGCCAGGGGGAACTGCCCTTCCACGGAGGTGGAAGGGATAGTAGCCAACCCGGGAAGAACCAGCAGCAAACCCGGGGAGGGCCGAGCAGACGAAAGAACAGCGCAGGGTCCTGTGTCGTTCCTCCACGAAGAGGGGGAGCGACAAGAGGGATCACTTTTCAGTTAAAATTTAAACACCTAAGAATAATTGTGTGTTAATCACAGTGTTCAATCAATGGTACTAGAACAAAAAAAATACTAAAATGGATAAAGTATTGCATTGTACATCAACCATCAGGACAAGAGCTGATCAAGTCACTGTTTCTCATAGTGTCCATTTCACTTCAACAAGTTTCCCCTTTGGTGCTCAGTTAGTTGTCGCTGATCAGGGAGAACATATGATATTTGTCCCTTCGGGACTGGCTTAATTCACTCAGCATGATGTTTTCCAAATTCCTCCATCTTGTTGCAAATGACTGGGTTTCGTTGTTTTTGACTGCTGTATAGTATTCTATAGAGTACATGTCCCATAATTTCTTTATCCAGTCTACTGTTGATGGGCATTTGGGTTGGTTCCAGGTCTTAGCTATTGTGAATTGAGCTGCAATAAACATTAATGTGCAGACAGCTTGTTTGTTTGCCAATTTCATTTCCTTTGGGTAAATTCCAAGGAGTGGCATGGCTTGGTTGAATGGTAGGGTTATATTCAGGTTTCTGAGGAATCTCCAGACTGACTTCCATAGTGGCTTGACCAGTTTGCATTCCCACCAACAGTGGGTTAGTGTCCCTTTTTCCCCACATCCTCGCCAGCATCTGTTGTTGGTAGATTTCTGAATGTGAGCCATTCTAACTGGGGTGAGGTGAAACTTCATTGAGGTTTTGATTTGCATTTCCCTGATTGCTAGTGATCTTGAACATTTTTTCATGTGCCTGTTGGCCATTTGGATTTCCTCTTTCGAAAAATGTCTACTTACATCCTTGGCCCATCTCTTAAGTGGGTTGTTTGTTTTGATGTTGTGGAGTTTCTTGATTTCTTTGTAGATTCTGGTTATTAACCCTTTATCTGTTGCAGAGTTTGCAAATATATTTTCCCATTCTGTCGGTTGTCTCTTCACTCTCCTGACTGTTTCTTTTGCAGTACTTCAACTTCTCAAATTGATGCAATCCCAAATGTTAATTTTGGCTTTGACTGCCTGTGCTTCTGGGGTGTTTTCCAAGAGGTCATTGCCGGTACCTATATCTTGCAGGGTTTTTCCAATGCTCTCTAATAATTTGATGATGTCAGGTCGTAGATTTAAGTCTTTAATCCATGTTGAGTGAATTTTCGTGTAAGGTGAAAGGTAGGGGTCTTGCTTCATGATTCTGCACGTGGAAATCCAATTTTCCCAGCACCGTTTGTTGAATAGACTGTCCTTACTCCAGGGATTGGTTTTGGATCCTTGATCAAATATGAGTTGGCTGTAGATGTTTGGATTGATTTCTGGAGTTTCTATTCTGTTCCATTGGTCTATCCATCTGTTTCTGTACCAGTACCATGCTGTTTTGATTACAACTGCCCTGTAGTATGTCCTGAAATCTGGTATTGTGATGCTTCTGGCTTTGTTTTTGTTGTCCAAGATTGCTTTAGCTATTCGAGGTCTCCCGTGTCTCCATATAAATTGGAGCACCATTTTTTCCAGATGAGAAGAATGTCTTTGGTATCTTGATTGGAATTGCATTGAATGTATAAATTGCTTTTGGGAGAATGGACATTTTGATGATGTTGATTCTTCCAATCCATGAGCATGGAAGATTTTTCCATTTCTTGGTATCCTCTTCTATTTCTTTCTTTAAGGTTTTGTAATTTTCATCATAGAGATCTTTAACATCCTTGGTTAAGTTTATTCCAAGGTATTTGATTGTTTTTTAGCTATTGTGAATGGGATTGATCTTAGAAGTTCTTCCTCAGCCATGGATTGTCTGTGTATACAAAGGCTGTTGATTTTTGTGCATTGATTTTATACCCTGCTACTTTGCCAAAATCTTCTATGAGTTCCAATAGTCTCTTAGTAGAGTTCTTTGGGTCCCCTAAATAAAGAATCATATAATCTGCAAAGAGGGATAGTTTGAGTTCTTCCTTCCCAATTTGTATCCCTTTAATTTCTTTTTCTTGCCTAATAGCTCTGGCTAGAACTTCCAGAACTATATTGAATAGCAGTGGTGAGAGTTGGCATCCCTGTCTGGTACCAGATCTAGTGGAAATGCTTCCAACTTTTCCCCATTCAATAGGTTGGCTGTGGGTTTTTCATAGATTGCTTTGATTGTATTGAGGAATGTTCCTTCCAAACCCAGTTTGCTTAGAGTTTTCATCATGAACGGGTGTTGTATTTTATCAAATGCTTTCTCGGTGTCTATTGAGATAATCATATGGTTTTTCTTCTGCAGTCTGTTAATGTGGTGTATCACATTGATTGTTTTGCGCACATTAAACTATCCCTGAATAGCAGGGATAAATCCCACTTGGTCTGGGTGGATGATTGGCGAGAATTTTATTGAGGATTTTTGCATCTATGTTTATCAGGGATATTGGTCTGTAATTCTCTTTCAATGCTGCATCTTTTTCCGGCTTAGGAATTAAGGTGATGCTGGCTTCGTAGAAAGAATTTGGGAGGACTCCCTCTTTTTCGATTGTTCTGAATAGTTTGAGAAGAATTGGAGTTAATTCTTCTTTAAATGTCTGGTAGAATTCAGCAGTGAATCCATCTGGTCCTGGGCTTTTCTTTGTTGGGAGGGCCTTTATTACTGTTTCAATTTCTGTTTCAGTTATGGGTCTATTTAGGTTTTCTGTCTTCATGGTTCAATTTAGGTAGGTTGCATGTGTCCAGGAATCCATCCATTTCTGATAGGTTTCCCTGTTTGCTGGCATACAAATCCTTCTAGTAATTTCTGATGATTCTTTTTATTTCTGTGGTGTCTGTTGTTACGTTTCATTTTTCATCTCTGATTTTATTGATTTGGGTCTTTTCTCTTCTTTTTTTAGTTAGTTGGGCCAATGGGGTGTCAATTTTGTTTATTTTTTCAAAAAACCAGCTCCTTGTTTGGCTGATTTTTTGTAATGTTTTTTTGGATTCAATCCTGTTGATTTCTTCTCTGATTTTAATTATTTCTCTTCTCCTACTAGATTTGGGTCTGGTTTGCTGTAGGTTTTCTAGATCCTTGAGGTGAATTGAAAGCTCATCTATTTGGTGCCTTTCCAATTTCTTGATGTAGGCATCTATTGATATAAACTTTCCTCTTAACACTGCTTTTTGCGTCCCATAAGTTTTGGTATGTTGTGCTGTTATCCTCATTTACTTCCAGAAAATTTTTGATTTCTCTTTTAATTTCTTCTATGACCCATTGTTTATTCAGGAGCATGTTGTTCAATCTCCATGTGTTTGCATATGCTCTAGGGATTCCTGAGTTGCTAATTTCCAACTTCATTCCTTTATGGTCTGAGAAGCTGCATGGTATGATTCTAATTCTTTTGAATTTGCTGAGACTTGCTTTATGGCCTAGTATGTGGTCAATCCTAGAGAAGGTTCCATGTACTGCTGAGAAGAATGTAAAATCTTTAGCTGTAGGATTGAAAGTTCTGTATATATCTGTTAGATCCATTTGGGCTATAGTGTCGTTTAAATCTACTGTATCCTTGTTGATCTTCTGTCCTGTTGATCTGTCTATTTCTGAGAGTGGAGTATTGAAGTCCCCCAGTACTATTGTATTGGGGTCTAAGTCTCCCTTTAAGTCCCTTAACAAATCTTTTAGATAAACTGGTGCCCTGTAGTTAGGTGCATATACATTGATAATTGTTATATCTTCCTGTTGAATTGATCCCTTAATCATTATATAGTGTCCCTCTTTGTCTCTCTTAACAGTTTTTGTGGTAAAGTTTATGTTGTCCGATATTAAGATGGCTACGCCCGCTCTTTTTTCTTTTCTGTTGGCATGGAATATCTTTTTCCAACCTTTCACTTTCAGTCTGTATGGATCTTTGTTGGAAAGATGTGTTTCTTGTAAGCAGCAAATAGATGGGTTTTGTTCCTTAACCCAATCAGCCAATCTGTGTCTTTTAACTGGACAGTTCAGGCCATTAACGTTCAATGTGACTAATGATAAGTGGTAACTTTGCCCTGCCATTTGCCAAAGATAAGTTCTAATATATGCTTTGAATTCCCTGTGATCTTTTGATGTGAGATTTCCTTCCTTTACCTTCTTTCATATTGATGACCGTGTTTCTGTGTTTCTGTGTGTAACACATCTTTAAGCATCTTTAGCAGGGCTGGACGAGTGGCGACAAATTCTTTCAATTTCTGTTTGCTATGAAAAGTCTTTATTTCACCTTCATTCACAAATGATAGCTTTGCAGGATATAATATTCTGTGCTGGCAGTTTTTCTCTCTTAGTACCTGGGCTATATCTCGCCATTCCCTCCTAGCCTGTAGGGTTTCTGATGAGAAGTCAGCTGTGAGTCTGATTGGAGATCCTCTGAGAGTAATCTGACGTTTCTCTCTTGCACATTTTAGGATCTTTTCTTTATGTTTCACTGTGGAGAGTTTAATTACAACGTGTCGTGGTGAGGATCTCTTTTGGTCATGTTTATTAAGGGTTCTGTGAGCTTCCTGTTCTAGGATGTCTCTGTCCTTCTCCAAACCTGGCAAGTTTTCTGCTAGTATCTCACTAAAAAGGCCTTCTAATCCTTTCTCCCTCTCCATGCCTTCAGGAACTCCTAGAACTCGAATGTTGGGTTTTTTAATAGTATCCTGAAGATTCCCGACAATATGTTTTAGATTTCTAATTTCCTCTTCTTTTCTTTGGTTTGACTATATGTTTTCCTGTTCTCTGTCTTCTAAGTCCGATATTCTCTCTTCTGCTTCACCCATTCTGTTTGTAAGGCTCTCTATTGTGTTTTTCATTTGATCTATTGAATTCTTCACTTCATTATGATTTCTCGTCACTATCACAGTTTCCTGTTGTACTAGTTGTTTCATTTCATTTTGATTCCTCCTTAATATTTCATTTTCACGAGAGAGATTTTCTGTCTTGTCCATTAAGGATTTCTGTAGTTCTAGAATTTGTTTTTGAGAACTTCTTAATGTTCTTATCAATTTTTTGAGATCTGCTTCTTGCATTTCTTCTATCTCATCATCTTCATAATCTTGAATTGGGGTGTCTTTTTCATTTGGGGGCGTCATGGTGACTTCCTTGTTTTTATTACCTCGGTTTTTGCGTTTGTTATTTGGCATACTGGAGATATTTGGTTTCTTCACTGTGGTGCTTTTTCTTGTTATACTATGACTCTAGATTAAGTGGACTGTCTGTTTTTGATGGAGCCTTAGAGGCTTGCGATGGGTGTGGCCTGAGAGCTCTGTTTGGTGTGCCAAAGGTGACACTCCCAGGTTAGGCATGGTAGATCTCTCTCTCTCTCTCTTTCTTTCTTTTTTTGATTCAAAAGGGAAGTAATTCCGCACAGCTGAACAAAGTTGGAGGTAGTTAGCAGGCAAATGATATACCCACAGGAGCCAGAGATTGGAAGCTCTTTCCCAAGGACCACACAGGGAATCTGTTCTGCCCTCAGAGTGGGCTCAGATTCTCCTTCAGTCTCCCACTGGGTTGCCAAAGTTACGGAATTGTAGTGTCTCTGGAGAGTGCTCACGTGAATTCCGTGAGTTCTCTCCCCTACCGTCTCTTTTTTCACAGTCTCAGTTCAGTAGCACCACAAATTTACTAGGTCCTAATCTCCTGTTAATTCGCCCTGCCCAGAGTCAGGTTTTTCTGCTAGGCTCAGGGCCAGTGCAGACCTGAGGTCACTCTGCTTATGACGTATGTCCAAGATGGCACCTGCTCTTTGTCTTGCTCACCTTTGAGAGGTGAGCGGAGAGAGAGAAACCCATGTCCATATCAGTCACTTTTTTTTTTCTCTCTCTCTCTCTCTCTTCTAGTTAGCCTGGTGAACTTTTCCCCCCAGGGTCGTTCCCTCTAGTCTCCTCTTTCCGCTTGCCTGCTGGTGTCTCGGGCTATTGAGGTTTGGCTCACCTTGCGTTCCAGCGCTGGTGTGTTGAGTCTGCCACTGGTGTCCCGAACTGTGGGCTCCCACGCTCTCCATGCAGGTCCACTGTGAATCACGCATTCCGGAAGAGTTTCTTCTGCTGTTTCTTCCCCTACTCTTCCTTGAACCTGCAGTATCTCCACTTTTATTAAACAGTCTCTCCCCGGACTATCAGTGTGCTCCCTTCCTATTCCGCCATCTTGCCT
The DNA here is from genome assembly GCF_964237555.1 of Oryctolagus cuniculus. NCBI lineage: Eukaryota > Metazoa > Chordata > Mammalia > Lagomorpha > Leporidae > Oryctolagus > Oryctolagus cuniculus. The sequence goes on from NC_091436.1 coordinate 152,485,570, forward strand.
CCTCCTTAACTGAACTCAGATTTTAATTTTTTTAAACTTTGTATGAAAGTATTATTCTTGGTTACTCATTTTTTTTTACATCCCTTGCATTTTTCACGTAGGCAGGTGTCTCATTTGCATTCCCCCAGTCCTGGCTCTGTTGGTTTCTGATGCTGAATTCTGGCCTAACTTGTTGAAGTTAGCTCCATAAACAACTTACGTCTCTCACGTGAATCTTCTGACGATTCTCCATCCTGTTCTTTGGAGACTGTTAAGAACCAATGTTAGTATGGAGTGGATGAATTTTTAAAGTCCACCCCACTAAAGATCACAGAAAAACATCTATGGTATCAAAGAGAACATTACTGATTTGCTGTCTCTAGGACTTAGAACATAAAGAAAGATGCTTTGGAAATATAGCCTGAAAATTCAAAATATAAACCTCCAAAAGAAAAACAAAGTAATTTTGTGTGGTAAAACATCTACTTCCACTCTGATGCCAAAAAGAAAAAAAATCACATAATGATATCAATAGATACAGAGAAAGCATTTGATAAACCCATTACAGATTAATGACAAAACTCTCAGCACTCTAGAAATAGATGCCAATTACATATAGCTACCACCATACTTACTGGTGAAAAACTAGAAGCTTACTCAATATGATGAGGAAGAAAGCAAGAATGCTCCCTTTCATCACTGCTTTTCAACATTATATTGAAATTCCTAGATAATGCAATAAGAAAAGGAAATAAAAAAAGGTATATACTTGGTAAAGAAGAAGCAAAATTATCTTTGCAGATTACACGATTGTCTACATAGCAAATCCAAAACTAAGAATATTCTGAAGCTAACAAGCTAATACAGCAAAGCTGGAGTATACAAGATTGATATCCAAAAATCGATTAACTTCCTACATACTAGCAATGAATAAGTGGACTTTAAAGTAAAAAATAGGGGCGGTCATTGCAACACATGGAGCTGGTTAGGCTGTCACTTGGGAGCCCCAGTTCAAGTCCTGAAACTTCTGCTTCTAACCCAGCTTCCTGATAACGCATCCTGTGATGATGATGCAAGTACTTGGGGCCTCTGTGACCTGCATGGGAGGCCTTTATGTAGTTCTGGGCTCCTGGTTTTAGCCTGGCACATTCCTGGCTGTTGCTGGCATTTGGAAAGTGCACTAGCAGATGAAAGATCTCTTGCTCTCTCTCTCTGTCACTCTTCAAGTAGAAAATAAACATTATAAACAAAAATAAAAATACAGTAGCATTTATATTAGCACCCCAAAAAAAAGTGGAATATGTAGGCTTACAGCTAACAAAATATAACACTTATATGAAGCAACTACACAACTCTGATGAAAGAAATCCAAAAAACGAAATGAGAGATATTCCATGTTTATGGATGGGAAGCCTTGTCAAAATGTCAGTTCTTCCCAAGCTGATCCATAGATTCAACTCAATCTCAGTAAGCTATTTTGTGGTCATTGACAAACTGATGGTAAAGTTTATATGGAGAGGCAGAAGACCCAGAATAGCCAGTACAGTATTAAAGAACAATGGAGGTCGGCGCTGTGGCTCAATAGGCTAATCCTCCACCTTGCGGCGCCAGCACACTGGGTTCTAGTCCCGGTCGGGGCACCGGATTCTGTCCCGGTTGCCCCTCTTCCAGGCCAGCTCTCTGCTGTGGCCTGGGAGTGCAGTGGAGGATGGCCCAAGTGCTTGGGCCCTGCACCGCATGGGAGACCAGGAGAAGCACCTGGCTCTTGGCTTCGGATCAGGCAGCGCGCCGGCCACGGCGGCTATTGGAGGGTGAAACAATGGCAAAAGGAAGACCTCTCTCTCTGTCTCTCTCTCTCACTGTCCATTCTGCCTGTCAATAAATAAATAAATAAATAAATAAACAATGGAATCAGAGGACTGACATGACCCAACTTCCTGAGATGCCAGCTTTCCATATGGACTCCTATGGGACCCAGCTTCCCATTTGAGTCCTGGCTGCTCCACTTCCTGTCCAGCTCCCTGCTAATGTGCCTGGGAAAGTAGTGGAAGATGGCCCAAGTGCTTTAGCCCCTGCACCCATGTGCAAAACCTGGAAGAAGCTCCTGGCTCCTGGTTTCTGCGTGACCCAGTCCCACTGTCTGTCTCTTCCTCTGTGTAACTCTTTCAAATAAATAAATCTTAAAAAATCAATCGGACAGTACAAATGCTGGTGAGCATGTGGAACAACAGAATCTCATAATTGCTAGTAGGAATGCAAAATGGTACATTCACTTTGGAAGACAGTTTGACAACAGGTGTTAGAAACTCAGGTCCACACAAAACCCTGTACGTAGGTATTCATAGCAGGTTTATTCATAATTTCAAAAACACAGAAGTAGGTAAGATGTCCTTCAGCAGATGAGTGGACAAACAAATGGGTTATTATTCCATGCCACAAAGAAATCAGTAATCAAGCATAATATTAAGTGAAAGAAGCCAGTCTGAAAAGGCTAAACATGAGATAATTCTGTTCAACTTTCTGGATAAAGAAAATGCTATGAAGATGGTCTTAGCCAGGAACTCATAAAGACAGAGATGCATATATAGTCATAGAGGTTTTTAGGAGGGGAGTGAAACTATTCTGTATGACACTACAGTGTTGAATACATGTTAGTATACATTTTTCAAAACCCATTTAATATATACCACAAAGGGTTAAACCTAATAAAATCTATGAGTTTGGGGTAATAATGATGTCTATGCACATTCTCTGATCCATGGAAACACAGCATTCTGGTATAGGATGCTAATAATCATGAAAGCTGTGTCCATGCATTGCTAGGGGAGAAGGGAGTACTTCCTACTAGATTATGCTGAGAACATGGACTGAAAAATAAGTTGTTTTTAAAATACAGGCTACAAACCATAACAGACATATCTGAACCTTGAACTTTAAGTGTATATTACTAAGTGAAAAACCAAGTCTTAACAGGCTGCATAATTCCAAGTACATGACTTTCTAGAAAAGGAAAAAGTATCACAGGGGTGGCAGAGGCATCAATGATTAATTAGGGCCCAGAGGGATCAGTGAGGGTTGAAGGGGTGAATCACAGTGGATTTTTAGGGTTGTAAGATACTGTGTACAGTATACTGTACACACATTACACATTTGTCAAAATCCATAGTGCATTATGGCACAGTGAGTGAAGCTTAATATTGGAAAATCATTTTTTTTATTTTTTTAACTTTTATTTAATGAATATAAATTTCCAAAGTACAGAATATGGATTACAATGGCTTCCCCCCCCCATAACGTCCCTCCCACCCGCAGCCCTCCCCTTTCCCACTCCCTCTCCCCTTCCATTCACATCAAGATTCATTTTCAATTATCTTTATATACAGAAGATCAGTTTAGCATACATTAAGTAAAGATTTCAACAGTTTGCTCCCACACAGAAACATAAAGTGAAAAATACTGTATGAGTACTAGTTATAGCATTAAATCTCAATGTACAGCACACTAAGGACAGAGATCCTACATGAGGAGTAAGTGCACAGTGACTCCTGTTGTTGACTTAACAAATTGACACTCTTGTTTATGGCATCAGTAATCACCCTAGGCTCTTGTCATGAGCTGCCAAGGCTATGGAAGCCCCCTGAGTTCACCAACCCTGATCATATTTAAACAAGGCCATGGTCAAAGGGGAAGTTCTCTCCTCCCTTCAGAGAAAGGTACCTCCTTCTTTGAAGACCCGTTCTTTCCACTGGGATCTCACTCGTGGAGATCTTTCATTTAGGGTTTTTTTTTCCCCCAGAGTGTCTTGGCTTTCCATGCCTGAAATACTCTCATGGGCTTTTCAGTGAGATCCACATGCCTTAAGGGCTGATTCTGAGGCCAGAGTGCTGTTTAGGACATCTGCCATTCTATGGGTCTGCTGTGTATCTCACTTCCCATGTTGGATCATTCTCTCCCTTTTTTATTCTATCAGCTAGTATTTGCAGACACTAGTCTTGTTTATGTGCTCCCTTTGGTTCTTAGTCCTATCATTATGATCAATTGTGAACAGAAATTGATCACTGGGACTAGGGAGATGGCATTGGTACATGCCACCTTGATGGGATTGAATTGGAATCCCCTGGTATGTTTCTAACTCTACCGTTTGAGGTAAGTCAGCTTGAGCATGTCCCGAATTGCACATCTCTTCCCTCTCTTATTCCCACTCTTATATTTAACAGCGATCACTTTTCAGTTAAGTTTCAGCACTTAAGAATAATTGTGTATTGATTACAGAAATGTTTACAGGGACATGTGTTTACACAGGTAAGTACACGTGTATTTAACTCCTAACTTGGTCAGCCAAGAGTTCCTAGGAACAACAATGCCAAGGAACAAGCATAACTAGCTTAGGTTCACAGGATCATCCTCCAATCAAAGGTCCCAGCTGCTAATGGATGGACTTATTCTAGAGCTGGCTCAGGAAATAGGTGAGAGTGGTGACAGAGAGTAAAGATGTGCTAACAAGCTAACAAGCAAAAAAAAAAAAAAAAAAAAAAAACTGAAGAATCATAGTGATGAGGTCATGCCAAAGGACAGATGAGTCAACCGGAAGAGCTCCCGATGGCCAAAACAAAATAAAGCAGGACTGGATTGCAACCCAAAATGTGAAACAAATATCCATGAGACCACACTTGTATTAATGATTAAGTACATAAATTAGTGGGGAAAAGATAATAAGAATTATAATAAATTATCCTCCCTTGGAGAATAATTCCCAATAATTTGTATTCAGCCATCAAGGAAGGGGAGCATAAATTCCCACGCCTTACATGTAGGCTCCACACAGGAACTTCTTTCCAAAGAGTTTAGTAAGAAAAAGTGGATAGGGAGGCGACATGAAGAATAACTTTCAGTAGAGAAATGTGACATGCACCCCTTAACCTAAGAGACCAAAGCCAACATCAACAGTGACAAATCACATTGTATGCAACCTTGATACCATGTGATAGAAACAGCAGCTTATCTCTGTGGACTTCATCCCAATAATCCATACTTTGTATAATCATCAGACAGACATCAGACAAATTCCAATAGAGAAGCATCTTACGAAGCATTTCATCAATACCCCCTTGAAACTGTCAAGGTCATCAAAAAAAAGTATGAAAACCTATTTGGGGCCAGCACTGTGGCTTAGTGATCTAGGGTGCCAACTGTGGGGCTGGCATCCCATATAGGCACCTGTTCAGTTCGCAGCTGCTCCACACTAATGTTCTTAGGAAGGCAGTGGAAAATGGACCAAATTTTTGGACCCCTGCACCCACGTGGGAGACCCAGCAGATGCTCCTGGCTTCAGATGGGCCCAGCTTTGGCCATTGCAGCCATTTAGGGATTTGGGGAGTGAACCAGTGAGTGGAAGACTGACCTCCCCTCCCCCCTTTGTTTCCCTATCTGTAATTCTGCCTTTCAAATAAAATAATCTTAAAAAAAAAAAAAGAAAGAAAACCTACCAAAACATAATGTGACCCTAAAATGGAAAACAATGTTAGGTAAAACTAGGGATACTGAATAAAGTACTGAGAGCATTAAGGAAAACACACACACACACAAATCCAAAGACTTAAAGATTACTGGCATTTTAAGTTTATGCTAAAAGAATAACTTACATTCACCCAAACACCACTAAAGGGTGAAAAAATGCAGAACGGAATATTTGCAACACCATATTACACAGGGCTTCTGTGTAGAATATTTAAGAATTCCAACAAATCAGTAACAAAAAAAAAAAAAGAAGTCGACAGAAAAATGGGCAAAAAAGTTTGAACAAGCACATCACAAAAGGGAATATCTATATGGTCAATAAACATATAAAGAAAACTCCACCTATCTTGTCACTAGAGAAATGAAAATTAAAACCATAATGAGATACCTGCACATCGACCAGAATAAATAAAGTTAAAACAACTGAAAACACCAAGTATTGATGACAGCAAGTAATGGAAACTCTTACACATTACTAATGTAAATACAATGTGATTCAGTCAGTGAAAAACGGCGTGAAATTTTTGAGCAAAATGAAAAATACACATACCTAGCAACACCGCTCTTATATAAAACTCAACTCTAGAAAAATGTACACAAATGTACTCAAAGAGATATGTGCAGGAATGTACACCATGTTAGAAATAACGCAAATGCTCATCAATAAGATAACTTTAGTATTTATATATTACACATAATAGAATATCATGCACCAAAATATAATGCAAGATGTAAAGGAACCAATTGATTCCTTTTAATATGTAGCAACATTCAAATATAATGTTGGATAAAAGGAAGAAACCAGACACCCAAATACATATAATGTGATTCCATTCAAATGAAGTTCCCCAACTGGAGAACTATATTGTTTAGGAATGTGAGAAAACTATGACAACACATTAGTACATATCTTTAATAGAGGAGAGTTATAGTTAGAAAAGAGCACATCCCATAAGACATAAAAGCAAATTTAGTTTTCAATGAGTATATTAAAAAAATATTTTAAAACCAATAATGTATGCAAACTAAATCTAAGTAGAAGGCAAAGAAATTTAACAACAGACACCACAGAAATAAAAAGAATCATCAGAAATTACTACAAGGACCTGTATACCAGCAAACAGGGAAACCTATCAGAAATGGATATATTCCTGGACACATGCAACCTACCTAAATTGAACCATGAAGACACAGAAAACCTAAACAGACCCATAACTGAAACAGAAATTGAAACAGTAATAAAGGCCCTCCCAACAAAGAAAAGCCTAGGACCAGATGGATTCACTGCTGAATTCTACCAGACATTTAAAGAAGAATTAACTCCAATTCTTCTCAAACTATTCAGAACAATCGAAAAAGAGGGAGTCCTCCCAAATTCTTTCTACGAAGCCAGCATCACCTTAATTCCTAAGCTGGAGAAAGATGAAGCATTGAAAGAAAATTACAGATCAAAAACAAAGCTGGAGGCATCACAATACCAGATTTCAGGACATACTACAGGGCAGTTGTTATCAAAACAGCATGGTGCTGGTACAGAAACAGATGGATAGACCAATGGAACAGAATAGAAACACCAGAAATCAATCCAAACATCTATAGCCAACTTATATTTGATCAAGGATCCAAAACCAATCCCTGGAGTAAGGACAGTCTATTCAACAAATGGTGCTGGAAAAATTGGATTTCCACATGCAGAAGCATGAAGCAAGACCCCTACCTTACACCTTACACAAAAATCCACTCAACATGGATTAAAGACTTAAATCTATGACCCCGACACCATCAAATTATTAGAGAGCATTGGAAAAACCCTGCAAGATATAGGTACTGGTAAAGACTTCTTGGAAAAGACCCCAGAGGCACAGGCAGTCAAAGCCAAAATTAACATTTGGGATTGCATCAATTTGAGAAGTTGAAGTACTGCAAAAGAAACAGTCAGGAGAGTGAAGAGACAACCGACAGAATGGGAAAATATATTTGCAAACTCTGCAACAGATAAAGGGTTAATAACCAGAATCTACAAAGAAATCAAGAAACTCCTCAACATCAAAACAAACAACCCACTTAAGAGATGGGCCAAGGATGTAAGTAGACATTTTTCGAAAGAGGAAATCCAAATGGCCAACAGGCACATGAAAAAATGTTCAAGGTCGCTAGCAATCAGGGAAATGCAAATCAAAACCTCAATGAAGTTTCACCTCACCCCAGTTAGAATGGCTCACATTCAGAAATCTACCAACAACAGATGCTGGCGAGGATGTGGGGAAAAAGGGACACTAACCCACTGTTGGTGGGAATGCAAACTGGTCAAGCCACTATGGAAGTCAGTCTGGAGATTCCTCAGAAACCTGAATATAACCCTACCATTCAACCAAGCCATGCCACTCCTTGGAATTTACCCAAAGGAAATGAAATTGGCAAACAAACAAGCTGTCTGCACATTAATGTTTATTGCAGCTCAATTCACAATAGCTAAGACCTGGAATCATCCCAAATGCCCATCAACAGTAGACTGGATAAAAAAAATTATGGGACATATACTCTGTAGAATACTACACAGCAGTCAAAAACAATGAAATCAGGTCATTTGCAACAAAATGGAGGAATCTGGAAAACATCATGCTGAGTGAATTAAGTCAGTCCCAAAGGGACAAATATCATATGTTCTCCCTGATCAGTGACAACTAACCAAGCACAAAAAAGGAAACCTGTTGAAGTGAAAGGGACATTTTCACTGTAATTTAAATATAACTAAAAAGTGATCCCTGTTAAATATAAGAGTGGGAATAAGAGAGGGAGGAGATGTACAATTTGGGACATGCTCAATCAGACTTGCCCCAAATGGCAGAGTTAGAAATGTGCCAGGGGATTCCAACATAATCTCATCAAGGTGGCATGTACCAATGCCATCTCACTAGTCCAAGTGATCAATCTCAGTTCACAATTGATCACACTGATAGGTCTAAGAGTCAAAGGGATCACACCAACAAGACTAGTGTCTGCTAATACTAACTGATAGAATAAAAAAGAGAGAGAACGATCCAACATGGGAAGCAGAATATACAGCAAACTCATAGAATGGCAGATGTCCTAAACAGCACTCTGGTCTCAGAATCAGCCCTTAAGGCATGCAGATCTGGTGAAGAGCCCATGAGAGTATTTTAGGCATGGAAAGCCAAGACACCCTGGGGGAAAAAAAAAAACCTAAATGAAAGATCTCTGCGAGTGAGATGCCAGTAGAAAGAAACGGGCCATCAAAGAAGGAGGTACTTTCTCTGAAGGGAGGAGAGAACTTCCATTTTGACTATGACCTTGTCTAACTAAGATTGAAGTCGACAAACTCAAAAGGCTTCCATAGCCTTGGCAACTCATGACTAGAACCTAGGGAGATTACTGACGCCATAAACAAGAGTGTCAAATTGTTAAGTCAACAACAGGAGTCACTGTGTACTTACTCCTGATGTAGGATCTCTGTCTTTAATGTATTGTCCAATGTGAATTAATGCTATAACTAGTACTGAAACAGTATTTTACACTTTATGTTCTGTGTGGGGGCAAATTGATGAAATCTTTACTTAATATACACTAAATCGATCTTCTGTATATAAAGATAATTGAAAATGAATCTTGCTATGAATGGAATGGGAGAGGGAGTGGGAGATGTGAGGGTTTCAGGTGGGAGGGAAGTTATGGGGGGGGAGCCATTGTAATCCATAAACTGTACTTTGGAAATTTATGTTTACTAAATAAAAGTTTAAAAAAAGAAAGAAATCATTTTGCTTTAATAAAAAAAATAATGTAAGCAAACTAAATCTAAGTAGCAGGAAAAGAATAGCAGTGTAGAAACCAATGCAGAAAACAAAAAGAGAAATCAATATAACAAGAAGTCAGTTTTTTTGAAAAAGAGCAAAAGTGTCAAATCTTTAGGTAGACTAAGAAAACAAACCATGGATCATAAAAATAATGAAAGAGAAACATTATCAATCCATTAAATACATCAGATATTAAGAGGATAATAAAGAAATTTTATGAACTACATAACAATTTAGATTATTTGGGTAAGCTGGATAAATTTCTAAATGAAACCACATTGCCAGAACTGAGTCCTGAAGAAACAGAAAACCTGAATAAACCTACACTAGGTAAAGAGATTGAAATAGCAATTAAAAATCTTTCCACACCAAAACTCCAGACCCAGATGGCTTTACTGCTGAGTTCTAGCAAATATCTAGAGATGAAATAATGTAGATGATCTACAAACTCTCAGAAACCAAGTGGGGCGTATTCAAGAAATGCCAGGTTGTTTTAATATTTGTAAGTCAATTAATGTAATATACAATGGTACTATAATAAGAAATAACCACATGATAGTCTCAAAAGATGACGAAGAATATTCCATACCATTTTGTGGCTTCAAAGCACCTTACAGGCCAAGGATACAAAGAAATTTCTTGAATCTAATCAAGGGAACCTATGAAAAATCCCACAGATGATGTCACATTTAATGGCAAAAGAATTCAACAGCAAGCAAGGATGCCTGCTTGCACCTCTTCAACATTTCACTCAAGGTCCAGGTCAGGAAACTTAGACCGAATAACTCAATCAGAATCATCAAGAGCAGAAAGGCAGAGTACAACTGTTTAAAAACAACATGACCTTGTTTAGAGAAAAATCCTAAGATATTCTCTAAAGGGGTTCCAGAGCTAATAGACAAGTTCAACAAAGTTGCATGTATAAAAATCAATATGCAAAAAATCGGTTGCATTTCTATAGGAATAATTCAAGGAATAATTCAAAAATAGATTAAAGTAATTCAGAATGTCATCAAAATGAATAAACACTAAGGAATAAATTTAACAGAACTAGTACATGATTTGTTCAGTGAAAATTACGAAACACTGTTGAAAGAAATCAAAGATCAAAATTAAGTGAAAGACATCTGTAGGGAAAACTTTTTGCCACCCTTAGCTTATGAGAAAGGACATTCTCTACCCTGGGAGTGGCCACTGGGCCAGGCTTCCTCCCCAAATGGCCACAATGGCAGGAGCTGGGCCAGTCAAAAGCCAAGAGCTTCTTCCAGGTCTCTCACATGGGTATAGGGGCCCAAGCACCTGGTCTAGCCTCCACTGTATTCCCAGGTGCATTGGTTCAGAAGTGGAGCAGCTGGGATTTGAATTGGCTTTATCTGCCACACCACAGCATCAGCCCCCTGCCTGGCTATTTTGACAATGAACCAGTTATGCTTGTTAACTCATGTACAAAGCCAGGACTTGAATCAGCACTCCAATATGGGATGACAGTGTCACTAGCCATGGCTCAACCCATGGCACAACAATGCTGGCCCCTACATGAACTCCTTGAAGACCACTTAGAGAGCATTAAATGAATTTTTAAACAGCCCAAATCTCTTATTAACAAATTTCCTGCCCCACATAACCTCCAGCAGGTTTATTCTTCCCTCTGTCCTAGCCAGGCATAGATTTTGCTGTTGTTATACACACCTGTTAGTTTACTAGTTTTCTTCCCACATGCTGTTTCCTGTGTAGGTGTGTCCTTCCTCTACCTACCTGGTCATTAAATGCTGTAGTTCCTCAGAGTACAATTGTTCCTAACCTCCCTTCATCAGACATTTTTCCTTAATCCATTCACTTGGCTTCAATTATCTACTTGACATAAATGACTCTCCAACACCTAAGACAGATCTTCAAGAAGTTCATAGATGGGGCTGGCACGGTGGCGCATTAGGTTAATCTTCCGCCTGTGGTGCTGGCAACCCATATGGGCGCCAGTTCTAGTCCCAGTTGCTCTTCTTCCATTCCAGCTCTCTGCTATGGCCTGGGATAGCAGTAGAAGATGGCCCAAGTGCTTGGGCCCCTGCACCTGCATGGGAGACCAGGAAGAAGCACCTGGCTCCTGGCTTTAGATTGGCGCAGCTCCATCCATTGCAGACAATTGGGGAGTGAACCAACGGAAAGAAGACATTTCTCTCTCTCACTGTCTGTAATTCTGTCTGTCAAATAAATAAATAAAATATTTTTTTAAAAAAGTTCATAGAAAAGCACAGTATTGGATTTCAATTTTTTTGCACCAAAATAAACCTACCTTTTAATTCCATTTTTCCACTAAATTTTTTAAGTACCCACATCCAAGTGTAACCTAAGCCATCAAGCCAGACCTATTTAGCTAACTTCTTTTTGCATGTAGCTATTTGAATATTCTACGGACCCCAGCATGTCAAAAGTAAACTCAGCACATCTTGCCCATTTCAAAAGTTCAGATGTCCACCATGATAACCTGTCATGTCTGGCCCCTCCCTTTATCTCTCTACCCATATCAAGTCAAATCCACCTTACCTCTCACTTCTATTTCACAATCATTCTCTTTCACCTCCTGGGCCACTGTCCCCTGCAATCACTCTTTCTCTTGTCTGATTTTCCCACTATGGCCAGGATAATCTATCATGTAAGTTTTGTTTTGTTTTGTTTTGTTTTGTTTTGTTTTGTTTTGTTTTGTTTTGTTTTTGACAGGCAGAATTAGACAGTGAGAGAGAGAGAGACAGAGAGAAAGGTCTTCCCTCTATTGGTTCACCCCCAAAATGGCTGCTACAGCCGGCACACTGCGCCAATTGGAAGCCAGGAGCCAGGTGCTTCATCCTGGTCTCCCATGGGGTGCAGGGCCCAAGCACTTGGGCCATCCTCCACTACACTCCCGAGCCACAGCAGAGTGCTGGACTGGAAAAGGGGCAACCGGGACAGAATCCAGCACCTGACCTGTCCGTGAATGTCTCCAGGTAAAGTCGCTCAGATCTGCAGGCTGCCATTTGATCCTGGTTCCCAAAGCAGGAATGGTCTTGGGCAGCATACTCTATAGCTCAACCTTCCCGGGCATCGGGTACAACTGAGCTAAGACACAATATTATTCTCAGTCTCACTCAAGGTATTAATATTGGATTCTCTTCATTACATAATTCATAATTTGTCCATTTTCTTTTTACCTTCAACTACTATTTTTTTTTATTTACAAACTTTCCCACTCTTGGAAGCTGTATTAGGTTTTGCCGCTGTTGGTCTGGACTGTAGGCAGCAATCAGCAATGCCTCCCCTTCCCACTCTCATTCTCATAGGGTAAGAATGCACAGGCACAGAGCTACCGGCTATTTTTACCATCAGCTGTCATCATTGTTAACCCCAATCTCTCCAGATGGGCAGAAGGTACAAGGCACCTCAATGAAGCCTTCAGGATCCTGACATAAGGTTTTAAATCATAGCCACAGTTTCTTGCTTGGGAATCTTCTGTGCTTTTGGCACTTGTCATTGTGGCCTTGGTCCTAAGATCACTACATCAGGTAGGAGGTAAAAACTGAGATGGCACAGGGAAGAAATTTCATGACATTAAAAGTTGTTACTCCTCTAATGGGGAAGAATCAATCGCATAATCATATCAGCATCCTTCCTCACCCCCTCCTCTGGAGATCCACCAAGAATACAAGAATGAGTGGAGATGCTCCTTCAGTCCTGCTGTGCTGAGTGTGAACACACTCTTGTGAAGTCAGTGAACCAGCCCTTCAACTCTGTGTTTTCCCCATTGTAGACAGCCAACGTTATGAGTTCCACTTCTCTTTCAAACTTAGTCCACGGAGGATATCTTTCTGTCTATTGTACATTAGATCTGTACCATGTGTGCCTCCATCTCAAGAAATATCATTCCACCATCCAGATCCATGCAATATCTCCTGTTCTGGATTTTCTATGGCACTCTGATCATTTGCATCTTCCATGGGTAAGTAAAGCCCGATGCAGAATTGTTATCTATCAGTATCTTTATCAAAACCCATTTGTAACCCCCTGGGCCTACTAGAATCAGTCTCCTTTGCCACTTACATTCAGGGCCTTCCAGTAGGGAATCTGCCCTGTAGCTATCAGCAGTCTCCCTTTTGCTGGCAAACAAAACAGTTCTTAATGACACCTTGTGCTCAAGAGAGCACAAAAGGAACATGTCTAGATTCAGCCCACGTCTGCATTGCTACCGTTCACCCCCATCCACTCACTGCATGGACTGAGACAGCCACCTTAACCAAGCACGTGGGAGTAGCTGCTCTTAGATTCCAGTCACCTTCAGACCCTGGAAGGCCTTTCTACCAATGGGAAAGAACATGTCCTAATGCACCCTTCAAATCTCCAACGCACCATACCCAACAAGGGCATCCCTTTACATGGCCAGGTTTCCTTTGTCTTTCTACCTATGTTGTCACTCCCTTTGTTAATAGCAAGGGACCCCCAAAATCAGATCCTTTGTCCACTAGGTGTCATGAAGCCAATAACAAAACCAAAGTTGAGCATCAACTACACACACTTTAGTCATTGGGGCAAGAGAACAGAGGAGCAGGAGCCTAGCTAGCAAATCCCCTCCTTAGTCTGCTTTAGGTTAAGGAGTCACACGTCAGGCAAGAGGAACTGGGAGGAGGTATGCTAATAAGCAGGATTATTCAGTTATTCATAGTTTTCTGGGAAAGGGGCAATGTAATTCTCCCAAGAACTATATTCTTTTTGTTCTTTTATGATCTCCCTTGCTGTTTGTCAGGTCCATTGTCAACCCTCCCCTCATGGGAGTGATTTATTAGCATGGAAATGAGATTATAATGACATCTGGGCTGTGTTTCAGGCCAAGTTCTCTGCCTTTTTGTATCTCACCTATTCAAACCTGAGTTGGAACTCTCGTCCTTAAGCCTTCCTGTTCTCAGAGAAAATTAATCTTAGGGTTGGAGCAGAAACTTAACCAGGCTGGTCCAGGCACCACCCTCAGCAACGCTATTCGTAACTAACTGCTCATGAGTCTGTGAAAACCCAAAGAGGCTTCACCATTACTCAGTCCTTCAGCACGCAGTTCTGCCCAGTGAATAGGGCAAAACCAAGTATGCTCCATCAGAGCTGAGTCATCCTTATACACAGTATGCTGCTCAGCTACCTTCAAATTTTCCTCCACATTCCCAGGTCTTTGTCAGTAGGTGAGGGTATGGCACAGTCCAGGTTCTCCCCTTATGGTTCCAGAGTTAGCCCTAAGGGGAAAGAGGCCTTCTGCTTATGTGTATCACCTTGGGTTTCCCAGGCAGTGATGTGGATAACCAGGTTTAGGTCTGCATGAGCTGGAAGTTGCTGCAAGACACCATAAGTAATTCTGTCCTCCTACTTGTCAAAATGTCCTATTTCCTGGGATGTCCCTGCTTTATCTGGGACACAAGGGGGGACTCCATAAAAATATGGATGTTAAGCTCCATGTGGAACTTGTATATAACTCCAAAGTGGCTTCATACTTACAAAGACCCCACCACCTACCCCATAAAAGAGGACAACCAGGTGGAACACTCTCTCTCTTTTGCTGTGAACATGGCTGGAGGTGCTGACCAGCTGCCATTTCTTTCTCCCTTATCCCCATACCTCGTGCCCTTTGGACAATCCTCTAATCCACTGATAAATGACATTTCTCTTTGTAGGGTAACCCACACTCACATGTGTATGTGTGTTCACTTTCTCACCTTTTAAATACATTTTATCACTTTGTGCACCTTACACATGTCTACACTTAGAATGCTTGTCTTTGTGTGAGACATAAAGCTGCCACCTGCAGTGCCGGCATCCCATATGGATGCCAGTTCGAGTCCCAACTGCTTCACTTCTGATCCAGCTCTTTGCTATGGTCTGGGAAAGCAGTAGAAGATGGCCCAAGTCCCTGAGTGCCTGCACCCACATGGGAGACTTGGAAGAAGCTCCTGACTCCTGGCTTTGGATTGGCACAACTCCAGCCATTGCAGTCATTTGGGGAGTGAACCAGTGGATGGACCTCTCTCTCTCTCTGGCTCTACCTCTCTCTGTAAGTCTTTCAAATAAATAAAATAAATCTTAGAAAATGATGAACACATCCTTGCTTACATCAGTAGCAAGCTCTTTTAAGAACCATTTATGCACAACTGCAGCAGCCAAGAGCCAGGGCAGGTGGTAGCTTAGAGACAGGTGAGAGCGGACTGTAGCAACCTGTGGTGATAGAGCTGGAGGAAGAGTGTGGCATGAGTCTGGATTAGAGCCCTGGGAGCCAGCAGCTGCTAGTGGTTGCCCATGGACCCAGTGGCAGTGACAGGGCATGTTTATCTCACCCAAACTTCCCTGCTGCCCAACTGAGGAAGGGTGGACACCATTTTGGGTTGCCCTGCTGAAGACTTCGTGCACATGCACAGCAACTGGCCGAGACAGGACACCATCTTCTTGGCAGTACTGGTGACAGTGGTGGAGACAGCACAATGTTCACAGTGGCTCTTGTGTATGTGTGTGAGCCAGAGATTCTAGCAGATGGAACAACCGCAGTCCCCACTGACTTTGAATCTGGCTGGGAGGTGGCTAGGCAACCACATAGGCCAGTGAGGTGCCCGCAGCCTCCCAGGATCAAGATGCCTAGGTGGAACTATATCGGGGAGCATCTGCCTCTCTGTTGACCGGACAGACTGACAGGGCAGAGAGAAACCTCAGCGCCCAGCAACTGTGGGAACCTTGTGTGCTGAGACCATGGAGACTTGATGGTTACATGAGAAGCTGTGGGGTGTAACAGTCTCTGGGCAATCATTGGGTGTGGCTCCACAAGCTCAGAGCTACTTTGTCATTGTGATAGAAACTGCGCTCACGGTTAAGACTTCACATTTGTGCAGTTCTTTATGGTGGTATGGAACACACTGAGGGATAATACCTGGGCATTGAGATCTACCACACCCAACTTCCATGTTACCCTAGATACTCACCCCACCCTGGAGCATTGATCAGAGCTCCCTGGCTACACCCACCACATACCTCTTGGCAGTCACGGAAAGTGCAGACATTCCATAAAGGCATAGCTCAAAGATAAAAGCCACTGGAGGAAAAAATAAAACTCCACAAATACCTAAAAACACACACAGAAATTCAAGAAATAATAAGGAAGACACCATGACCCCACCCTCAAAGGAACACAACATTTCAATATTAGAATAAGAAGATGAAGAGATTGAGGAAATGTCAGAAATAAAATTTAAAAAATTAATCATAGGATCACTCAAAAGCAATCAAACAAACCCATGAACTAAAGAAAACCATACATGACATGAACAAAAATTTCTCCCGTGAAATTGAGATTTTAAAGAGAAATCAAAATGAAACTCCAGAAATGAATAATTCAATAGATCAAATAAAAAATGTGGTGGAAAGTCTTAACATCAGACTTGGTGAGGCAGAAGAATATCCAAATGAGAAGACAAATTTTTGGAAATCTTAGTCCAAAAAAAAATAGACAACTTTAAAAAAGTGTTGGAGATCTATGGGATACCATCAAATGACCCAACATACATGCCTTGGGAGTTTCCTGAGGTGTGGAAAGAGAATGGGCTAGAAGGACTGTTTAGTGATATAACTACAGAAAACTACCCCAATTTGGAGAAAGAAAAGGATGTCCAAATAGAAGAAGTACATAGAAATCATAACAGACATGACCAGAAAAGATCATCATGACACATTTTAGTCAAATTTTCAACAGTAAAACAAAATATTCTAAACTGTACACAAGAGAAATGCCAGTTTATTTTCAGCGAATCTCCAATTAAACTCACAGCTGACTTCTTATCAGAAACCTTACAGCTAGGAGAGAATGGCAGGATATATTCCAAGTCTTAAAAAGAAAAAATATGTCAACCCAGAATACTTGTAAAGCTCCCACTTATGAATGAAGGTGAAATAAAGACCTTCCATAAGAAACAGAAATTGGAAGAATTTGTCACCACTCACCCAGCCTTAGAAAAGATGCTTAAGGGTGTGTTACACACAGATACATGGTCATCACTATGAAAGAAGGTGAAGGCAGAAAATCTCCCAGTAAAAGTACAAGGGAAATCCAAAGTAAAAAATAGGAATATTTATGGGAAAATGGCAGGGCCAAGTCATTACTTATCAATAGTAACATTGAATGTAAATGGCCTCAACTCTCCATTTAAAAAATATAAACTGGCAGAGTGAATTAAAAAAAAATATAAACTGGCAGAGTGGATTAAAAAACAAAATCCATCTATTAACTGCCTATAAGAAACATATCTCAGGGATGGTGTGGTGGCGCAGTAGGTTAATCCTCCACCTGCGGTGCTGGCATCACATATGGGCACCGGGTTCTAGTCCCAGTTGCTCCTCTTCAGATCCAGCTCTCTGCTGCGGCCCGGGAGGGCAGTAGAGGATGGCCCAAGTGCTTGGGCCCCTGCACCCCCATGGGAGGAGGAAGCACCTGGCTCCTGGCTTTGGATCGGCACAGCGCCAGCCGTAGCGGCCATTTTGGGGGTGAACCAATGGAAGGAAGACCTTTCTCTCTGTGTGTCTCTCTCTCACTGTCTGTAACTCTACCTGTCAAATAAAAAAAAAAAGAAAAGAAACACATCTCACCACAAAAGATGTATGCAGACTGAAAGTCAAAGGATAGAACAAGATATTCCATGCTAACAGAAACCAAAAAAGAGGTGGTACATCCATCCTAATATCAGACAAAACAGACTTTAACACAAAACCTATTAAAAGGGACAAAGCTGGCCAGCGCTGTGGTGTAGCAGGTAAAGCTGCTGACTGTACTGCTGGCATCCCATATGGGTGCCAGTTCGAGTCCCAGCTGTTTCACTTCCGACCCAGCTCTCTGCTATGGACTGGGAAAGCAGTAGAAAATGGCCGAAATCCTTGGGCCCCTGCACCCATGTGGGAGACCCAGAAGAAGCTCCTGGTTCCTGGCTTCAGATCAGCACAGCTCTGGCCATTGTGGCCATTTGGGGGAGTGAACCAGCTGATGGAAGACCTCTCTTTCTGCCTCTCTGTGTAACTCTACTTTCAAATAAATAAATAAATCTTAAATAAATGGACAAAGAAGGGCACTATGTAATGATTAACAGATCAGGAGACAGAGGTTTGAGACATTGCCCCATGCCAGCAAAGAGTACCTGGTCGCCCCATGTCAACAAGAAGTAGCTTTAAAGACAGATCATCGTCCCTCCACCCCGCTTGGATTTTTGGGACTAATGTAATCCCATACAACTCCTGCTTTATAAAAAACAAAAGGGAGGAATGTTAGTAAAATGGCACAGTCTTATCCATGGCGCTATCTACACCATCCTAGGCTCTAGCCCTCGCCACCATTGCTGGAAGCCAGGTGGCCACATGGCCCAACCACTGGTGTCAGCCCCACCCCCATCCTAATGGGATTCACTGCTTTCCCTGCCCGCCCCCAGCAAAGTTTTAAAAGGACCTGCTCCTGAGCATATGGCTCTATCTCTCTCTTCCTTTCTGTCTCCTGACCTCTGTCTCTGTCTTTTTCCTTTACACCCTCTTTCTCCTTCTTTGCCCCTTCCCTCCAGTCTGTTGGGTTTCCCCCAATAAACTCTTTCCCTTAAAAAAATGATTAAAAGATCAACTCAACAGGAAGATGTGACTATTATGAACATATATGCACCTAACTACAGGGCATCTGGCTATTTAAAAGAAATGTTAATGGATGTGAAGGGAGACATAGATTCCCATACAATAGTAATGAGGGACTTCAATACTCCACTTTCAGCAATGGACAGATCAACCAGAGAGAAAATCACAAGGGAACAACAGTGTTAATTGACACTATAGACCAAATGGACCTAACAGATATCTACAGAATTTTTCATCCTACAGCTGCAGAATACACATTTTACTCACCAGTACATGGAGCTTTCTCTAGGATAGACCACATTCAAGAAAAGTCAAAAAAATCAAAATTATACCATGCATTTTCTCTTACCACAAAGGAATGAAGCCAGAAAACAACAACTCAAGAATCTCTAGGACATATGCAAACACATGGAGACTGGACAACATGCTCTTGAAGGAAGAAATCAAAAGAGAAGTCAAAGTTTCTGAAAACGAATGAGACAATACAACTTATCAAAACTTACGGGATACAGCAAAAGCAGTGTTAAGAGGAAAGTTTATAGCAATCAGTGCCTACATCAAGAAATTAGAAATGTACCAAAAAAGACAGCTATCAATGCATCAAGGACTTAGAAAAACAGCAGCAAGCCAAAACCAAAACTAGAAGGAGAAAAGAAAGAATTAGAGAAGAAATAAAATTGAAACAAAAATACAAAAATGAATGAAGAGCTGGTTTTTTTGAAAAAACAAACAAAATTGACACACCATTTACCCAACTAACCAAAAGAAAGAGGGAGAAGACCTAAATCAATAAAATTAGAGATGCAAAAGGAAATGTAACAACAGACAATGTAGAAATAAAAAGAATCATCAGAAATTACTACAAAGAGCTGTATGTCAACAAACCAGGAAACCTAGAAGAAATGGATAGATTCTTAAAAACATACAATCTACCAAAATTGAGTCAAGAAGACATAGAAAACCTAAATAGACCAATAACCAAGACAGAAACTGAATCAGTAATAAAGACTTCCAATCAAAGAAAAGCCCAGGACTGGACAACTTCACTGCTGAATTCTACCAGTCTTTTAAGAAAGAATACGTCTAATTATTCTTAAGCTATTCAAAACACTTGAAAAGCAAGGGATCCTCCCAATCTCCTTCTCTGAAGCCTGCACCACCTTAATTCCTAAGCCAGAAAAAGATACAACAGAGAAAGAGAACTACAGACCAATTTCCCTTGTAAACATAGATGTAAAAATCCTCAACAAATATTAGCTAATTGAATCCAACAACACATCAGAAAGATCATTCATCAAGACCAGGTAGAATTTATCCCTGGTATACAGGGATGGTTCAACATTCACAAATCAATGTGATACATCACATTAGCAAACTGAAGAACAAAAATCATATTATTATCTCAGTAAATGCTGAGAAAATATTTGATAAAATACTTTCATGATGAAAACCTTAAGCAAAATGGGTATAGAAGGAAAATTCCTCAACACAATAAAGGCAATTCATGAGAAATCATGGCCAGCATCCTATTGAATGGGGAAAAGCTGGAAGCACTCCTCCTAAGATCTGGAACCAGACAAAGATGCTCGCTCTCACGACTGCTGTTCAATACAGTCCTGGAAGTTTAAGCAGAGCCATCAGGCAAGAAAGAGAAATCAAAGGGATACAAATTGGAAAGGAAAAATTAATCTATCCCTATTTGCGATGACATGATTCTATATATAGAAGATCAAAAGCCTCCACTGAGAGACTATTGGAACTTATAAGAGTTTGGTAAAGTGGCAGCATATAAAGTCATCACGGAAAAATAAATAGCCTTTGTATACATAATGTCATGACTAAGAACTTTTCAGATCAGTCCCATTCACATAGCTCCAAAGAGAATTAAATACCTTGGAATAAATTGAACCAAGGTTGACAGAGATCACACAATGAAAATTACACAACACTAAAGAAATAGAAGATATTTAAAAATCAAAAAATCTTCCGTGTTCATGGATTGGAATACTTAGTATCATCAAAATGTCCATACTTCTGAAGGCAATTTACAGATTCAATGCAATACCAAAATACCAATGACGTTCTTAGCATCATTTTTTCTAGGTCTGTGAACACTCATATGGAAACACAAGAGACCCTGAATAGCTAAAGCAATCTTATATAACAAAAGCAACACTGGAGGCATCACAATACCTGATTTCAAGACATACTACAGGGCAGTTACAATCAAAATGGCTTGGAACTGGCACAAAAAACAACACATAGCACAACGGAACAGAACAGAAACTCCAGAAATCAATCCACGTGTCTACAACCACCTTATCTCTGACAAGGGACCTAAAATCAATCCCTGGAGCAAGGACAGTCTCTTTAATAAATGGTGCTGGGAAAACTGGATTGCCACATGCTGAAGTGTGAAACTAGACCCTTACCCTCCATCACACAAAAATCCACTCAAAATGTATAAAGACCTAGAGAACATTGAAGAAACCCTGCAAGACATTGGCACAGGCAAATACTCTTGGAAAAGACTCCAGAAGCACAGGCAATCAAAGCCAAAATTGACAAACGGGATTACATCAAGCTGAGAAGCTTGTACTGCAAAAGAAACACTCAGCAAAGTGAAGAGGCAACCAATAGATTGGGAGAAAATATTTGTGAACAGTGCAACTGATAAAAGGTTAACATCCCAAATCTATAAAGAGCTCAAATAATTCAACAAAAAAACAAACAATCCAGTTAAGAAATGGGCAAAGGACCTGAACAGACATTTTTCAAGAGAGGAAATTCAGATGACCATCAGACACCTAAAAAAATGTTCGTGATTACTGGCCATCAAGGAAATGCAAATTAAAACCACAGTGAGGTTTCACCTCACTCCAGGTAGAATGGCTCACATACAGAAATCAACAAACAACAAATTCTGGCAAAGATGTGAAAAATGTACCATGATCCACTACTGGTGGGAATGTACACTGGTACAACCACTGTGGAAGACAGTATGGAGATACCTCAGAAACCTGAATATATAGACCTACCATGTGATACAGCCATCCCACTCCTGGGAATTTACCCAAACCAAAAGAAATCAGTATATGAAAAGTTATCTGTACCCCCATGTTAATTGCAGCAGAATTAACAATAGCTAAACTAAGGAATCAATCCGGATGTCCATCAACTGTTGCTTGGATAAAGAAATTAGGGTGTATACACATACACACACAAATGGAGTACTATTCAGCTGTAAAAAAAAAAAATAAACCCTGTCTTTTGCAACAAGATGGACACAACTGGAAACCATTATACTTAATGAAATAAGCCAATTCCCAAGACAGATATGGTCTCCCTGATCCAAGTGTAATAGAACACCTGAGATGTAATGTATTAGAGTGAACTAGACATTTTGAGATATGATGATTGTTTACAGTCCTTTTCAGTTTAGGAACAGTGTTTTTTTTCTCTTCATACTATTTGTTGAACTCTTTTACCAAGTGTAGGGTTAACTATATGATCATTAAGTAAACTGAAAATAGATTTTGTCTAAATTAAGAGTGAGAATGTGAGAGGGAAGAGGAAGCAGGATTGGAACACGGGTGGGAGGGAGGGTGTGGGGGAAGTGTCAGTATATTCCTAAATATGTATATATGAAATACGTGAAACTTGCATAACATAAATAAAATTTTAAAAAATAAGAATCATTTACATTCCCTACTCCACACTCCAAGTAGCCATAGCTGGGAGGCGCTCATAGGACTTTGCCATTAAATGTTTCTCAAAGAGCTATCCAAAAGAGAATTTATTCACACCACTCTCCAGCTTCTATTCCTTTCCAGAGATGATCACACACACTGAACCCCACCCAAACTCCACCCATTTATATATTCAGTTAGGGCACCACCCTACCCAATAAAGGGGAAACTGAACTGGGATGGGGCATAATTCTCATGAGGCTGCCCACATTCACTACTGAATGTGTACCATCTCTTCAATCCCTTGAAATAAATCCTACTCCCATTTTTACACATTATCTATGTCTCTGTGCAGGGGGAGACTTCTCCAATCTTACTTTGTTCACTGTCCCTGTTCACATGGAAATTCTTCTTCTATGTGAGACAAGAACCAGGATTGCCTTCATTGCCATAACAGCATGGTGCAGTGACTTGGACCCAACTCAAATCTGATTCAAACCAGCACTGATCACCTTGATGGAGGGGTGAGCAAGCTGACAATTTTTGCTTCTGCTGTTTGGAGAGACTCACTCTCCTCCATAACAACTCTCAAGAACACCAGGCCCCTGGTCCCTGTCAGTTAAAAACAGTTAATGCACCTGCCAATTTTAAGACTAGGGTCAGACTTGCTCTCTAGGGCTGGAGAAATTCCTTGGAACTGAGACTTCTAAGCCTCTCCACTCTCTTGGATCAGCCCTTTATGAGGGACTGGGAGAATACCCCGAGATGACTGGTGGATCCCGGGTGACACCCCACTGCTTGGTTGGACCCAGACTCCAACAGGCTGGAAGGTGTTGGACTGGGAAGCAACATTTCCTGCGGGGAGTGGAACTACTGAGACTGGACTCAGCTTGGAATAAAGCCATGGGTGCTAATTCCCCAGGGACTTCTTACTTTACCCAAGACTTGGGTGTTTATTACCTGCTCTTTTGGAGTCCCCGTGAGCTTTAAAACTAGAGGCTTCATCCTTTATACTTCTCGTCTCAACTCTGGGAATGTTGTTCCTGCCCAGCTCAGTTTCTTTTCACAGGGATTGGCCTGTGGCCCAAGGCTGGGTAAAGGTCTTAAAGCAATTGCAAAATTCAGGCCAGGGCAACATATGCTGGTGTTTTTCAAGGGCTCCTTGAGTGGACACCAAACCCAACATCCATTAGGATGCTGGACTGAGAACAGCACTCTGTTCTTCTGTGAAGACCAATCTGGTAGTGAGACTGGGTGCAGTCTGCAGTGAGGCCATGGGTTCCATACCTCAATGCCTCCTTACTTTACCCAAGACACTCAGGCAAGATCTCCATCTTTTTTTCTGCTTGCCATACTACACTGCAGCCTCTAGATGCTCTCCTTGTCCCATCACTTCTTACAAACTCAAATTCCTGGTCCCATTAGTTGCTATTTCCCTAAACATCTGGTTTTTTGCAGACCCAGGAAGCCTTTTCCTATAGACAACTCATTAAGTATATAACTCCTCTCGTGACCTGGACTTGTGCAGACAAGTCCTCCAGCATGTTCTCTGATATACTCCTCCTTTCTTCTCAAGTCTCTCCCTCTTTTGGGTCCACCTACATCAGGTTCTTTATCATTTTATAGTCCATACCTCAGAGATAACTCACTGGGTAGGATTTTCTAATACCCCTCCATACTCTTTTTATTTTTAAAAAAATATTTTATTTATTTATTTGACAGACAGAATTACAGACAGTGAGAGAAAGACAGAGAGAAAGGTCTTCCTTCTGTTGTTTCACTCCCCAAATGGCCGCGATGGATGGAGCTGTGCCAATCTGAAGCCAGGAGCCAGGTGCCACTTCCTGGTCTCCCATGCGGGTGCAGGGGCCCAAGCACTTGGGCCATCCTCCACTGCACTCCCAGGCCACAGCAGAGAGCTGGACTGGAAGAGGAGCAACCAGGACTAGAACCGGCGCCCATATGGGATGCCGGCACCGCAGGTGGAGGACCAACCTAGTGTGCCATGACACCGGCCCCCCTCTGTGCTCTTTTAACCCTGGTAGCCAGGACTGGTACCTTCCCTCCAAACTCTAGCTCAAAACATTGTCAAAGGCTCTTCTTATGAAGGCGCGTTGTTATAATCAACCCCAAAAGATATGACTCAAGGTTAAAAGACATAGACCAACCATTTCTCATCATGTAAGGAGGCAAAGCAATGGTATATATTTGATTGGGCAGAGGTGCATACCACAAATAAAGGGAACTGATCACTCCCTGTGTGTGGTCTGACAAACATATATCCCAAGTTACAAGTGTGGAAGGCTGAGAGAGCATGGGTAATATGTGCTAGTCACACCTGTACTGTCTTCCCTTCCCTATGGGCTTCGGTGCACATCTGAACACCACAGGCAGGGAGAAAGTTTGATATCTCAAACTCAGGAGAGAGAAAAGCGAAGGGATGCTTCTGTTTTCATCCTCTTGTTCCAGATGGAAAATAAACCATCCTTACTGCAAACACTCCCTTGGGGTACATCCTCAGACATCAGGTTTCCTTTGATTCCCAGAGCTTAAGAAAAAAAATGACTGATTTTTTGAACCATTGCCTGGGCTGGTTAAAAGCTAGAAAACAGAGAAATTTGGCCTAAGTGGGTTGAAGCCCTTATGTCCAGGCCTTCTTTGCACTAAGTTAATGACAGATTGCTCAAGGGCTACAGGAAAATCCCTCTGTCTTCTTAGAACATTTGGGGGAGACTTTAAAGATATATACTCCAATAGATCTTAACTCTATAGGACAGGTAATACGTGGAGGATCTCTGTGAGACCTCAGTGGAAAGAAAGGGCCATCAAAGAAGGATGTGCTCTTCTCTGACGGGAGGAGAGACATCCACTTGGCTTATGGCTGTGTCCAAATACCAATGGAGTCTATGGTCACAAAAGGCTTCCATAGCCTTGGCAGCCCATGGTCACTGACATCATAAATAAGAGTTAATTGTTAAAGGGACAACAGAAGTCACTGTGTACTTACTCCCCATATAGGACCTCTGTCCTTAATGAGTTGTACTATGAGAATCGACTGCAAATCTTGTTCTCAAACTGTACTATGTTGTGTGTGTGTGGGTGGGTGCAAGCTGTTGAAATCTATGCTTAACATGGAGTTGGTCCTCTGTATATAAATTCAAACTAAAATGAGAGATGTGGGGAGAGAATT
This sequence comes from Oryctolagus cuniculus, assembly GCF_964237555.1. Classification (NCBI taxonomy): domain Eukaryota; kingdom Metazoa; phylum Chordata; class Mammalia; order Lagomorpha; family Leporidae; genus Oryctolagus; species Oryctolagus cuniculus. The sequence goes on from NC_091436.1 coordinate 152,511,405, forward strand.
GGGGTGGAGGGTGGTATGGGGGAAAGAACCACTATATTACTAAAGTTGTATCTATGAAAAAAATGCATTCATTAAATAAATTTTTAAAATGACAGATAATTTTAAAAGACAGATTCCTACCCTAGTCTGCCCCAGACATTAAGGAAAAACTCCAAGGACTTGCAGTGCTACCTGAAAGCACCCCAGACAACCTCTGAAGGGGGACTCATGGTCTTTTATAACAGAGATCAGGCGGGAATCTCCAGCAGAGTGAATGGATAAGAGGGGTGTACCTCTGGTAACATCTCAGCCCCAGCAAGACCTCTGGGAACCTCCAAAGTGCTTTTGCTGCAAAGGCAGTGGAAACTTCATCAAGGATTGTTGACACAGATCCCCAGGGCCACGCACTATCTGCAGAGGAGATCATTGGAGATTTAGTGGCCCCCGAAAGGCCAAGAACTCTGGAGCCAGGCATTTTGCATAGATTTCCCACATGGACCCGAAGGGGCTGGGGCTATCCTTACATGCTCTGGTAACACATGAGATCAGCACCCAGTAGCCCTGGGTGATTCTCATAGTGAAGGAAACCTTGTAATCTCCCTCTTTTCTCATCTAACAACTGCAAAGGGCATCTCAGGATCCTCCCCCACTCCAAACCCACACACAAGTTATGTGTTTCACCCAACCTTTGAGATACATCTGGGGCCGGCGCCGCGGCTCACTAGGCTAATCCTCCGCCTTAAGGCGCCGGCACACCGGGTTCTAGTCCTGGTCGGGGTGCCGGATTCTGTCCCGGTTGCCCCTCTTTCAGGCCAGCTCTCTGCTGTGGCCCGGGAGTGCAGTGGAGGATGGCTCAAGTGCTTGGGCCCTGCACCCCATGGGAGACCAGGAGAAGTACCTGGCTCCTGCCATCGGATCAGCGCGGTGAGCCGGCCGCAGCACGCTGGCCATGGCGGCCATTGGAGGGTGAATCAACGGCAAAAAGGAAGACCTTTCTCTCTGTTTCTCTCTCTCACTGTCCACTCTGCCTGTCAAAAAGAAAAATTTTAAAAAAAAGAAAAGAGATATATCTGGAATGACATAATTCTTTTGGTCATACCACAAAGCCCAGCAGCTTTTCTAGGTGGAAACCTTCAGGCCCAAATGAAGACCACAGTTCATATAGGACCAGGGGAGACTGTATGCCTCCCTCTGACATAGACAACTACCCTAAAGTTTGGAGTGTCCAGGGAAAAGTTGGTCAGGCTATAACTGTTCAACCTGTCCAGATTCATCTTAAAGATTCATCCCCTTTTCCACAGCAGAGATAATATTCATTAAAGCCTAAGGTTTGAAAAGTCCTGGAGCCATAGTAGGCAACCCCAACTTACAGGGACTCTTAAAGCCATGCAATAGTCCCTGTGACATTCCAGTTCTAGGGGTTCAAGAGCCAAATGGAGAATGGAGATTAATACAGGATTCTCTGCCTCATTAATGAGGTGGTTGTGCCTATACATCTTGGGGTTCCCAATCTCTATACCCTGCTGTCTTGCTTACTGCTACTCTCCATATGTTCTAGCGCCATGAACTTAACTTCCCTACTGCCAAACCAAATGACCTTCTGTGCAGAAGGCTTGGTTCCCAGTAGAAGGTTTGGCCAAGGAACCATGGTCCTTTACTGAATCTTGACTTGGGTTAGTTTGCTTATTATCCTAGGCAAATTTTGGTCATATTCTCATTGTAATCTCTGACTTATGACTTTTTAAATTTCTCTAATTTGGAGTCAATGTAGCAAACTTTTTTGGAACCCTTTAACACTGGGGAACCAGTAGGATAAGTAGGATATTCTTTTGGTCCACTCCACTTTAAATCTGCTGTTTTAAAATCTATATTTTAACAGCAACAATTTTCATGTCATTCAGGTCCTTTTCTTACTGACCAACTAATGGTTTCCAACCTGCTGGGATGAGCCCCTGACTTATTTTTCTCCTAGTTTCACACCATCAATATTTTCTGAATTTATTACATTGCTTAATAACTGTTTAAAACTTTCCATCTTCTTGGAATGACTTTCCCCTGTGCTTTTCCTCATTTTCTCATTAATTAGCCTAATGTTTTTACTAGGGTCTATGAGACCCACAGGAGGCAGGAACAGAAATGCCAACATTGGGAAGGCTTCTCTGTAGCTCCAGTTCTAGGCAGAAGGTGCTCCCTTGATCACAGCTCTCAGCATCATGTGGATAACGGGCATGTGGAGCAGTGAGTCTACCAGTCAACACAGAGCTAGTCCCACAGGGCTTGCCTCCCAGCTGCTTCCTCTGGAACTCTCCATTTGTGGGGATATTGGGCCATTCCATCTTATTGAAATGAAAACACATCACAGCGTCTTATCTGGTCCACTAGACTGTGTCTCCCTCAGGAGTAGCTTGCTGTGTGTGTCTGAGTTCTGCATGGCCATCTATTGTTGTCCCATAGCGAGCTGTGGGTCTCTCATCAACTCAAACATCCTCCTGCTCTCTGCAGCACTTAAAACCAAATATACTGCTCCTAAGTTAGCTAATCTGAGAAACCATCCGACAGAGGGTTCCCTCAAGTCCTTGATGACACTCTACAAAACAAAACAGCTCCTTCACTCAACAGCCACTGGTTAATAGCTCCTTGGTTTTGAAACTGAACCCTAATGTAAGAACCTTAACTGCAGATGTAAGTTATCACCAGGTCCCAGGCCCAGTTTCCCTTCCTTAAGGTTTTTACAATTGCAACTCAACCTTACTAAGATTAACTCACTGAACTGAGTGATACAGCTATCAAAGGACCCATGAGGTCATTTGCTTCTCCAATAATTAACATCTTGATTGTCAGTATTATCTCAGGAGGCTTGTTTTGTGGGTAGAGAGGGTTGAAGAATTCCAGGCCTAGGGTGGAAATTAACACTACCTGCATGTATATCCCAGACTAAACCCAGTTTCCCATCATAAAGAACACATTAGTGCTGACCAATCACAGAAGGCCATGAGCGCCACAGGCTGATCAGGAACTTGGACATGGGTTGAACATACCTCACTCAGCCTCCACTTTTATCCCAAAGAGCCTTAACCCCTAAGAGGCACCTGGGAATGAAGTGAGAGCTGCCTTGCTGTGTGCTCTGAAATTAAAGCCTGCTTCCTTCCACCACTCCAAGGCAGTGATTGGCTGTCTGTGTATCAAGTGAGCGGGCCCTGTTTAGGGGGTTACACAGTAACTCCCCCGACCAGTTTTTGGGATTGTTCTATACCAGTTTTTCCCTCCTCCTGAGAACCATAGGTACGTTTTGTTATTCTTTCATGATTTTTCTCTTGAGGGTTGATGCTGATGTTGGTGGCCAAAGCTCCAATTCACTAAGATCCGAGCTTGGTCCAGTACCTATTTTAAAAATTTTACTCTATCTGTTACAATTACAGCAGCCAAAGGATTGAATATTCACTTTGACTTGATCAGCTTGCATTTCCTTGTGCATCCTGTGAACCAACTCCTTGGGAATTGGATCTATGCATCCCTAAATTCCATTGTAATTTCAACCTTCAGTAACTGACCCCACCCCAGCACAGCTCCGCACCATCGCTATCCAGGAATGGACCCTATTCATCACTCATTATAAACCCAGACCACAAGTGAGCAAGGCAAAGTCCAGAAAACCTTGTTTCATTGACATCAATTCTGTTAGAACAACAAACTCAGACTCAGTTTCTCCAACCACACATGCACAGCGTAGATCCCTTTGACACCATAGGTGTCATAATTCACCTCGGGTCTTTGGATCTTCAGTCTAAAATCTGTCATGTAAAAGTGGGATCAAATAAACTTGTTATGCTTTTCTCTTGGTAGCCTCCCTTGTAGTGTAGATTTGTCAGTCGTGATGTTTTATGATGCACAAGAAAGGGATCACTCTGGAGCCAGTGCTGTGATGTAGTTGTAAAGCCTCCACCTGCGATGCCAGCATCCCATAAGGGTTCTTGCCCTGGCTGCCCCACTTCCAATCCAGCTTCCTGCTAACAGCCTGGGAAAGAGCAGCAGGAGACTGCCTAAGTGTTTGGGCCTCTGTCACCTGCATGGGAGACCCGGATGAAGCTCCTGGCCCAGCACTGGCCAATGTGATTATCTGAGGAGTAAACTAGAGGATGGAAGATCTGTCTTCTCCCTCTGTAACTCTGACTTTCAAACAAACAAATCTTAAAAAAAAAAGATTAGGAGATCACCCTACAATTTTTTGTGAGCCAGTCAGGAGTGGTAAGATACCTAACTCACTCCAAAGCCTAGAGATGCTGGGAAAATAGCTCCTGAAATCCAGCCCCTACACGGTACCTCTGAAGTAGCTACTAGAGTCTATCTGGCCCTAGCCTCCCATAGTCTTGCAGGCTCCCTCCCTTACCATAAGGTTTTTTTGTCCAGCTTCAATGACTGCAAAGTAACCTCTATCACAAGACCCATGAGGTCACTAATGTCCTCTCCCATCTCGATGTTTGGTCTTGTCCTAAGATTTTTCCAGGAACCCCGGGCCCAGCAAGAAATAAACCACCACCTGGATGACTGGAAACCACTCTGCCATCATCAAAATTCCAAGAACATGACATCAGTGACCACAGGAGGGCTTGAGCACTGCACACAAGCTGAACTCTTACCTCTTGACCTCAACATCAACCTATAAGGATGTTTAATGCCAACTTCTTGAGGAGCTTGGGAATTAACCGATAGCTGTCCAAAATTTTTTGCTCTGTTCCTTGCAAATGATACAGAACAACTCCAAAACTTGTTGCAGGAGTTGCTCTATAAATGGGTCCGCTTGCCCAACATGCAGAAAACCAGTCACCGACACTGGGATGGTGGAAAAGAAATGTTTATTGCAATGCACACAGCAGCCAAGAGCCAGGAAGTTCTTTGGTTATTGCAAAACTTCCAGGCTTCCTGAGGCAATGAATCTTGTAATTCAAAGCTGGAGGATGGGGGTGCCTGCACAGTTCATATCTAGGTTTCTGGTGGGTTGGCAGTAGTCTCCCTCAATTTGCTGGCAATACTGTGTTCTTCATGACAGAAGAGTGGGCTCCAGTCAGTCTGGAGTCTACAAGCAAGTGAAATTATACTGCCTTAAGCCTAAAATTCTTTGAAAAGAAACCCTTAAAAATGGCCAGTATTTTGGCACAGCAAGTTAACTCACAACCTACAATGCTGGTATTCATGTGAGTGCCGGCTTCAGTGCCAGCTGCCTCACTTCTGATTCAGCTCCTTGGTACTGCACCCAGGAAAGCAATGGAAAATGGCTCAAATACTTGGATCCCTGCACCCATGTGGGAGATCCAAATGGAGTTACAGGACTCCTTGCTTTTGCCTAGTCCAGCCCCTGTCATTGTAGCCATATGGGGAGTAAGCTGATGGATGGAAGCTCCCTTGAACTCTGCACCCATGTGGGAGACCTGGAAGAAGCTCCTGGCTTCGGATTGACAATGTGGCCATCGGGGGAGTGAACCAGCAGATGGAAGACTTCTCTGTCTCCCTCTCTCCCACATCCTTCTCTGCAACTCTGCCTTTCCAAATAAACAATTTTTTAAAACAAAAGACTCTTAGACAAAATTGACCATCAGGAATTAATTTGTAGGGCCACTCACATGCCTCAATTCAGTGAATTAACTTTAGTAAGTGGTTTATTAGCAATCCAAGGAAGGGCAAAGATACCTTAAGCTAAGGCTGGGAGGTTGGATCCTGGTGATATCTAGCATTGGCATTCAAGGTACAACCACCTCTGTCTTCTACCACCCCAATGTTGGTGATTGCCTTGCTGCACTTCAAGCAAGTGGACTCAGTTTTGGGGTTTTACAACTCTCTTCTGACCAAGATTAGCTTTCCTGCATCTATGACTTTAGGTCTCAATCAAGAATGGAAGGTAAGAGTTTCTCTTTATCCTTTCCTTCCCAAATTCAAGTTAGCAGGAGAAAATCATCTGTTTGGATCGTGACTCTTATTTAAATTGGGTTTTACCCCTTTGTTGATCCTCCCTCTCCCATGGACTGCTACTGTTTTGCTGTTCAACCTCACAGGCTGTCTCTTTTCTGACAACGGGAATGACAGGTTATTGGGCCTCTGTGTGGAGGTGGCCAGCCCAAAGTTTGGGACCCCAGAATCTGGATGCAGAAATGATGGTTGCATCTCGCTTATGGTTAGCAAGTTTTCCCTTTTTTAGCCATGCTTAGGAGTAGTCCTCAATATGGAGAGTTTTAACTTTGCACCTCTTTGGAGAAGACTTGTGTCCTTGGTTAAGCCATAGAAAACTTACAAGTAGCTAAGAATCAGAACCAGTAGGTACCCTTGGTTTAAAAAAAATTGTTTTAGGAACAAACTAGTATAGAAATTCCTTTGCCACAAAAATGCAGTCTACAATCTAAAAGTTTTAAAATAAATCTGTAAAATCTGCTTCTGTTTGTGCATTTGTAAACATCTGCATATGTGTGTGCACCATAAATGTGTAACAGTGTATTACAATTTTTATTTTACTTATTTGAAGAAAACCAGAGTGAGGGGCCAGCACTGTGGCCTAGTCGGTTAAGCCTCCATCTTCAGTGACAGCATCTCATATGGGCACCAGTTCAAGTCCCTGCTGCTCCACTTCCAATTCAGCTCCCTGCTAATGGCCTGGGAAAGCAGTGGAAGATGGCCCAAGTGCTTGGGCCTGCACTCACATGAAAAACCTGGAGAAGCTCCTGGCTTTGGATTGACACAGCTCCAGCCATTGTGGCCATCTGAGGAGTGAACCAGTGGATGGAAGAACTCTTTTATGTACCTCTCAAATAAATAAATCTAAGAAAAGAAAAGAAAGAAAAAGAATGAAAGAACGGACAAAGGAACAAACATGCAGACATAGAGAGACAGAGACAGGTTGTTCAGTGTTTCATTCTCCAAAAGCCCCAAGAGCTGGGACTGGGCCAAGGTGCACTCAGGATTCAGAACTCCATCTCCCACTTGGGTGCCAGGGACCCAAGTGCTTGAGCCATCATCTGCACCCTCCCCGGAAGAACATTAACAGTGACGTGGGAAAGTTTAGGGAGATCATTTTAAGTTCATGAGCTGGAAGCCACACCTCCTTCACTCTGTGTTGCCATGATCATCTACCTGTCAATCAGGGGACCCCTCCCCAGGAAGTACCTCTTCTTACTTAGGATTTGGGGGTGGTACTGAGAAACCCAAGCCTGGATCAAGGCACAGCTATTTTAGACTAGGCCTCCATCTTGTAACTCGTGACTGACTGGGCCCTGAACCCTAAGTCAAAAGTTCCTGAAAAAGAAAAAAAATGTGCCAATAACTCCCCTTACAGTGAACTCCTCTAGCAACAGCCAATCAGCAGATAGCAGGAAAATACCTAAAGTTCCAGATGTCTCTTCAGGCAATCAAGGTGACTGATAACTTGACAAGCAACCTTGCAGTTTGGCACATACACCCTAGCAGCTCGGATCATATGTTTTAGCCAATCATTTTATTTTTGTTAAATTTTTATTTAACAAATATAAATTTCAAAAGTACAACTTTGGATTATAGCGGGTTTTCTCCCCATAACCTCCCTCCCACCCGCAACCATCCCATTCTTCATCAAGATTCATTTTTAATTATCTTTATATACAGAAGATCAACTTAGTTTATACTAAGTAAAGATTTCAACAGATTGCACCCACACAGACACACAAAGTATAAAGTACTGTTTGAAGACTAGTTTTACCATTAATTTGCATAGTACAACACATTAAAGACAGAGATCCTACATAGGGAGTAAGTGCACAGTGACTCCCGCTGTTGATTTAACAACTGACACTCTTATTATGATGTCAGTAATCACCCTAGGCTCTTGTCATGAGCTACCAAGGCTATGGAAGCCTCTTGAGTTCACCAACTCCAACCTTACTTAGACAAGGCCATAGTCAAAATGGAAGTTCTCTCCTCCCTTCAGAGAAAGGTACCTCTTTCTTTGATGGCCCATTCTTTCTGCTGGAATCTCACTCACAGAGATCTTTCATTTAGGTCATTTTTTTTTTTTTTGCCACAGTGCCTTGGTTTTCCATGCCTGAAAAACTCTCATGGGCTTTTTAGCTGGATCCGAATGACTTAAGGGCTGATTCTGTGGCCAGAGTGCTGTTTAGGATATCTGCCATTCTATGAGTCTGCTGTGTATCCTGCTTTGCATATTGAGTCATTCTCTCCTTTTTAATTCTATCAGTTAGTATTAGCAGACACTAGTCTTGTTTATGTGATCCCTTCAACACTTAATCCTATTTTTATGATCAATTATGAACTTAAACTGATCACTTTGACTAGTAAGATGGCATTTGTACATGCCACCTTAATGGGATTCATTTTAGCCAATCATTCTAAAAAGCATCAACCCCAAAGCCATCCAATCACCTTTACTAGGTCTGTTCCCGCCGCTGCATGCACTAATCATTTTTAAGAGATGTTTTATGAATTTCCCACAGAATGACAGGATTTGCTGAGTGATGCTAAAATGTATAAAATGTCTCTGAAAAACCGTATAAAAACCCTCTTAACTGAAGAGTTGGGGCTCTCAATTCAGATCTGCTGTGTTGGTGATGGTTGGGAGTCCAGGCTTGAGCGTGCAATGAAATTCTCATGTGTTTTACAGCAGCATCAGCTCCCTGGTGGTTTTTGGGGACAATCGAACCGGGCATAACAGTACCATGTACACATTTCCAGTTTTCTAAGCTTTTAAAAGCTCAGAAGAGCAGAAGTGTGCTCTCCGCTCCTCCTGAACTCAGAGCAGGGTGTGATACTTCCCTGTCTTTTGCCCATTCTCTCTTAATAAAGCCCTAATGGGCCTGTGTATTTTTCCTCACTTTGTAAGTAAAGTTTATCACACTGCATGCCATGTTTGCCTCTATTTAGAATTCTTCTCTAAGCAAAAGGCAAGAGCCTGGAAAATTAACTTAGGCCCAAACCCGGCCCCTAGAAGCAGGAAGCTGGAATCAGCAGCAGAGCTGAGGCTCAAGTCAAGGCATTCCAAGATGGGATGTGAGTGATCTTAATTACCACGCCAAATGCCTACCCCAGGAGCCACAACTTCTAAGATAACTGAAATTCAGCTCTCAGAATTCAAATATGTGGATTCTTTCCTCATTGTTTCTGTGCACGCTTAGGTGAGGGAGACCTCAAACACCCGAGTCAGACAGAAACTGGCAGAAGTGGCAACATAGTGCAGGGGAGAGGTGTAGCTCAGACATACAAGGGGTGTGAGAGCCAAAGCGAACAACTTATTGGTGGGTGTGACTTGGTGTCTGCAGCAGTCTTTAGGGTTCTTGGCACTATGCCTGGTTCAATTCCTCATCAAGGAATCAAATCCCATGTCATTTCCCCCTTAGATTTTATCATCTCAGCTCTAAGTGATACCAAAATCAATGCAGCCCCAGATTCAATTCATGGGTTATTTTGAACAGGTGTCCACACTTTCTCATAGGCTCAGCTGTTGTTGTAAAATCCTGTAGCAAATTTTTACGATTTGTTCCCCCTACCATTTTGGGTCTTCCTTGTTCTCAGCTCAAGACAACTGGGACAAACAGGACTGTCTCAGAGAGGGGCTACTTCATGAGGTCCTTCAGGACAGGGCCACCATCTCTACCCTACCACACAGTTAACAGTCACTCTCCAGAGAAACCTCAAGAGGAAAATATTAGAGGAAAACACAACATAACCAATTTTAGTAGAAATGGGTATCTCATCTACTCTGATGAGTCTCTGGAGATGGTCAGATGTCTCTGCAGTCACTAACCTGATGTTTTTTGTTTTGTTTTTTAAGATTTTATGTATTTATCTGAGAGGTAGAGTTAGAGACAGTGAGAGGGAGAGAGAGAGAGAGGTCTTCCGTCCACTGGTTCACTCCCCAAGTGGCTGCAACAGCTGGAGCTACGCCGATCCAAAGCCAGGAGCTTCTTCCAGTCTCCCACACGGGTGCAGGGGTCCAAGGACTTGAGCCATCTTCTACTGCTTTCCCAGGCCATAGCAGAGAGTTAGATTGGAGGAGGAGCAGCTGGGACTAGAACTGCTGCCCATAAGAGACGCAGGTGCTGCAGGCGGAGGATTAATCTACTGCACCACACGCCAGCCCCTAACCTGATACCTTATCCACAGCCACCGCAAAAGTGACCTGTGACAAGAGGCAGTAGGCCCTACACACGTGTTATGGGTGAAAAAATAACCTCGGATCTTGGCCTCACACGGAAAAAGAGTGTCCAAGCAGACAAGGCAGAGAGAAAAGCGAGATTTATTTAAGTCAGAGACCTGCAAGTGGAGTGGTCAGGAGTGGGGGGTCTCCAAGAGAGGAAAAACTGGAAAGGGCTTGTGGCAGTGGGTTTTTAAGCACAATTTTGGGGAAGAAAAACAAAATTTTGACAATCAGCTTGACTCAGTTACAAGGCAAGGACAAAACCCATCAAAAGACCTGATCTATAATCAGGTAACTTGTTTTTACAGTAAACTATGAGCTCAGGAGGCTAGAATCACCACTCTCTTGCTACTCTGATAAAACTGAAAGCTCCCTAGGAGACACACAGGCACTTTTGATCTTGCTAAACAGAACTTTTGGGGGGAAACAAGCATTTTCACCCTTAGTTTCCACTGGGACCAACCTGACTGCCTATTAACCCATCTGATTCTGAACACCTTCATGAATAAATAATGACTCAAATACCTTTTAGTTCATGTGATCTAAATATTTTGTGGGATTTGAAGGTAATTTTAAAATAGTTGACAAAGTAGTCTACAAATGCCTTCAGAGAGAGGAGAGTCAGACTACAAATGCCTTGAGAGAGGAGAGGCAGAGAGGGAGGGAAAGAGGCAGAGAGAAAGAGAGAGAGAGACAGAGACAGAGGTCTTCCATCCACTGGTTCACTCCCCAAATGGCCACAACAGCAAGAGCTGCGTCAGTCCGAAGCAAGGAGCTTCTTCCGGGTCTCCCATGTGGGTGCAAGGGCCCAAGGACTTGAGCCATCTTCTACTGCTTTCCCAGGACATAGCAGAGATCAGAAGAGCAGCAGCAGCTGGGACTTGAACCAGTGCCCTTATGGGATGCTGGCACTGCAGGCTGCAGCTTTACCCACTATGCCACAGCACTAGCCCCAGAATTTAGATTTAATAGAATTTCTTGCCTGGGTCTGCTGGCCAGTCAGGTTGTGTTGTCCCTACTAGACATTTTAAGGTCATAAACTACTGGTGCTGTGATGTTTTTCATACTTGCTTGATCTATGGGCTGAAGCTTTGAGGGCTGGTTGCTGTGTGTCCCACAAAGCCTTGCACATTTCCCATTATGAGTTTATATGTTTAGTTTTGAGCCTCTAGGGTCTGAACAGGGAGCCATGGTGAAGCTTGAGGACTTTAGGCAGGAAGTTGGACATTCGTCTATGTGAGCAAGCAGCACGAGGGAAAACAGGAACTTCGTGGAGGTGAAATGAGGAAACAGAAGCTGCTCTGACACATCCAAACCCCAGCCCATGTCTGATAACCTTGGGAGGGGAGTCCCCACTCCCAGAGACAGGGAAGTTTTCCTGACCCAGTACCAGGAAGGCTATTAGGTCAGGTAACCCTGCGCTGATAAAGCCCCAGGGAGAATCCCATGAATTTCATCCATGTCCCAGAAGAGGGAGGAGGAGGAAAAATGATAAGACAGCCCATGCCCATAAAACCCCCTATTTGCACACAAATGGTGTACTCAGTCCTCAGCCAAGCTGCCATCTGTTTTGCCAAGCCCAATTAACCCTTATTAAACCCCTCTCACTTCCCCTTGTTCTTGATCTCACGTGGATTTATCAGGAGTGACAATGGCCTACCACCATTCCTAACCAGTAGTGTCATCCAGGGGTCAGTGTGCCCTCAAGGGAGTTGGGGGCTCATCTCCCAGGAGATGCAGCCTCCACCAAGCTGTTTGAGGGAGGATTTGGGGAAGTCCTAAGCTCCAAATCTCAGCTTCCTATCACTGTCAGCAAGGACATGTGTGTCCACAATACTAACACTAAGCCAAATGTGGTTCATCCTTTCTGAGCCAGCTCTGCCTCAACTCTCCCCTGCTGAGTGAGGGATCAGACCCACAGGCATCCTCCTCAACCGCCCGTCCTGTGTCCTCAGCACTCTGCTGGTTTATGTCTCTAGGACGCAGCTGGGCCCTGCTCCTCCTGGTGCTTGGGACCCAGAACAAGCAGGAAAACATGGGGGAGGGTACTTGTGACCTGTGTATCTTAGAAGCCTTGCATAAGACCATGCTGTTGATACAGGGTTAACTTGGCTTTGCTTTTTAAGAAATATAGTAATTTAAACCAATGACTAGTTTGTTCTTCAATAATAATTCATACATAGTTGTTAGCTAAGATGTAAGTGGAACAAAAGCTTTTTCAATAAAAATTGTTTTATAATTATTTTATAGTCTACTTAGAAACAGTCCCAAAAATCTTGATAACTTAAAATCTTAGTTATGCTATATTATAGACAACTATGAAATATCTGAATCATTTCTAAGTTTAAAATATTGAAATGTTTCTTACTAAGTATAAATTTAAGTTTATAAATACATTGGCATCTTGTATCTATAGGGAATACACTATTTAAATGTTTGGATTTGGTTATTAATCCACAAACTGAGGAAACATCTTTCTAGAAATTATGAACTAGGGGATTCCAATACAATCCCATCAAGACTGCATGTACCAATGCCATCTCACTAGCCCAAGTGATAAATCTCAGTTCACAATTGATCACACTGATAGGTCTAAGAGTCAAAGGGATCACACAAACAAGACTAGTGTCTGCTAATACTAACTGATAGAATAAAAAAGGGAGAGAACGATCCAACCTGGGAAGCAGGATACACAGCAGACTTATAGAATGGCAGATGTCCTAAACAGCACTCTGGCCTCAGAATCAGCCCTTAAGGCATTCGGATCTGGCTGAAGAGCCCAGGAGAGTATTTTAGGCATGGAAAGCCAAGACACTTTGGCAAAAAAGAAAGACTACCTAAATGAAAGATCTCTGTGAGTGAGATCCCAGTACAAAGAATGGGCCATCAAAGAAGGAGGTACCTTTCTCTGAAGGGAGGAGAGAACTTCCACTTTGACTATGACCCTGTCGGAATAAGATCAAAGTCAGCGAACTCAAAAGGCTTCCATAGCCTTGGAAATTCATGACTAGAGCCTCAGGTGATTACTGATGACATAAACAAGAGTGTCAAATTGTTAAGTCAACAACAGGAGTCACTGTGTACTTACTCCTTATGTGGGATTTCTGTCTTTAATGTGTTGTCCAATGTGAATTAATGCTATAACTAGTACTTAAACAGTATTTTACACTTTATGTTCTGTGTGGGTGCAAACTGAAGAAATCTTTACTTAATATATACTAAATCTATCTTCTGTATATAAAGATAACTGAAAATGAATCTTGACATGAATGGAATGGGAGAGGGAGTGGGAGATGGGAGGGGTGTGGGTGGGAGGGGAAGTTATGGGGGGAAAAAGCCATTGTAATCCATAAACTATACTTTGGAAATTTATATTTACTAAATAAAAGTTTAAAAAAAAATTGTCCCGTCCCGCGGGACGTCAACTAGGGCCGAGCACCTAGAAGGAGAAATGAAGGGACAGGAGATACAAAGATGGCAGCAAGACAAGGGTCCTGATCAAGCTTCAAATTTTATTTTTCAACCACACACTTATATATCATAAAGGCAGGGTGTCGGGCGGGGGACGGAGCGGGAAGGAGTTGCATTTAGGAAGGCAGGATGTCGGGCAGGGGAAGGATAGAGAGCTTATCTTGTAGCTGCAATGCTTGTGCACACAAGGTTGCTTATCAGTACTCTCCGGCCTGGGCTGTCTAGCCCTGCCTCAGTAGTTTTCCACTAAGAGGCCACATGCTGCGTGGTCCCTGACAAAAAATTATGAAATGGTAAATGCTGATATATAAGACAATTTGCAATGTTTACTAATTTTCACTAAAATTAAAATTACTAAGAGTTTAAAAATCCAATTTAATATATGGAATCAAAGCTACTAGAAAATAGATAAATAATTCTGTATACAAACTTCACCAAAAAAATTTAAGCTGTATTTTTTTTATTTGACAGGTAGAGTCATAGACAGTGAGAGAGAGAGAAAGAGAGACAAAGGTCTTCCTTCCATTGGTTCACTCCTTCCTGGTCTCCCATGCAAGTGCAGGGGCCCAAGCACACAGGCCATCCTCCACTGCCCTCCCAGGCCACAGCAGAGAGGTGGATTGGAAGAACCCATCGCCCATATGGGATGCTGGTGCCGCAGGCAGAGGATTAACCAAGTGAGCCATGGCACTGGCCCCGTTAAACTGTATTTTGAGTTTAAAAAGATTGCAAGAGGAGCCAGCACTGTGGCTTAGTGGGTAAGGCCACCGCCTGCAGTGTCTGCATCCCATGTGAGTTCCAGGTCCAGTCCTGGCTGCTCCACTTCTGATCCAGCTCTCTGCTACGGCCTGGAAAAGCAGTAGAGGATGGCTCAAGTCCTTGGGCCCCTGCACTTGCATGTAGACCTGGAAGAAGCTCCTGGCTCTGAAAAGGCTAAGCTCTGGCCATTGCAGCCATTTGGGTAGTGAATCAGTGGATGGAAGACTTTCTTGTTGTCTCTGCCTTTCTATAACTCTGCCTTTCAAGTAAATAAATAAATCTTTTATAAAAAAATAATTGCAAGAAAAATTTGTTATGGGAAAATGGCAGCTGAGAAATTGTTACCTCGGTTCTTTGTCTCACATGGAAGAATTTCCAAGCAGACAGCAGAGGAATTTACAAAGATTTATTAGAGTCAAAGACCTCCAGCCAGAGCAGCAAGGGTGGGGGTGGGGGGGCTTCTGAGAGGAAAAAACCCAAAGAACCTCATAGCACTGGGGTTTTTTAAGTACAATTTCCAAGGGAAAAAAAACTTGCCAATCAGATTGACCTTCAGTTACCAGGCAGGGACAAACTCATCAGACCTGGTTTGTAATTCTCCATCCTGTCTGGCATGATAACAAAAGACCACCACGGAGAAGGGTGCTATAGGTAACTTGTTTTCACAGTAAGCTGTGAGCTCAGGAAAAGCGCCCTTGCTATTCTCATGGTAAATTTGGGAGATTCCAAAGGAAGGAAGGTGGCCTGTTGGGGAAGGAACCAAGTATTTTATACCCCAAATTGCACTGGGACCACCCTGACTACCTATTAAACTATCTGACTCCTCACAATATGAAGATGTGTTTTTATTCAGAGAAAAAGAATTTTGTCCTACTTTAGAGGTTATTTAAGAGGCTGCTTCAGACAAAGAAAATGTTATAGATGAAACCAAAGATACAGAAGGTTGGTTAAAAAAAATCCAAGACTCTTCTGTGATCACACTGATTCAAATTCATGAATTTATTACTATTAAATTCAGTCTTGATATAAAAAATACACTAATACAAACTAACATTTGGTCTGCTCTTTTAGACAAGACTTTCCTAAGAAGTAAGACGAATTTTTCTTCACCTTCTGAGTGGACTGCAGAAACAAAAGAAGGGAGGGAGAAACACACTCTGCATTTCCTGCTGTCTTTGTTGCTCGCTGAGGCCAAGTCCTCTCTATTGAAGGAGAGGGGTGGGTACAGCTATGTGGCTTCCTGTGCTTTAAGCCTTTTCACAACCACTCAACTTCTCCTGCTTCAATGAATATTATTTGAGAGTGACTTGTGATCCGATTTCGATAGTTTTAAACCTTTGATCTTCAACAAACTTCCCAAGTCAAATTCTAAAGTAAGTCTTTTTGACATCAAATTAACTTTGGCTTTTTCCATTTGCAACCCAGGAAAATTACAAAGACTATATCTCTCACATTGTAAAAAAAATAAGTACTAATTGTGCTTATTTGGTTTGTTAAATTATATGGGAAACATTGTGAAACAGGAAATGATGTTGAACCCTCTTTCAAGTTGTTCTGTGTGTTATTAACAAGCATTTTAATGAAAACAGCCTCCAAGAACATTGGGACACCACTCTATGAACATATTTTCAAGTTGTGGGCATCCCAAGAGAAGGGAGGAATAGAAGCATAGAAAACCAATTTAATGAAATGATGGCTGAAAACTTCCCTAGAATTGAAAAGATATGGACATGATGCAGGAGGCCCATAGGACCACAAATGAACATGACTAGAAAAGACTAGAAAGACTAGAATATGACTTGAAAACATGACTAGATATAGTTTAACTATCAAAAGTACCATAGAGAGAAAGGACTCTAATACACAACAGAGAAAAGTGTTAGGTTCACACTTAAGGAGGACCCTATTAAACTCATAGTAAGTTCCCCATTAGACTCACAAGCAAAAACCTTATAGGCTAGAAGGGACTAGAATGATTTATTCTAAGTTCTCAAAGGAAAAAAGTTACCAATCAAGATACTACGCCCAACAAAGCTATGCTTCATAACTGAAGGACAAATAAAGACTTTTCAAGGCAAGCAGAGATAGGAAATTCATCACCCATAGATCAGCCTTACAAAAGATTTTTAAGGAAATTCTACATATAAAAACAAGAGAAAGATAATTACCATCATGAAAACATATGGAGGCAGTTCCAAGATGGCGGAATATGGAGGGAGCTTACTGATCTAGTCCAGGAGAAGATAGTTTAATAAAAGTGGAGATAGTGTTAGGGAAGAGTTAGGGAAAATACGGCAGAGGAAACTCTTCTGTAATTAGAAGAACATGGTGGACCTATGTGGAGGGTACAGGCACCCATAGCTTGGGACTCCAGCAGCCGAGAGCCTCTGCACCAGTGCTGGAAAGTGAGATGAGATGAGACCGCAGCAGCCAGAGACACTGGCGGAAAAGCAGCAGGAAGAGCCTAGAAGGAACGAGGCTTGAAGCCCTGCAGGGGTAAGTACACCAGCCTAACTAGAGGAGACAAAAAAAATAAAAGGGATGGGATGGACACGATTCTTTCTGTCCAATCACCTTACAAAGGTATGCAAGCCAATAGAGCAGGTGCCATTTTGGACATACATAACAGCTGTGCCAGCTCATATCTGTGCCCAGCAATCAGCCGAGCAGAGAAACCTGACTCTAGTGAGGAGTAATAACAGGAGGCTAAGACCTAGTGACTATGTGGAGCTTCTGAACCAGGACTGTGAAAAAAGAAAACTGAGGGTATGTGGGAGAACTCACAGTATAGCTGAGACATGAGTAGTCTCGGTAGGAGACACCACAAGCTCGGTCAGCCTTGGCTACCTGGTGAGAGACATTGCAGGGGAATCTGAACTTACACTGAGGACTGTACAGATCCTTTGGGTGGTCCTTGGGAACAGAGCAGACGAATATTATACCCGCTGGGGCTAGCACTCAGGCACTATTTGCCATCGAGGAGAAGAGCTCAGCTGAGTGGAATTACTTCCCTTCTGCATTACTTTACCATGCCAAACCTGGGAGTGTCACCTGAGGCATGCCCTTAACCCTAAAGAACTGAACAGAGCTCTCTGACCACACCTACCACAGCCTCTAGAGAGTCACTGAAAGCAGTCCACTTATCTACAGAGTCATAGCACAACAATAAAAGCCATCAATTCAGAAAAAAAAAAAAGAAGAAGAAACCAGTGAGTATCTCTACAAATGCCAAACAACAAATGCAGTAACCGAGGAAACAAGAACAAGGAAAACAACATGACACTCCCAAAATAACATGACACTTCAATACAAGATTATGAAGATGATGAGATAGAAGAAATGCCAGAAATGGAACTCAAAAAATTGATAAGAATACTTAGAAGTAATCAAAAACAAATGCACCAACTACTGAAATCCATGCAGGACATGAAAGAAAATCTCTCTCTTGAAAATGAAATCTTAAGGAGGAATGAAAATTAAATGAATTCCACAGAACATGAAATTGAGATATGGAAGAGAAATCAAAATGAAATGAATTCAAAAGAACAAATAAAAAATGCAGTTGAGAGCCTTAAAAACAGAATCAGTGAGGCAGAAGAGAGAATATTGGAGTTAGAACACAGAAAACAGGAAAGTATAGTCAAACCAAAGAAAAGAAGAGGAAATTAGAAATCTAAAAAATATTGTTGAGAATCTATAGGATACTATTAAAAAGCCCAACATTCTGAATCTGGGAGTTCCTGAAGGCATGGAGAGAGAGAAAGGATTAGAAGGCCTTTTTAGTGAGATACTAGCAGAAAACTTGCCGGGTTTGGAGAAAAAAGGACGTCCAAGTCCAGGAAGCACACAGAACTTCCAATAGACATGACCAGAAAAGATCCTCACCATGACACGACACATTGTAATCAAACTCACCACAGTGAAACATAAAGAAAAGATTCTAAAATGTGTAAGAGAGAAACGCTAGATTACTCTCAGAGGATCTCCAATTAGACTCACAGCTGACTTCTCATCAGAATCCTTACAGGCTAGGAAGGAATGGCGAGATATAGCCCAAGTACTAAGAGAAAAAACTGCCAGCCCAGAATATTATATCCTGCAAAGCTCTCATTTGTGAATGAGGGTGAAATGAAGACCTTTCATAGCAAAGAGAAATTGAAAGAATTTATCACCATTCGTCCAGCCCTGCAAAAGATGCTTAAATATGTATTACACACAGAAACACAGAAACAGGGTCATCAATACAAAAGAAAGTAAAGGAAGAAAATCTCTCAGTAAAGATCACAGGAAGTTCAAAATATATATTACAAATATCTTTGGAAAAATGGCAGGGCAAAGTCACTACTTAACAATACTCACATTGGCCGGCGCCGCGGCTCACTAGGCTAATCCTCCGCCTTGTGGCGCCGGCACACCGGGTTCTAGTCCCGGTCGGGGCGCCGGATTCTGTCCCGGCTGCCCCTCTTCCAGGCCAGCTCTCTGCTGTGGCCAGGGAGTGCAGTGGAGGATGGCCCAGGTGCTTGGGCCCTGCACCCCATGGGAGACCAGGAGAAGCACCTGGCTCCTGCCATCGGATCAGCGCGGCATTGGAGGGTGAACCAATGGCAAAGGAAGACCTTTCTCTCTCTCCCTCTCTCACTGTCCACTCTGTCTGTCAAAAAAAAAAAAAAAAAAAAAAAAACAATACTCACATTGAATATAAAGGGCCTCAACTCTCCAGTTAAGAGACACAGACTGGCTGAATGGATTAAAAAACAAAACCCATCTATTTGCTGCTTACAAGAAGCACATCTCTCCAACAAATATGCATGCAGACTAAAAGTGAAAGGTTGGAAAAAGATATTCGTGCCAACAGAAACCAAAAAAGAGCTGGCGTAGCCATCTTAATATCAGACAAAATATATTTCAACATAAAAACTGTTAAAAGAGACAAAGAGGAGAACTATATAATGATTAACGGATCAATTCAACAGGAAGATGTAACTATTATAAACATATATGCACCTAATTACAGGACACTGGGCTATGTATAAGATATATAAGGGACTTAAAGGGAGACTTAGACTCCAATACAATAGTATTGGGGGACTTTAATACTCTACTTTCAGCAATGGACAGAACAAACAAACAGAAAATCAACAAGGAAACAGCAGATTTATCGACACTATAGACCAAATGGATCTAACAGATATTTACATAACTTTTCATCGTACAGTTGCAGAATACACATTCTTCTCAGCAGTGCATGGAACTTTCTCTAGGATTGACCACATACTAGGGCATAAAGCAAGTCTCAGCAAATTCAAAAGAATTGAAATCATACCATGCGTCTTCTCAGATCACAATTGAATGAAGCTGGAAATTAGCAACTCAGGAATCCCTAGAGCATATGCAAACACATGGAGACTAAACAACATGCTCCTGAATGAACACTGGGTCATAGAAGAAATCAAAAGAGAAATCAAAAACTTTCTGGAAGTAGGTGAAGATAACAACACAACATATCAAAATTTATGGGATACAGCAAAAGCAGTGTTAAGAGGAAAGTTTATAGCAATTGGTGCTGGGAGTTCAAGTGTTGACAGGGAAACCTTCAAGTCTTGAGACTTCTAGGTCAAAGGGTCAGCTCTGAAAGCAAATGAGAAGAGACGAGACGTGCTGGCTCCCCATGGGCCAGGTGGCGAGTGCCAAGTCCCTGGTGGTGGGGACACAGAAGACCTCTGAGGATGGGCTCTGCTCTCTCAAGGACTGCAATCACACACACACACACACACACACACACACAACCTGCTGTAGCCAAGTGTGCCCCTCCCTCCACCCCACGAGGCCAATGGACACCCCAAAGAGATGGATTCCACATCAGGACAGAACTTATATCAGGGGGTCGCTGGTCAAAGAAAATGAGACCTTGGGAGGATCAGAAACACAAAAACTCTCCATTAAGTGTTTTAAGAGAAAAATCTTAAATTTCCCATCGGGAATGAGGCGGGAGTTAAGACACTTGATCTACATGTCACAGGACCTGGGTGCCCTTCCAGAAGGCACTACATAAATGAGACAGAGGTGATCAGAGAGCAGAAAGCTTTTAGAAATGAAGCCCTGGATCCCAAGGAAGCAAACACTCCAGGCGGTGCCTTAAGTAGTGGAATAACATGCCAAAAACCAGAGAGAATCAGTGAGGCAGAGAACAGAGAGGAGAGGGCACTTCGCACAGCTGTGGAGACGTCCCCGGGGACACCCACAGGTCCCAGTCATCCGAGCCCCAGCTCCCTCGCTTCCAATTCCAGCTTCCTGTTGATGTGCACCCTAGAAGGCAGCAGCTGCTGACTCAAGTAATTTGTCTTTGCCACCCAGGCGAGAACCCCGGACTGAGGTCAGCGCTCCCACCTTTGGCCTGGTCCAGCCCTGGCCGCTGTGAGTTTGGAGAGTAAACTGTTGGATCAGAGTTCTCTGTCTCTGCCTCGAAGTATGTTGTAAAACTTTAAAAGATACTTAAGACAACTGAAAATACATATACTATAGAAACTCTGATGACATTTATAAACACTCCCCTAAAAAAAAAAAAGAAAAAAAAAAACTCTAGACGAAATCCCATAAGCTTCTGGACTGCTCCCCTTTAATTCCCTTAGTTGTCACCCACAAAAGAAAAGATTTACCCAGAGGCTGGCGCTGTGGCACAGCAGGTTAAAGCCCTAGACTGTAGCACCGGCATCCCATAGGGACATCCCATTTGGACCACTCTCCAAATGACCGTAACGGCCAGAGCTGAGCTGATCCGAAGCCAGAGGGACACAGGTTTGAGTCCCAGCTGCTCTTCTTCCCATCCAGCTATGGCCCAGGAAAGCAGTGGAAGATGATCCAAGTGCTTGGGCCCCTGCACTTGCGTGGGAAACCTGGAAGAAGCTCCTGGCTTCGGATCAGCTCAGCTCTGGCCATTGCAGTCATTTGGAGAGTGGTCCAACAGAATGGAAGACCTCTCTCTCTCTCTCTCTCTCTGGCTCTACCTCTCTCATTCTTTCAAATAAATAAAATTAAAAAAAAAAAAGACTTCCCCAGTATCAGGTACCTGGCAAAGGAAGCCACTGGCACCAACCATCTCATCCATGAGCTGAAGCCAGAAACACACATGAGTGCCGTTTCCAGATCCACGGGGAGAATTCCACAGCCAGGGACTCAAGCTGCCCGTAAAACAAAGGCTTTTCCAGACTCGCAAGCACTCAGCACACACGCTGTACAAGCGGACCCCGAGGACAGCAGTACTGCCCTGTCCTGCTCTACGGCCTCCGGGCCTCCCCTCAGTGGAAGGGGGCAGAGCATGAAGTAACACCTTGACAGTCGGGACTCCATTCTGGAGAACCGGAGACTCCATTCTGGGAAGGTGCCCCCCCACACCGTGAGACTCTGGTCTGAAACTATGATCTAAAACAGTCAGACAATAGCAGTCCACTACATCACACTTGGCAGAGCATAGAAACCCCCTAGTGTGATCGCTCAAGGTTGGAAGTGGATAGGCCGTGCCTGGCTTGATGATAAAAATGTAGTTTGTCTATGTCCTACATATGATTAAAACCAATACCTGGATGAATGCCAAGATTATAATTGAAACTGTTAAGATTGTAACTGGTATTGTCAAGATTATAATTGATAGTAGTTTCGCCTAGGTTTTAGGTCAGCTTGACCCCAGTAACCATGTATTCCCCTGATCCTAGCAACCATGTATTCCCCTCCCGATTTTGTGGTTTTTGCCTTTTTAGACCCTATTGCTTCAGGCTTCAGGGTCAGGAGTTCTTTAGGGAATGAGCCCGCTCTCCACCACCGGCAATAAAGGACCATCCAATGTTATCACTGTGTGGTGCTCATTTGTTTACACTCGCTCAGGTACAACAAGCCTGCTGGCTGCTCACCCACACCTTCCTCCTGGCCCGAGTGTCGCTCTCACGCAAACCTTTCCTAGCAACCTGCGCTCTCCCCGACTGCCAACTGGTATGCAGGGATGGTTCAACATTTGCAAATCAATCAATGTGATACACATTATCAAACTGCAGAAGAAAAACCATATGATTATCTCAATAGATGTAGAGAAAGCATTTGATAAAACACAACACCCTTTCATGATGAAAACTCTAAGCAAATTGGGTATAGAAGGAATATTCCTCAACACAATCAAGGCAATTTATGACAAACCCATGGCCAGCATCCCACTGAATGGGGAAAAGTGGGAAGCATTTCCACTGAGATCTGGTACCAGACAGGGATGCCCACTCTCACCACTGCTATTCAATATAGTCCTGGAAGTTTTAGCCAGAGCCATTAGGCAAGAAAAAGAAATTGAAGGGATACAAATTGGGAAGGAAGAATTCAAACTATCCCTCTTTTCAGACTATATGATTCTTTATTTAGGGGATCCAAAGAACTCCAAGAGACTATTGGAACTCATAGAAAAGCTTGGCAAAGTAGCAGGATATAAAATCATTGCACAAAAATCAACAGCCTTTTTATACACAGACAATGCCATGCCTGAGAAAGAACTGCTAAGATCAATCCCACTCACAATAACTACAAAAAAAAATCAAAAACCTTGGAATAAACTTAACCAAGAATGTCAAAGATCTCTACAATGAGAATTACAAAACTCTAAAGAAATAGAAGAGGATATCAAAAATTGGAAAAACCTTCCATCTTCATGGATTAGAAGAATATCATCAAAATGTCCATTCTTCAAAAAGCAATTAAAAGACTCAATGAGATACCAATCAAAATAACAAATACATTCTTTTCAGATCTGGAAAAAATTATGCTGAAATCCATATGGAGGCATGGGAGACCTCGAATAGCTAAAGCAATCTTGGACAACAAAAACAAAGCTGGAGGCATCACAATACCAGATTTCAGGACATACAACAGGGCAGCTGTAATCAAAACAGCATGGTACTGGTACAGAAACAGATGGATAGACCAATGGAACAGAATAGAAACACCGGAAATCAATCCAAACATCTACAACCAACTTATATGTGATCAAGGAGCTAAAACCAATTCCTGGAGCAGGGGCAGTCTTTTCAACAAATCGTGCTGGGAAAACTGGATTTTCACGTGCAGAAGTATGAAGCAAGACCCCTACCTTACACCTTACACAAAAATCCACTCAACATGGATTAAAGATCTAAATCTATGACCTGACACCATGAAATTACTAGAGAACATCAGGGAAACCCTGCAAGATATAGGCACCGGCAAAGACTTCTTGGAAAAGACCCCAGAGGCACAGGCAGTCAAAGCCAAAATTAACAATTGGGATTATAATAAATTGAGAAGTTTCTGTACTGCAAAAGAAATAGGAAAATGAAGAGGCAACCAACAGAGTGGGAAAAAATATTTGCAAACTATGCAGCAGATAAAGGGTTAATAACCAGAATCTACAAAGAGATCAAGAAATTCCACAACAACAAAACAACCCACTTAGGAGATGGGCCAATAACCTAAATAGACATTTTTCAAAAGAGGAAATCCAAACGGCCAACAGATGCATGAAAAATGTTTAGGATCACTAGCAATCAGGGAAATGCAAATCAAAACCACAATGAGGTTTCACCTCACCCTGGTTAGAATGGCTTACATACAGAAATCAACTAACAACAGATGCTGTGAAGGATGTGAAGAAAAAGGCACACTAATCCACTGTTGGTGGAATTGTAAACTGGTAAAGCCACTATGGAAGTCAGTCTGGAGATCCCTCAGAACCCTGAATATAGCCCTACCATAGCACCCAGCCATCCAACTTCTTGGAATTTACCCAAGGGAAATTAAGCTGGCAAATAAAAGAGGTATCTGCAGCTCAATGTTTATTGCAGCTCAATTCACAATAGCTAAGACATAGAATCAACCTAAATGCCCATCAACAGAAGACTGGATAACGAAATTATGGGATATGTACTCTATAGAACACTACACAAGAGTAAACAAAAAATGAAATCTGATCATTTGCAACAAAATGGAGGAATCTGGAAAACATCCTGCTGAGTGAAATAAGCCAGTCCCAAAAGAACAAATATCATATGTTCTCCCTGATCAGTGACAACTAACTGAGCACTTAAAAGGAAACCTGTTGAAGTGAAACTGACACTATGAGAAACAACAACTTGATCAACTCTTATCCCAATTGTCAAGGAAGAGCTTACTATTTTATTCTTTTCAGTATTTTCTTTTTCTACTTAATACCTTTGGTTTAACTCTTTAAGTAACACACAATTATTCTTAGGTGTTTAAATTTAACTAAAAATTGATCCCTGTTAAAAATAAGAGTGGGAATAAGCGAGGGAGGAGATGTACAGTTCAGCACATGCTCACTAGGACTTACCCCTAATGGTAGAGCTAGAAACGTGCCATGGGACTCCAAATCCAATTAAGTTGCCATGTACCAATGCCATCTTACTAGTCAAAGTGATCAGTTTAAGTTCATAATTGATAATAATGATAGGATTAAGTGTTGAAGGGATCACACAAACAAGACTAGTGTCTGCTAATACTAACTGATAGAATTAAAAAGGAGAGAATGACTCAATATGCAAAAGGGATACACAGCAGACTCATAGAATGGCAGATACCTTCAATAGCACTTGGGCCTCAGAATCAGCCCTTATGACATTCAGATCCAGCTAAAAATCCCATGAGCGCATTTCAGGCATGGAAAGCCAAGACACTGTGGCAAAAAAATGACCTAAATGAAAGATCTCTGTGAGTGAGATTCCAGTACAAAGAACGGGCCATCAAGAATAAAGTACCTTTCTCTGAAGGGAGGAGAGAACTTCCATTTTGACTATGGCCTTGTCTAAATAAGGTTGGAGTTGGTGAACTCAAGAGACTTCCATAGCCTTGGCAGCTCATGACAAGAGCCTAGGGTGATTACTGACATCATAATAAGAGTGTCAATTGTTAAATCAACAACAGGAGTCATTGTGCACTTACTCCCCATGTAGGATCTCTGTCTTTATGTGAGAAGGTGTAGGGTGTAGTTGGGTATTGAGTTCTACCAAGCCCAACTAGGGTGTTACCATAGAAACTCACCCTATTGACCAGAGCTTCCTGGCCATACCTACCACACACCTCCTAGTATTCACTGAAAGGGCAGACATTCCACTAAGCCACAGAAGCATAGCCCAAAGATAAAAGCCATCAGAAAAAAAAATCAACTCCACAAATGCCTAAACATAAGTGCAGAAATTCAAGAAACAAGAATAAGGAAGTCACTATGATCCCCCAACCAAGGAACACAACATTTTAATATTAGAATGCAAAAAATGAAGAGATTAAGGAAATGCCAGAAATGGAATTCAAAAAATTAATCATAGGATTACTCAAAAGCCAAACAAACCCATGAACTAAAAACCATACATGATAGGAATGAAAATTTTTCCCATGAAATTGAGATTTTATAGAGAAATCAAAATGAAATACTAGAAATGAAGAATTCAATAGATCAAATAAAAAATGTGGTAGAAAGCCTTAACATCAGACTTGGCGAGGCAGAAGACTATCCAAATGAGAAGACAAATCTTTGGCAATCTTACAGTCAGAAAACTTAAAAACAGTGTTGAATATCTATGGGATACTATTAAATGACCCAACATACAGTTCTTAGAAGTTCCTGAAAGCGTGGAAAGAGAATTGACTAGAAAGCCTATTTAGTGAAATAATTACAGAAAACTCCCTCAATTTGGAGGAAGGGACATTTAACTAGAGGAAGCATGTAGAACTCCTAATATACATGACCAGAAAAGATCTTCACCATGACACATTGTAGTCAAACTTTCCACAGTAAAACATAAAGAAAAGATTCTAAAATGGGCACAAAAGAAACAAATTACTTTCAGAGGCTCTCCAATTAGACTCACAGCTGACTTCTCATCAGAAACCTTACAAGCTAGAAGGGAAATGGTGAGATATAGTCTAAGTCTTAAAAGAAAAAAAGACTGTCAACCCAGAATATTGTACCCCACAAGACTCACATTTATGAACGAAGATGAAATAAAGACCTTCCATAACAAACAAATTGAAATAATGTCTACACTTGTCCTGCCTTACAAAAGATGCTTAAGTATGAGCTACTCACAGAAACACAGAAAGATAGCAATCATTATGAAAGCATGAGAAGGCAGAAAACCTCCTAGTGGAAATATAAAAGAAATCCAAAGTAAACAACAGATATACTAATGGGGAAATGGCAGGGCCATTACTTATCAACAGTCACTTTGAGGAGGCTGGTGCTGTGGCATAGCAGGTAAAGCCGCTGCCTGCAGTGCCAGCATCCCATATGGGTGCTGGTTCGAGTTCTGGCTGCTCCACTTCCAATCCAGCTCTCTGCTATGGCCTGAGAAAGCAGTAGAAAATGGCCAAAGTCCTCGGGCCCCTGCAGCTGTGTGGGAAACCCGGAAAAAGCTCCTGGCTTTGGGTTAGCGCATCTCCAGCCATTGTGGCCAACTGGGGAGTAAACCAGCAGATGGAAGACTTCTCTCTCTCTCTCTCTCTCTGCCTATCCTTCTCTCTGTGTGTAACTCTGACTTTCTTAAAAAAAAAAAAAAAAAAAAAAAAAAAGTCACCTTGAATGTAAATGGCCTCACTCCTCCAGTTAAAAGACACAGACTGGCTGAGTGGACTAATAAACCAAGACCCATCTATTTGTGCTTATAAGGAACACATCTCACCAACAAAGATACACATAGACTGAAAGTGAAAGGATGGAAAAAGATATTCCATGCTAACAGAAACCAAAAAAGAGCTGATGTTGCCATCTTTCTATCAGACAAATTACTTTAACACAAAAACTGTTAAAAAGAGACAAAGAAGGGCATTATGTATTAAGGGATCAATTCAACAGGAAGATGTGACTATAATAAATATATATGCACCCACGTTCTCAATATCTGGGTATTTAAAATAAATGTTAATGGACCTAAGGGGAGATATGGACTCCAATACAATAGTAATGGGGGACTTCGATACCCCACTCTCAGCAATGGACAGATCAACCAGATAGAAAATCCACAAAGAAACAGAGTTAATTAACACTACAGATGAAATGAACCAAATGTTTATCTACCGAACCTTTCACCCCGCAGTAGCAGAATACACATTCTTTTCATCAGTGCATGGAACTTTCTCTGGGATAGACCATATGCTAGGCCACAAAACAAGTCTCAGCAAATTCAAAAAACTCAAAATCATACCATGCATTTTCTCTGACCACAAAGGAATCAAGCTGGAAATCAACTCAAGAATCTCCACATCATATGCCAACCCATGGAGACTGAACAACATGCTCCTGAATGAATAGTGGGTCACAGAAGAAATCCAGAGAGAAATAAAAAATTTCTGGAAACAAATGAAGACAACAGCATGTCATATAAAAACATGGGATACATCAAAAGCAGTGTTAAGAAGAAAATTTATAGCAATCAGTGCCTAAAGAAACAGGAAAGGTACCAAGTAAATGAGCTACCAATGCATCTTAAGAACCTAGAAAATCAACAACAAACCAAATCCAAAATTAGTAGGAGGAAAGAAAGAAAGAAACAAAATTGAAACCAACAAAACACTATGAAAATCAGTGAAATGAAGAGCTGGTTTTTTGAAAACAACAAAATTGATATACCATTGACACAACTAACCAAAAGAGGAAAAGACCCAAATTAATAAAGTCAGAGATGAAAAAGGAAATGTAACAGATACCATAGAAATAAAAAGAACTATCAGAAATTACTACATAGAGCTATATGCCAAAAAATTAGGAAGCTTAGAAGAAATAGATAGATTCCTAGAGACATACAATCTATCAAAATTGAGTTATAAGAATATAGAAAACCTAAACAGACCAATAACCAAGACAGAAATTGAATCAGTAATAAAGACCTCCAAACAAAGAAAACCCTAGGACCAGACAGCTTTAGTGCTGGATTCTACTATACTTAAAGAAGAACTAATTTCAACTAATTTCAATTTCTCAAGCTATTCAAAAAAACTTGAAAAGGAGAGAATTCTCCCAATCTCCTTCTAAGAAGCTTGTACCGCCTTAATTCCCAAGCCAGAAAAAGATACAATAGAAAAAGAACTACAGTCAATTTCCCCAATGAACATAGATGCAAAAATCTTCAACAAAATACTAGTTAATTGAATCCAACAATACATCAGAAAGATCATTCACCTTGACCAAGTGGAATTTATCCCTGGTATGCAGGAATGGTTCAATATTCACAAAATCAATCAATGTGATACATCACATTAACAAACTCAAAACCAAAACCATTTGATTATCTCAATAGATGCAGAGAAAGCATTTGATAAAATACAACGTGATGTAAACCTTAAGCAAAATGGGGATAGAAGGAACATTCCTCAACATAATCAAGGCAATTTATGACAAACCCATGGCCAACATCCTTTTGACTGGGGAAGAGCTGGAAGCATTCCCCCTAAGATCCATAACCAGACAAATATGCCCACTCTTACCATTGCTACTTAATATAGTCCTGGAAGTTTTAGCCAGAGCCATTAGGCAAGAAAAAGAAATCAAAGGGATACAAATTGAGGAGGAGGAAGTCAAACTATCCCTATTTGAAGATGACCTGATCCTAGATATAGGGGATACAAAAGACTCTGCTGAGAGATTATTGGAACTCATAGAAAAGTTTGGTCAAGTGCAGAATATAAAGTCAACACAGAAAAATCAATAGACTTTGTATACACAGACAATATCATGGCTGAGAGAGAACTTTTAAGATAAGTCTCATTCACAATAGCTCCAAGAGTCAAATACCTTGGAATAAATTCAACCAAAGATGTCAAAGATGAAAATTATAAAACACTAAGGAAAGCAATAGAAGACACTAAAAAATGGAAAAATCTTCCATGTTCATGGATTGAAAGAATCAACATAATCAAAATGTTCAATCTACCAAAGGCAATTTACAGATTCAATGTAATACCAATCAAAATACCAATGATATTCTTCTCAGAGCTAGAGAAAACTGCTGAAATTCATATGGAAACACAAGAGACCCCGAATAGCTAAAGCAATCTTATACAATAAAAACAAAGCCGGAGGCATCCACAATATGTAATTTCAAGACGTACTACAGGGCAGTTATAATCAAAACGGCCTGTTACTGGCACAAAAACAGACTTGTAGACCAATGTAACAGTGTAGAAACTCCAAAAAATCAATCCATGCATCTACAGCCAGATTATCTTTGATAAAAGAGCTAAAAACCCCTGGGGCAAGGACAGTCTCTTTAACAAATGGTGCTGGGAAAACTGGATCTCCACGTGCAGAAGTATGAAACTAGACCCTACCTTACACCTTATACAAAAATCCACTCAAAATGGATCAAAGATCTAAATTTACAACCCAATAACAATCAAATCATTAGAGAACATGGGGAAAACTATACAAGACATTGGCACAGGCAAATACTCTTGGAAAAGACTCCAGAAGCACAGGCAATCAAAGCCAAAATTGACAAATGGGATTACATCAAGCTGAGAAGCTTGACTGCAAAAGAAACACTCAGCAAAGTGAAGAGGCAACCAACAGAATGGGAGAAAATATTTGTAAACTACACAAATGATAAAGGTTACCATCCAGAATCTATAAAGAGCCTAAATAATTCAACAACAAATCTAACAATACAGTGAAGAAATGGGCAAAGGACTTACACAGGTATTTTTCAAGAGAGGATATTCAAATAGCCAATAGATACTTGCAAAAATGCTCAGGATTACTGTTGCTGTTGATTTCTCAACAATGTTGCAGTGGATTCGTTTCTAAGAGGAGCAGCGTGGTGGGGGCAAGAGGCACGGAGTCACCACACAGACCCCGGAAGTCGGGTGAAAGCAGGCTTGAGGCGAGTAGCCCGCAGACTCGTTTATTTCAGTTGGTACAACAGCTTATATAGCCAAGACAAGCCAATCTGGTCAAGGGGCGGTCTATGCCCCAACCAATCACAGCCTGTTGCCAGGCAGTTTCCAAAGCCATCCAATCACAGCCTGTTGCCAGGCAGGCTCTGTTGCCAGGTGGGTTTCAAAGCCATTCCTGAGTAACTGACGCTCGCTTGCCAGTGGCCACCTTGGCATGGCCTTCTCATTCCACCACAGATTACTAGCTGAGAAATGCAAATCAAAACTATGATGAGGTTTTACCTCACTCCAGATAGAATGACTCACATACAGAAATCAACAAATGACAAATGCTGGCAAGGATGTGGGGGAAAGGTACCCTGATCCACTGCTGGTGGGAATGTAACTGGTTCAACCACTGTGGAAGACAGTATAAAGATATCTCTGAAATCTGAATAGATCTACCATATGATCCAGCCATACCACTCCTGGGCATTTACTCAAACCAAAAGAAATCAGTACATTAAAGAGTTATCTGAGGGCTGGCACTGTGGCATAGAGAGTGAAACCGTCGCCTGCAGTGCTGGCATCCTATATGGGTGCTGGTTTGAGTCCTGGCTGCTCCACTTCCAATCCAGCTCTCTTCTATGGCCTGGGAAAGCAGTAGAAGATGGCTCAAGTCCTTGGGTCCCTGTACCTGCATGGGAGACCGGGAAGAAGCTCCTGGCTCCTAGCTTTGGATCTGCTCAGCTCCAAGCATTGTGGCCAATTGGGGAGTGAACCAGCAGATGGAAGACCTCTCTATCTCTGCCTCTTCTTCTCTGTGTAATTGTGACTTTCAAATAAATAAACAAATCTTTTTTAAAAAGGTTATCTGTACCCCTATGTTCATTATAGCACAATTAACAATATCTAAGATATGGCATCAACCCAGATTTCCATCAACTATTTACTAAAGAAATTATGGTGTATATATATAGAGTACTATTCAGCAGTAAAAAAGAAAAAAAGATGCAATCTTGTCTTTTGCAACAAGATGGTCACAACTGGAAACCATTATACTTAATGAAATAAGCCAGTCCCCAAAAGACAGATACCATTGGTTTTCCTTATCCAATGCAACTAATAGAATACCTGAGATGTAGTGTATTGGAGTGAAATAGACATTTTGAGAAGAGATGATTTTGTATGGCCCTTGTCTCTTCCATTGAGGAGCAATCTTTTACTTTGTTTCCTTTATCTTCATACTATTTGCTGAACTCCTTTAGAGTAGAGTTAACTACATGGTCATTAAGTATACTGAAAATAGATTATTGTAAAAATTAAGAACAGGTGGCCAGCGCCGCAGCTCACTAGGCTAATCCTCCGCCTCGCGGCGCCGGCACACCGGTTTCTAGTCCCAGTCGGGGCGCCGGGTTCTATCCCGGTTGCCCCTCTTCCAGGCCAGCTCTCTGCTGTGGCCCGGGAGTGCAGTGGAGGATGGCCCAAGTGCTTGGGCCCTGCACCCCATGGGAGACCAGGAGAAGCACCTGGCTCCTGCCATCGGATCAGCGCAAGGCGCTGGCCGTAGCGTGCCAGCCGCAGCGACCATTGGAGGGTGAACCAATGGCAAAGGAAGACCTTTCTCTCTGTCTCTCTCTCTCTGTCTCTCTCTCTCTCACTGTCCACTCTGCCTGTCCAAAAAAAATTAAGAACAGGAATCTGAGAGGGAAGGGGAAGAAGGGCTGCAATGTGGGCAGGAGGGAGATAGGTGGGAAGTCCTACTATGTTCCTAAATCTGTATATATTAAATATATGAAACTTGTATAACCTAAATTTTTAAAAGAATTACATGGGAATGGACTGATAAGGAATTTTTTTTTGAGACACTGCTAATTCTTTTTAGGTTTTCCACACCTAAGGAAAATTTGTTTTTCTTCTCTTAAGCTTATTAGAGTTTGCAGCACTTTGAAGAAGTATTTGCATTTCTCCGTGGTTCATCCCCCCAGAGTATGGAAACCACTCGTGAATGGTGTTATTTCTAAAACACTAGAGTTAGTGCTTGAGTTCAACAGGCATCATCCCCCTAACAGGACACAGCTGAAAACAGTGGCTTTGTTAGCAAGGCTTTGATGCGAAAGAGCTGATGCTGACTTCATGAAGCCAGTAACAGCTCCTGGAGACGCTGGCACTTGAGTATAGGCTTCTAGCCTTGTAGTGAATGAAAGGTGTCACTTCCTAGTCCAGGTACCTCAGGCTTTTGGGGAACTTGGAGAGGAGCTTACTCAGCTCTACAGATACCAGTCTGATGGCATGTCCCAGGTGTGGCTTCCTAGCCAGGACACTTTCAAGAAGTCCGATCTGAGAGACCTCACTAAAAACTCCCACAGAAGAAATTTGAGATGAGCCCACATGGCAATCATTCTTTGTTAGAAATCAGGCTGACACTATTTTTTTTTTTATTTTGCAAATCAGTTGGTTCTCATTGTGATTATCCCTGGTAAAAATGAAGACAACTAAGCAGAGAAAAATTGTTGGGGCCGGCACCGCGGTGTAGCAGGTGAGGTCACCGCCTGCAATGCTGGCATCCCATATGGGCACCAGCTTGAGTCCTTGCTGCTCCACTTCCGATCCAGCTCTCTGTTATTGCCTGGGAAAGCAATAGAAGATGGCCCAATTCTTTGGGCCCCTGCACCCACGTGGAAAACCCAGGAGAAGCTCCTGGCTTCAGATCAGTGCAGCTTCAGCTGTTGTGGCCAATTGGGGAGTGAACCAGATCAAAGACCTTTCATCGTTGCAGATGAAAAACTACAGTGAACCTGTTATTGGAGTACACCGCATTGTTTTTTTGAGATTTTTTTTTATTTATCTGCAACCTGGATTAAATTATGAATTTCAATTTTTCCAACATTTGGCTGCAACTCCCTAAACTAGTATTATGCAATTTTATTCCGTCCTCTGTAGTAGAATCCTCGGAGTTAAAACTGCCCCTTGCCTGAAGCCCCGCAAGCTGAAGCAGCCGACCTGATGGAGACTTCAGAGAAATCACCCCACCCCTTTATGTCGTTGATGCCAGTTGATGAATGGATCATTCAGAAGGTTTACTGGAACATCGGATTCAAACTGCAACCCACAAACATGGGTCAGACGCAGCTGTTTCAAGCTCAGCATCTCAACACCGCGATTCGATGCCCTCTGGTCACAAAATGTAAACGCTCTTCTAGCCACAACTTTTTGGGTTGTTTCCATAGAAATCCCTCTTAGGAAACAATCTGGTTGCTCAAATCTCATTGAGGTCTAGCCTTCGTAGAACACCACCACAGTCTGAAACAAGAAGTGACCGCCAACTGTTTACCCGGATGGCTGCCTCTGGGCACTGCGAGAACTGCTGGAGAGTCCATAAGAAAATCCACCAGTGCAGCTTCTGGCCTGTGAGACTTCCTGGGAAGATTCCAGACTGGGGAAGGTTGGGGTTTAGCAAACAGTGCCCCCAAAATAAAGTCATCAGGAGTAACGTTTCTGACCTTCTCATGCCCTCATAACTCTTAGCATTCACTCAGGCAAACTGCAAGAACCAGATTTCCTCTTCTCCCATGGGAACCATAGAAAAAGGAACTCCTTTTCCCACAAAAATAGCTAAAAATATTATGCTAATATGCCCCCATAAAGACAGTCATGGACCTAGCTTGACTGGTATTAGACACTAAAAACCCTCATTCCAGAAGGGGTCCTTCCCTACACCCCAGAGCCAAGAACGCTCCTCAGAGCGCCCAAGACGACTCTGGACAGACAGGGCTTGCTGGGTTTCCCTGCAGTAGATAAGCACTAGACCATTCCTGTATGGCTGTCCACGCTTCACTCAATCTAAGCAGAAACATGAATTCTCACGCCTTTGCGTCTTCTATCTGAAAGCCCCTGTGTCGTGCAAAACCAGGATTAAGGAAATGTGTTATGTTCTTCCCCTGCTAATCTTTTGGTGTAGAAGTACCAGCCGTGAGGCTCCATGATGGGCACGAAAACATCACCCCTTCCTAACCCTACACAAGTGCCCAGTTCTGCAGTCATGGATGCCAGTTGGGTGTCCCCTAACTCCATTCAGTTCCAGCTCTGCCTACCCAGAGCTAGCATCAGATTCCATACACTGAGGGCTCAGGGCCCAAGACTGCCCACCCCTACCACACACACTTCAGACCCCAGTTACAAGCCCCAGCTTGTCCACTTGCACTTTTTTTTGGACAGGCAAAGTGGACAGTGAGAGAGAGAGACAAAGAGAAAGTTCTTCCTTTTCCGTTGGTTCACCCCCAAAATGGCTGCCACGGCCGGCACGCTGCACGGATCCGAAGCCAGGAGCCAGGTGCTTCTCCTGGTCTCCCACGCGGGTCAGGGCCCTCCTGGGCCACAGCAGAGAGCTGGACTGGAAGAGGAGCGACCGGGACAGAATCTGGTGCCCCGACTGGGACTAGAACCCAGTGTGCCGGCGCCACAAGGCGGAGGATCAGCCTATTGAGCCGCGGCACCGGCCCTATAATATTTTTTAAAGATTTATTTCTATTTATTTGAAAAAGTTAGAGAGAGGTAGATACAGAGAGAGAGGTCTTCCATCCGATGGTTCACTCCTCAGATGGCTGCAATGGCCGGATCTGCACTGATCTGAAGCCAGGAGCCAAGAGCTTCTTCCAGGTCTCCCACATGGGTACAGGGGCCCAAAGACTTGGGCCATCTTCCACTGCTTTCCCAGGCCATAGCAGAGAGCTGGATCAGAAGTGGAACAGCCAGGACTAGAACTGGCACCCATATGGGATGCCGGCGCTTCAAGCCAGGGCTTTAACCCACTGCACCACAGCACCGGCTCCTCCTATAATATCTTTATGGTACCTTCATGCCTATTTGAGAACTGGAATTTTCAAAATGTCACATTGACATTTTTAAAATTGAGTCTGTTAGAGAAAGCACTCCCAATTTATGAGGGCACCATTGTCTCAAGGTTTATTTGTATTGTCAATAGTTCTTTCTAGAAAGAAGTTGTAAATGGTAAATAGGTTCTGGGCCAGCCCACAAAGCAAAGCTTCAAGTCAGGTATTGACAGGAAGAAATTTACAAAGACAAGATCTGTTTGTAGCCAGGTTAAAAATAAGGAAGTCTACAAACAAGGAGGGTCACTGGTGATGAGGTAGAGCAGACAGATATTGGAGAGAGCAGGCTCTGGTCATCACAACATTGAGGGCGAGCAGGGTGTGGGAGAAACAAACTCTCTACCCAAATAACTGGATGAATCACAACTCATATTCCCAAAGTGAGCAGAACTGTACGTTCAAAACTCATTTCAACATCATGAACTCCACTCCATCCCCACCGATACCTCTCCATTCTCATACCTGCTCATAGAAAGGGTGCTGGTAAACCACCAAAAATACAGACCCACTAAACTCAGTAGAAGAAAATGTAAACCATACCTTTGCTCCAGTCCCAGTAGGAAGAGGACAAACAGCTCAAGGACAGCTCCTTAGAGAATGTCGAAAAGGAGTGGTGTGGAAACTTTCTTTCAAAGGATGTTTAGAATTTCTAGAATGACTATCACCTAGAAATTCCAATTTCCTTGCTAACAAATTCAGTCTGATTTCCTTGTGGCCAGAAAAACCTTTCAAAA
Organism: Oryctolagus cuniculus; assembly: GCF_964237555.1. Classification (NCBI taxonomy): domain Eukaryota; kingdom Metazoa; phylum Chordata; class Mammalia; order Lagomorpha; family Leporidae; genus Oryctolagus; species Oryctolagus cuniculus. The sequence continues at coordinate 152,547,296 of NC_091436.1, forward strand.
GCAATTATGAGGGTACTGCACGCAAGAGCACGTGAGACAGACTTCCAGTGACAAGAACGCTTCGCCTGCACATGTGGATTTCACTCATCCTTGCACACCTGCCAACTTCTTATCCCCTCCCAGTTCCACCCAACAGAGCCTAGCAAGTGACCTTCAGATAAACGGATTCCCCTGCCAACATCAGAGTATGAAGTGTTTGTGTGCATGTGCGTGTAACAGGCATGTGTGTGTTTCGCAGACACATGGATGTGGTGTTAGAGGAAAAAGCATCAGGGAGCACTCAGTGTATCACCCTCTAACTTCATGCAATCTTCTGAATGTGAGTCAGTCCATCATAGACACACAATTTGGGTTTCTGTGGGGGGAAAATTGCTTTACATAAAGGGAAGGTCTCTGGAGAATATTTCCCACTGGGACAGAGTTTAGTTCAGTTGTTCCTGAACCTCACACTCTGAGGGCACAACCATCACCCCAACCATGAGGGCTCAGAGTCTGGACCTGGGTCTCCCAAGAAGTCTGCAGTTCCCACGGCTCATTTCCCCCATTTGCCATATATGCTGTCTTTTGCCTGGACCCTATTTTAGCTCCAGCAGGCACGTCCTTTTATGGTTCTTTCAACAGGTACAATAGGGTAAAGAATTGTCTGGCATTTTGTCTTCCCATCAGTTTTCAGAAACTCATCTTAAATGATTCCTCCATTCAAATCAGTTACTGCCCCATTTCTCACCGAGTTCTCAATCTTCTGAATCCTAGAGAATTTAAATTTGTGCTTCAAAAAAAAAAAAAGAGACAGTAACACTAACGTCTCTAAAAATTTTACATACATTAGTTTTATCTCCCCAATTAATTGTAAACACCAGGAATAGGACTTTCAACTTGTACTACAATACTGCTTAAAATGATATGTAGGAGGGGCCAGCATTGTGACATAGCAGGTAAAGCCTCTGCCAGTGATGCTAGTGTCCCCTGGAGACACTGGTTTGTGTCCCAGCTGCTCCACTTCCTATGCAGCTCCCTGCTGATGGCCTGGGTAAAGCAGAAGTACTTGGGCCCCTACCACCCACATGGGAGACCAGGTTGAAGCTCTTGGCTTCGGCCTGGCTCAGCCCTGGCCATTGCAGCCATCTGGGGGAATGAACCAGCTGATGGAAGACCTGCCTACCTAATTCTGCCTTTCAAATAAATCACACACACATATGTATTTATTATAGGAAACAACTTGATGGCAAAATCTCCAGTAAAGAGCAAAAGGAGGGGCCAGCGCCATGGTGCGCTAGGTTAATCCTCTGCCTGCGGCGCCGGCATCCCATATGGGTGCAGGTTCTAGTCCCAGTTGCTCCTCTTCCAATCCAGCTCTCTGCTGTGGCCCAGGAGGGCAGTGGAGGATGGCCCAAGTGCTTGGACCCCTGCACCTGCATGGGAGACCTGGAAGACACACACACATGGGAGACCTGGAAGAAGCACCTGGCTCCTGGGTTTGGATCAGCATAGCTCCGGCCATTGCGGCAATTTGGGGAGTGAACCAATGGAATGAAGACCTTTCTGTCTCTCTCTCACTGTAACTCTGTCAAATGAATAAACAAAATCTTTAAAAAAAAAAAAAAAGGAGCAAAAGGAAGCTTTCACCACATCTATTCTAGTTGGAGAAATGCCTGTTAGTAAGATAAAGGCAATTCTGCTAAGCAAACTTGGTTCTAAAAGTATTATTTTCTTCTCCAAATCAAGAAATCTTTCAAGTTCTTCCTCTCCTAGAAGACATCACATGCTATTTTTTAAAATTGTAGTATAAACAGACTTACAGTAAGGTGTACTAATCTTGAAAGTATAATACTATTTTTCCAAACATCTATATTACTATCTCCTATATCAAGATACAGAACATTTCTATGACTCCAACAAACTCAATCAATACCCACTCAAAAAGCAACCATTTTCCTTTTTCTTCTTTTTAAAAATTTTGTATTTTTTTATTTGAAAGGCAGTAGGACAGAGACAGAGACAGAGACAAAGAGAAATCTTCTATCCACTAGTTCTTCCCCTGAATGGTTGCAACAGCCAGGGCTGGGCAAGGTTGAAGCCAGGAACAGAAACTCCACCCAGGTCTCCCGAGTGGGCGGCAGGGACCCAAGCACTGGAGCCATCAAGTTTTACAACGGCAGGAAGCTGGAACTGGAACCAGGCCCAGAACTCAAACACAAGCACCGCTCCATGGCTATCACGACTAAGTGCTATACCATATCCACAGAGCTACCAGTAACCGCTCTTCTCACCTCTGTCATTGTAAGTAAGTTATGCCCTCGTATGATTTCATTTATATAAAACTCAAACAATTTCATATGCTTTTGTATCAACTTCTTTCCCCAGCATCAGGACTGTGGGATGTATCTGTCTTGTCATGCATAGCAATGATTTGTCCCTTTTTGTGGCTGTGTATTCTATCTTGTTAATGTACGATCTTCCATTATGTTACATATTTGAAGTTGTCCTTTCAACTATTATGATTAAATACACCATGAACATTCATGAACATAACTTTCAGTGGTCGCAGCACTCACAGAGGTTAGGAATGTACCTGGGGTGGGATTTCTGAGTCACATGTACATTTACCTTGGATAAGTACTGTTGGTCCACTTTCTAAAGTGGTTGTACCAATTTATACTCCCAGCAGCAAGCATATGAGGGCACCTCAAAAGGTTCACAGAAAAATTGAAAGTTTATTTTTAAAAACATTGAGATCTATGCAATTTTTTTCATAATATGAACTTTCCATGAACTCTGAAGATTCCTCATTTAAAAAAAAATGTTCTGTCATGAGATGGTAGCTTTTTTGCATGGGCCATTTTTGTAGTGTTTTAGTGTGCAATTGGTTTGGTGGACAATGACCAGTTGTAGGCCAAGTAACTGAATTTTTCTGTTAGGTTTATCGGCCCAAAGGAACTGGCTCCCTAAAAGTCAGGTACAAGGACAGGACACATCACAGGAGTGCATCCAAGTCAGGTGACCAAAGAACAGACAGCGGTAGGTCTGTTTCTGCTCCTGGGAGTTCAAGTGTTGACAGGGAAACCTTCAAGTCTTGAGACTTCTAGGTCAAAGGGTCAGCTCTGAAAGCAAATGAGAAGAGACGAGACGTGCTGGCTCCCCATGGGCCAGGTGGCGAGTGCCAAGTCCCTGGTGGTGGGGACACAGAAGACCTCTGAGGATGGGCTCTGCTCTCTCAAGGACTGCAATCACACACACACACACACACACACAACCTGCTGTAGCCAAGTGTGCCCCTCCCCCCACCCCACGAGGCCAATGGACACCCCAAAGAGATGGATTCCACATCAGGACAGAACTTATATCAGGGGGTCGCTGGTCAAAGAAAATGAGACCTTGGGAGGATCAGAAACACAAAAACTCTCCATTAAGTGTTTTAAGAGAAAAATCTTAAATTTCCCATCGGGAATGAGGCGGGAGTTAAGACACTTGATCTACATGTCACAGGACCTGGGTGCCCTTCCAGAAGGCACTACATAAATGAGACAGAGGTGATCAGAGAGCAGAAAGCTATTAGAAATGAAGCCCTGGATCCCAAGGAAGCAAACACTCCAGGCGGTGCCTTAAGTAGTGGAATAACATGCCAAAAACCAGAGAGAATCAGTGAGGCAGAGAACAGAGAGGAGTGGGCACTTCGCACAGCTGTGGAGACGTCCCCGGGGACACCCACAGGTCCCAGTCATCCGAGCCCCAGCTCCCTCGCTTCCAATTCCAGCTTCCTGTTGATGTGCACCCTAGAAGGCAGCAGCTGCTGACTCAAGTAATTTGTCTTTGCCACCCAGGCGAGAAACCCGGACTGAGGTCAGCGCGCCCACCTTTGGCCTGGTCCAACCCTGGCTGCTGTGAGCTATGGAGAGTGAACTGTTGTATCAGAACTCTCTGTCTCTGCCTCGAAGTATGTTGTAAAACTTTAAAAGATACTTAAGACAACTGAAAATACATATACTATAGAAACTCTGATGACATTTATAAACACTCCCCTCAAAAAAAAAAAAAAAAAAAAAAAAAACCTCTAGAAGAAATCCCATAAGCTTCTGGACCGCTCCCCTTTAATTCCCTTAGTTGTCACCCACAAAAGAAAAGATTTACCCAGAGGCTGGCGCAGTGGCGCAGAAGGTTAAAGCCCTAGCCTGTAGCACCGGCATCCCATAGGGACACAGGTTTGAGTCCCAGCTGCTCTTCTTCCCATCCAGCTCTCTGCTATGGCCTAGGAAAGCAGTGGAAGATGATCCAAGTGCTTGGGCCCCTGCACTTGCGTGGGAAACCTGGAAGAAGCTCCTGGCTTCGGATCAGCTCAGCTCTGGCCGTTACGGTCATTTGGAGAGTGGTCCAACAGAATGGAAGACCTCTCTCTCTTTCTCTCTCTCTCTCTCTCTGGCTCTACCTCTCTCATTCTTTCAAATAAATAAAATTAAAAAAAAAAAAAAAAAGACTTCCCCAGTATCAGGTACCTGGCAAAAGGAAGTCACTGGCACCAACCATCTCATCCATGAGCTGAAGCCAGAAACACACATGAGTGCCGTTTCCAGATCCACGGGGAGAATTCCACAGCCAGGGACTCAAGCTGCCCGTAAAACAAAGGCTTTTCCAGACTCGCAAGCACTCAGCACACACGCTGTACAAGCGGACCCCAAGGACAGCAGAACTGCCCTGTCCTGCTCTACGGCCTCCGGGCCTCCCCTCAGCGGAAGGGGGCAGAGCATGAAGTAACACCTTGACAGTCAGGACTCCATTCTGGAGAACCGGAGACTCCATTCTGGGAAGGTGCCCCCCCACACCGTGAGACTCTGGTCTGAAACTATGAGCTAAAACAGTCGGACAATAGCAGTCCACTACATCACACTTGGCAGAGCATAGAAACCCCCCAGCGTGATCGCTCAAGCTTGGAAGTGGATAGGCCGCACCTGGCTTGATGATAAAAATGTAATTTGTCTATGTCCTACATATGATTAAAACCAATACCTGGATGAATGTCAAGATTATAATTGGAACTGTTAAGACTGTAACTGGTATTGTCAAAAAAAAAAAAAGATTATAATTGATACTAGTTTAGCATAGGTTTTAGGTCAGCTTGACCCCAGTAACCATGTATTCCCCTGATCCTAGCAACCATGTATTCCCCTCCCGATTTTGTGGTTTTTGCCTTTATAGACCCTGTTGCTTCGGGCTTCAGGGTCGAGAGTTCTTTAGGGCATGAGCCCGCTCTCCACCACCGGCAATAAAGGAGCATCCAATGTTATCACTGTGTGGTGTTCATTTTTTTTTTTAACTTTTATTTAATGAATATAAATTTCCAAAGTACGACTTATGGATTACAATGGCTTTCCCCCCATACCATCCCTCCCACCCACAACCCTCCCCTTTCCCACTCCCTCTCCCCTTCCATTCACATCAAGATTCATTTTCGATTATCTTAATATACAGAAGATCAGCTTAGTATACATTAAGTAAGGATTTCAACAGTTTGCTCTGTGTGGTGCTCATTTGTTCACACTCGCTCAGGTACAACAAGCCTGCTGGCTGCCCGCCCACACCTTCCTCCCAGCCCGAGTGTCGCCCTCACGCAAACCTCCCGGAGGGGACAGCCTTTCCTAGCAACCTGCGCTCTCCCCGACTGCCAACGTCACCAGAGCTGTGGTCAGAAGCCACAAGTGACCTCCTTGTAGGAATCCCAAAAGGGCCCTGGTCGAGCTTTACCTTACTGAGACCCCTACTGCCCCCTAGCAGCTTTCTCCTCCCTGGAATTCTGGGGGCACTCTCCCCTGCAAACCCCTAGCTCTGGTTTTGCTCCCTCGCTCCTGCCTGACGTCAGGTGTTCCCCAGGGTTCCTAGATGCACTGCTCTCCCCGTATCTCACAGTCTCTGTCTGGCTTGTGGTTCCCAGAGATCGAAACCTCCTGGAAAGAAAGGAGGTTGTTATGGAAAGATCCAGAGACCCCATCTGGCCTGAAGCAGGGCCAGGACCTCCTGCTCTCAAGACTGCATTAGGGGCCCGGGCTGTGGCACAGTAGGAGGCCTGCGGCACCGGCATCCCATGTGGGCGCTGGCTCTAGTCCCGGCTGCCCCTCTTCCAGTCTAGCTCTCTGCTGTGGCCTGGGAAAGCAGTAGAAGATGGCCCAAGTGCTTGGGTCCCTGCACCCACATGGGAGACTGGGAGGAGGCACCTGGCTCCTGGCTTCAGATCGGGTCAGCTCTGGCTGTTGCAGCCATCTTGGGAATGGACCAGTGGAGGGAAGACCTTTCTCTCTCTCTGCCTCTCCTCTCACTGTCTGTAACTCTACCTCTCAAATAAATAAAATAAATAAGTAAATAAATTAAAATCTTAAAAAAAAAAGAAGATCTTGGGCCGGCGCTGTGGTGCAGCAGGTTAATGAACTGACCTGAAGCGCCAGTATCCCATATGGGCGCCGGTTTGAGACCTGGCTGTTCCACTTCCGATCCAGCTCTCTGCTATGACCTGGGAAAGCAGTGGAAGATGGCCCAAGTCCTTGGGCCCCTGCACCCATGTGGGAGATCTGGAGGAAGCTCCTGGCTCCTGGCTTCAGATCGGCACAGCTCCGGCCGTTGCGGCCAATTGGGGAGTGAACCAGCGGGTGGAAAACTCCTCTCTCTGCCTCTCCTCTCTTTGTGTAACTCTGACTTTCAAATAAATAAATCTTAAAAAAAAAAAAAAAGATCTGTCTCTCCATAACTCTTCCTTTCAAATAAATAAATAAATCTTTAAAAAAAGAGACTGTATTCGGGAAAAACACATATGTGCTGCTTCCCCCCTCTCCATGCTGTGAGGAAGAACTCATCTCACAGACCAGCTACTCCATCACAGGGCCAACTCCTTCCACCTGGGTAGAAGCGCAAGCAGCAAGTGGAGCAGCCAAGGCCTCCTTGAAAGCAACTGATTTGGCTTGACATCTCTGCAAGCCCCACATCGCTGTGCCCAGATCCAGGATGGGAGACAGAGGACCCCACATAAGCCAGGTCCTAAGTCAAGTTCTCCAAGTCACCTTGTATCGAAGAAGCACGCACTGCAATCTACAGCACATTGCAGCGATTAATACAAATCACCAGACAAGTTCTCCCAGAAGGCCATGGAACATGGTATTAGAAGATATTTCCTTTGGTGCAAAAAACGTTTGAAGACCACATATATTGGGGCCGGCTCTGTGGCATAGTAGACTAAACCTCCGCCTGCATCCCAGATGGGTGCAGTTCAAGTCCTGGCTACTCCACTTCTGATCCAGCTCCCTGCTAATATGCCTGGGAAGGCAGAGCAAGATGGCCCAAGTGCTTGAGCCCCTGCACCCACTTGGGAGACCAGAAATAAGCTCCTGGCTTGGTATTGGCCCAGCTCTGGACATTGCAGCCATTGGAGAAGTGAACCAGCAGATAGAAGACCTTCCTCTCTCTGTCTCTCTCCCTTTGTCTGTAACTCTCTCAAATAAATAAAACCTTTAAAAAGAAAAAAGTTGTATATTATGGGTCTTAAAAGTTTATGGAAGTAGATATTAAGTAAAACCTGCACATGTGTTAAATTAACAACAGGAGTCACCATGCACTCACTCCCCATGCAGGACCTCTGTCCTAGGTGAGTTGTATTATGAGTTAACTGTAAAACTAGTTCTTAGTTGTGTGTGTGTGTGTGTGTGTGTGCAAACTATTGAAATCTACTTAGTATAGAGTCGGTCTTCTTTATACAAAGTTAATTGAAAATGAGTCTTAATGAGAATGGGACTGGCAAGGGGGGAGGGAGGAAGAGGAAGGGTAGGAGTGTGGGTGGGAAGGTGGGTATTGTGGGAAGAATAACTATATTCCTAAAGTTGTACTTAGGAGATTTGTATTCTTTAAAAATAATTTTTTTGACAGGCAGAGTGGACAGTGAGAGAGAGAGACAGAGAGAAAGGTCTTCCTTTGCCGTTGGTTCACCCTCCAATGGCCACCGCAGCCGGCACACTGCACTGATCTGAAGCCAGGAGCCAGGTACTTATCCTGGTCTCCCGTGGGGTGCAGGGCCCAAGCACTTGAGCCATCCTCCACTGCACTCCCTGGCCACAGCAGAGAGCTGGCCTGGAAGAGGGGCAACCGGCACAGAATCCGGCGCCCCGACCAGGACTAGAATCCGGTGTGCCGGCGCCGCAAGGCGGAGGATTAGCCTATTGAGCCGCGGTGCCAGCTAAAAATAAATTTTAATAAAAAACCTGTGCATGGGTCTTTTAAACATGTTGCACCAAAATTAATTCGTCTTTTAGTTCTGTATGTCCACGGACTTTTTGAAGTCCCTTCACATGCCCACCTTTGACAAGTGATCTTCACCTGTGTGCAGGGCCTCGTGGCTAGAATCCACAGAACTCTAAGTCACATTAGAGAAAGTTGAATTCATTCTAGGACTGAAATAGACGAGCTCTGGAAAACCAACACTATGCTATCTTCTTTCTGTTGCTTCTGTCTGGTAAAGATCCTGGACCAGAAGTACCCAATAAAGGCTTAATAACAGCAGCCAATACACAGGTCCTCAGTTTGTGTCTTAGTCCTGCACCCATTTTCCATCTTCCCTCCCTACAAGTGCTGCAAGACCATTTTTGTCCTTTGCCAGTAGAGCAGAAAAATCCTAATGTAACCTAATTGTCCCCACCGAGCTAGTTAACTTCCTCATGTGTACTGAACTTCACAGCAGCCAGGCAGGAAAGCTCGGGGGCCGTCCCCCTGCTCTCCTGTCTGTGGCCCGTAGAGAGAGGCACTTGAAGGAGTCCCTTTCGTGCGAGGCCATCATCCCTTCTGGACCAACGAGGAGGAAGGAAGTGGCTTTTGACTATTCTTGACACACATGTGAAGGGCTGCTCCTTATCTGCACCATGACCACTGCAGCCCAGGCCTTCCTGTAAGTTCCTTGTCTAATAACTGGCAGCCACCTCTACCATTCCATAGCTCTCAGTTGCTTTAAAGTTTACCCAACGGGCAATTTAGCTCAGCAGTTAAGACAGCAGTAGGACCACCGGTGTCCAAATCAGAGTGGTTTGAGTCTTGTCTACTCTGCTTCCAATCCAGCTTCCTGCTAACGTGTACCCTGGGAGGAGGCGGATGACGGCTCAAGTACTTAGGTCCCTGTTACATAAGAGTCCCAGAATGATTGCTGAACTCCCGGCTTTGGCCTGACCCATCCCTGACTGTTGTGGACATTTGGAGAGTGAACCAGTGAATGGAAGATCTGCGTGTGTGTCTCTCTCTCCCTCTGTCTTTCAAATAAATTAATTGGAGAAGAATCACCACCACAACAATATTATCACCAAAAACAATGCAGGTTGAATGGTTCTTATCTGAAATGCTTAGAAGCGGAAGTGCTCCAGATCTCCAGTTTCTTCAAATGTTGGAATATGTATACATACACAATGAGACCTAATCGTAAGATTCACTGTGTTTCACACACACCTCACACACACAAGCTGAACGTAAGTTTGTGCAGTATTTTAGTGCAGCTGCAGCTCCAGCACAAGAGACCGGGGGTGGAATTTTCCACTTGAGCGGTTGCGCTGGAGCTCAAGGAGTGCCAGGCTCCGGACGTTGAGGTTAGGGATGCTCAGCCTGTGCGCTGAGAGTCTGGTACTACCTGAGGCAGGCCCTGGGGGTCTCAAGTCACAGCCCCCGTGGATGAGAGGGGGACACCACATCCCTCAAGGAAAGCTTTTGCTGAGAACTCCCCTCCACAAAGGGTGTGTCGGTTCAGCTAAGCACTCCCAGGGCACCTGCTGGTGCTAAGTTCTACACTAAATGCCAGGCATGGAAAACCACAGCTTTCATCTTTATCCGAGGATACGGTCCGGGAGCTCACAACCCAGTGAAGGCGGGACAGGGAAATACCAGTTGGGAAATGCCGGCAACACTGTCATTACCAGTTCCTCCCCCCAACCCAGCAGCTACAGAACCTTCTCCCCTGAGCTTCCCCTCCCCTCGCCACCTGCAAGCCCCTCCCACTTTGAAAACCTCAAAACTAGAATGTATTCCCTACTCAGCTGGTCCCCCATAAGGACTTTTTCTCTTCACTCCCAGGAAGAGCTGTGTTCACTTTCTCTCCTTTCGTCCACTCACTCCTTGAGCCAGTCAACATGCATTTTATTCTCATCATTCTCCCAAAAGCGTTCTCCCTGAGGTCAGCAGCAGCACCCACAACCGAGTCCAGCAATGCGTTTCTCTTACCAGACTGCTCAGGTCCCCCAGGCACAGCTGATGGGGTTCTCCTTCACGAAACCCTTGCCTTCCTTCTGGACTCCAGGAAGCTGTTCCCGACTCTTTGTCTGCCCTCCTGCCCCAGATTCCACACAACACACAATTCCCCTGCAGCGGGTGCCTGCCCACGGCTGAGGCACGTGGCTCTCGCCTGAAGCACAGTAGGTCCTCTCTAACGGCCATTCCAGGCCCTCCCTTCTGCCAGCCCCACCTCCAATCCACTCACATCACAGCCAAGTGAGCTTTTAAATAGGTCAGATTCCATCACGCTGCTTCTCTGAGTTCCTAGTCATTTCCAGTACCCGCCAGGATGAAGTGTGGGGTCTCTGCCGCACCTGTCGAGCGCGTCCATCAGCCAGCCTCACGTCCAACCCACTCCCCACCCTGACCAGTATGGCCTCAGGGTTTTCCCAATATTCCAAGCACTTTCTCATTTCAGTTGTTCTCTCTGCTTAAAATGGTCTCTCTCTCTCCCCCCATCTTTGCCTGGCTGACTCCTACCCACTTCTCAGTTTTCGACCTAAATGCCACACTCATCTAGAAACCTATAACTCCGAGGATTTGGTCAAATCCCAACCTAAGATCCTGTAGCTGTAGAACTTTGCATGTCTCTTTCCCATCTCTCAGTACTCCTATGATTACTTACTCAGTGTCTACTTCATTCCTGATGTGATGAAAGCAGAACTGAGACCATGAATGTATTGTTCATTGTTCCATGGCCAATAGCTAGTACGGTGAATATTTAGGTGTATTTTTTAGTTTTAATGGACACATAGAAGTTGCACATATTCATGGGGTACAGTGTGAGGTTTTGACACATCCATACAATATAAGGATCAGGTCAGAATACTTGGCATTTCTTATCTATTCAAAATCCTCTCTCCAGCTATGGTGCAATGTCTAAATCAATCACTGCCAACCATAGTTATCCTACTGTGCTACATACGGATCATTAGAAGTTAGTACTCTTGTCCAAAATGGTGCATTGCTAATGGATGAAGGAACTACAGCATAGTTTAAAAACAACTAAGAGAGGCCGGCGCCATGGCTCAACAGGCTAATCCTCCACCTAGCGGCGCCGGCACACCAGGTTCTAGTCCCGGTTGGGGCGCCGGATTCTGTCCCGGTTGCCCCTCTTCCAGGCCAGCTCTCCGCTGTGGCCTGGGAGTGCAGTGGAGGATGGCCCAGGTGCTTGGGCCCTGCACCCCATGGGAGACCAGGAGAAGCACCTGGCTCCTGCCTTCAGATCAGCGCGATGGGCTGGCCGCAGCACGCCAGCCGCGGTGGCCATTGGAGGGTGAACCAACGGCAAAGGAAGACCTTTCTCTCTCTCTCTCCTCTCACTGTCCACTCTGCCTGTCCAAAAAAAAAAAAAAAAAAAAAAAAAAAAAAAAAAAAAAAAAAAAACTAAGAGAGACATCTGTGTCAGTCTGGGGAGAGGAATTAGGGTTGAACACACAAAATACAGAGTAAGCCGGATGCTCATAAAGGACAGGTGTATTTACAGAAGCAGCCAACAAGAGCATAGTCTTTAGAAGAACCATTGCTTGTTCTAGAGTGTAATAAAATCCAGCAGTATCTAAGGTGTGACAAAGTTCACTGACTCTGCCCAGCAGTTCATATCCTGAGGAAATATTTGTTGTATTAGATAAATTTATGTTGCATAATTTTAGTTCAGCAAGTGTGTGCAGGATGGATACAGATAACAACTTGTAAAACAGGGTATTTTAATTAGCTCATTCTACATACATCAACACAGCCTGGACCTCGAAAGTTTTACAAGAACTCAGTCTTAAAGAAGAAATCAGGGGCAGGTCTTGTGAAACAGTGGGTTAAACATCCCAGAGTGTTAGTTCAAGTCATGATTGCTTCTTTTTTTTTTTTTAAGATTTTATTTAATTGAAGGATGGAGTTACAGTGAGAGGGAGAGTCAGAGAGAAAGGTCTTCTGTCCACTGGTTCACTCCTGTAATGGTTGCAATGGCTGCAACTGAACCCATCCAAAGCCAGGAGCTTCTTCTGGGTCTCCCAAGTGGGTGCATGGGCCCAAGAACTTGGGCCATCTTCTACTGCTTTCCTAGGCCATAGCAGAGAGCTGGATCAGAAGTGGAGCAGCCGAGACTCAAACGGGTGCCCGTATAGGATGCTGGCAGAGGATTAACCTACAGCATCACAGTGCCATCCCCATGGCTGCTCCACTTCTGATCCAACGCCCTTCTAATGCCCCTAGGAAACAGCTGATGATGGCTCAAGTGCTTGAGCTCCTGCCACCCACATGGAAGACCCACACTGAGTTCCTGCTCCCGACTTCAGCCTGGCCCAGACTCAGCTGTTGTGGCCCTTTAAGGAATAAATGGGCAGAAGAACAACCTTAATCTCAATTGTGTGTGTGCGCACATGTGCATATCACATTGTGCTTCAAATAATTTTTAAAGATGGTCGGTTTTATTATTAGTTTTTTAATTGTAGATGTCAAGAACTGAAAGATAATTTGTGTTATCCAGCCTTGGCACACCTTATATTCCCCTCTCCCAACACATGGTCTAACAGAGGAAGTGGAGGTCATAGCAGTTAAGTCACTTGTCTACAGTCGCAGGTCTAGTTAGAGGCAAACCTGGTAATAGAAACCAGATCTCTAAGCCATTAACCCTCAGTACTTTGTGATTCTTCATTCCCTAAATTCCAGTGAAAGAGCTCCAAACCACAGCCTGGAAAATGTTTCCTGGAAACACTTACTTTCCTCCAGTATTAAATCTCCAATCCCGATTCCCCCAGATAGCATGCCCCGTGTTAGGAGAAGTCATTAGATATTGCTAATCCACCGCACTACTCGTACTGCAAAAGGCTTGGGATTTAATAATGGCAGTACCCGAGAATCTTTGAGTAATCTCTTGAAAGGATATTCTGGTCTGTAGCATTATGTGACATCACCCTCATCCATCTTCTGAGAGTCCTGGGCAAATCACTCTCCATACGATCAGAGTATTTGAGAAACTTCTTGTGCTTTAAAAAATATGAGCAATGCTTCAGAAATTCTACTCCTAGGTCTATATCCAAAAGAATTGAAAGGACTGACCCAGACACTTGTTTACCAATGACCATAGCAGTATTATGGAATGCTGTTGTGTTGATGGAAACAAAATGTAGTATATAGTAGCTGAATGCATAAACAAAGTGTGGAATATTATTTACCCATAAAAATAGAAATTATGACATGTGTTTCAATATGTATGAAACTTGAAGACTTTATACTAAATGAAGTAAGTCAGAACAAGAAGACACAATTCCACTAATACGAAATACTCAGAATAAGCAAAAATAGAATAGAGGATATTAGGGGCTATAGCGGGAGTAATGGAGTTTCTCCTTATTGGGTACAGCATTCCTGGTTGAGATGAAGTAGCTTTGGACATATAGTAGTGGTGGTTACACAACTTAGTATTCTCACTGCCACTGATTACACACTTTAAAATGAATAGGTGATTAATTTTATGTTTATGTATTTTTCACCAAAATAAAAAATTTACTCCACAACTTTTGTTTAAGATAGACTAGTCCCATTGCTCCCAGATCTTTCCTTAAACTAATAGAAAATGACAAAATAATTAAAGAGTGAATTCTTGGGCCACTGTTGTCATGTAACAGGTTAAGCTGCCTCCTGCAACTCCAACTTCCCATATGGGTGGTGGTTCAAGCTCTGGCTGCTGCACTTCCAATCCAGCTCCCTGTTAATACACCTGGGAAAGCAGTGAAGATGGCCCAAGGCCCCACATGGAAGATTTAGATGAAGCTCCTGGCTTCAGTCTGGTCCAGCCCTGGCCGCTGCAGCCATCTGGGGAGTGAGCCTATGGATGAAAGATCTCTGCATTTTTCTCTCTCCCTCTAACTCTGCCTTTCAAATAGAATAAGACTTTAAAAAACTTTTAAGAGTGAATCCTAAAAAAAAAATGTTCAAGTAACCTATAGGAAGTTATGAAGAGAAACAGAACAAGAAATAGAAGAAAGAGAACTACAAATAGAATGGCAGATATAAGCCCTAGCATTGATTTAAAGACAGAAATTGGAAGAGGGGATAAAAATAAAATTATAACCCAACAGTATGGTATCTTTAAAAAAAAAAAGGATTTATTCATCTATATGAAAGACAGAGTTACACAGAGAGAAGGCGAGGCAGAGAGAGGGAGGTCTTCCAACCACTGGTTCACTCCCCAATTGGCCGCAACGGCTGGAGCTGCACCGATCCTAAGCCTGGAGCCAGGAGCTTCTTTTGGGTCTCCCATGTGAGTGCAGGGGCCCAAGGACTTGGGCCATCTTCTACTGCTTTCCCAGGCCATAGCAGAGAGCTGGATTGGAAGTGGAACAACCAGGATTCGAACCAGTGCCCATATGTGATGGCACTGCAAACGGCAGCTTTACCTGTATGGTATCTTAAGAGATGCATTTCAGTGGGCTGGCGCTGTGGTGCAGTGGGTTAAGCCACATCTGCAATGCCAGCTTCCCATACGGCACCGATTTGAGTCCCGGCTGCTCCGCGCCTGATCCAGCTCCCTGCTAATGTGCCTTGGAAAGCAGTGGAGGATGAATCAAGTGCTTGGGCCCCTTCCTCAACATGGAAAGAAGCTCCTGGTTGGGCCGGACCCAGCCCTGGCTGTTGCAGCCATTTGGGGAGTGAGCCAGTAGATGGAAGCTCTGTCTCTCCATTAACCCTATCTTTCAAGTAAACCGATTTTTAAAAATAAACCTCCTTACCAAAAGGAATTTAAAAAGAGAGAGATAGAGATGCATTTCACGTAAGACTCAGGTAGGTTGAAAGTAAAGGAATAGAGAGACACACCCTACATAAATTTAAAAACAGCAGGACTTCAGTGCCATCAATTCTGAGCCACACTACAGCTTGTAGTTGCAAAAAGTAAACATTTAAGGCCAAATGGATTCACTTTACTATTTTCCAAACAGCTTCCCTCCTAATAAAACATCAGTGTCCTCTTCCTGGGAGCTACGCTGAGGACAGACACCCTTGTCACACTCTCTTCCCACACTGTGACGTGGCTGTCATGTCAAACGCTGCCGGGCAAGCTCACAAAAGCTCTCACAGCTGCACCGGGGATGGGGCTCAGCCGTGACTTTCCGGAAAGTGAAGACACAGACCTGACCATTGACCACAACAGAGAGAAGGAGCCAAGGACAGAAGAATCACAAGATCCTTAAGCAAAGAAGCTTGCGGGATGGGCATTTGGCCAGCAGTCAGAACACTCATGCCGCACCTGCACAGGAGGACCGGGGTTCCACGCCCAGATCCAGCTCCCGACTCCAGTTTCTTGCTGATAGAGCCCCTGACAGGCACTGGTGATGGTTCAAATACAGAGAAATCACTGACCGGAGATCTCGTGCAGGGAGCAAAGCAGCATTGGTTGGGCAGGAGCCCGTCTCCCCTCCTCGTCACTTACGCGAGGAAGATGGAGGCACTGGGTATTATTCCTTTTTTTTTTTTTTTTTTTTTTTGACAGGCAGAGTGGACAGTGAGAGAGAGAGACAGACAGAGAGAAAGGTCTTCCTTTGCCGTTGGTTCACCCTCCAATGGCCACCGCTGCTGGTGCGCTGCGGCCGGCACACCACGCTGATCCAATGGCAGGAGCCAGGTGCTTCTCCTGGTCTCCCATGGGGTGCAGGGCCCAAGCACTTGGGCCATCCTCCACTGCACTCCCTGGCCACAGCAGAGAGCTGGCCTGGAAGAGGGGCAACCGGGACAGAATCCAGCACCCCGACCGGGACTAGAACCCAGTGTGCCGGCGCCGCTAGGCGGAGGATTAGCCTGTTGAGCCACGGCGCCGGACAGAACATGCTCTTAACAGTCATCTTCCGGGTATAATTATGCTGTCACTTTTAGATGACAATCTCCTTCAACTCAAATTTTATTTTTACTCTAGTGTAAGTTTTAATGTTAATTACATTTATTTCAAAGGCAGAACAACAGAAAAAGATCTGCCATCAATTGCACTAACTGGTTACTCTCCTAATGTTCCCAATAGCCAGGACTCTGCCAGGCCAAAGCCAGGAGCCAGGAATTCCATGAAGTTTTCCAGGACACAACTCTCGGAAGAATCATCTGCTGCCTCCCAGGAAGCTGGATCAGAAATAGAGGCAGGACTCAAACCTAGTCGCTCCAATATGGGATCCAAGTGTCCAAAACACTTAGACTGCTACACCACAAAACACACACACACACACACACACACACACACGGACCCCTGGTGTAAGTTTTCTCAAGAGGCTCAGCACTTACCAAAACATGTCTATTGCAACAAAATGTTGGTAACAGCAAAAGAGAAATGAGCAAATGCACACAGCTGCCATCCTTCGGAGGATAACCATGCAGCTATGAAAAGGCATGAAATAGATTTACAGGTGCCAACACAGACGGGACCCTAGAACATATTTGTTGATTGACATGTTTTATTTGGAGTGTAAACTTCCTACTTGTAGTTACTTTGGTTTAAAGCCCAATTTGTTAGGGTTAAAAGTTACTACATTATTGCTCGTAGTGCTATTTTTTGCTCACCAACAATCGAAATCTGGAATAAAGCAATTACATTTGAATCCAGAGCATCTTAGAATCTAGTCCACTAAAGTGCTTTAGTTACTAAAAATTGTTTAATTAGTTGATTGGTTGGTTGATTGCCTAATGAAACAAGGCAGCAACTCCAAACCTCCTCCCAGCTTTTATTCTAACTGGAGAAAACTGCCCTTATTTATAAAATGATGACAGAGCCTACCTCAGACAGTACTATGATGATAAACATGAAAAATTGAGCTCTAGGCTATAAAATGTTATGTGAATTCTAGGAGCCATGCTGTCACTGGTCTTCACTGGGAAAACACTGCTTTCTACAGGGTTCATGTTTGCTCTGGGAAATCGCAGCGGGGCTATCTTGGCATGTGCATTAGAAGCCAGAGGACAGGAGGATGTGTCCAATGTGAAAATGCTCTACTGCCGAGGACAAAGGAGGTACTGGTGCCAAGGGCCAAGCCCACGTGGCAGTCATGATACAGAAGCATCGCCATAGTGACAAAAGGCTCCACGCCTGTTAGATGCTCTAAGCACACACTTGGTGTTTGACCCTCACAACCACAGACTCTTGAAGCAACCGAGACCTCCAGGGAGGTCCAGCTCCCTCACCGCCCTCTTTGCTCATGCCTGGTGGGCTTCTAATGGTCGCTGGCTACCCTTGGCCTTCCTCGGTTTATAGATGCCTTAACTTCAGTCTCTGCCATCTCCATGTTGTCTTTTCTGTTTCTCTTCTTCGGTCTACCTCTTCTTTTACGAGGACATCTGTCATTGGACTTAGCCCCCCACCCACCAGATAATCCAAGAGGATCTCATCTTGGGATCCTTAACCTCATTGCAGTGGTCTCTCCTTACGCACTGGGGCTGCATTTGGAGACTGCTAGCAGATTCCTGAAACTCTGGAGACTACTACCTCCTATATATAAACTTCCCCCATACACATCACATACTACAATAAAGTTTAATCGACAAGCGAGACAAAGAGATTGACTAAAATAGAAAAATGCTAATGATATATAAATTTGGTATCTCCCAAAATATCTCATTGGACTAGGCTTACCCCTGACCATGAGTAATGGAACATAGATACAGATGCTTTGACCAAATAAGGTCACATGAGTTCTGGGTAGACCCATCTTTTGGGTAGGGGGCATTCTACCTGCTACTGCTTCTTCATGCGACTTCAGCTTTGCAAGCAGGCTACTAGAACAGAAAATAAATAAAGCAGAAGTAAAACCTAAACATAGAAAATGTCATTTTCCTGGGCAGTTTCGAGCCAACAGATGTAAGTGGTTTGTGGTAGCCTTTCATCAAAAAGTGACCAGAGTTGAGAGAATCTCACTGCAACATTTACCAGACACTGATCAACCAACAATATCACTCCCCCAGTTTCTCTTCATAGAATTTAGTTTCAGAAAACAAATATTATCCATTGTAGAGTGCAGACATCCATAATTACTTGAGAGATAAATGAATAAGCAACTTAACAGCTTGAGGTGCTACCTACACTAAGTTTAGATTCTGTTTCCAGTAAAAGTTAGATTCTGTTTCCAGGAAGCTAAATACATGAGTGAATCCACTTCTTAAAAACAATGAACAAAATTCTAGAAGAGTTCATGAACTGTCAAGAAAGAAATTCTGAAACGGGGGATCGAGTGAAGACGGCGATAGGCAGGGGGGCCAAGAGCGCTCATAGCCAGCCCTGGCTGGCCAGGGACATGGGGCAGGCCATAGAGCACAGGCCAGAACAGCCCAGAACTTTCCCAAGTTGAGGAATCTCATTGGGGAGATCTCCCACTAAGAAGCTGAGATCACTATGGGTTAAGCCATCAGCTTAGGAGAAAACAAGAAATAAACCCATACAAGTACTAATTCTTTACTCCTAATCTGTCTCCATTCACTCCCAGCTCCAGAGAATATAAAAAATCTATTCATTCAAATGTTAGTGCTAAGTAAGAAGGGGAAAAAAAAAAAAACCTGGAACTTGACCTTTGTGCATTTATGGAACCTGAATTCACATTCCCTGGAAGAAATGAAGAACTCACTTGCTGAATATTCAATTTACACAGAGCCTAGGATAGTAGTTCTCATAAACCTGGAAGAAGCAGATGAAATTCCTCTCTGTGGGACTCCATTCTTATTCCAGTTAAAGAGACTTTCTCCAAGTACAATTACAAAGCACTGAGCAGCTCATAGTACAACAAATCCAAACAGCTAAGGAAACACGAATAAGAACCCGCAAAGCAACAGGCTGAATAGAGACTCACAATATGATTTACTCAAGTCTACATGCCTGTGACAGAAGGTATGTGTTTATTTACTTAGACTTAAAAGATATGAGATGGGGGCTGGTGCAGTGGCGCACTAGGCTAATCCTCCGCCTGCGGTGGCGGCATCCCATATGGGCGCAGGGTTCTGTCCCAGTTGCTCCTCTTCCTGTCCAGCTCTCTGCTGTGGCCCAAGTGCTTGGGCCCTGCACTCACATGGGAGACCAGGAGGAAGCACCTGGCTCCTGGCTTCGGATCAGCATAGCTCCGGCCGTAGTGGCCATTTGGGGGGTGAACCAACAGAAGGCAGACCTTTCTCTCTGTCTCTCTCTCACTGTCTGAAACTTGTCAAATTAATTAATTAAATTAATTTAAAAAGATATGAGAAAGCAGAGGTAGGAAAACTTCCAACCAACAGAAAGCTGATATAACCACATTAACAACAGAGAAAACATTTTGGACTACGAATATTGCCAGAGATAAGGGGAGTTGTTTCTTAGAAGATTTCACTCCTCATAGACTCCACTAATTTTACACTTGATCTTAGCCAAAAGGCTGAGAAGCCCTATCTACTAATTTTAAGTTTATATGCACTAATAATATTCTCAGGGTACATCGATAAAACCTTAAGGAAAATTTACAATCATAGTAGACTTTAACCTACTTCTTTCAGTAACTGACAATAGGTCATCAGTAAGTGAATTTGAATATCAGTTAACAAACTTTACCTAATGGAGATATACAGCGTGCATGTCATTCAGTTATAGGATACATTTTCCTGCAGTAATGGTTGCAATAACTGATCATATAATAGGCTGAACCTCAAGATGACAAAGTGAACATTTTCCAATTTTATACAGTGCTGCAGATCTCTGTAGAGTCTGCTGGTAACCTACTAGGTTCAAGAGCTGTGGAAGGCTAGAATTTACCGTACCCAGCTGTATGTTGGTACTCGTCACCCAACCTCTCTCTATTCCTTCATCCCAAACCCTTCTCAGCCTCCAGTCAGCACTACTGTAAGTTCACACCAACCTTCTGTAACTTCCACATGAGCGAGAACACGTGGTATTTGTCTTTCCAAGTCTGGCTTATTTCACTTAGCATGACAACCTTCAGTCCACCAGGTTTGCTGTAAAAGAATTTCATTCTTTGTATGGCTAAATCAGAATCGTGTATGTGTCACATTTCCTTTCTCCACTCACCTATCAACGATCACTTAGACTGCGTCTGTATCTCAGCTCTTTTTTTTTTTTTTTTTTTTTTTTTTTTTTTTTTTACAGGCAGAGTGGACAGTGAGAGGAGAGAGAGAGACAGAGAGAAAGGTCTTCCTTTGCCGTTGGTTCACCCCCCAGTGGCCGCTGCGGCCGGTGCACTGCGGCCGGCACATGGCACTGATCCGAAGCCAGGAGCCAGGTGCTTCTCCTGGTCTCCCATGCAGGCGCAGGGCCCAAGCACTCGGGCCATCCTCCACTGCACTCCCTGGCCACAGCAGAGAGCTGGATTGGAAGAGGAGCAACTGGGACAGAATCCGGCGCACCGACTGGGACTAGAACCCGGTGTGCCGGCGCCACAGGTGGAGGATTAACCTATTGAGCCGTGGCGCCAGCCTGTGTATCTCAGCTATTGTGAGTCTATCGTAAATAGAACTACAGTGCACATGGGAGTGCTGATAATCCTATGATGTGCTGATTTACATTGTTTCATTTCCATTTCATACCCAGAAGTGGGTTGGCTGGGTCACATGGATCTAACCTTAATGTTCTCCGCAACGGCTTTGTGGATCTGCATTCCCACCAACAGTGAGTATAAGGTTCTCCTTTTTTCTGGGCTTCAGTTCCTCCAGTTGGAAACGGCATCTAAAAACCACAACCTGGGTATTAATGCTATAATCACTTTTTTATAAAAGATTTATTTACTTATTTAAAAGAATTACATAGAGAAAAGAAGAGACAGAGCAAGAGAGAGAGATCCTCCATCTGTTAGTTTATGCCCCAGATGGCCACAATAGCCAGAGTTGAGCCAAACAAAGTCAGGAGCTTCCTCCAGGTCTCCCATGTGGTGCAGGGGCCCAAGCACTTGGGCCCTCTTCTGCTGCTTCCCCAGGCCATTAGCAGGGCACTGGACCAGAGGTAGAGCAGCCAGGACACATACTGGCACCCATATGGGATGAGGGCGTCACAGGTGGCAGTTTAACTGACTAACGCCACAACACCAGCCCCGGTAATACCACCCTTAAAATGTGTCAACTTGCTCATCTTTTTCAGGTGCTATAAAGTTTTTCTGAAGACCGTATATGAAAAGCTGCAGGAGCTGATCCTGCTCCTGATTGGAGGAGAGCAGCGTGCTCGGCGTGTGGGTAGCAGAGTTGGGATTGGTGGAAGAGGACTATAAAGGAGGAGAGAGACAACATGCACCAGGAACATCCGGATAACATCTGAGCAGCCCCCGAGAGAGCCGGCCGGCGGTGTGCCGCTCCTCCATGGAAGTGGGGAAAGTGGCAGGGGGAGCTGCCCCTCCACGGAGGTGGAGGGGTCGGCAGCCAACCCGGGAAGGACCAGCAGCAAACCCGGGAAGGGCCGAGCAGACAAAAGAACAGTGCAGGGTCCAGTGTCGTTCCTCCGCGAGATGGGGGAGCAACACGTATACAGTCCTAGAAACACTGAATTACTTACAAATTCATGAATAAGGTCTCTTGCTTCTTACAATTGCTATGTGGCTGTGTCCTTTCTGAAGCTAGGAGTCTAGAAACCATACCCTCTTCTTCATCACACCCAGCCCAGAGTTTGTAGCATGCTAGGTACTCACACTGTATTCACTGAGGGGGGAGGGGGGACGGATAATCAGGCTTTAGATGCTGGAAGAAATGACCAAACCTGGGTTTCAGGAATATGAGGGAAAATGGCAGCAAAATTAGGTGACTCAGTGGCCTCTGAGGTCTCCACGTTGTCTTGCTTGTTTAAATTCACGCATGTTTGTTGTACATGCATTTATGTTGCACATTTATTGTAACAGAAGCATTTGTGTGCAAAGGAACAAGTCTTAATTTTTGCTTTAGGTCATGCTCTCTTGGGCATTTCTAACTAAGCCATCAAACAGATAGCCTAGGGCAAGAAAGGTCTGGAGGGGAAGAGACTGCCATGTGGATGTTGTGCCCAGAGCAGTGGGGAGCCAGGCCCTCCTGCTGAGGAAGGGCTTGGTGATGAAGGTTGGTGAGGTGGGGGAAGTGCATGGAGGGAGCCTGAAGCTATAGACTGGCTCCCCGGACAGCAGGGAGCCTTTGAGTGGGAGGATTTGAAATGCAGGAAGAGGAGTTTAGGAAAAGGTGGACTTCGTGGTGGAAGTGGGTCTGGCTCCTGTCCAGGGGCAGGGAAAGGAGGGCCGAGATCGCTGGAGGACTCCCACCGGCTCCCGGTCAAGCTCTCTCCTAAGTTCACTCATGTAACATTCCCTTGGTCTTTCTCCAGCTGCTTCTTTACTGTCTTCCACCCCTCTTCCCAAGTCAACAGTTTCTTTCTCTAGTAGCCCTTACTTGGCCATAGCTTGCAATATGGGAGTGAAATTTCATGGTTACAATGGCAAATATCCAACTCTGGCTACCAACTGCACAAGATGGGTTATTGTAAGGACATTGGGAACCCCAGGAATCAACAGGAAAGCTGGGAGAAAGGGCCTTAGAACAGTGCCAAGGGCTAAGAAAGCAGGAGCTGGGATGCTAACGGGGATGCTAACAGCCTGGTGGGGGCTGTTGCTGCTGGGTATAAACCATCAAAACCCTAAGAGCCTCGCTCTGCCCAACCGCAGGCAGCAGTGGCTTCTTAGTGAAGGGCAGACCCTGGATCTCCCCTCCCACCACAGCCTCCTGCCATCGGGGAGAGGATGCAGAAATTAACAATGCTGTTAGGAGAGAATGAATGCTGAGCAGCCAAAAATAAGAATTTTTTTTTTTACTCTAAGACTTTGAGTTATTACTATCACCATTTCCTACCCATTCAAATCCTGTGTTTTCTTTAGAGTTTTTGAAGTTGATACGCTGCTTCTTAAGAAATTTTTAAAGTTACAGATTTGTGTGTCTTGGTTTGGCTTCTTCTCCTATGAGTCAGTGACTTTAGAAACACGAAACTCCTCACCCCTGGGTGAAGGACAAGAGTATACACTCCTCTGTTAAGATTGGCCAACTCTGAATATACGCCTCCTGTTCTTCCAGTTTCTCTACCCTAGTAGAATAATCAGTTTAAAGCCTAGCTGGTTTTTTTTCAGTGTATTATGGGAAATTTCTCAATACACAAAAGGAGTGAGAAGGGTATAATAAACCCCCTGGCACCAACAATTCACCTCTATTCACTCCCCCCTTACATGCACATACACACCTCACAAGCTGAGCGATTCCAAAGCCAACCCCAGAGATATGATTTTATTCAACAGTTTAGTATGTATCTCTAAGATATAAGGATTCTGAATATAACCAAATGAACATATTTACTAAAAATTTCTTCAGACTATATGGATTAGCTTCCTGCTAATGCACACCCTGAGAGGCAGCAGGTGATGGTATAGATTCTTGGATCCCTGCCAACTGTGTAGGAGACCTAGACTGAGTTCCAGATGCCTGGCTCAACCTGGTCCAACCCTCGCTATTGCAGACATTTGGGGGAGTGAACTAGCCAATGGAAGATCTGATATTCTTTCATGTTATTTGAAAAAACAATTTTTTAGAATATTTTCACATCACCAAGTATCTAGGCTGTCAAATTTTTATAGTTACCTCATTTCTGGATCAAATATTAAGATCCAAATGTGGTCTGGACCTTACAAATTTTTAAAGATCACCCAATAACTGTCCAGATTTCTATAGTTTTGGTTTTAACTTTCAACAGTTTTTTCATTTTAAATTTCTTTGAAAATTTAGATTTTCAGGGCCAGTGCTGTGGTGTAGTGGATAAAGCCACCACCCGCAATCCCAGCATCCCATGTGGGTGCCAGCTCACATCCCGGCTGCTCTACTTTGATCCAGCTCCCTGCCATTACGCCTGGGAAGGCAGCATAACATGGCCCAAGTGTTTGGATCCCTGCCACTCACGTGGGAGGCCCAGATGAAGCTCCTGGTTCCTGGGGCCATTTGGGGAGTGAACCAACAGGTGGAAGCTTCTTCTCTCCCCTCTGTAACTCTTTCAAATAAATAAAATCTTCTCAAAATTTATATTTTAAGCAGCTGGGAGTCCAAGTTCATCTGGCCCTGAATTTGCCATTAGTTGCAAGTGGGAAGTTCCTCAGTATCAGTCTCAGGTTAAATGGCTAATCTTGCGAATTCAGGTCAAGGAGAAAAGCCCAGACTTTGTAAAAATGCCCTTCTTATATCTTCTCTAGGAAAGGATAAAGTAGCAACTGTTATCTACAATAGGAGGTTTATTTATCATTTTTAAGATTCACTGACGTATTTGAAAGACAGAGAGAGTCAGGGAGAGAGACATAGCCTCAAATGGTCTCAATAGCCAGGGCTCGGCCAGGCCAAGACCAGGAGCCTGGAACTCCATCTGGGTTCCCCCATAGGTAGCAGGAGGTCCAAGTACTTGCACCACTTCCACTGCCTCCCAGGCACGCTTGCAGAGAGCCGATTTGGAAGTGGAACAGCTGGGACTAGAACCCATGGCTTGCATGGGATGTCAGCCTCACAGGCTGTGGCTTAACTCACTATGCCACATCACAGGCCGCGACTTAACATTGTTTATGTTAACTTCAGATTGGAACTGACCCAAATGCCCAGCATAAGGGGCTTTTGGGGCCAAATAGATGACAGTATGTTCAACTAATGAGAGACCATTCCACATTTTAAAATAATGAGGTCACTCCATATGCATAACATAAACATGAAACTATCAGAATAATGCGATCCATTTTTACCTGAAAAAAATGTGTTTCCAATATACCATAAATAAATCTGAAGTAACAAGCACAAAATCTTGGAGGGCATGTAAAAATTCCTTTTCTATTTTTAAAGAATATAAAAATGTAAATAAAAAGTTTTTCATTATAAGTATATATTAACTTCACAATGTGAAAAAAACATACTGCAACATGGAAGTATTTATAATGTAACCTTATTATAATGTATATAAATGACCCTTCCCATAATCTTTTTCCAATATCAGAAATAATTTGCAGCTAGTTCTATCAGACACTATTATTTTCAGTTAGGAAAGTGTTTGAGCCGGCGCTGCGGCTCACTAGGCTAATCCTCCACCTTGCGGCGCTGGCACACCGGGTTCTAGTCCTGGTCGGGGCGCTGGATTCTGTCCCGGTTGCCCCTCTTCCAGGCCAGCTCTCTGCTGTGGCCTGGGAAGGCAGTGAAGGATGGCCCAAGTGTTTGGGCCCTGCACCCACGGGAGACCAGGAGAAGCACCTGGCTCCTGCCACTGGATCAGTGCGGTGCGCCAGCCGCAGCACGCCGGCCACGGTGGTCATTGGAGGGTGAACCAACGGCAAAGGAAGACCTTTCTCTCTGTCTCTCTCTCTCTCACTGTCCCTCTGCCTGTCAAAAAAAAAAAGTGTTTGAAGATATAACTCAGTCTTCTATCCCAAATCATGGCAATGTTTTATCTGTATGCCAGTCACAGGCATAAGCTCTGTGTACATTATCTCATTTGTTCTCCAGAGTAATTCTTTGGTGCAAAACTTATTGGTTGCATTTTGCACATAAGGAACTGATACAAGAAGTAACAAGAACCCTGCTCAGATCACAACTGGAATCCAAACTTTAGCCTCTTCCATGCCAGGATCTACAATTTCACCTTCTTCAGCACACTGATCCTATCCTACCAAATGTATAAATAGAAAACGGGAGTGATTTGCCATTATGCAGGGCTGTAATCCTCCCATGTTCCTCTCCTGAGGTGCAGTGTAGGGCAAGCCCAAGACCACCCCATGGGTGATGAGCCATCAGGAGACTCCACAGGACTCAGCCTATAGTCACACTTCCCTCCATGACTTATTACAGTGAAAGGACACAAAGTAAACCCAGCTAAGGGAAAGTCACTCGGAGCGAACCAGGCATGAGCTGCCAGCATCTCCTCTCGGTGGAGTCACGTGGGATATGCATAATTCCTCCAGCAGACGTTTGGCAGCATTTCACACCTGTTGCCACATCAGCAAAGTTCCTCGGCAATTCAGCATCCAAGGAATTTAGTGAGAGTCACGTAGACACCTTCTACTTGGCACACGTCCAAATTCTCGACTCCAAGAAAGCCAGGTATTCAACAAAATTGTAATCGTTTGCACAGTGTAGACTACAGATTATTTAATTACTGGAACCTTCCCGAATCCAAGCTGCCAGGTGCCAGCCGAGGGCCAGCTTTGCAAGCAAACCCATCAAAGGACAGCCCTGGGGCTGAAGTTATTCTCTTGCACAGCCAAACAGTTGTGAGGACCCAAGTGTACAAAGAAAGGCAATTACATGAGCAGCCTCCCATCTGTTTCCAAGGTGGGGAAGACAATTTTATTCCTTTTCAGGAAAGGACACTTTTCCTCCACAGCCCTGCTGTCAGTGTCACATGTCTGACAACCCTTGGACGTCCACTTCTGGAGATGGGAGGCACTGCAGATCTTGCCTCTTTTTTCATCTTCCAAAAGTTCAGACACAAAACACTGCCCAGGTAAAGTGTCCCCATGACCACAGCAGCTCCTGTTTGATAGGTACACACATGAGCAAGGCTTTTGTTTCTCTGCTCCACTTTCAGTAACTGGTCAAAGGTATTAAAAGAAAGTCTACCGATTTGAAAGAGCATCAGAGAGCAAGGGAGAGACAGAGATAGGGAAGGAGGGGAGAGAGATGGATCTTTCATCTGCTAGTTCACTCCCTAGATGACTACAACAACTAGGACTGGGCCAGGCCAAAGCCAGAAACTCCATCCAGATCTCCCCTACATGGGTGGCACAGGACCAAGTACGTGGGCCATCCTCCATTGCCTTCCCAGGCATGTTAGCAGGAAGCTGAGTTGGAAGCACAGTAGCTGAGACTCAAACCAGCACTCTGATGTGGGATGTGGCTTAACCCACTGCACCACAATGCTGGTCCCTAGTTGAAGGTCTCTTTAAAAAGATTTGAGGTGCATGAGTTTGGTGCCTGGGAAACCCATATCACTGTACGTGGGTTCAGTGGGTACCGACTTTGCTCCTAACTCTAACTTCTTGCTAATAAGCACTCTGGGAGGCAGCAGGTGATGCCTCAAGTAGTTGGGTCCCCGATGCCAACTGTAGGAGCCCCAAGCCGAGCACCGAGCTCCTGGGCATTTGCTGAATGACTCATTGAATGAGCAATCTTTCTCTTCCTCTTTCAAATAAATTTTTCTAAAATAGACTTGACTTTTGCGTCTTGGTCACTCTTACACCTTTTTCTTTGATAATCACTTCTATGCTGATGACATGTACAGAGAACATGAAATTTTAAAAGAACTCAGTCGAGTGCCTAATCACTTGGAAAACGACAGCTGTCTCGGGTTAGTTTGCCATAAAGAACTCTAGCTAAAAAAAAAAAAAAATCGTTGTTCTCTTTTCAGGAACTCTAGCTTTACTTTGGGGGTGACAGCTTTACATTCTGCTTTTTACATGAAATATTGTACTTTGTACATCCAAGTATCCACACCCAGGATGTCCTGTACTGCGGTGCAGTGATTTGGGATATACTATGAGCCCGGTCATATGTTTAGACTTGGAGTCCAGCAATTTGAGGATTAACTTATTGCTCAAAGCCAGCTAGTGTGGTCTACATGGGGTTTGTGGGGAGCAACCCGGACTGGACTGAGTTACTGGAATTAAGACTTATTCTATGCATCTGCTCTCCCACAATATGGCGCTGAGAAGGGAGAGACGGCTTCTGCACAGCTGCCTCCAGTTCAACCAATAGGCAGCAGGACCTGCTCCTGATTGGAGGAGGGCAGCGTACTCGGCGTGTGGGCAGCCGAGTTAGGATTGGTGGAGGAGGACTATAAAGGAGGAGAGAGAGAACATGCACCAGGAACATCTAAGAGGAACATCTAAGGGGAACACCTGTGCAGCCCCCGAGAGAGCCGGCCGGCGGTGTGCCGCTCCCCCGCGGAAGTGGGGAATGTGGCAGGGGGAACCGCCCTTCCACGGAGGTGGAAGGGACGGTAGCCAACCCGGGAAGAACCAGCAGCAAACCCGGGGAGGGCCGAGCAGACGAAAGAACAGCGCAGGGTTTAGTGTCGTTCCTCCACGAAGAGGGGGAGCGACATAATGGTGCCATGACTCGGATATGAAGCCTAGGCAGGGTTTAGTGTCGTTCCCCCACGAAGACGGGGAGCGACAGGGTTCTTCCTTGTTAGCAATTCAATCTCTTTTGAACAAATGGTTAAAGACAAAGGGTTGGAGACTGTACTTAAATGTTAAAACTTCAAAAACTCAGTTCAGCCCTGGTAATATTTACGCATGTTTTACTTATGAACATAAAGGCTTCTATTTCCTGCCCACACTCTCACCAACTGCTATTGCCATAATGAGTCAGATGCTTGCCTCCGTGTCTGAAATAATTGAAGTTGCACATATGTGACCACAGCCCTCGAGAATATAATCCAGATAACGCATCATGCTTGCATGCTTTCATAGACTCCCTTGACAGAACAGTTGGGATTTTTTTTTTAAAGATTTGAGAGAAATACATACACAGATTTTCCACCTGCTGATTCACTCCTCAAGTGCCCTCAAAGCCAAGGCTGGGCTAGGCCAAAGCCAGAGGTTAGGAGCTTCACTGGGTTTCCTACACAGGCAAGTAGGGGCCCAAGCACTAGGGCCATCTTCCACTGCTTTGTCCAGGCCATTAGCAGGGAGCTGGATCAGAAGTGGAGCAGCCAGGACTTGAACCAGTGCCCATATGGGATGCCAGTGTCACAGTGGGGGATGGGGTGGGGTGGGGAGGAAGCTTACCGGCTGTGCCACAACACCAGCCATGAGCAAATATTTTTTGTCTCTGTTGTAAAGTTTCAAATTTCTGTGCTTGGATTGCATAATCCACCATCCTAACAACACTCAGTTGCCATAAATAATTATGTAATTTCTGAGGAATTGTGATTCAGCATACCAAAACTTTTCCATAAAAATTAAAGGATTTTAAGTACTGTTTTGATTCATTTTGTGATCACTGTTATTTAAACCTTTTTATGACTTGTAGTTTACATTCTGCTTGAACAATTTAGGGTCTTTCCCGCTGTGACAGTTATCTCGCAGCAGCGAATTAGGGCCTGGCTGTTGTCTGGCATGAAGTCATAGAGGAGCACACGATGGAGAAGGTGGACCCAGCGCAGTGTGGGAGCCAGTGGGTTGTAAGTGCCTGAAGAAATGAGAGTCTAAGTCAGCTTTTCATTACTAGAATGAAATACCCAAGAGACGTACGAAGGAAGGAGGTGTCACTCAGCTCAGTTTGGTGGTTCGCACTGTGGCCCCAGTGGCTTGGAATCTGGTGAGTGGGTGTGGGGGGCAACAGTGCAGTACTGGGGTGGGGGGGGTCATACGGTGAGTCAGAGAGCACAGAGAGTGGGTAGGCTCTGTTGGACTTTGATAACCCAACTTCTCACGGGAACTGCCTTCCAAGGGTGCACCCCCAACGACATAACACCCATGAGCCCCACTTCCTGCACACCATAATTGGCTGTTTTCACCCTCTTATTACCATTAACTTAAGACATTGGGACGTAAGGGTCTGCCTAAGTGCTGGAGGCCAGTCTTATTCAACCCAAAGCAGTGAACAATCTAGTCCCATACAGTAGTCCCCCTTACTATGGGATTGGGGGGGGGTGCTTTCCAAGATCTCCAGTGGATGCAGGAAGTCAACATACATACCAAACTCTGTACATACTAGGTTTTTTTCCTCTACACACATACACAGACTTAACGCCTTTTCCATCCCAGCTAAGCACTTACCACATACTATGAAGTGCAACAGCCAAATTGGAATTCCCTTTTATCCTTCACAATTGCATAGAGAATTCATTCTTACTGTAGATTTAAAAAATCATATGGAGGTTGATACAAACTTAGTGAGAACTTTTTCACTTAAAGAAGGCACTTTATAGCTTCGCTTTGGCGCATCCAAAATGCCGGCATTACTATTTCTATACTTTTGACCTATTGTTAAGTAAAGTAAGAGTTACTTGACCATAAGCACTGGTATGCCCACAACAGTTGATCTGATAAGAACATAAAGTGATGAGTAGGTTGTATTTACAACACGGATATACTGAACAAAGGTTTGCTTCACCTCAGGGGCAGGATGTAGCTGGACAGCAAGAGATTTCCCCATGCCCTTCAGAAAGCACAC
Source organism: Oryctolagus cuniculus (assembly GCF_964237555.1). Classification (NCBI taxonomy): domain Eukaryota; kingdom Metazoa; phylum Chordata; class Mammalia; order Lagomorpha; family Leporidae; genus Oryctolagus; species Oryctolagus cuniculus. Next base: position 152,577,704 of record NC_091436.1, read on the forward strand.
CATGTAAAACTTATCACGTATGGAAGTTTTAGAAATATTTTTGAATGCCTTTGGCCACAGGTAGCTCAAACTACAGGAAGTAAAATGGCAGACAAGGACAGACTACTGAGTCTTCCATGCAGAACTTACTGGGTAAGTACTTGGCTCCTAAGGAGAACAGGAGCACTTATCCTAGAAATATTGGTTGTGCTATCGCTTCTCTGCAATCTAACCTCCTTAGTGACTGGGGTACGGGTACGGGACCAGGACCCTGTCAATCAGAAGTTCCCAGGTAAGTCAACATGAATAAGGAGGTGCCAGGAAGAATCGTTTCTGGCTAAGGTACAAGGAGGCATTCAGCCTTCAGAGGCAGCTCTCACTGGGAGTCCAGCAGTCACACCCACATCCTCACACGTGTCTACACTCAGAATCCTTCAGTAATGCGATCTGGGTATCGTTTCTGGCTCCTTCACCTTCCAAGCCTCTTTCTCAAGCCCTCCTAGAGATGCTAATATTCCAGAATAAATCTCTCTACTGCTTATACTTACTAAAAATAATTTGGGCATTTTGTTTTTAGGGTTTTTTTTTAATTTGTATTTTCTATTTTAAATGCAAAGAGGTCTTCCATCTGTTGGTTCACTGCCCTAATGCCTACAACAACCAGAAAAAGGTCAGGCTAAAGCCAGGAGCCAAGACTTCCATTTGGTTCTCACCCAAGAGTGGCAGGGACCCAAGTACTTGAGCCATCATCTGCTGCCTCCTAGGGAGTACATTAGCAGGAACCTGGAATCAGAAGTAGAGCTGGGGGCCGGCACCGTAGTGTAGCAGGTAAAGCCACCGCCTGCAGTGCTGGCATCCCATGTGGGCACTAGTTCTAGTTCTGGCTGCACCTCTTCTGATCCGGCTCTCTGCCATGGCCTGGAAAAGCAGTACAAGATGGTCAAGTGCTTGGGCCCCTGCACCCACATGGGAGACCTGGAAGAAGCTCCTGGCTTCAGATTGGCGCAGCTCCGGCCATTGTGGCTATCTGGGGAGTGAACCAGCGATGGAAGACCTCCCTCTCTCTGCCTCAGCCTCTCTGAAACTCTGCATTTCAAATAAAATAAATAAACCTTTAAAAAAAATAGAGCTAGGACATGAATCAGGCACTCAGAAACGCAGTGTCTTAACTGTACCAAATACTTGCCCTTGTTTTATGCAACCAAGTTCCTTGACCAATACATTTTGTTATATATGTGCATATATAATATGTACATACACATTTTATATAGTTATATGCAATATACTAGGTGTTTGGTATTTAGTATCTCATTTAGGCTGGAGAGAATAATCCATTGAGGTTTATTAAAAAAGCAGAGGCTATACTCATATGAAAAACCTTGTTGGTTATGCCCAAGAGCTTGAAGTTTGTTTAGTTAAATAGGGAGCCACAGGGTAACACTTTTAGAGAGAATGGATGGAGCCAGAGAGTCAGTAGAGAAAAGCCTGAAATATTTCAGAACTCTATCAAACCAACACATAGAAAACAAAAAGGAACAGCAGGTGTTTTCAAACCTAAATATTATGGAACATCTCCGCATGAAGTCAGCCTCACTTGGACCAGCAGAGGCGAACCCAGCCCACCTGCAGCTGCTTTCCCTACCAAGAAGCATGTGCACAACTATAACTACCCACGTGCCTACAAGCCAACAGCCCACTCCATCCCATTGTGGAAACCGGTCTTCAGACCATAGAAGAGTTGTGGTTACTATGATAGCTAACAGGACATAACATTGAGACATTCTGAGGTTCTAATGCACAGTAGAGTGACTATAGACAACGCTAATGTACTGTATATCTACTTTTACTAGAGGCTGTAATATGCTATGTTCCACGGCAACAGGGAATTAAGGTTGCAGCTGAAATCAAGGTTGCTAATCAGCTCACTTCAAGATAGGGAGATTGCTCTAGGTTGCCCAGGTGGGCCCAGTGTAATTACAAGAATCCAGAAAATGGCCAATAGAGCAGAGAAATGCAGTGTGAGATGGAACAACCCATCATTGCTGGCTGTGATGACAGAAGACACAAGCCCGAGAGTGTGGGCAGCTTCTGGAAGCCAGCAAAGGCCAGAACATGGATTATTCCCTTGGACCCTCCAGGAGGGCCATAGTCCTACCAATACCTTGACACTAGTACAGAGAAACACATTCTGGATTGCTAACCTACACACCTGGAATAATGAGTTTGTGCTGCTCTAAGTCACCAAGTTTGTAGCAGGTTGTTACAGCAACCACAGAACACTGACACAGCCCCACCGATGAAAGCCATTAGCATGAGGATTAACACCATAATAAACAAATGACCACTTAGAAGTGACAGGGGAGTTCCGACTTGGGAGACACTCATACATGGAAGAATTGCAATGCAAGCGACTCTGGTTACTGCATGTTAACATGTTCATAGCAACACACACAACACAGAAGATCAGCTAGTTGTAGGAGCTTGGACTGCCAGCATCTTTGAAGCACTGTTTAACCTTCTATGACATCTGTCCTGGCTAACACAACATTGATAGGATTAAGTGTGTGTACAGTACATGCCACCCAAACATATGGCAGCTTGAGCTGTTATTGCCAGCTTGTGGGGGATACACTTATTCAGCCACAGACATTGTCTGCTTCTCGGTGATCATCCAAGGGACATCATTGCCACAAATCATAATGTACCTTCAGTAGCTATCCCTGGGGGTATACAGCATGGTTAAGAGTTTAAGCTAGAGGCCGGCACTGTGGCGCAGAGGGTTAAAGCCCTGGCCTGAAGTGCTGGCATCCCATATGAGCGCCGGTTCTAGTCCCTGCCGCTCCTCTTCCCATCTAGCTCTCTGCTGTGGCCTGGGAACGCAGTAGAATATGGCCCAAGTCCTTGGGACCTGCACCAGCATGGGAGACCAGGAAAAGCACCTGGCTTGTGGCTTCGGGTCGGCACAGTGTGCCAGCCACAGCGGCCATTGGGGGGGGGTGAACCAACGGTAAAGGAAGACCTTTCTCTCTCTCTCTCTCTCTCACTGTCCACTCTGCCTGCCAAAAAAAATTTTTTTTTGTAAATAGATTAAAATTCAGATGAGAATCAAAGTGAGATAATGGCAATGAAGCACTGAACACAGGGCTTAGCATGTATCAAAGACAACTCAATGATATCTATCAGTTAATTGCAATAATGAGCACTTAGCATCAGAACATCAACCACTTTTGATCATTTATAGAATTATGCACAGCCTCCTTCAAAGAAGTAACATGGCATGTTTCTATTCTTGTTTCAGATAAGAAAAGCAATTCACAGAAAGGAAACTGGCTTTGCTATAGCAAGTGAATAAGATCTAGTTCCATCCGGAAAATCTGACTGGGAATTGCTATGGCGACAATAGGCTAGAAGAGATTACTTTTTGCTCAAATCAGCAATATCATAAGACTAGCAGAAAATGATTAGTGGGGATAGTCAATGTATTTTACTCATAAATCACATTCGGTTGTTAGAATACAAGGAGGAAAATTTAGGTGATTTTTTTAAAAAAATGTTTTCAGGTTCAGCATTGTGGCACAGCAGGTTTAACTGCCACCTGAAATGGTGCCATCCATATTGCAGCAATGGCTGCTCTTCTGAACTTTCTGCTCCCTGCTAATGCACCTGGGAAAGCAGTGGAAAACGGCCCAAGTGTCGGGGCCCCTGATACCCACATAGGAGAGGCAGATGGAGTCCCAGGCTCCTGGCTTTCGCCTGGCCCAGACCCGACTGTTGCAGCATTTGAGGAGTGACCTGGCAGGCAGTTCTCTTTCCTCACTTGACTAAATAAATCTTTATAAAAATAAACATAAAATTGGGGCTGGCGCCATGGCTCACTTGGTTAATCCTCTGCCTATGTCATCGGCATCCCATATGGGCGCTGGTTCCAGTCTTAATTGCCCCTCTTCCAGGCCAGCTCTCTGCTGTGGCCCGGGAGTGCAGTGGAGGATGGCCCAAGTGCTTAGGCCCCTGCACATGCATGGGAGACCAGGAGAAGCACCTGGCTCCTAGCTTCGGATTGGTGTAGTTCCAGCCATAGCAGCCATTTGGGGGAAGAACCAACAGAAGGAAGATCTTTCTGTCTCTCTCTCTCTCTCTCTCTCTCACTGTCTAGCTCTGTAAAATAATAAAATAAAATTTAAAAAAATAAAATTTTTCTTTCTCCATCTCTCTGCCTCCCAAATGAGACGTCTATCTGCCAGTTAACTTCCTAAATGCCCACAATGGCCAGGGTTAGGCCAGGCCAAAGCCAAAGGTCTGGGAACTCAACCCAGACCTCCCAAGGAGGTGGCAGGGACCCAGCAGCTTGAATCATAGGCATCACCATTGCCTCCCAAGGTGCACATTCGTAGGCATCTGGAGTCAGGAGCCTACGCGGGGGATTCAAACCTAGGTACTCCAACGTGGGACGTGGGCATCTTCCCTTCGAGGTCAAACATCACTTCCCTGGCAGAAAAAAAATCAAACTTGGGAAGCAGAAATCTTCTGTTATAAGTCAAAGGAAGAGGTCAAAAGAGGCACAGATGCCCGGCCAGGTATGTTTGCTCATACTGGAGGGCTTGGAGCCATAACAAAATACACATTAGACACCATCTCCTTATCCAAAAGGAAAGCAGAGGAGGTAAATAAGTCTTAAAACCTTAAAACTTCCATCGAGATAAGCATTTGGAGTGTTCTATCTGTTTTCTCACATGACCTCATGGGAATGTTTTCAGTGAATTGTTAAGTTGTTGGTTTTTTTTGTTTGTTTTTTTTTGTTTTTGTTTTTGACAGGCAGAGTGGACAGTGAGAGAGAGAGACAGAGAGAAAGGTCTTCCTTTTGCCATTGGTTCACCCTCCAATGGCCGCCGTGGCCGGCGCACTGTGCCAACCTGAAGGCAGGAGCTAGGTGCTTCTCCTGGTCTCCCATGGGGTGCAGGGCCCAAGGACCTGGGCCATTCTCCACTGCACTCCTGCACCACAGCAGAGAGCTGGCCTGGAAGAGGGGCAACCGGGACAGAGTCCGGCGCCCCGACCAGGACTAGAACCCGATGTACTGGCGCCACAGGCGGAGGATTAGCCTAGTGAGCCGCAGCACCGGCCAAGCTTTTTAATTAGTGGAAAAATTAAAGTTTCACCAGAAAAGAATGAACTACAGTGGTAAGAAATTTTTTTAAAAGAAAAAGGAAATTTCTAGCACTGTGATGGAGAAATATGGTGGTTCAGAACACAGGAGGATTCTTCTAGAGGTCCACAGAAAATCCGTGTCATGAAACAATTAAGCATGAATCTCAAGATTTTTTGGCATTAAATTTAATATTTTGATTGCACTTCTCAATTTTTTAGTTTTTATTTGTCAGAAACATTTGTCTGCTGGTTCTCTCTCCCCAAATACCTGCAGTGGTCAGAGATGGGTGAGCTAAGTCCAGGTCACGTCGAGGATGGGAACCCAGTTCCTTTAACCATCACTGCTGCCTCCCAGGGTGCACACAGCAACAAGCTGGAGTCAGGACCAGAGCTATGAATCAAACCCAGGGCACTCCGACATGGACCACGGGCATCTGCCCCTGCTTCTTTATTTTTTTATTTTTATTTATTTATTTATGTATTTTTTTTTTTGATGGGCAGAGTGGACAGTGAGAGAGAGAGACAGAGACAAAGGTCTTCCTTTGCCGTTGGTTCACCCTCCAATGGCCGCCGCGGCCGGCGCACTGCGGCCAGCGCACCGCACTGATCCGAAGCCAGGAGCCAGGTGCTTCTCCTGGTCTCCCATGAGGTGCAGGGCCCAAGCACTTGGGCCATCCTCCACTGCACTCCCTGGCCACAGCAGAGAGCTGGCCTGGAAGAGGGGCAACCGGGACAGAATCCGGCGCCCCGACTGGGACTAGAACCCGGTGTGCTAGCGCCGCAAGGTGGAGGATTAGCCTATTGAGCCACGGCACCAGCCCTGACCCTGCTTCTTTACCACAGTTAAGGACACTTGCCCATTCACAAACTTCCTGAAATCCCCTCATACACGGTACACAGCTACTGAACAAGCCACTAATGATGTTTCTTCTCTTCATTCTTGTTTGCCTTTCTTTCCTCCTTGTCTTCCTAGCTTGTCTCCTTGCTTCCCTCTCTCTTCCTTTCTTTCTTAGTGAAGCAACTCAATATTCTCTCTCCCATTAGAAATCCACTAGAGATCAGCCACCTTCTCTGGGAAGCCCTGTTGGCCCTTTGTATGTATCTATCATATTATTATTATGCACCACTATTACCACGGTGTTTCATCACATGTCCAACCCACATGTCCAATACAAAAAATTTTAAAATACATCTTCAGAATATTTAATATAAGAAATTGTAAAAATGGGAATGTTCTCTGCAATTTTTATTCTATCCATTTTATCAATGTCAAAAATCAAATGCTTAAGAATAAGTGTACCAGAGGATGTACAAGATCTCTACATTGCTGAGAAACTAGATTAAAAAATGTGTAGAAATATAACTGTTGATGGATAGAAACTCAATATTGTTAAAATATCAATTCTCCCCAAATTTCAAAGCAACCCCAATCATAATTCTGACAGACTGGGGGAAAAGCTGACATACTTATTTTAAAACTAACATGGAAATGAAAAGGACCTAAAAGAGCCAAGTAAATCTTCAAAGAGAAGAACAAAATAGGGGACTAATACTGCCTTGTCTTCATGGTTTACTAGAAAGTATAGCCATCAGGACAGAGGAACCAGACTAAAAAGACAAGGTAGATCAATACAAGAGCTTGAAGCAGAATTTTACTGATTTTCAATAACAAAAACACCCAAGCAAATTAAGTCTTTCCAACGAATGATATTGGAACTGGACATCCATATGGAAAAAAATGGACTTTCACCTTTATCTTGCACCTGCATAAAAGTTAATTCAAATCAGATCTCAGCATGATGAAAAGCATAATGAAAATTCTGGAATAAAACACAGAACAAAAACATACTTGTTACTTGGAAGCAAGCAAAGGTTTCTCCAAAAGGACTTAGAAGGCCATAAAAAGTCAAATATATAAATTAGACTTCATGAAAATTAAAACCCTCTCTGCTTCAAGAGACACCATTAGAAAATTAGTAGGCAAATCTCACATCACAAGAAAATGTCCTCAAAACTAATAGCTGAAAAAGACTAATAGTTAGATTGGATAAGGAACTCCTACAACTCAATTTTCAAAAAATGATCAAACCAGGGGCTGTGCTTGTGGTACAGTGGGTTAAGTCACCACCTGCAATGCCAGTAACCCAAACCAATAACCCATACTGAGTGCACTTCAAGTCCTGGCTTCTTTGCTTCGAATCCAGCTCCCTACTAATGCTCCCAAGAAGGCAGCAGAAGATAGCCCAAGCCCCTGTCACCTACGTGGGAGATCTGGATAAAGTTTCCAGGCTCCTGGCTTTGACCAGCCCTAGCCTTGGCCACTGCAATCATTTGGGAGTGGAAAGCCTCCCTTTCCCTGTCATTCTGCTTTTCAAACAAATAAAAATAAATCTTTTTAAAAAGACTAGATTCCATTAAAAGTGAATTTTTTGAACTTATTAATAAAATTTATGAAAGCAAAAATTATCAAACAACCCAATTAAATAATGGGCAATACATTTGAAGAGGTATCTTACAAGTGAAGATCTACAAGTGGAAAATAAATATAAAAAAGTGTTCAATATCATTAATCAGAAATTAATGATCAGCATCTCAAAGAAACCCAAAATAAAGCCACAATGAGATATTATTTTGAAGTGTATTTGAAGTGTATTTTAAAAACAAGGTGGCACAAGAGATGTATAAACAAATGTGTTATGGGAAATGTCCAAAAGCAATTGTAGGATGTTCATTATGCCATTTTTCTACTTTGATGTTTGAAAGCTTTAAGTCGTTAAAAATATTTTGATTTGTTTGAAAGGCACAGTGCCAGAGAGAGGGAAAGACAAATCTTCCACCTGCTGGTTCACTCCCCAAATGGCTGCAATGGCCAGGGCTGTGCCAGGCCAAAGTCAGGAACCTGGAGCGTCTTCTGGGTCTCTTACATGAGTGCAGGGGCTCAAGCACTTATGCCATTTTCCACTGCTTTCCCAGGCCATCAGCAGGGAGCTGGATTAGAAGTGGAGCAACCAAGTCTCAAATCAGCACCCACAGGGGTGCTGGCATCATAAGCGGTGGCTTAACCCAGTATGCCACAATGCCGGTCCCAATATTTTGAAGTTTAAAAAATATGAGAGCTAGACTCAAATAGAGAGCTTCCATCCACAGGTTCACTCCTTAAATGTCCAGTGTGGCTGTGGCAGGGCCAGGGACAGAGCCAGGAATTAGGAAAACAATACAGGTCTCTTACATGGGAGCCAAGATGCCTTCTACTTGAACCATCACCACCGCTTCCCAGTGTCTGCACTGGCAAAGCTGGAACTGGGAAGCTAACATGAGAAACGGGCATCTTAACCACTGGCTAGGTGCCCACTCCTGAAACTTTTCACAATACAAAGTCAGATTAAACATAAATTGCCCCATGTCTGTATCATGGCAGCCTAGGAAGCTCCAAGTCCTTGTCCTTTCATATTAACATGAGGAAGCACTTGATACTGGATAAATTAACTTAATATGCTCTCCCAAAAACAGTCAAAGGTCTGAACAACCAAGCAGACACCCAACTAAGCAAAGGCCTCATTCATAATGATAGGACATCTCATAGATTTTTTTCACATGTGTTTTCCTCACCCTCTCCCCTGTGTGGCAGTCTTGGTACAAGGGATACAACAGCCAAGGTCACATTTCACTTCCTCAAATGGAGATGGAAGACTCTACATGCAACTTCCCGATTTGTCTGGGTGATGCCCAAAGGACCAGCTTCTGTTTCAGCCGACTCTGATCTCAGACTGGGAAAAGTGTACTGCTCACGTGACCTAGATGTCTAGGGTGGGAGATTATGGGTAGAAACATGGACCATCTCTTTCAGTCTGATTTCTGTTGCTTAAACTGAATACCACAGGCTAGTTCATTTGCAAGGAATAAAGGCTTATCCCGCTCATGCTTTTGGAAGTTCAAGGTTGAGGTGTTGAATCTGGCGAGGACTCTGCAAAGTCTTAAGGCAGCATGTGGAGAGAGAGAGAGAGCTTGCTGCCTCAAGTTTCTGTTACTCATACAGTTGTGGACTTCCACCCTGATGGACTTATCTAATGCTAACTACCCCTCCAAGGCTCCACCTCCAACCACCATGAACACGTGGTTCTGGAGACTGTTTCCATAGGAACATTGAAGGGGACAAAAGCCGAGACCACGGCACCACCTAAGTCTGCAAAAGAAAACCGGAGTAAGACTCCTTAGAGAGTTCAACACTCAAAAGCAGATTTTAAATGGGTGAACAAAAAAAAAAAAAAAAAAAAAAAAGTCACACTGGCCATGCAAGAGGATACTCAGAAATGACCTTAAGCCTTCCACAGTAGATTAATTCCAAAGCTCAAAGAATGCTGATAGGTAGGGAATTATAATAGAATACAGCCAATTAGGAAAGACTAATGCAGGTGGTGGTTTTTCAAATGCCCAATTTAAAAAAAAATTACATACAAAAAGGAACTATGCCTCATTGAAAGGAACAAAGTTAACTTCCAGACACGGCCCCTGAAGATATCAGATAGTAACATATTAATTACCTTTAATATGTTCAAAGTGCTAAAGAAAAAGAGCTAATAAATGAGGAAAATGATATATGAACAAAATGAGTGCTTAAAGATCATAATTATTTAAAAAGAAGAAAACAGAAGATCTGGAGCTGACAAATTAGTAACTGAACTGGAAATGTCACTGGGGAACTTTATCAAACAGACAGAAACGCTCATGGGCTTTTTAGCCAGAACCGAATGCCTTAAGGGCTGATTCTGAGAGTTTCGCAGACATGGAAAGCCAAGACAGACACTGTGGGAAAGACAGACAGACAGAAAGATAGAAAGAAAAAGAAAAACCTAAATGAAAGATCTGAGTGAGATCCCAGTGGAAAGAACGGGCCATCAAAGAAGGAGGTAACTTTCTCTGAAGGGAGGAGAGAACTTCCAGTTTGACTGTAGCCTTGTCTTAATAAGATCGGAGTTGGTGAACTAAAGAGGCTTCCATAGCCTTGGCAGCTCATGACAAGAGCCTTGGATGATTACTGACGTCATAAATAAGAGTGTCAATTGTTAAATCAACAACAGGAGTCACTGTGCAACTACTCCCTATGTGGGAGCTCTGTCCTTAATGTGTTGTACTATGCTAATTAATGCTATAACTAGTACTCAAACAGTACTCTATACTTTGTGTATCTGTGTGGGTGCAGTCTGTTGAAATCTTAGTATATACTAAGTTGATCTTCTGTATATAAAGATAATTGAAAACGAATCTTGATGAAGAATGGGGTGGCAGAGGGAGCGGGAGATGGAACGGTTGCGGGTGGGAGGGAGGTTATAGGGGGAAAAGCCGCTATAATTTGAAAGTTGTACTTTGGAAATTTATATTTATTAAATAAATTTAAAGAAAAACAAACAGAAGAAGTTAGCAGAGTTGAAGATAGTACATCTGAAATGATCAAATCATAAAAAGGAGAAGAGACTAAAGGATTTATGGTACACAATGAGATAGATCAGTAAATGAGTATGCATGTTGAAAATCAAACACAGTCAGGGACATTATTTGAATAGATATTTTGTAATCATTGAAAATCCCCAAGTTTGGTGAAAGGCATGACATACAATTCCAAGAAGCTTAATGAACCCCAAGGGGGATAGACTCAAAATGACTCATGACAAAATACATTGTAGTCAAACTGCTGAAAGCCAACAACACAATCTTGGAGAAACAACTCGTCACAATTTTCAAAAATTTTTTCAGCCACTCTCTCAGCAGATACCTTGGAGGTCAGAAGTGGGGCGAGATAATTTAAAGAACCAAAATAAAACTATAAACTGTTGGCTAAGAATTCTATATTTGGCAAAACTGTCCTTCAAAAGGAAAAATTAAGATATTTACTGATATGGGGCCAGCACTGTGGAGTAGTGGGTAAAGCCAGTTTGAGTCCGGCTGCTCTACTCCTGATCCAGCTCCTTGCTAATGCACCTGGGAAAGCAGTTGAGGATAGTCCAAGTGCTTGGGCCCCTGTATCCACATGGAAGACCTGGAAGAAGCTTCAGAGCAGCCCAGCTCTGGTCATTGTAGTCATTTGGGGAGTGAACAGCAGATGGAAGACCTCCCTCTCTGTAACTGTGCCTTTCAAATAAATAAGTCTTTAAGATATTTACAAATCAGCAAAAGCCAAAGCAGTTCATTGCCGCTAGACCTGCCCTACAAGTAATGCTAAAGGGAGTCTTCCAAGTTGAAAAGAACTTACACCCATAATAATACTAAGATCTTCAGCAAAAGTAAACATAGACAAATATAAAAATTGGCCCCAATTTGCTTCAACTCCCTTTTTTGTTTTCTACAGAATTTGAGAGAAACACATAAAAGTCACTTACAGGGTCCGCACCATAGCATAGTAAATTAGACTGCTGCTTGTGACATTGACATCCATATGGATACTGGTTCAAGTCCCAGCTGCTCCACTTCTGATCCAGCTCCCTGGTAATGCACCTGGGAAAGCAGTGGAGGATGGCCCAAGCATTTGGGCACCTGCACCCACATGGCAGAACCAAAAGAAGCTCCTGGCTTCAGCCTGGCACAGCCCACCTGTTGCAATCATTTAAGGATTGAACCAGCCGATGGAAGACCTAGCTCTGCCTTTCAAATAAATCTTTAAAAAAATTAATTATAAATCAATATTAAAGGGAATTCAGTGTATGAAGATGTAGTTGTGATACAAATAACAGAAAGGTATGGAACTGTGTAGAAAGAATTTGTACATAATTGAAGTTATCAATTCAAAATATACTTTATTTTATAACTATGGAAGTTATATATATAACTTAAGTATATAACTTATGTTATGTATATGTATATGTAGTTCTCATGGGAATCAAAAAAGTAAATACACAAAAGGTAATCAAAATGCCTAACAAAAATACATTAAACATAAAGGCAGGCAATAATTGATAGAATAAGGGACAAAAAACAGACATACCAACTATATAAAAATATCAAAATGGTCAAGTTTTTACTTATCAGTAATTAAAAGCTACATTGTGAGAAAATCTTGAAAACTTTATGCCAAGTAAAATAACCAGACAAAATGTTCAAATATTGTACTCAGGAAGCTTCAAAAGTTCATGGAAAAGAGAAATTAAAATACAAGCTTATTGTGAAGCAAAAAATTTTTAAAACTATCCATGTTTTTTATAATGTGCATCTTCATGAACTTTTTGAAAAATTCTTCACACAAATGGATTTCAAAAAATTTTTGTACCTAAAGAAGTCTTTTTTGGTTTCTTTCTCTCTTTCTCCTAATCTGTTTCTTGATCTTTCTCTCATTCTCTTATGCTCGCCCTCTCTCTTTTCCTTCTTTACCCCTTCTCTCTGGTCTGTCAGGTTTCCCCAATAAACCCTTTCCCTAAAAAAAGGGAAAAAAAGTTATTTTGAAGATTTCTTCAAAAGGCAGAGTTGAGGGGGCTGCAGAATTCAGAGATCTTGCATCTGTTGATTCACTCCCAAAATAGTTGCTACAGCCAGGGATGGGCCAGGCTGAAGCTAGGAGCTTCTTCCATGGGTGAAAGGGCCCAAGCACTTGGCCCATCTTCTGCTGCTTTTCCAGGAGCACTAGCAGGGAGCTGGATCAGAAATGGAGCAGCCAGGACTCAAACCAACACCCATATGGGATGCCAGCATTTTAGGAGGTGGCTTAACCTGCTATGCCATGATGTCAGCCCCAGAAATGTATCTTTTAATTCTATTTTCTGCAAACTTCTAGAAGTACCCTATGGGGGCCAGCACTGTGGTGTAGCGGGTAAAGCCACAGCCTGCAGTGCCAGCATCCCAAGTGGGCATCGCTTTGAGTCTCGATGCTCCACTTCCAATCCAGCTCTCTGCTATGGCCTGGGAAAGCAGAAGAAAATGGACCAAGTCCTTGGGCCCCTGCACCTACATGGGAGATCCAGAGGAAACTCTGGGCTCCTCGCTTTGGATCTGTGCCATCCCAGCTATCTGGGGAGTGAACGAGCAGATGAAAAACCTCTCTGCCGCTCTGTAACTGCCTCTCAAATAAATATATCTTTACGAAAGAAAAAAAGAAAAAAAGGACCCTATGGAGGGCTGGTATTGTGGCACAGTGGAGTTAAGCCCTGGCCTGCAGCACAGTCATCCCATATGGGTGCTGGTTCAAGTCCCAGCTGCTCGACTTCTGATCCAGCTCTCTGTTATGGCCTGGGAAAGCAGTGGAAGATGTCTCAGGTCCTTGGGTTCCTACACCCAGAGGAAGCTCCTGGTATCAGTTTGGCCAGCTCCAGCCATTGCAGCCATCTGGGAAGTGAACCAGGAGATGGAAGACCCTTCTCTCTATCTGTCTCTACCTCTAACTTTTTTAAAGATTTATTTTATGTATTTGAAAAATACCCTATGGAACCACTTACATAAAGTATCTGGAACAGTCGAGTTCATAAAGCAAGCAAGGAGAAGACCAGTTATCAGGGGCTGTGGGAAGGAAGAATACTACACTGTAATTTCAGGGTACAGAGATTCAGTCTGAGACAAAGAAGGCTAGGGCTAGGGCTAGGGCTAGGGCTAGGGCTAAGGCTAGCCAAAGAAGCAGTTCTAGGGGCTGGCACTGTGGCGCAGCAGGTAAAGCCACCACCTGCAGTGCTCGCATCCCATATGGGTGCTGGTTTGAGTCCTGGCTGCTCTATTTCTGATCCAGCTCTCTGCTATGGACTGGGAAAGCAGTGGAAGATGGCCCAAGGCCTTGGGCCCTTGAGCCTGTGTGGCAGACCTGGAAGAAGCTCCTGGCTCCTGACTTCAGATTGGTGTAGCTCCAGCCATTGCAGCCAACTGGGGAGTGAACCAGTGGATGGAAGACCTCTCTCTCTGCCTTTCTTTCTCTCTGTGCAACCCTTTCAAATAAATCTTTAAAGTTAAAAAAAAGCAGTTCTAGAGATGGGATGGTTGTATATGATGTGAATGCGCTTAGCCTTACAACACTGTTATTCAAGAAGAGTTAAAATTAGTTACATTTTTAAAAATTAAAAAAATTGGTACCTTACAAATTAACTCCTTCCCCATTCCCCTCACTGTATGACTTTTTCCAGTCACGTTTTCACTTTGTTGAGACTACTTCCCAGTAGAGTAGGCAGATTCTAATGTACTCTAATGCCCTTGTCCAGGGATAATCATATGACTGAAAGAACAGAGAAAAAAATTATATGTCTGATGCTATGAGTGTGTCCCCTATACTATCGTGTGTTGCAAACTTAATCCTAAATTGATATGTGGATGGTCTCAGGGGGCAGGCCCTTAGGAAGCAACTAGGGTTATGAGGGCTGGACCCACAGGATGGAATTAGTGGCCTTCCAAAGAGGGAGGCTCGCTCCCAGTCTCAATGCGATTTTTTCCACCATGTTACATAACACAGCTCAATGTTATCCCCGACCTTGAACTTCAGCCTTCAGAACTCTGAGCTAAGTAAACTTCTCTTGTTACAAGTTGCTCAGCCTTTCAGATTCTTCCACAGCAACACAAGACAAGCGATGGCATCTGGGATACAACAGACACACTTGACCATGTGCAGGGGAATAATGGAGTTGTGATAGAGCCCCCGGGGAAGCACCGTATGCTAGTTTCAGGAATACCACAAGCTTACCCAAGACATTCACACTCTCTGCATCTGAAAAATAGTCACAGTGGCTTTTGAATTACCGTCTGAGGTTACTGGACAGAAAATCATATTAAACATTGCCTCTTTCAATTTGTTTCACTCTGAAGTGACTTCCCTGCAATGAAAAGGTTAAGGTTATGATTTATCATTACTAATTATCTAGTAGATAATTCTGTTATTCTTCTTTATTGAGTATCTGGGTTGTATCCAGTTTTATCATTGTTAATATAATCCTACTCCACACAAATGAAAAAAAAACACTGAGCATATTTCAGCTATATGTACAGTCCAGTCTCAAATTCCTGTATGAAAAAAAAAATCAATCCATACCTATGTGCATGGTCGTCGTCTTCCAATATTCATCCCATCTCTAACCACTGTGTAGCAGTTATAGGATTTCAATGAGACCGACAACACCTACAGTCAGTTAGGGTAATCCAGTCCCCTTTGATGTGATGATTAGTTCACACAGTTCTCACCCAAGCTACTCAGTTCATGGAATTCTCCCCGCCAGTGCAGTTGATTTAGAAGTGAGCACCTGACCTAAGACAGTCTAACTAAAGAGCTCAGAACTCTGAGGATCGCTGTTCCTCCCCGGGGAGGAACAAGGAAACAGGAGCCCCAGGAGCTCCTGGCAGCATCCCAGAACCACAGGAGGTGACCAGCACACAGAAGACCTCAAATGCTCACCAGGAAATCAAGTCAGAGTACTGACGGAACCACACTCAAATAGGGCCTTGATTGTGGATTTTAGCCAGATTTATACAGATACCAAGGAAGAAAATAGCATAGTATACCCATCGGTATCCCAGTGGGTCTTATCAAACTTAGTGTTATGCCTGTTTGCCTCAGGTTCTTCTTTCCTATTGCCTTTTCTAATTGATAAACAGAAGCATTATGGGATTTGTACATTGATCTATCATTGAAGTCTGTTACTAATTCCCTTGTTCATGGTAATACCCCTTGGATTTTCCACATAACCATATTTATATAAATTCGGCAGTTAATTCACTTGCTAGTTCTTATACACCTTGTATTGGGAACCTCTTATTCACCTCTCCTGCCTGGCTTCACCCAGATGCAACCTGATGGTATCACAGGTCTGGAAACCTACCTAGGAGCACTCACACCACCCAGACAACCCCAAGCACGGAAAGGAGGCCAACACTGCATGAAGAAATTCTTCAGAGGGGAAAGGGAGGCAAAAAGTGCCTCTCCTTTCTTCTTCCACAGCGTCCACGAAGCTCTGCAAGACCAACCACCCTCCGCAGCAAACACTTCCTACTTCAAGTCCACATTTGTCAAACCCTCTCTCCAGTGTTGACTTGGAGGGGTGATATTGAACACACGCTTGTCTTATTTCTGACTTCGATAGCAATGAAGGATGTAGATGACTCATGTGAGTGGATGTGGTTCAAAGGATAATGAGTGCAGATGGAAAAGTTGATGCTTTCCATTCACCCTCTTCCCCAACACCAAGTAGACATGAAGGGTCAGCGACATGGGATTCCCCTCCAAGGCCTGCTCTCAGCTTTACTAGACACCTAAGCTGCCCACAGCAGAGACTCACACTCAGTGCCCAATAGAAGGCCATTCCCTGGGCCGGGGGTGGTGGTGAAATCAACCAACTGCCTGGTGGCAGATTATACCGAGACCCTTCCACCATGGAAAAGAACATGATTTGTCCTCATTGGAATAGACACTGTTGTACTTATAGATCAATTTCCGTACCAGGATGCAGATTAGCCAGTACAATTTCTATTCACAGTCTACCTTACCAGCATGATATTCTACTGATGTGACTTATGACATGAAACTCATTTCCTTTAAAAAATTTTAAAATTTGAAAGACAGAATGACACAGAGATAAGAGACAGGGAGAGATCTTCCATGTGCTGGTTCACTCCCCAAATGACTGAAATGGCCAGTTCTGGGCCAGGTAGAAGCCAGGAGCCTGGAACTTCACATGGGTTCCCCAGGCAGATGGCAGGGGCCCAAGCACCTGTGCCATCATCTGCTGCTTTCCCAGGCACATTAGCAGGGAGCTAGATTGGAAGCAGAGAAGTCAGGACTTGAACTGGGATACTTAATATGGGATACCAATGTTGGAACTGTAAGAAAATCTAGGTAAATAGATTAATGGGCTGGTGCTGTGGCTCAGTGGGTTAAGCTGCAACCTGTAGCACTGGCATCCCATATGGGTGCTGGTTTGAGTCCTGCCTGCTCCACTTCCAATCCAGCTCCCTGCTAATGTGCCTGAGAAAGCAGCAGAAGATGGCCCAAGTCCTTGGGTCCCTGTACCCAAATGTGAGACCCAGAAGAAACTCCTGGCTTTGGCCTGGCCCAGCCCCAGTTATTGTGGCCACTTGGGGGAGTGAACCAATGGATGATGGATCTGTCTTTCCTCCTCTTTAACTCTTCCTCTCAAATCTTTAAGAAAAAAAGTTTACACTTACTATTTAAAAAATAAAAACACTATTTATTAAAAAAAAAAACCAAACAGGTTGTTTAATAGTGTTAAGATTGCATGCTGCCATGCCTTACCTCTGCCTTCATGGCAACCAGGCAGGTTCAAGCGATATCCATTTTCTGCTGGTCAGCAGGCCCCGTGAGCCTGATACACTTTCTGCTGGGTAAGTCCTTGGCTGATGACCACTACTGTGTAACCTTGTATGAAAGGAGCCAGCAGGCCGGCGCCATGGCTCACTAGGCTAATCCTCCACCTTGCAGTGCCGGCACACCAGGTTCCAGTCCCGGTCGGGGCACCGGATTCTGTCCCGGTTGCTCCTCTTCCAGGCCAGCTCTCTGCTGTGGCCCGGGAGTGCAGTGGAGGATGGCCCAAGTGCTTGGGCCCTGCACCCCATGGGAGACCAGAAGAAGCACCTGGCTCCTTGCTTCGAATCAGCGTGGTGCACTGGCCGCAGCGTGCCGGCCGTGGCGGCCATTGGAGGGTGAACCAACGGCAAAGGAAGACCTTTCTCTCTGTCTCTCTCTCTCACTATCCACTCTGCCTGTCAAAAAAAGAAGAAGAAAGAAAGAAAGGAGCCAGCCCTTGTGGGCAGCTGCTACTGTGTTCTGGTCACCACGCTGCTGTTGCTTCCCAACTAAGGAACGAGCCATCTGCCACAGCCGCAGGTGCCTCAACGTTCGTGACAACTGAGCATCACAAGTAGCTACTTAACCTGCTGCACCATGACAAGAAACTCGGTTTGCAGCAACGGAAGCATAGCAACAGACTCATGCCCATGCAATTCCCCGATCTTACCAGGTGACCCAGGGCCCTGAACAGATGGGTCATGGTAACCAGCTGGCGATGGGCTTATTCAAAACTCAGGTGTGGATGGTGCAGTAACAAGCAACAGCCTGCAAGGATAGGCTGTGTCCTATAGAAAGTCATTTACGTAAGACCCAATAAATTATGCCATTTCTCCCACCAGCC
Organism: Oryctolagus cuniculus; assembly: GCF_964237555.1. Classification (NCBI taxonomy): domain Eukaryota; kingdom Metazoa; phylum Chordata; class Mammalia; order Lagomorpha; family Leporidae; genus Oryctolagus; species Oryctolagus cuniculus. The sequence goes on from NC_091436.1 coordinate 152,595,922, forward strand.
CAAGAGTCAAGGGATGGATGCGGGACAAGCCCTCTCATTCTTGTACCTAACAACGCAATGGCAGGACTTCTGCGTCCCAGCCCTGCAGCTGGGTCCCTCGAGTTGGAAACTGAAAGCAGCACCTGGCTATGTGGGCTCCTCTGGCCCCAGAATGAAACAAAAACACAGCAGGCGGGTCACGCTACGCGAGGGACTCAGGTCTGAACGCAGCGAGTTCTCCAGACATCTCTTCCATCTCCACACCCAATACTAAAAGTCAGTGGGTGGGGTGAGGGAGAGGATGCAGCAATGGTCCTGGGCAGTGCTGTGGCAGGTGTAGACAGTCTCCCGTGTTCTCACTTGTGTCTTCTGTCCTGGGTCACCGATACAACCAGGCCCGGGGCAACCTAGCCCTTGGAAAGGCAGAGAAAATGGTCTACACAGCAGCTCTGTACCTACAGCCACTATGGACCTGGCAGGAATGCAGAGGGCATCAAGTCAAATGCATCCGAAGGGCTCAAAGTGAACTCTCGAAAGTTACAGAGGCCCAGCTGTTACAGTCGGCCTGCCTGGACAGCTTGCCACCCTTCTCCTAAAGATCTAATAGAGAAACTGGACGATCTTACAGTTTATAGGTTTCATACCCGAGAGAGCAGCGTAGGGCATTTTGACATCACATTAAAATCCTCCCCAGGTAGAGAGGCCAGGATTGCCACTGGACAGAAGTCAGGGGAGGCCAGAACAGAGAAAGACAATTCCTGTTCCAGACGGTGAGTGACCCAGTACCAGTGGTCACTACAGACGCGCTCATGCTTGCTCTGCTACGCAAGGCTCCTTGGGATTTATACCTCTGCTGTCACCAGCAGAGGGTGTTTGAAGGCAGAGCCAAGCCCCTGCAACTCACACTGGGCACTAGCCATCACCCAAAAGCACTGATGGAGCCAGTCTCCCGCAGCCAGCCACCTGCTCCAGTCCAGACAGCTTCCTCCAACAACACCTGTTTTATGCAGATGGCTTCCTCTGCCAGTTAGGGAGTGAGCCCCAAATTCATCCCAACCCCTAGAAGGTTCGAGTGTCTTCATGGACAGAACACAGACGTGGTCAGTGGACATTTCTTCCCACTGTTCTTGGCTTTTACACAGCAGCTGCTTCAGCCATACTTCTACCTCCATTCATTCCAGAATCCAGATAAAACATTTACCTCTAGAGATTAGCATGAGCTGCCCCTTACACCTGCTGTGGGGGATGCCACAGGGGACACCTGTTGTGAGCTGCACTGAAGCAGAATTGTGCAGGTGTGCACTTTGTTGAGACAACGAACAACATTCGAACGATTAAACCTGAACAAAGATGGAACGACATACGGGCATCTTACCAAGGAAAGGCATTGGGCCCGAGTACGATTGAACCTGCTCGTGGGGTTTTTAAACGACAGGCTAGTTGATGCCAGTGCAAATCAAGACTTCTCCCACAGGAAGGAGGAACATATCACTTAAAAGACAAGTCACCCTTTATGTTTACTACAGAGGGACAGCGATATTTGAGATAACCTATCCTTTCCCTACCATGTGGAAGGCTTTCTAAACAAGATCAACAAGAGCACTGCTTGGGGGGAAAAAGTCTGCAGCCAAATTAATCCTCATTGAAGACGCCCTTAATCCTAGTTACCCTCTGGGAGCTGTAATGCAACAAGCTGAATCCAGGTCTTTTTATCCTGCTTTCAATACTGCACCCTTTGAAAGACATTTTAAGTGAATCTATGAATGAGGCTGGAATTGGTAAGATAATAAATATTGTGCCCAATAGGAAATGACAACATCCTGAAACATAACTCTACCGATCTCTCTCAGGATATGAGAGTCCAATTCTCTCTGGACATCCTACAAGCTTCTTCCCATATGGTATCAAAAATGACTTACACAGAACTAGCAAAAACTTAGACATCAGTTTTGCTGTAGCCAACATTTTTACTACATCTCCCTCCCTCACTCAGGTCACCAGCAGCAGTATTCCTTGGCAGCAGGCACAGCCCCCACAAACGCACTGGCGAGGCAGCGACCACAGGGAAAATGAAGCAGCTTCCACATTGACTTCTCACCGGCCCATGGCTTTCAGTTGTCCTCAGCAAAACCTTTAAGGGTATGTGGGGTTTTCCCCCCTAACTTCCATGCTATGATTCAGTTTCCCTACAAATCTGACTTTAATGCTACGTACGCCTCATCACAGAACTTTATTCCCTGCAATCGGTCTGTGTCACAAGAGCGTTCTGACCGTCCTTGGTAGAGCTTCCCAGCAGGGAATCTTGAACCATTGCCGTATCCAGCTACTTTTTTTTTTTTTTTTTTTGACAGGCAGAATGGACAGTGAGAGAGAAACAGAGAGAAAGGTCTTCCTCTGCCATTGGTTCACCCTCGAATGGCCGCCGCGGCCAGTGCACCGCACTGATCTGATGGCAGGAGCCAGGTACTTATCCTGCTCTCCCATGTGGTGCAGGGCCCAAGCACTTGGGCCATCCTCCACTGCCTTCCCGGGCCACAGCAGAGAGCTGGCCTGGAAGAGGAACAACCGGGACAGAATCTGGCGCCCCGACCGGGACTAGAACCTGGTGTGCCGGCGCCGCAAGACAGAGGATTAGCCTAGTGAGCCGCGGCGCTGGCCCTAGCTACTTCTAATTTAGAAGATTTGGCCAGTTATTTATAAAGTCTCCAAAAACCAACAATGTGGAAAAACGCAGCCTATCGCCGTAACTTCTCTGACATCTTCTACCGGGGACACATCAATCGATCATTTCCAGCCAGAAACCCTGCACACTGATGTGAATCTGGTGCGATGCCACACAACAGCTCCAGGTCTGCAGGCAGCTGAAAATGAACCTGAGGAAGGAGGCTTTCCAGTGAAACACACGCAGCCGAGCTACAGAGCATAAATCACACAGACCATCACACAGCAGCCTCTTCGCTATCCATCAAAAACCACTCTTCTCCAGGATGCCACCCGGCAAGCTCTCCTAACCAAGCCCGCCTTTCACTTGGGCTTTGGGTACTGTTGAAATCAGCTTACAAGAAGGTGCACAGTGATAAGGCTGAGTGTTCAGTGCAAGTGTGTATGGAGATACTGGTGCATACTGCTTGCACTGTTGTTCCCAAACTAGCTTTGGATACTAGATGATTTAAAAATTAGAATTTCTATATGCATATCTCAGCCATTAAAATAGAATCTGCTACTACAAATAGCAACACACTTCATTTTACTTTATTCTGAGCACATTATATGAAATATTTAAGGGGGAAAATAAGCATTTATGATTTTAAATAAATATTTATAATGAATATAAATAAATATGATTTTAAATTAGTTGTGTCAGAATAAAAATGACACAACTTCTATCTGAACTTCTGGACTTTTGTATCCAAGTTAAAAAAAACTTTGAAGCCATATTTTTAGATTTTCATATCATTTCAGTTTCTAAAATAGCGTGGTTTGGCTATTTTGTTAGCTTCCTCTACCCCATCCCCAGGAACCTTTAAGGTACACAAACTTCATGCATTTCATAAATATAACTTTAGGAACACAGTGATTCTTCCCTCTGTTCCCGCCTTCCCACCCCTATTCCTCCTCCTCCTCTTCCTCCACCTCCTATTCCCATTCATATTTTTTAACTTCTAGACTGTTGAGTAACAGTTTTTTTAAAATATACTATTTGTTGAACTCTTAGTATAGAGTTAACCTTTTGTGTATAAGGCGATTAGATAGTTATCCGTGTATCATGTTTTGCCTGCTTGTTGTTCTAGACAGGAAGTCGGCTAAGGTCGGGGCTGCGTCTTCCTGGTTCTGCATCGCACACCTGCCCCAGGGTTTGGCCCTTGGTGCTCAGTAAGGCACAGTTTCTCACTCCTTCTATGTGTCTTTAATCCAACATAACAACTCCATGTGCCAACCTGGCCGAGTTAACAACGCTCTCCACCTTGACTTCCTTTCCTGTGAATGGAGCAAACAGCGTCCGTGCCCACGCCGTGCGGTTATGGAGAGCAAATAGATTAGTCATCACCCGCCCAGGTTACCCCAGCATCAGGGGTTCAGAGGAACACCTCCCTCTCCCACAGTTCTGGGCACCGCAAGACAGCAGCAGTCGTCCCTGGGCTACAGTCAAGGCTGCTCCTCTCTGGAGGCTCCGTGGCATCGTCTCTCCTCCCTCACCTCTGCAGCCATCCTTACATCTTCTCTCTGTGACTCGGATCTTCTTTGCCCGGCTACGAGAACCCTTGGGTTACACCGCGCTCACCTGGGCGATTCGGGTAACTTTCCCCTTCCGAGAGCCTTAACCGAGTCACACCCGCTTACGCTCCCTTTGCCTTGCAGGCTAACGTGCTCACGGGTTCTGGGAAGGAGGAGGAGGGAATCCTGGCGGGGGGGTGGGAGGGTGTCATTTTGCCTATGGCATCATTCAACAAGGGGTGCAGAAATGGAAGACAAAGAAGTGATGGAGTCCAGCAAAAGTACAAGAAATAAATGGACTCAACAATGAGCCTGTTCTCCCAGCTCCACTCCCGGACACTCTGCCCTGCATCGCGGGTCACCAGCGAGGCGCCCCGCCAGCCCCTGGATTGAGTGGGGCCTCCCACGGGCGCGACGCGCGGGCCGACAGGTGGCGCCTTGAAAGGGGGCCCGCAGGCCGAGGTGGCGGGGCCGATTCGGGCTGCCGGGCCGCGACCGGGGTTCTGGGGGAGCGAAGAAAGCAGAGACCCAGCCCAAGACCCTGTGGGGAGCGCGCAGCTGTCCCCCTGTCCCCGGGGTCGGTGCAGGAGCAGGGGGCCGCGAGGGCTGGCCAGCGAAGGAGGGCTTTGCTCAGCTCCATCTCTGCACACCGCTGCTGCCTCTATGCCTGCCCAGGTGGCGTTCTGCGGCCCCAGAGCGCCCCCTTCTGGCCTCCTGCACTTGCTCCATCTTCCCTGCCCTTCTTTCCCACCCACGTCAGCAGGTTACCTCAAGGGTAGCCCCTGTCCCCTACCTCGGATATCCGCGGAGGCCCTGGTCCAGGCCCAGGCGCCCGAGGAGGGCGCCGAGATGCGCAGTGCTCTCGCTGACAGCTCAGAGGCCAGGTTTGCCCTGGAATGCTTGTCTTTTACCCAGGTCTTCAGTGACATCGCTTGGCTGAGTCACTGTAGTGCCACGGAGAGGGGCTCATGTCCAGTCCCGAGGGGCCCAGGGCTTAGGACAGACACTCCCACGCCACATGACACAAGGTGGAGGTGTCCCAGCCCTGGGGACAGCAAAGCCAGGTCAACAAGAGGACACTAAGCCAGGTTCCTCGGGAGGGAGGGGACCCCCGTGGAGCCATGGGCTGTGTTCGGAACAAGTCGGCCTGGATGGAGGTCTATGCAGGTATGCAGGCCTTTGGGGACAGAGATGGGATGGGAACCAGAGTGGATGCCCTCTGCCAGGGGGTCACTCAGAGTGTGTGGGAGACCCCAAGCCCAGCTGCAGGTGGCTGAGGGGGTACGGTCAGAAAGACGCAGGGTGTCATAGAAGATGGGGTAGAGGAAGCAACTGGAGGTGACGGTGGCTTCTCAACTACCAATTCACAGTGACCCAGAGAGTGTCTTGCCAGTGGGATAGGGACACCCACCCCTGTCACAGCTCCCAAGAGGTGGGGGGTCTCTCCCTCCTGTGCTGTAAGTGGACAGATTCTGGGGCACTTCCAGCAGAAACTGACCCAACGTGGCACTCTCTGGAGCAAGGCGGTGGGTTCTGGGTGTGCTGTCACCCCACCCGGCCATGCTTCCAGGAAGAGCCCCCCAGGACGCCGGGTCCAGTCACCCCTGTGTCCAGCCACTCCCTGGCACATGATCTATTGGGCTGTTCAGTCCTCTTGGTGGCCAAGCCGGGTCCAGAAGCTCATTAGAAGTGAGCAGGTGCAGCCAGGGTGTTTGTCAAGGAGGCCGAATTAGCCAAGGGTCTCCTCCTGCATTTTCCCACGTGGGCTGCGAGCGGCCACAGGTGGACCCTATTTAAAATGGCCCTTTTAGGGCACCAGGAGCTGGGATGTGGAATCCAAGGGGGAGGGGCAACTTGTCTGGCGTCCTGGGAAGCCTGAGCCCCATTCCCTCTGCACCTCCTGGGCTTGATTCTGGCCAGAGGGCTCCGTCAGGAAAGAGAAGACCCTACGTCACTCTGCTGGAGAAAGATTCAGGCTTGAATTCGCTCCCTTTCCCCGGACTTCCCTCCAGGAGTCTTACTTTTTCCCAGGCTCTTAGTTTGTCCCCCTCACGAGTAGCTCTCTGTACCCTTCCTCTGTCTCGCGAGCCTTCTGTCACTCTGACCCTCTGTCTTCCTCTCCAGCATTCACAGCTTCGAGAAACAGGTTGTCAGCAACCGTCCTGGAGGGCCCAGCCTCCCCTCGTCTGGGTGCTCAGCGGGAACGCTGCTGCCAGGCCCAGCGGGGCCCAGCGGAGCCTCACCCTTAGCCCTTTTCAGCCCTCAAAGCTCCTGGGTGCTGGAGCCGACCCCGGGCTCCTAGGGAGGAAGGAGCACCCCTGGGCTCCCTGAGCCTGTCCCTGCGGAGTATCAATCAAAGCTTGCCCAGCCCCCAGCCTCCAAAAACCATCCGTTCCACATCTCTGAGCAAGCAGAGGAGCAATGCAGGGGAAAGGGGGGAGCAAACCCAGCTTCAAGGACTGGAATTGTCACAGGTCAGAGCCCTCTGTGTACTGCTAGACAGGGGGAGATGGGATGGGGTGGGGGAGTAGCGATGAGGGAGAAGGAGAGAGGGGGAGAGGTCCTATCTGCTGGTTCCCACTCCAAATGCCTGCAATGGCCCCCAGCTGGAGCCGAAGCTGGGCATTGGGCAGAAACACAAGCCAGGTGTCCTGCATGGAGGGTAGGAACCTAATTACCTGGGGCATCACCCCTGCCTCCCAGGACCTAGACTAGCAGGAAGGTGGGCTGAGGAGCAGGAGCCAGGAATGAAAGCCAGGCACTAGCAAGCGTGCTAATTGACAACTTAACCACTGCGCTCTGCAAGGTGTTTAACATCTTCTCATCTCGGATTGCGATTTTGGTATTCTCTCTTCATTCCCACTGTTATCCAGCACTCCATCAGTGGTGGACTGAAGGAAACGCCTTAACATCCCTTGACACTCTGGCCCACTAACCCCCAGCTGCACCCCAGAGCCTGTGCGAATTCTCTCCTACTTTCTGCCGCCACGTCCACAAGCCCTCTCTACCCATACAGTGCTCCCCTCCAGTAGTGTTCAGGCTGTGTTCCCTCTTTTTAATGCATAGTTTCCTTTTTAAATATTTATTCATTTGAATGACAGAGGGAGAGCAGGTGAGACAGAGAGAGTGAGGGGTATCTTCTGTCTGCTGGGCACTCCCCAAATGTCTGCAACAGCCAGGCAGGGCTGGAGCAGGCCAAAGCCAGGGAACTGAAACTGAATCTGAGCGGCCCATGTGGTGATCAGCGACTCGTTGGGCCATCATCTGCTGCCTGCAAAGGGTGCGCAGTAGCAGGAAGCTGGATGCGAGGTGGAGTTGGACCCAGTCCCCAGCACTCTGATGCGGGATGCAGGCATCCCAAACAGCAGCTTAGCCTGCTTCGCCACAGTGCCTGCCCCCAGGGCTACGCGCTGACCAGGCTGGGACTTGCGCTGGAATACCCGCAACTCTAGAGAACAGTGCAAAGGACACTCTGCCAGGGAGTTCCTGGCACCCTCAGTGCACCAGGCGGCCGCCCGCCACTCCCCCTCTCCTGAGATGGGTTCTGGGTTTGTCTCCATCCCTCCCTAGAGGGCGCTGGCTCCTCCTGTTTTCCTTTTTTTTTTTTTTTAGATGTATTTATTTATTTGAAAGCAGAGTTACAGAGAGGCAGAGAGAGAGAGAGAGAGAGAGAGAGAGAGAGAGAGAGAGTTCTTCCATCCTCTAGTTCACTCCCCAGATGGCTGCAACAGCCAGAGCCACACCGATCAGAAAGCAGGAGCCAGGAGCTTCCTCCAAGTCTCCCACGCAGGTACAGGGGCCCAAGCACTTGGGTCATCTTCTACTGTTTTCCCAGGCCATAGCAGAGAGCTGGATCAGAAATGGAGCAGCCAGGACTCGAACCGACATGCATATGTGATGCTGATATTGAAGCGACAGCCCCTCTTCTCCATCTCTTTCTCACTTAGTCATTGCAACTAACTTTCAGAGGATCTATTATTAAAGTCAGAGAGACTCTGCCATTCCAAAACTTGAAAATTACACCATACCTGTCTATAATTGGTCTTTTGATGATGACACAAACATTCAAGACGTCTACATTTTTGATGCCCAGTTACAAAAGTGTGTGACTGCTCTTCAAGGGAGAAACCTCAGACCCGTGAGGGAATCTGAATGGCTGAGTGCCAGCTGGGTTCCCGCAGTTCCTCACATGTCGAACTTCTAGATGAGTCCGTCAGCTGTGCTCTGATGAGACCCATCAACCTGGAAGATACAGGGACCCTCCTGCAGGCATTACAAGGTGAGGAAGGAAATGAAATAACAACAACAAAAAGAGTATGACTTATCCACCAGCCCATATCTTCCACAAATGACTTTCCACCAGAATCTCTTCTGCCTGCCTCTCCGCAAGTCAAGAGATCTTTGTCTTCAAAATACTGATCTGCTCTCCCTCCCGGCTTAGTGCCTGTATCTGACCGAACTCACTTAGCAGTCAAGAAACTTCCTTATTTTCAGACAGCCCTGGGAGTTCTGAACAGGCTGCATTATGCCTTCGATTGCCAAGTAAGGAAGCCAAATGTCTTACTCTGAGGCTTTGAGGATGAAAATCCCAGCATTTCTTGAGCACTATGCTATCAGGCCACTGGGTGTCACTCTTGAGCTGTGGTGTCGAAGGAAGTAGTGACAACCAGGTTAAGGGATAATCATATTTAGAGTGGCATCGTGAAGTCACCACGACCAATCAGAACCAAAGTGAGGGAAAGAACCCACAGCAGGGGAAAGTGGAGGTGGCATCCCAAGTTTTATCCCAAAGTGGATAAAATGAAAATTAGAAACATTTGGTAAAAAGCATCTCTCCTTCCCCTTATTGTCACCAAGGTAATATGCTCCAAGGTGGCACTGACTGACTAGGGTGCCTCCCTGATGGTCAGGCTCCTGTCCCCCTACTTGTCTGTTTTTACCAGGATTTCAAGCAATAGCCCTACCAACTGACAACACAGATTAAAGCTCTGTGCTCTCCTCTGCATCTTAGTGGATGAGGCTGTGCAACAGAAGTACAACCACACAGCAGGTGTCTTCAGAGGTGTAATTTCTAATCTCAGGATTCTGAATTCAGCTCATCAGTATGTCTCCTTGTCTGAGAAGACGGGATTTCTCTCTCTCTCTCTCTCTCTCTCTCTCTCCTCTCCCTCTCTCTCTCTCTCTCCCTAACTCCCTCTCTCTCTCCCTCTCTCTCCCTCCCTCCCTCCCTCCCTCCCTCTCTCTCCCTCCCCCTAGTTGCTCTTGCTTCCGCAGAGACCATTTGGTCCACAAATGTTCAAATTCCCCCTCTCCTGCCCCATCCCCCCACACATCCTGCTCCTACAGGTTTATCTGCAGGTGCATTCCTCTTCCTTCCCAAGCCATCAATCACAGCAGTAAGACAGCCGCCCTCCCTTCTCCTCCAAGAGCCTCCTAGCACTCTGCTCCACAAGGCCATTTCTGTTTCCCTATAAACTCCTTATCCCAGAGTGTCAATGTAACACGGTGGAGAAAAACTGAACTCTCCTGGGAAAATAGTACGAAGATTCCTCTGTGTGATTTCCTAGGAAAAGTCCTTGGTGAGCCCATGGGGTGAAGGGGAGCCCTTGACCATGGAAGGATCCTTCCACTCCAGACAAGGAAAGTGATCCCTTGTTCTGAGGGAGAAGGAGGAGGGAGAGGGGAGAGGAGCTGACAGAATAGCAGGGACCACGTGATAAGCAGAGACACCCTCTCCAGGAGACCCTCCAAATTCCCCTGTACTTCTGATGAAGGTCTTGATGCAATGGATTACTGCTAACGTGAGTGGGTTTGTTCAGGCACAACTGGCAAGAAGGCAGAGATTCCCAGGGGGGCACCATGGGATGGATCTGAAGCTGCAGGTGCAGATGTGGGTGTGGATGCAGAGTTGCAGGACGCAAGCCCTCAGAAATTCACCGAAGTGCAGAAGGAACCTTGCACTGTTAGACCAAGAATACCAATGCCTCTCAGAGGCTGGGAGGCCCCAAGGGACATGAACTTGCCCCCATTTCCTCCTTCCTACCCAGACCTTGGGCAGCTCCTTTTCACTGTGTCCTTGTCTCTTGTCCCAACCTTCTCAAGAGTGTGCTCCACACTCGTGCTGGCGACTCGGGCATCTCCCATTGACTTCTGAGTGCCCTGGCATCCGCGGCTGCTCTCACCAGGTCGCTGACACTGCCCTCTGTGCCCCACAGAGGAAAGCACAGGAGCATCCAGTCCTCTGCCAGGCCAGTTCCAGCTCATGAGGTACCGCTGACCACCTCATCGTGTGTCCCATGGTTTCTCTGATCTCCCCACTCGCCTTCCCCGTGGCGGCTCCTCCTCTTTCTGCTTCTTAAATGTTGTCTGTCCAACCAATACCCAGAAAGGTGCTCATGGTCAAAGGGAAAACAAGTCTGTTGAGTCGAATTTCTCTACAGTTGAGTCATAAAGTGGATGGTGCTTCTAGAAGAATAAAAGAGGGGCTGGACCTGCAATGCCGGCATCCCATATGGGCGCTGGTTCAAGTCCTGGCAACTCCACTTTCAATCCAGCTCCCTGATAATGTGCCTGAGAAAGCAGTGGAAGATGGCCCAAGTGCTTGGGCCCCTGCACCCATGTAGGAGACCTGGAAGAAGCTCCTGGCTCCTGGTTTCAGCCTGGCTGAGCCCTGGCTGTTGCAGCCATGTGGGGAGTGAACCAGCAGATGGAAGATGTCTCCCCCCCACCACTCTGTCTCTCCCTCTCTGTAACTCTGCCTTTCAAATATGTAAATATTTTAAAAGAGGGTGAATAAAGGAAAATATTGAAGACTTGAATAAAATTTAGAAATGGCAGGGAATGGAAGCCAAAGAGAATATTCTGGGACCAGTGTTGTGGCACAGTAGGTTAAGCTGCTGCTTGAGATGGTGGCATCCCATATTGGTGTGCCAGTTTGTACCATATTGGAGCGCCAGTTCGAGTCCCGGCTGCTCCACTTCCAATTCAACTCCTTGCTAATGCACTTGTGAAAGTAGATAATGGCTCTAGTAGTTGGACCCTATCAACCCATGTGGGAAACATGGATGGAGCTCCTGGCTCCTGGCTTCAGCCTGGCCCAGCCCCGGCTGTTGTGGCCATTTGGAGAGTGAACCAGTGGGTGGAATATCAGTCTCTCCCGTGTCCTCTCCCCCATTAATTCTGCCTTGCAAATATAAATAAACAAATTTTTCTTAAAAAGAAGAGTATTCTAGGGATGAAAGAACAGAGTAGTGGGGAGGGGGCACAAATTGCCACACAAAAAGTGGGTGATCTTGTGTGAGACAAAAGGCAGAGACAGGAAGAAATAATGTTATCAAAATGAAAACATATTTGTGTAATTTAATAGATGGTCAAATAGCTCCCTGGGCCACCATGCTACATAAATTCTGCTTGAAATGTTTGTGCAGCCTTTGTCATAGCCTGTCTGAACCAGTGAAATAGAAGACATTCTTTCACTGGCTGCCCTGGGCTTCAGTGTCAAATGACATTCAGATTGCACTCACTTCACATTCCATCAGGAAAATCAGTCCACTCACTAGCTGCCCATTAGCAATGAGGCACAGTGAAGATTTCACAAACATGCTATTTACCTGACTTGTTGTATCAGATTTTCTTTCCCTGTAGACATAAGGCCCTTCTTTGGGAAGCCTTAGCTTTTATTTACGGGACTGGGCTAGGGTTTCACTATGATCCTACCTATTCCAACTCAGAATTCAAGGTGAAAGAACTCCACCTTGGACCGTGTTCAAGAAAATTAATCAGAAGAACTGAAATCGTTCGTTGTTAGGGCTGTTCTGTTCCCCAGCACTGTTCGACATCTTTGCTATAGCCATGTGGCTATTCGGACTAAAATATAAACTAATTACAATTAAGTGGAGGCTGGCATTTGACACAGCAGTTAAGATACTGCTTGGGACACCTGTGTCCTATATCAGTGTGCCTGGGTTCAAGTCCTGACTCTACTCCTATGGCCAGCTTCCTAATGTGCACTGTGGGAGGCAGCAAGTTGATGGTTCAACTACATGGGTCCCTGCCACCCACATGGAAGACCCAGATTGAGTTCTGAGCTTCTGGCTTCACCTGACCCAGCCCTAGCTGTTGTGGGCATTTGGGGAGTGAAACAGCAAATGGAAGATCTCTCTGCCTTTAAACTAAACTAAATTAAATTAAAACCTAATTTCCTCATGGTAGTAGCAACCACTCAAATGTCAGTGGCCACATGTGGCTAGTGGCTACTTCATTGGATAAGGAGATAAAGAGAATTGGCATCATTGCAAAAAAATCTACTTGACACTGTTGACACAGACACACACATACACACACACACGTCATCATTTAAGGACTATCAGTAGAGCAAGAAAGTAAATGTTCTTCAGTGCAGAAGTTATACACAATACCTTCGCCTTGTACATGAGTTTTAATTAATTGGAGTAGCAGTTTGTCTTACTGAAGTAGCATATATTATTATTAAGACAATTTTTCCCCACGTTTGTTTCAGCCACCAGCCACTGAGATGAATCCCTAAGGGGTGTCATAAACACCTCCTAATAAATATCATTTGCATGCTGCCCCTCTTGGAAGCCAGGAAGTAGAGCTATACATGCAGGAAACTCTCTCTGCTGGAACTGAGAGATTTGGACATTCAGTAGAACTCATGATGTCTGTAGACAGTGCTGGCAGGCTTACAATTACTATGGATTTTTTTCTTACTAGGTCCTCATCTGTCAGCTCCTAAATGTGGTGGTTCCAAGGTGAGCCAGGGAGCTTCCCTGAGACTCCGGCACTCTGACTGTAGCAAGGGAATTATGGTAACTACCGTACAGACTTGTTACAAAGAGTCAATGAAGATCCTACAGGGCAGCGTAGCTTCCTAGGGCTGGGCAGGGAATGCTTAGACAGGAGCTGTTCTTGGTTGCAGGTCTGGTGTTACAGGGTTCCTGACTTCTGCATCTCATCTGCTTTTGCCACCAAAGAGCCAGAGGCTTGCGGAAAAAAATCTCTCCACTCGCCACAGAGGGCTGAGCAGAGACGCTTCCCTCCTAATTAGCAGTGGGATGTACTTTGTAAGACTATGACTTCAAAACCTTAAAAAGCTGCTTATGAAGAGATATTTGTATACCTGGGCAGCATTCACAATAGCGAAAAGATGGAAATAATCCAAATACGCATTGACAGAGAAATGGCTAAACAAAATGTGGTCTATCCATATGTGGAATTTTATTCAACCTGAAAAAGGCAGGGCATTCTGAACCATGCTACAACATAACATTTGAGGGCATTAGACTAAGTGAAATAAACGAATTGCAGAAAGTAAATATTGTCTGATTCCACCTCAGGAAGTAGAGTGGTGTTGTTGGGGCTAGGAGAGGGAATAGGGAGTTGTGTAGTGGGGACAGAGCTTCAGTTTTACAAGATGAAGAGAGTTCTGGACACTGATCACACGAGCACTTAACACTACCAAGTGATACATTTAGAAATGGCTGAGATGGTAAACTCTATGTAATGTGGTTTTAACCACAACTTTTTTCAAAGCTGCACATAGGGTTGGGCATTTGGTACAGCGGTTAAGACTACGTGGGACACCCTCATCCCATATCACACTGCTTGGGTTCAAGTCCCGGCTCCACTTCCCACTCCAGCTTCTTGCTAATGTGCACCCTGGGAGGCAGCAGGCAATGGCTCAGGGACTTGGGTCCCTATCACCCAAGAGACAGACCTGGATGGAGTTCCAGGCTCCTGGCTGCAGCCTGGCCCAGCTCTGACTGTTGCAGACATTTGGGGGATGAACCTGTGGCTGGAAGGTCTCTCCGTGTCTGATTCTGTTTTGCTTCCCCTCAGCCTTTCTTTTTTTTTTTTTTTTTTTTTTTAAGATTTATTTATTCATTTGAAAGGCAGAGTTACAGAGAGGCAGAGGCAGAGGCAGAGAGAGAGAGAGAGAGAGAGAGAGGTCTATCATTCACTGGTTCACTTCCCAGATGGCCGCAATGGCCGGAGCTGTGCCGACCCAAAGCCAGGAGCCAGGGGCTTCTTCCAGGTCTCCCACATGGGTGCAGGGGCCCAAAGACATGGGCCATCCTCCACTGCTTTCCCAGGCCATCATAGAGAGCTGGAACAGAAGTAAAACAGCCAGGACTTGAACCAGCGCCCATATGGGATGCCGGCACTGCAGGCGGCAGCTTTACCTGCTATGCCCTAGTGCCGGCCCCTCCCTCAGCCTTTCAAATAAGTAAAACTAATCAAAACTTTTTAAAAAGTTAAGGCTTCATGTAATTTATAATTTTGCTATAGAGGTGGCATACTCCATCTCAGGGAAGACTTGTCCTCAGCGGGAGGATATACTGCAGCGGACTTTAATTGTGCAGGGCAGGGCCCAGAATACTGTTCCGGTGGAAACAGAAAGACCTCTTTTACTGTGAATAGAACATGGCTGAGCAGTGTCATGTTGGGGCCTCAGGCAAAAGAACAAATATGTGCCTCTGCTCACTCGTACAAAATACCTCCCTAGTATTTTGAACCAAGCGGAAAAATTAATAAAAGCACTACAGTTTGAAAATAGGACCATACTTAAAGCCCCGCATTGTCCAATGTGTTCACACACTCTTGTCACCCTGATAAACCCGCCTGGCCTTCAGGCTTATGAACTTTGAGCAGATCAGCCAACGGCTGTTCCTGGTAGCACAAAACACCATAACAAAGAGTCGGAAGCCTGTCTTTATTTAAACTTTGGATATTTTGGTCAGCATGGACTTTTGGTGCTAATTTTACATTTTGAAACCTTGCATTAATGTATCGCCACTCTTGATGACTTAGTTTTTTTTTTTTTTTTTTGATGGTTCCTTAAAATTTGTGCCCCAGCAGAACCTGATGGCCTAACCCAATCTCACCCCCTGCTGAGAGATTGCTGGATGTTAACTCCCAGTTCTCCTATGACTAGAGCTAAGGAGAAGAAATGATAAGAAATGATAACATTGTGGATCTTGGGACAAAGCAGAAGATCAAGGGTACCCTTGTCTGGGGGGGGGGGGCAGGCCCAGGGCAAGAAATTCACCTGCTGAAAACCTGACCTCCAGAGGATGGAATTAGGAGGTGAAGTCATTGGAAGGTGACTGGGTCCTAAGGACGGAGCCCTCATAAACAGAATTACCCTAGACAGTTCCCCTGTCCCTTCTGCCAAGTGAGGACGAACCAGAAGACAGCATGCCATGAACCTGGATGTCTGCTTCTCCTCGACACTCGTCCCAGCCTCTAGAAGTGCAGAGAGATTAATGTCTGCTGTTCATAAGCTTCACAGCACTTCGGTCACAACCGCCAGGACTCACGAAGACTGTCACTTCGAGACAGCGGTAGAAGCAGAGGAAGAGGAGATGCAGAGAGAGAACGCGCGACAGACATCAGGAGCAAAGGGACCCTGGATCTGCCCCAAGCCCAAATTTCCCTTTCTGCACTGTTCTGTTACTCTATCTTCTGGTATTTGGAAAAATAAGCTGAATACTACATTCTTCAGGGGAATGGAAAGAGGGATCTCTGACCACAAAAGAGACAGCCGACCCAGAGAAGCCTGCAAAAGTAGAGAAACAGTCACTTCATTGACTTACAGATGGGAAGACAGCAAAAAGTCTTGTATCATTTAAGCCGTGGGCATGAGTGCCCTGCTGATTAGAATTTCAAGTGCCTGCACACCACCTATCTCCCACGGGGACGCTGGAGCTGACCTTAGTAAAACCAAAGCCTGTGGCTTTTTAATACCTAAGGTCCCTGAGCTCTGCCAACTGGACAGAACAAGACATGACTGGGGTGTAGGACATCAGATCAATGAGTTCGCACCTGGAAGCTCATCACAAATGAAAAACTACAGTGGGAACAGGGGAGCACCAGAAACAGCAAATGCCTGGTGAATGGGAACTGGCATTCGGAACTTAACAAAATCAACGTCAGTGGAAACAAGGATATGTGATAGGCATATCACATATGGTACCAGGGTGAAGGTCACCAAAGGTAGATTTGATAAAGTGGAGTACACAAAGCAAGACGTAAAATTCAAGGCCAGCGCTGCGGCATAGCGGGCAACACCACTGCTTGCAGTGCCAGCATCCCACAAGGGCATCGGTTTGAGTCCTAGCTGCTCCACTTCCGATCCAGCTCTCTGCTATGGCCTAGGAAAGCAGTGGAAGATGGCCCAAGTCCTTGGGCCCCTGCACCCATGTGGGAGACCTGGGGGAAGCTCCTGGCTTCCAATCCACGCAGCTCTGGCCATTGCAGCCATCTGGGGAGTGAACCAGCAGATAGAAGACCTGTCTCTCTTTCTCTCTCTCTCTCTCTCTCTCTGGGTAACTCTGACTTTCAAATAAATAAATAATTTTTAAAAAATGACCTAAAATTCATCTGTGGGAACTTTCATAAGTTTAGAGATACTTCATACGTGGAAACCGAAGATGTCTGTAAGTATTGAATACAAAGCGTGCGTCAGTCCCCTGTGCCACCAGGGGGAGCAGTGGAGAAGCTGGGTGAGTGCAGCAGCGTAAAGAGAGGAGTGAGAAGCAAGACCTCGGAGATCGTGCGCACAAGCGTGTGCCCTGAGAATCCAAGCACTTGTCACTCGGAAGGGAGAACCGAAGTTTGCCCTCTGAGTCCAGAAAGGGGAAGTGGCGATCGACATTCAACATCCCATGGGAACAGGGATCGGTTTTACGGCAGACTCACCCACAGTGTGTCCCAAGGCAGACAATGCAGATCCTGGGAAGCCAACAAAATGCCAGGAGCCAGGACTCAGGACGCTGCAATGTGCCTGGTCGCACAGAGAAAGGAAGAATGGCAAGAATAGGGTTTTCTACGGAAGTGATCCAGCCTCTGATTTGTTACATGCACACTCGTGCCCGAGTTAAATATTTAGCAAATGTACTCGTTCTCCTTCCATATGGGTATCCAGTTACTGTCAATGAATGACAGTATTAAATAAAATTGATTAAACTCTGGATTAAACAGCTTCTCTGGAGAATGCTAGAAATGCACCTCGCTGTCAGCAATCCAAATCCCAGCACCTAGAATGGGCAGATTCGTTAAACAGCAAGCCTGATTTAAGTGCCAGCTACTTGAATCGGAATCACCTCCCGTGCTTGTTAGAAACACACATCTCGGGGCGGCGCTGGGGTACAGTGAGTTAATCCTCCACCTGTGGCACCAGCATCCCATATGGGCACTGGTTCATGTCCTGGCTGCTCCTCTTCCAATCCAGCTCTTTGCTATAGCCTGGGAAGGTGGTGGAGGATGGCCCAAGTCCTTGGGCCCCTGCACCCACCTGGGAGATTCAGAAGGAGCTCCTGGCTTCAGATTGGCTCAGCTCCAGCCATTGCGGCCATTTGGAGAGTGAACCAGTAGATAGAAAACCTTTCTCTGTCTCTCTTTCTTCTACCTCTCAAATAAATAAAATATTTTTTAAGTTTTTATTTAATGAATGCATTTTTCATAGGTACAACTTTAAAAATACAGCAGTTCTTTCCCCCATACCCACCCTCCCACCCTGACTCCCATCCCACCTCCCTCTCCCTCTCCCATCCCCTTCTTCATTATGGTTCACTTTTAGTTTGATTTTATATACAGAAGATCAATTCCATGTTAAGCACGGATTTCAACAGTTTGCACCCACACACACACAACAGAGAGAGTACAGTTTGAGAACAAGATTTGCAGTTGATTCTCATAGTGCAACTCATTAAGGACAGAGGTCCTACATGGGGAGTAAGTGCACAGTGACTTCTGTTGTTCCTTTAACAATTAACACTCTTATTCATGACGTCAGTGATCACCTGAGGCTCTTGCCATGGCTGCCAAGGCTATGGAAGCCTTTTGTGGCCATAGACTCCGTCGATATTTGGACATGGCCATAAACAAAGTGGTTGCTCTCTCCTCCCTTCAGAGAAAAGTACATCCTTCTTTGATGGCCCTTTCTTTCCACTGAGGTCTCACAGAGATCCTCCATGTAGGATATAAAATAAAATCTTAAAAATATAAAGAAAGAAAGAAGCAGCATCTCAGGGCTGGCATTATGACATAGTGGGTAAAGCCGCCTGCGATGCCGGCATCCCATTTGGGGGCCAGTTCAAGTCCTGGCTGCTCCACTTCTGATCCAGCTCCCTCCTAATGGCCTGAGAAAAGCAGCCGAAGATGACCCATGTGGAAGACCCGGATGAAGCCTCTGGCTCCTTGTTTCAGCCGGCCCTGTGCTGGCTGTTGTGACCACCTGGGGAGTGAATCAGCCGATGGAAGACCTGTCTCTCCTCTCTCTCTCTAACTCTGACTTTCAAATAAATAAATACATCTTTAAAAACAAACACACAGAAAGAAGATACGTCTCTAGAACATATACCATACCCACTGACTCCAGACTTAGGAATCCACCTGTCAGCGACTTCGCCAGGTGGCGCTTGGTCTCACAGCTGTGGGTGGAGCTTATCTTTCGCAGCAAGGAAAGACAGATTTCCCCATCAAGAAAGGTCCTTAGAAGTAGTACAGGGGCTTGCGCTTGGTGCAGCAGTTCAGACACTACTCGGGGTGCCTGTGTCCATACCAGAGCGCCTGAGTGTGAGCCCTGACTCTGCTTCTGACTCGGCTCTGGGCCAGGCTCGCCCTGGGAGGCGGCAGGTGGTGGTGGATCACGTAGCTGCCGCCTGTGGCGGGGGCCTAGGCTGAGTTCCTGCTTCCGGCTTTGCCCTGATCCAGGCCCGGCGGTTGGGGGCATTTGGAGAGTGAGCCAGTGGGCAAGAAATTTCTCTCTCTCTCTCTCTCTCTCTCTCTCTCTCTCTGTCTCTCCTCCCCACCCCACACTCTTTCAATTAAATAAGATAAAACCTTTTTAAAAATTAAAAAAGGGAGGCAGGTGCTTCCTGCAGCCCCACAGGTGGCCTTTGTGGACCACATTGACACCTGCCCCTTTAAGTCAGGCTCAGAGTTTTTCCAAATGGGCAGAAGAAAGTGGCTTGCTCCCAGCCCCGTGGCAGGGGCACATGGAGACTTCAAGGTCTCCATTCTCCAGATTTTAACCCTGCCTCCCAGGAAACCAACTGGGCAAAGTATAAGGGAAATTTCCTGAAACATGGGAACTCTCTCTGAGATGCCAAATACCTGGGCTGTCCTGGACGGAAGGAACTACTTCAGACGCTGGGAAACGGGCTTGCTATGGAGTTTGTTCTCTAGCGTGGATGTGATGGGTGCGTCTCACTAACCAACCCTAGGAAGCTGTTGAGAACCATTGACCTGCACCCCAAACATGAAGCCTCATTGACCTGCACCCCAAGCATGAAGCCTTGGACAAATGAGCGTTGAACATTTTCATGTTCAAGATAATAGTTACACCTCTGGTTAAAAAATAAATAATAATATGCCAATGCCAGTCTCTTAGTTTTGACAAACACTCCATCTCAGTGTAAGATGTTAATAATGAGAAAGACTGGGTAAGAGGTAGGTGGAAACTCTCTGTATCCTTTCTGCAATCTGAAATCTGAAATGAGTCCAGCATGGAAAGGTTATTAAAAAGAAAGAGGTGAAAATTGCCCGTTGCAGCCTGCAGGTGCCCCCGGGAGAACGTTTCTCACCTACCCATCCTCCTGCTTGAGTGGGAGCGTCTCTTACTTCTTTATCCCCTTATCTGGCCTTTCCTTCCCTAACGAGAAATGTTTGTGTGGAGCCTTTGCTTACTCCTGTGGGCGAGCACCCCAGGCTGCCTGCACCCCAGCTCCATACCCTAGAAAACCATTCGCATCTACTTAAGACGCTACACCTGGAATCCTGTGGACTTGATGAGCCTACATCTAAGTCTTGGCTTGGAATGCTTTTCGTTCCTTTTCCTATTCTTCGCACCTGCTATGAGAACCACACAACACGAGGCACAGTGGGGAGGAGGAGTTAAGGAAAGAGAAGTCCCTGGGCCCCAGCTTTCCTGGAACACTCACGACAGCATAATTTGAAAAGGTTACTCTCGGGAGCATACAGACTTCTTTATTTTGCCGGGAGTGTTGGGCCCTTTTTAACCTCCCTGTTAACAGACTATGAAGGAAGCCTGGAGGGGAGGGGATCTCTTTGTGCAGGATCTCTGAATGGAATGCACTGTGTGAGGCTGGAGGAAAACTTCAGTTGGGTAAATTCTGACTGCCTCCTTCCATATCATGTGAGAGAAACCGAAAACCTACATTTTACTGCCTCGGAAAAAGAAAACACAAGGCTCAACTTGTTTCTGAGACAGAAGTCAGGAGCCCCCTCGAGAGCAAGCGGACTGAAACGTTTCCTTTTTTCATTTTCTTCTCTTTCAAAACTGTTAACCCATTGCTTATCTGGAAAAAGTGCACACGGCGTGCAGAATCCCGGAGCACGAGGACTGATTGTTCAATACGTTAGCACGCAGTTCTTGCCTCTACTGGTGCAGTATTCAGCCTAGAAGGTGGGCACGTGTTAGAATAGCTTCTGCACAAGGCAGGGGTCCTGTGGGTAACCAGAGGAACCCCTGCCTGGCCAAATAACTTAACACCTCTGCTGGAAAGTGACAGGACTCATTCAGAAGCCCCAAGCTCCCGTGGGCTTTGAACAAGCAACAACTCTGACTCCAATTCCCTACCGCTCTCTGCAATGCGTGCATGTGAACACGACACATGGCTTATAATTGCAGGAGATCCGGGGACCCCGACTCCATCTCTGGACTCCTGTAAGACAGCATGAGCCCCAGCTTAGACATTTCTGCTCCCGGTGTTCCTACACAGCACAATCTTGTGCTGAGTCTACCTGATCCCTTGGAATCTGCCACAGCTGTGTTCCCAAAACCACCAAGCTCTGGGTCTCTTCCACACTATCATTGCGTCTCTTGTTTTCCTATCCATCTCTTATTTTCCCATCATGGAGCTTATTTATATTGCTGCTAATGCCTCACCAAAATTATTACAGCTAATCTCCTGGCTTTGCCCAAATCTAACTCCCATAAGCAGCTGCTCTAACCCAGTGGGATGGTCTATAACTACTTTCTCTCAATCCTAGACAATGTTTCTGGAGGCTTCCCTCACTCAGCTGTGGGAGCTGCCAGTGATTGTGGCCCTGAGGGCTTGGGGACAGAATCCTTGCTTTAAAGAGCTTAAGAAATGGGGCTAATGCTGTGGCATAGCGGGTAAAGCCACCACCTGCAGTGCCAGTATCCCATATGGGCGCAGGTTCTAGTCCCAGCTGCTCCACTTCCAATCCAGCTCTCTACTATCGCTTGAGAAAGCAGTAGAGTATGGCCCGAATCCTTGGGCTCCTGCACCCATGTGGGGAAGCTCCTGGCTCCTGGCTTCAGATCGGTGCAGCTCCAGCCATTGCAGCTAGTTGGGGAGTGCACCAGTGGATGGAAGACCTCTCTCTCTCTCTCTCTCTCTCTCTCTGCCTCTCCTTTTCTCTCTGTGTAACACTGACTTTCAAATAAATAAATCTTAAAAAAAAAAGAGCTCAAGAAAGAGCACTGGTGAAGTCTTCCCTGGCACATTACCCAAAACAGGTGCCAGGAACCCCTTTGCTACTGTGAACACAGAGTGTGAAGCTCTTTCTTATAACTATGCATTTCTGCAAAGCACACAACTGGTCACAATGGTTGCTGAGCACTTCAAGCATGGCTAGGTGGGACTGGGATGCGCTCTAAGCATAAATACCACTAGATTTTGAGCATGAAGTTGGCCCTCCATCCATGGGTTCCCACATCCACAGATTCAACCAAACACGATTTTAAAAAAATGAAAAGTTGGTCTATACTAAATACGTACAGACCTTTTCCCTGTGATTATTCCCCAATAATACAACGTAAATTCCCGGTAGTATTTACATTGCATTAGGTAAGGTAAATCAGTAAGAGATGATTTCATGTGTACTGGAGGGAGCAGGCGTTTGGCCCAGCAGCTAGGACACCACTTGGGTTACCTGCATCACATACTAACTGCCTGGGTTCGAGTTCTGGCTCTGCTCCCAACGCCAGCTTCCTGGTAATAAGTACCCTGGGAGGTGGCAGGTGATGGGTCAAGAGGTTGGTCCCTGCTACCCCCATGGGAGACCCAGATCAAGTCCCAGTGCCCAGCTTTGGCCTGGCCTCACAGGCTAAGGAGTGAATCAACAGATGGGACATGGCTCTCTCTCTCCTTTTCAAATAAAATAATTAAAATTAAATACATAGGAAGTTGTGTTTAGGTTATTTCCAAATGTAACACAATTTTTTTTGTTACTGTTTATTTGAAAGACAGAGTTACAAAGAAGTAGAAACTGAGAGAAAGGTCTTCCAGCCGCTGGTTCACTCTCCAAACAGCCGCAACAGCCAGAACTGGGCTGATCCTAAGCCAGGAGCCAGGAGCTTCCCTTAGGTCTCCTGTGTGGGTGCAGGAGTCCAAGCACTTGAGCCATCTTCCACTGCTTTCCCAGGCCACAGCAGAGAGTTGGATCGGAAGTGGAACAGCCGTGACTAGAACTGGCACCCATATGGGATGCCAGTGTCGCAGGCTGGGCTTTAACCCATTGTACCACAGTGCTGGCCCCAACAATACAATGTTATGTAATTGGCTCAGTCATCCATGGATTATGGTGTCCTGGGGAGTCCTGGAACCAAGCGTCTGCAGATACTGAGGGATGATGTGCCTAGTAAAAAATAAAGAAATAAAAGAAGTATAACATTTCATAATAATTTTTATTAAGATCACATGTTGAAAATAATAGTGTAGATAAAATTCGGTTAAATAAAATATACTATTAAAGTTAATTTCACCTATTTTTGCTTTTTTTGGCTTCTAGGGATATCAGTATTACACGTGTAGCTTTCATTTATGGAGTGCATTATAATTCATTTTTTTAAAGGCTTATTTGTTTATTTGAAAGGCAGAGTGATAGAGAGAGAGAGAGATCTCCCATTCACTGGGTCATTCCCTAAATGGCTATAACAGTCTGTCTAGGCCAGGCCAAAGTCAGAAGCTGGGAACTCCTTCCTGGTCTCCCACATGGGTAACAAGGGCGCAGTTATTTGGCGATTTCTGCCATCTCCCCAGGCACATTAGCAAGAAGCCAGATCAGAGGCAGAGTAGCTGGGACTCAAACCAGCACTCTGATAGGTGCGGGAGTTGCGAGTGGTGGCTTCACCTGCTGTCCCGCCACGCTGGCCCCTGCATTATACTTCTATTGGATGTTGCCTTGGAGTCTCACAGAGGAGCCCCTGTAAGTGTAAGCTTTCCCCTCTATGGAGATCCCTTCACCCATGGGATCCTCATGGCCTGCTTAGGAGCTGGACAGCCGTCAGCTCAGGCCATGGCCTGAATTGGTGAGCAGGTGACCTCTTCGTGGGAACCACCAGATCTCACGTTTGCCACAAACCCTGAGCCAGGGCTTATGAGATGCTGGTGACCTGCCAGGAGTCATTGCAGGATAATCAGGTGGGCTTTATTCTTAGCCACGGTGAGCCCTCTGGTGAACCCGGCAGCTCACTCCCAGTGGCACAGCACACAGACCACTGCTTGGCATTCAAGGAATAGCCTTGCACACACAGGCAGAAATCCAAGAATTTGTGTACAGTAATACTTCCAGGCCATGTAACTATCAAATTCTTTATTAATTTTTCTTGGCTCAGTTCATTATGTGTTTGATGCTTGCCAAATGGTGATTTTCTAATTCCAACCTGCCTGTCATGTGTGTGCTACATTTTACTATAAAGGAAACTTTCTCTTCTCCCCACGCATTTTTTTATGTTGCTTTGGAGTCACAGACGAATGTGGGTGTTCCGCCCACTCTTCTTTGGCTGCAGCCCCCACACTGGCTCACTGCCAATGTCACCCTGCGCTGCACTGACAGCCTCCTCACCCATTCGGACACTAATACCTCGTCCAGGCAGAGGCCACGCCTGCACCCAGGCTGGCCTCACTAATGGCTTTGCACCCAGGCTGCCCTTCCCAACGACCTTGAACTGAATTATTCAGGAAGGAAGATGGTCAACAAAAATCAATTAAAATATCTCTGAGACAATGTGGAAGGAGCTTAAGTAAACCAATTTTACTACTCTTCATGACAGCATAAAAGCTTTTTCAGTCTCACCCCGACTACTCATGAGTGAGTGCTCTTAACGTACAAGTGTGTGCTGTCAATTGACAAAGGAAGGCTCCATGGAGAATGTCACTGAGACACAGCCTAGTATTCAGTCTCACTCACAGGTCATATAAAAAGGAAATCTGTTTATTGGCATCGGTATGATATTTAGTATTTGGAATAGGTTGTTTTAATCAAATCTCCTAAAGTGACCTAAGAATTCAATCAGAATAAGGAGCTGATGAGCCTTGCCAGGGAGACCCGTAGGCTAGTGGATGAGCAGGTGCATGAAGAATGAACTGCAATAGAGGGCGACACCACATCTATAGAAAACAGTGTACAGAGTCTAGAAGCACCGCTGAGAAAGAAACAACACCACTGTGGGACAGATACCAGAAAGAAAAATCAGACATGCAAGTGAGAGCCCGTGTAACTATCTCAAGATAACGTACATAAGAATTTACAGCAATGGTCAATCAGTCCACATACATATAAGCACACTTCAAAAAGCTTATGGAAAAATGGAATTAAAGATATGAACTTATTTTCATGCATATAGGTACATCCTCCCAAAATGCATAGAATCCTAATACTTTGAACATTTACTTCCTAAAACTGAGAGATATCACATTAGAAACAATGGTTTTGGGGCCGTCATTGTAGCATAGTGGGTAAAGCCACCACCTGCAATGCAGGCATCCATTAGGGTGCTGATTCATGTCCCAGTTGTCCCACTACTGACACAGCTCCCTGCTAATGGTCTGGGAAAGCAGCAGAAGACGGCCCAAGAGATTGGGCCCCTCTACCCACATGGGAGATCCAGAAGAAGCTCCTGGCTCCTGGCTTCAGCCTGGCCTAGCCCTAGCCATTGCAGCCGTTTGAGGAATGAACCAGCAGATGGAAGATCTCTCTCTGTCAGTCCTTCTCTCTCTGTAACTTTTTTTTTAAGATTTATTTATATTTATTTATTTGAAAGTTGGAGTTATACAGAGATAAGGAGAGGCAGAGAGAGAGAGAGGTCTTCTATCTGCTGGTTCACTCCCCAGATGGCCACAACAGCCAGAGCTGCACCAATCCAAAGCCAGGAGCCAGGAGCTTCTTCCGTGTCTCCCACATGGGTGCAGGGGCCCAAGGACTTCTACTTCTTTCCCAGGCCACAGCAGAGAGCTGGGTCGGAGGAGCAGCCAGGACTAGAACTGGCACCCATATGGGACGCCGGCCCTTCAGGCCTGGGCTTTAATCCACTGTGCCACAGCACTGACCCAGGTAGAAATGATTTTTAATAAAATTAGGTACATTTGAAAAAAGAAAAGAGCTCTTCCAAACACTGGTTCACTCCCCCAGATGTACCCAACAGCTAGGGCTGGAAACCAGAAGCCAGGAACTCCATCCAGTTCCCCCGTATGGGTACAAAGGACTCAACCACTCAAGCCACCACCTGTTGCCTCCCTGGCAGCATATTAGCAGGAAGCCAAATCAGGAGAAAAGCCAGGACTCAAACCCAGATACTTCATCATAGGATACAGGTGTCCCAGGTGGTTTTTTCCCCTATTTTAAAAAAAGATTTACTTTATAAATAAGAAAGGCAGAATGAGAAGGAGAGAGAATTTTCCCATCTGCCTATTCACTTCCCAAATGGCTGCAATAGCCAGGGAGGGGCCAGGCCTAAACCAGGAGCCAGGAATTCCATCCAGCTCTCCCACATGAGTAGCAGAGGCCCAAGCACTTGGACCATCCTCTCCTGCATTCCCAGGTGCATTAGAAAGTGGAGCAGCCAGTATGCAAACCGGCACTCATATAGGATGCTGTGTAGCAGGTGGCAGCTACCCCACAATGCCAGCCCCCGAACCAGCACCCTGATGGGATGCTGGCAGCACAAGTGAATGCTTAACTTACGAAGCCACAGTGCCAGCCCCCAACACTAAAAATTTTAAAGAGAAATGTAACCCCGACTGATCCACACCTGAAGAAACAAATTCCTTTTATTGTATAAAGCATTTTTAAAAAGGATTTATTTATTTATTTGAAGTTCAGAGGGAGAGGGAGAGGGAGAGGGAGAGGGAGAGGGAGAGGGAGAGGGAGAGGGAGAGGGAGAGGGAGAGGGAGAGGGAGAGGGAGAGGGCCGATCCGAAGCCAGGAGCCAGGAGCTTCCTCCAGGTTTTCCCACACGGGGGCCAGAGCCCAAAGACTTGAGCCATCTTCTACTGCTTTCCCAGGCCATAGCAGAGAGGTGGAACAGAAGTGGAACAGCCAGGATGCCGGCAATGCAGGCGGCAGCTTTAACCACTACACCAAACACTGGCCCCAGATTTTCCTTTTTGTATTTTGAAGTTCTGTAAGTAAGCACATTTACATTTATAGTTGTTATATTTTACTGAAGTATTGGCCATTGTATTATTAAAAAATACCCCTCTTTGTTTCTAGAAATACCTTATAGCTGAAGTCAACTTTGTCGAATACTAGGATATTTTGTCTAATAATAGGATCATTCCAGTTTTCTTTGCATACTCAAGTGTGGATCTTTGTAAAACTTTTCATCTTCTTGTATCTAAGCATTTTAATTGCATCTCCTTTTTTTTTAAAAACAGGCAGAGTTAGACAGTGAGAGAGAGACAGAGAGAAAGGTCTTCCTTCTGTTGGTTCACCCCTCAAACGGCCGCTGTGCCGATCTGAAGCCAGGAGCCAGGTGCTTCCCCCGGTCTTCCATGCGGGTGCAGGACCCAAGCACTTGGGCCATCCTCCACTGCCTTCCTGGGCCACAGCAGAGAGCTGGACTGGAAGAGGAGCAACCGGGACAGAATCCGGTGCCCCAACCGGGACTAGAACCTGGGGTGTCGGTGCCACAAGCGGAGGATTAGCCTAGTGAGCCGCTGCACCAGCCAAGTGCATCTCCTTTTAAGACACCTTATGATTGGTTCTTGACTTCGTATTCACTATGACAATCTCTGCCTTCTGATTGTTTAATGTGACAAGAAAAGAATTAAGATAACACTTGGGCTTTATTCAATTCTGGCTAATTTCTATAGGCATCAGAGTGACTTTTAGCCAAACGCCGAGAACAAAAGTCCTGTAACATTTACGTCACTGCTAAGTGATGGTGTTATTCTCTACACGCAAAGCAGTGGGTCAGGATGAACCAGTTGGTCAGCAGTTTTAAAGCAAACATGAAGATGCATGCTGTGCCATGGCTTCTGCACGAGGGCTGCTGATGGAACAGTTATATGTTAATGCGCTCAACTCTGAGTTAGAGCTTTGGTGATGACCCAAATGGGCTTCTGTGGATGGAGAAACCTTGAACACGTCTCCATAAGGTGAAGCTGGAGAGAACACAGCAGTGGGATGTTCCAAAGCACAAAGGACTGAGAACCCTTCGCGTGACCTTTGCCTGTGGGTACCTTGTCTTGCTGTTCTTACACGAAATCCTTTACTGTGATAAACCTCAGGCGTTAGTTTGATTTGTGCTGAGTTGTCTGAGTCCCACCGTGAGTCACCCAGCTGGCAGCTGGTGCAGAGACCTCTGAATCCATGCAGCCACTGAGATGGTTGTATTTAGATCTCCCATTCTGCTACTTGTTTATTACGCATCTCAGCTGTCTTATGTTTCTGTTTTCTTATTCTTATTTGTGACAATCAGCTATTGCTTTAAATATTTAACCTATTCTTTTAAAATTGCTGTCACTATTCTCTTTGAGACACCTATCTTTAATAACCACTCATATTTTTCTATAATGCTTAAAATATATTTGTTTTAGTCCCTTCTTTGAAGCCTCTGTCTGTTAACTCTGACATCAGGGCTCTCATTAGAAGTCAGTTTCTGTTGTCTTCCTGTTTAGTACATTTTGGTGTCAAACCGGACGCCATAGAGAACAGGCAGTGGCTTTAAAGTCTATCAGATTCTTCTTCTGAGCTTTATTGATCTTTTTTTTCCACCAGGAAGTTGGAAGTTAACTTGGCTGGGATCAAACTGCAAACTCTGTCTTCCTGACTATTATTCATCTACTTTATTTGCATTGCCTCCAGCTGCTGCCTGTTTCAAACTTTGGACTTTGGGGCAGTCTCCCCTTTCCTGCATAATATGTTAGTCAGCTAAATATCTGGACAGAGAATATGCTCAGGTTTTGTGGTCTGTCTGGGACTTCCTCCCTAATTTCCATGTCTCTGCCAGTCTCAGATGTTGTTCTCTAATGCTTCCAGCCTGTGAGGCTTCAGCCTTCTGAAACCTTTTACTCGACCTGTGCCCAGGTGACAAACAGGTGACTCACCGATCCCAGTCTGAGAAACTCATCCGTTTTTACCTCCTTCTCCCTGATGCTTCCAATGTGGCAGATGTCTCGTGGGGGGGGGGCAGCTATGCATCTGAAACAGGTCTCCTTCCTCCAGCAGGAGTTTTGTTTCCTGGGCAATAGACAATTCTAGAAGGGTTCACTTTGCTTTTCCAAACCCAGCCTCTCAGCTTCCTTCAGACAACCTCAGAACTCCACTAACGACACATGGCGAAGGCAGTCACGTGCATGGCTCGCATTGCCAGTCTGTGAGGTGAGCCTGCACACAGCTCCCTGGGTACCTCTTCCTTCTGCAGACTCCCCCCGTGCTGCAATCGCAAATGCCCTCATGAAGACAACAGCAAGGGATTCTCTGCTTACTCCAGAGGAGCCCCCACTGCAATTCCAAGTCAGCCGGTAAACATGGCACTCCCAGCTGCCTGGTGATTGAAGGATGTGTGTTTGTCATTTATCCAGTTTTCTGGTTGTTGCACAGGAGCCTTGGGCAGCTCTGACCTGCTTCATTCTACTTGAAAATTGAAAGCTGCTTGTGGGTAACCTGTCAATCAAATTGGCACTGGGTGCAATAACACAGAATTGAGCTTGAAATTAGGCCCTAATGGATGGCTGACCTTGCAGAACTCATTGCTATTTCTTAGGAGGAATAATGGCTCCTTCTGGGACTGGTGTTGTGGTGCAGAGGGTTAAGTGCTGCCCACGATGTTGGCACCCATATCAGAGTGGAGTTTCGACTCCCAGCAGCTCACTTCCAATCCAGTTCTCTGCTAATGCACCTGAGAAAACAGTAGAGGATAGGCCCAAGTGCTTGGAACCCTGCTACCTGGTAGGGAACCTGGATGGAGTTCCAGGCTCTTAGCTTTACCTGGCCCAGTCTCAGTTGCTGTGACTATTTAGGGAATGAACCAGTAGATGGAAGATCTCTTTCTCTTTGTCTCTCCCCTCTTTCTATCACTCTCCCTCTTAAATAAATAAAATAAATCTTGAAAAATAAACACTAAAAGTTTAAAAAAAAATAGTGACTACTTCTTTGAAAGACAGTTCTTCTATGGTCAATTTTGAACAGATGACTTTTAAGTTGCAAAGTGTCTTAATAAAGGCAGCCTTTTTATTTATTCATTTATAGAACTGAGTAATTCATATAGGCCAGACACTTTGCTGGAAGGTGGCTGGAGCAATGAATGAATAAGCCTTGAGGATGTGGTCTCAGCATTCTAGCAGGGAAGAATATGTAATTTAATAACAGAATGTGGGGCAGCATTGTGGGCCAGCAGGTGAGGCCACCGCCTGCCACACTGCCATCCCATATGGGTGCCAGTTTGTATCCCTGCTGCTCCACTTCCAATTCAGCTTCCTGATAATGGCCTGGGTAAAGCAGTGGAAGATGGCCCAAGTGCTTGGGCCCCTGACACCCATGTGGGAGACCTGGATGAAGCTCCTGGCCTCTGGCTTTGATCTGGCCCAGTCCTGACCGCTGTGACCATCTAAAGAGTTAGAGAGCAGATGGAAGATCTCTCTCTCTCTCTCTCTCTCTCTGTCATCCCCCCCCCCCGATCTGTACCTCTATCTCTGTAACCCTGACTTTCAAAAATAAATAAATTGGGGCCGGCACCATGGTGTGTCGGATAAAGCTGTCGCCTGCAGGGCCCACATCCCATATGGGTTCAAGTCCTGGCTGCTCTACTTCCAGTCCAGTTCTCTGCTGTGGCCTGGGAAAGCAGTGGAAGACGGCCCAAGTCACTGGGCCCCTACACCTGCACTGGAGACTTGGGAGAAGCTCCAGGCTCCTGGCTTCAATCAGCCCAGCTCTGGCCACTGAGGCCATCTGGAGAGTGAACCAGCAGATGGAAGACCTCTCTCTCTGCCTCTGCCTCCTTGTAACTCTGCCTTTCAAATAAATAAAAGTGAGAAAATATTTTTCAAAAAATGAATAATGAATAATTTTACAAAAGAATGTTTACAAAATTAAAAAATTTTTAAAAACTTTGTCTTTCTTTTCTAAATCCTTGTTAGGAGGAGAAAAAATTCTCTAGAAACTGAGACTGGTCTGGCAAACAGTTAGGCATCAGTGAGGACCTGTGCCTGAGAAACAGCTCCGCGGGAATTGAACACATTCATTTGCCTGACTGCCAGGAGTCTGGCTCTGTCACTCCCCCATTCGCGGAGGAACGACACTGGACCCTGCGCTGTTCTTTTATCTGCTTGGCTCTTCCCGGGTTAGCTGCCGGCCTCCCACCTCTGCGGAGGGGCGGCACCCCCGCCGCTTTCCCCGCTTCCGCGGAGGAGCGGCACACGGCTCTCTCAGGGGCTGCTCAGATGTTCCTCAGATGTTCCTGGTGCATGTTGTCTCTCTCCTCCTTTATAGTCCTCTTCCACCAATCCCAACTCTGCTACCCACACGCCGAGTATGCTGCTCTCCTCCAATCAGGAGCAGGATCAGCTCCTGCAGTTTATCAGTCGAATTGGCGAGGCAGCTGCGTAGAAGTTGTTTGGTCTCTCTCTCAGCGCCATATTGTGGGAGAGCAGATGCATAGAAGAAGTCTTAATTCCAGTAACTTAGTCTAGTCTCAGTTGCGCCCCACATGGCTCCGCCTGACAGACTGCCCATGGCAACACCAAGTTTTCTTCTGAGGCTTCTCGGGCCCAGGAGAGGACAATGAAAGTTCTGTTCAGCAGGAACTTGACTTTGAACGTGAAAAGTTCTGTTCAGCAGGAACTTGACTTTGAACACGGCTTCACCTTCAGGGGAGAGAAGCACTTGTAATGTTGTAGCTCTCTTGCAGGTGTGTTCCTTTCTTAGGCTCACTCAGGGCATTCAGAAAGGCAAATACTAAATCTCACTTTGCTCTGAGCTGAGTTGTTGCCTCTTGTAGGCATTACTCAGGAGTAAATGAAGAAATAATAACTGGTTTATATTGGCTTTTAGAAGTCATTTTTTAAAAACTCAAGCCAAATGTGACAAAAATGTTAAAACCGTAAAACAATTAAATGGGCAACAAGAATGGCAAGACCGTCTTACTCTGGTTACGGAACATATCGGTATATTTTGAAGTACAAGCATGCTTCAAAAAGTCCATGGAAAATGGAATGAAAAGGTAGAACTATTTTAATACAAAAAAATTGTAAGGCTTTGAATGGCGCGGAGTGCGTGGGCCACAGCCTGCAGCCTGCTCGCCTCTGCCCTGGCGACTGCAGGTGGGCACCGTCCAGACACTGTGCACGGGACCCGCTCTGCTCTCGGTTTGTAAATTCACAGAGAAATATGAATGGATAGCAACAGAAAATGGTTTTGCAATGGTGGAAATCAGCAATTGTTGCAAAGGAAGCTTTGGGAGGTGTTGTTTATTGTAGTCTGCCTGAAGTTGGGACAACACTGAAAAAAACAAGATTTTATCTTTGTTATCTGTGGGAAGATAGTCTGAAATGAGGTTCATCCTCATTACTGGAACCTTCTAAAGTTTCCATTTTTTTTCTGAGCCACAATGAGTTTAGTGCTTTGGAAAGTGAAAGCTGCTAGTGAACTCTACTCTCTTCTAGCAGAAGTGACTGAAATTAATGAAGCCCTTGCAGAAAACCCAGGACTCGTCAACAAATCTTGTTATGAAAATGGTTGGCTAGGGGTCAGCGCTGTGACAAAGTAGGTTAATCCTCTGCCTACAGCACTGGCATCCCATATGGGCGCTGGTTCTAGTCCCGGCTGCTCCTCTTCCCATCCAGCTCTCTGCTGTGGCCTGGAAAAGCAGTAGAAGATGGCCCAAGTCCTTGGGCCCCTGCACCCACATGGGAAGACCCAGAGGAGGCACCTGGCTCTTGGCTTCAGATCAGCGCAGCTCCAGCCATTGCATCCAACTGAGGAGTGAACCAGCAGAAGGAAGACC
The DNA here is from genome assembly GCF_964237555.1 of Oryctolagus cuniculus. Taxonomy (NCBI): domain Eukaryota; kingdom Metazoa; phylum Chordata; class Mammalia; order Lagomorpha; family Leporidae; genus Oryctolagus; species Oryctolagus cuniculus. The sequence goes on from NC_091436.1 coordinate 152,628,356, forward strand.
TTTCTCTCTGTCTCTTCCTCTCACTGTCTGTAATTTCTACCTCTCAAATAAATAAATAAAATCTAAAAAAAAAAAAAAGATGGTTGGCGGATCAAGATGACACTGAGTAACCCTTCAGAACCAGATGAACTCGTGAGTGAGGAAGCCTATGAGAAATGCATAAAATCTATTGAGGAATGAAAGTGGAACCCATACACGAACTAGTATGGATAACTCAATCCAGCAGTTATCTTAAATCAGCGGCACAGGACTTGAAATAGCAACTTTTAGCAATATTGATAGAAGAAATACTACTTTCCACTCTGCTACTGGAAGAAACTCTCCCCTAACTTTGTAATGATTGCCAATGGACACAATATGCATCTTTTCCCAGTACCTTGTGATTTTTATATGAGGCTCTAGGCACTAGTATTCAGAATACATGAAGTTATCTGTAGTAAAAACTAGTTATACAAATAATGTAATTCAAGGATAACATTGTTAGCTTAAGCCTTATGTAATATTGTAACTTGCTTATACCCATCCTTGGATTGGGGTCAAAATATGTAATTATCTTTCCATTGGAAGTAACTGGGAATACACACCAGTTTTTGTTAGTTGTACAGAGCCAGAGAAAGAACAATACTCTTTTTTTTTAATATTTATTTATGTAGTTGAAAGTCAGAGTTACACAGAGAGAGGAGAGGTAGAGAGAGAGGTCTTCCGCCAGCTGGTCCACTACCCAGTTGACTACAATGGCTGGAGATAAGCCAATCTGAGGCCAGGAGCCAGGAGCTTCTTCCAGGTCTCCCACACAGGTGCAGGGGCCCAAGGACTTGGGCCGTCTTCCACTGCTTTCCCAGGCCATAGCAGGGAGCTGGATAGGAAGTGGAGCAGCTGGGACTCAAACCGGCACCCATATGGGACGCCAGCACTGCAGGCAGTGGCTTTCTCCATTGCACCAAAGCGCCGACCCAGAACGATGCTCTCTTAATTTGACAATATACTGCCTTTGCTGATGCTGTTTCATACAGTGAAGCAGCCGCTCTGCAGCAAAATAGGAAACATTATAAAATTTTCAACTTCCTCATTAAAAAAATTTAAGCCTATTCATAATTTTTTCATAATATGTATTTCCACGAATTTTTCAAACTCCCTCCTATGTAGAAGCATAGTTAATGCAGGTTCATTGAGAGGTTTTTGCCTACTAAAGAATTATCCAAAACATCTCAAAATACTGTGGTTTCCAGAAAAATGTCTATTCTGAGAACTATGAACTATGGAAGGGATCAAAACGGTTTTGTTTTTGAAGCCAGATAATGAAAGCACTGGGGAGACCTAGCGACCTACTCGAAAGCAAAGTTGACAGATGTTCGAAAGAAATAGTTCCAATGTCAGTGAGGCGAGAGAGCATTGTGAAAACGTGCTTTGCTAAAATTTCTCATGTTGTTTAAGTAGCCCTTCCTACTGCCCAGGAACATAACTTAAGCTACGAAGACACCTGAACGGTTGCCTTCTGAGCACAAACACAGCATCGCTATTCATTTCAGATCGCTTTATAATAAAATATTAAAATATGCAGAGCTACCCTCTTATTTAAGAACATCAAAAATATTTTAATAATAAAATATTTTGTTCATACTCAGATCATATGTAAGTAAAAGATCATTATTATCAATAAACCTATATGTTATGGTGCCAATAACTGTTAAAATTAAATGTCATTCCTCTGACATGATAAAAGATATCTATGAAATATTGGAGTTTGGCATTCATATAGAATGTTGTTAAAACTAACTTCACAGTTTATAAAACTGAAGAATATTTTGGTATCTCTGACTTTTGCCAGGATCAACATGACACAAATGTGCATATTGTATCCATGTGAAAGAAGAGAGGTGAACGCTATCTCACAGATGGTTAGTTTGCAATGTTTGTGGAATTAGCTAATTTATATGCTCTTAACATTTCTAGTTCCATGTCATGTGAGTTTCTTTAATTTGAATAACTTCAGTATTTCTAGCTTTTGCTTTGTAAAAAATGATTTTATAGGGGCAGGCATTTGTCCATTAAGTTAGGACGCTGGGTAAGACACCTGCAACTCCTATGGGACCTCCTGGATTTGATCCGTGGCTCCAGCACCTGCTTCCTGCTTCCTGCTAACACAGATGCTGGAGCCAGCTGGCTGGCTGGGGCTCTACCACCCACCTGGGAGACTTGGATTGAATTCCTAGATCTTGGCAGATGAGAAGTGGACTCAAAGAGGTGAGGCGCCTCGCTGAGTCACCACGACCCCATGCTCAAGTTCACTTCCATGGTGAGAAAGGGGCTGGGCACAGGACATTTTCCTCTCTGTGTCACAGAGAAAGCTGTTAGTCTTGTGTTTTGACTTTTGTGGAGAGGTGATGGATTTTCAAAGCTTGTTAGACATCACCCCTTCTGCCTGTAACCACTTACAGTGGCTTTTTCCTAGAAGCCCAGTTCTTCACTGGACAAAACTTCACAAATGGCTTTCCTACACATACGGACAGATGGTCTTGACCCGAAGTGGAAGAAGTCACCACCACTTCCTAATAATGACCCATCAATGCATTAAAATCCCACCCTGACTCCTCCGTAAACACGTGGGGCCAGAGTGTTGTCGCTGGGTCTAAATGTGCTGTAATTTTCCTGCCAGCCAGCTTGATGGGTCGACTACCAGCAGGATGGTGAACAACAGAGGGAAGAGGAGCGCAGACATTTACAGGAGCCAGAGAGAGGCAGGTGAAAGAAGTCACCTCTAATAAGTAAATTAACTATTGAAAATAGCACGTCTACAATTTTTTTAAATAAACTCACACAACCCAAATCCTTTTGTACATGACTTTTAATGCAGTGCTGTATGTATATCTACAATTCTGCAAGATGCATTTTAGAATAAGGCAGGTTTAAAATTAAAATGAGATCATTCTGATTTCTTGCTGACTTTGCTCTTTCTCACTTCCCTAAGTTCTCACTAGACACAATCCAATACAATTTCAAAAATCCAAAATATTTATTGTGCTGCTTTGTTTATTAGTTGATAGCCCCAAATAACCTTAGGCCAGCGTACAGGAAATGCAAACAACCTCAGACAGTTCCAAGTACAAGTGCACCTTCCTTCTGGTCGCGTTGGACCTCTGTCTTCACAGAAGCTCTGAGTCAACAGGGTAGGACAGTGGAGAGAAAGTCGGCTCCGAAGCCACGCTGTGCTGGGTTTGAATCCTGACTCTACAAATTCATGGTTATGTGAGCTTGATGAAAATAATTTCATTTCTCTGAGCCTTAGTTTCTGCTTTTTTAGAGTGGAGATCAAACTTTTCCACAGACTTCTTGGGGAAATATCAGAAGTAAACACCTATAAGGTACCTAGCCTGGTGCTTAGCACAGATAGGCATTGATCAAATGTTAGTCCACACCCCATACCTGGCTAACACTCACATCGCTCCTGTCCTACTCCCGCCTGCAGCATCTTACCATGGTGATTGGGATTCCCCCTGCAGATCATATGACATCCTCCAGTGGGCAACGTGCCCCCTGGAAGTGGGACAACACCAAATCTTCTAGAAAGATCTCAGCTCCATGGATGTACAATCACTGATCTGCATAGTCAGCCAAAATTTTGAACCACATGTAAGGTGGGTGTATAGTTGGGCCAGGGCTTACCAGTATCAACTGACTATTGATACATTCTGTAGGTATTTTCCAATGTACAATAAAAACAGATTGTTAAATGATTCAAGTTTGTACAGGATGGCCCACAGCATTTGAAGTGTCGCTCTGCAAAGACAGCAAATTGGTCGCTTGAGGCACTGATTTCTTTTTTTTTTTTTTAAAGATTAATTTATGTGTTAGAAAGGCAGCATTATAGACTAAGAAGGAGACAGAAAAATATCTTCTACCAGCTGGTTCACTCCCCAAATGGTCTCAACAACCAGGGCTGGGCCAGGCTGAAGCCAGGAACCAGGAACTCCACCCTGGGACTCAAACTGGTAACCATAAGTGTATGTGGCCAGGCTCCCAACATGGCCATGCTCCTGCACCTATTTACAGGTGAGACCATCTCATTACCAAAAAAAGGCTGATGCGCAGGCATCCCATATGGGCGTCGGTTCTAGTCCTGGATGCTCCTCTTCCTATCCAGCTCTCTGCTATGACCTGGGAAAGCAGTAGAAGACGACCCAAGTCCTTAGGCCACTGCACCCGCATGGGAGACCAGGAAGAAGCACCTGGCTCCTGGCTTCGGATCAGCGCAGCTCCGGCTGTTGTAGCCATTTGGGGAGTGAACCAATGGATGACATTCATGACAAATACACCTTAGGGCAAGTTGCCCTGAGTCTGTGTCTTCCAGGTGCAACCTGTTATTTTGCAGTCAAGGAGGAAATTTCTGACTATCTGTGTACTGTAAGATGCTCACTGGCTTATGATATAAAGCCACGTTTGCCCCTAGGAAAAGGCTCTCAGCAGGCTTTGTAGATCAGAACACACAGCACCGTGAGCTCGGCAGGTGCTAAGTAACTGGATTGAATGAAACTCATTGATCAGCGCTGATACGTTTGAACACAGAAAGAATGAATGACCTGAAGAAATACTTTTCATATTTTACTTAAAAAGTGATCCACACAATCGTATCACAGCTCAGAGTTTGTCATGAGCACAGGCTGTTTTTTCATGGCCAAGGGACCTTCCAAAGTTCTAAAGCTTATTAATTCATGTGGAGGTATGGCTATCGTGGTGCATATTTAAAATTAATTCCTTTGGAATATTCTTGCCTGTGACTATTTCTCCTCCAAATTCCGTCTTCTTCAGTTTCAAGCAGTTTAGATTGTAAACAGGGCTTACATGAACCTGCACAAAAGCCGTGAACTTGAGGTTGGCATTTCAAAGACTGGCTTCTCCATTCACGCACCAAAATCATTGGATGATTGAACATCAGTCCACGTGGGAGTGCATCACCTGTTGTAAGATCATCTGAGTCATTAAGTACCCCAGCCAGCGAGCTGGGGAAGCAGTGAGTCGGATACATCGCTAATTACCACGATGTCCTGCATCGAGTGACAAAAGCCAAGATGAGGACCGGCTACCGCCTCCTGAATTAGCAGCCGTCTAAGAGGCTGTGCCACATCCCACACCACGGGGGCGTCCGTGAAGCTGGTGTGCACAGGCCAGGATGAAAGCAACAGAAAATAATTCTTCTCTGGAAAGCAATTGAGGAAGCCACCAAAAAAGTTCCTCCCCGTCACCCCTGGAACTGTATCCTGAGATACAGCCCAGATAGGAATATTCCCTACTGTGGTTTTAACACTTCTAAAATACTAAGTAAGACCTTCCGAGAGGGAGATTAAAATCTTTTCCTGTTTCTTTCTCCAGTGATCAATAAACTTAGGTGTTGATGAAACTTTCTTAAATGCAACTTGCATTTTTTATGCTGTGGCTTAAGTGTATTTTATCTTGCGTTGTGGTAACATGACTATTCCCATCCTCTCTGTCTATTTTTCCTTTCCCGCTGTTTTGGCTAAGGGCCCTACATTGCCATGCTAGAGTTTCTCCAGTTCTTTCTGTTGCCTCAAGATTGCACACAGGTGTGTCTGGAAGAGGTTAAAACCAAAACTACGGGGCTGGCGCCGTGGCGCAGTAGGTTAATCCTCCGCCTGTGGCGCAGGCATCCCATATGCGTGCCGGTTCTAGTCCTGGCTGCTCCTCTTCCAATCCAGCTCTCTGCTGTGGCCCGGGAAGGCAGTGGAGGATGGCCCAAGCTCTTGGGCCCCTGCACCCACGTGGGAGATGAGAAAGAAGCACCTGGTTCCTGGCTTCGGATCAGCACAGCTCCGGCCGTTGTAGCCATTTGGGGAGTGAACCAACGGAGGAAAGACCTTTCTCTCTCTCCCTCTCACTGTCTGTAACTCTACCTCTCAAATAAATAAAAATTAAAAATAAATAAATAAATAAACCAAAGCTATTAATATACTTATCTAAAGAGGACTTTCTTTTTGAAGACTTGTTTGACTGTTGCCAGTTATGTATGCCACAATGCAGTGGAAAGTGTGCAATAACCATAAAATTGTCTGGGAGTTTCTAGATTCCAATTTTGGGGGGAGGAGGCTTAGCCTTTTGAGTAATAAAATCAGCAAAAGAAATTCACCCCAAGGACAGGCATTTGTCTCAGCAGTGAAGTTGCGTCTTAGCACATCTGCATTTCACACCGGAATGCCTGGTTTGAGTTCTGGCTCTGCTTCTTCCAGTCCAGTTTCTTGTTAATGTGCACCCTGGGAGGCAGCGGTGATGGGTCAAGTACTTTAGTCACTGCCATCATATGGGACACATGGATTGAGTTCCAGGCTCTTGGCTTCAGCCTGGCCCACCTCCAGCTGTTGCCAGTATTTGGGGGATGAACCAGGGACCAGTGATAGAAGATACCCTCTCTCTCTCAATAAGAATAAAGATGAAAAATAAAATGCCCCTCTAAGATTACACTAGGGACATGACCCTGTACTTGAGAGCTCTTCTAGTTCCAAGCCATCCTTTCTCTGTGTAATCAAAACTTTATGGTTTCACACTGAAACATGTCCATGGGGCTGGCACTGTGGCATAGCGAGTAAAGCTGCCGCCTGCAGTGTCAGCATCCCATGTGGGTGCCGGTTCGAGTCCCGGCTGCTCCACTTCCAGTCCAGCTCTCTGCTGTGGCCTGGGAAAGCAGCAGAAGATGGCCCAAGTCCTTGGGCCCCTGTACCCACGTGGGAGACCCGGAAGAAGCCCCTGGCTCCTGGCTTCAGGTCGGTGCAGCTCCGGCCATTGCGGCCAATTAGGGAGTAAAGCAGCAAATGGAAGACTCTCTCTCTCTCTCTCTCTCTCTCTCTCTCTCTGTTTGCCTCTCCTCCTCTGTGTAACTCTTTCAAAATGAAAATAAATCTTTTAAAATGAACAAGATGTCCAGGTTCCTTCTTTTCTTTTGAGTTGTGGAAATGTGAGCTGTGTTTATGCAAAAACATAATATCCAAGACCCTATTCCTTAGGGATGCATTCTGATGGTGATGTTTCCTGCTGTTGCTCTTGGATCTCTCTTTGTGCTGCAGGAAACTTAATTACTAATGACGGTTGATGATGTGTGCCTCAGCAGTAACAGGTGCACTGATATTAGAGTTAAGAACCTGGGTTTGAGGCAGGAGCTTGGTGCAGTGGTTAAGACGCCACTTAGGATATCTGTCCCATGCCAGAGTTTCTGGGTCACTTTTGATTCCAGCTTTCTGCTAATATACACACTGGGAGGCAGCAGTGCTGGCCCCAGGACTTGGGTCCCTGCCACCCACATGGGACATTCAGGATTGAGTTCTGAGCCTCTGGTTTCAGCCAGGCCCAGTGCTGGCAATTGCACACATTTGGGGATCTAACCAGTGGGTAGAAACACATATTCATTCTCTCTCTCTCTCTCTCTCTCTCTCTCTCTATATATATATATATATATATATATATATCTGGGTTCAAGTACAAGTTTTGCTACTTACTAGATGTGTATCTGCTGTTGAACAAATAAAACAAGAAACTTTCATTTCCTGCTATTTGTTAGTAAAAGTGAATGAAATACCTAATGAGGATGAATTTTTACAAAAATGCTTTTTGGACATGAGTGTTTGGTTCAGTCATGAAGATGCCTGCATCCCATATTAGAGTGCCAGGGCTTGAGTCTCTGCTCTGCTTCCAGTCCAGCTTCCTGCTCATGCACAACCTGGGAGACAGTAGTGATGGCTCAAGTACTTGGGTTCCTGCCACCTTTCTGGAGGAACCAAGTGGAGTTCCAGGCTCCTAGCTTCAGTCTGGCCCAGCCCTGGCTATTGTGGGCATTTCAAGTAAACCAACAGATGGAAGCTTCTCTCTCTCTCTCTTTCTCTATCTCTCTCTCTCTGCCTTTCAAATAAAAAGCATTTAAAAGGACATCATTTAAAAATGCAATTTTTAAAGTGAATTCTGAAGCACTCTATGATGTAAACTATATATGTGATTAAATGCTTTGAAGAGTACTAGTATCTGATATTAAGATGATGGGGGCCAGTGCTGTAGTGTGACAGTTAAAGCTGCCACCCGTGGTGCCAGCATCCCATATGGGTACCAGCTGCTCCACTTCAGATCCAGTTTCCTGCTGATGCATCTGGGAAAGCAGCTGAAGATGGCCCAAGTGTTTGGACTCCTGCACCCAAGTGGGAGACCCAGAAGACGCTCCTGACTCATGACTTTGGATCCACCCAGCTCCAGCCATTGTGGCCATTTGGGGAGTGAAACCAGCAGATGGAAGATTTCACTCTGTCTCTATCTCTCTGTTACTCTGCCTTTCAAATAAATAAATTCTAAAATAATTTATTTATTTTTATTTGAAAGGTAGAAATAGAGAGAAGGAGAGAGACAGAGACAGAGAGACAGAGATCTTCCATCTGCTGGTTCACTCCCCAAATGGCTACAATGGCCAGAGCTGGGCCAATCTAATGCCAGGAGCCTGGAGCTTCTTCCAGGTCTCCCACGTGGGTTCAGGGGCCCAAGCTCTTGAGCCATCTTCCACTACTTTCCCAGGTGCATTAGCAGGGAACTGAATCACAAGTGGAGAAGCTGGGACTTGAACTGGAGGCCATTGGGATGCCAGCACTGTAGGCAGAGGTTTAACCTTCTATGAGACAGCTCTGCCCCAATAAATAAATCTTAAAAATAAAAAGAATAAGATGATGATGACACAGCTGGTGGTCACTAAACTATGATTGTTTGGCCTTATGATCAGGCCAGCCCAAGACCTTGGGCATTGCAGTCCTGGCTATGAGTCTATGGGGTCTTATAAGTGACATTTCTCTCCTGACGGGTATTTATAGAATGACAAGCACCATGGGCCCAACAGTCACACAGGGAGCAGCTGTCAGTTGTGTCAACTCAGAACGGCCTGGAGAGTCCCGTGCAGTTGAGAGCTGCCATGTCTATGTACACAGTGCTGGACAGAGGCAGTCATTCTCCATGTGTGCACGAGGCAGACCCCAGCCCACCATGGACCACTGGTATACTCAGGAGCAGGCAGCCCTCAGTGTCCACAGGGTCTTCCCCCCAACACATAGACTCAATCAAATACAGATGGAAAATACTCGAAAACAAATTGCATGTGTACTGAACGTGCACATTTTCTGTCTTGTCATTATTCCCTAAATAGCACAGTCTGAGTATTCGCATTCTGGTAAGAATCATGTCATCAAGAGTTGATTTAATGCACTCAGGAAGGTGGGCATAGGGTATATGCAAACACTACAAGTTTTCTTTGAAGGACTTGAGCATCCGTAGATTTTGGCTTCTGGAGTAAAGGGGTTTCCTGCAACCATGGAAACCAGGGACAACCATCTCCACTGCTTTGACTGGTGTTGACTTTCCATACCAGTTCTTATTCTAGTCGCTCCTGTTTTATTTCTTTAAATTATGGATGCTTGTCCCACAGCAGTGCTGCAAGGACTAGAGCTCGCGTTAATGAGCAGCAGGTGTCTGTCCACGTCTGTTCTTCTGGATGGCATCATGAAATGACCTCGGAGCTGTGGCCTGGAGCTGGACAAGACAGCACGGAAGGGAATCCAACCAGCTCCACTTAGAATTCCAGAACAAAAGTAGAGCTGAGACATATTATTCTAATCTAATCTAGCAATAGACTGACCCAGAGGGAGTTGTCAAACTCACCGCACAGTGACACTTAGGTAGTGTGTCCCTTGGGTTCCGGGCACCAGCTCTGAGTTCCCGGACAAGAGGGCACAAGCCTTGGGGCCTCACCTGCCACTCACAGCTGAGAAAGAAATGGCCCTGATCTCTCAGCTGAGTTCTCCTAAATCCCTGGTGGGATAATGGCAAACTGTCATTGTTTCTTTCTTGGAGGTGAATTGATCCTGAAAGGTCTGGAGTTAAGTACAGCAGTGCTTCAGCAAACCTCCTGTAGGGGCTGGCGCTGTGGTGCGGCAGGTTAATCCACCGCCTGAGACGCTGCGTTCCCACATCTGAACGCCAGTTCCAGCCTCAGCTGCTCCGCTTCCAGTCCAGCTTCCTGCTCGTCTGCCTAGGAAAGCAGTGGAGGATGGCCCAAGCACTTGGGCCCCTGCCACCCATGTGGGACTCCTGGATGGGATCACTGGCTCCTGGCTTCAGCCCAGTCTGGCCCTGGCTGTTATGGCCATTTGGGGAGTGAATCAGTGGGTAGATTATTTCTCTCTCTCTCTCTCTCCAGTATCTCGCTCTTTCTCTGTCATTCTGCCTGTCAAATATAAATAAATAATTTTTTTTAAAAAAAGCAAGTAGTTAGCCTAATATTTTAGGCTTATATTTGTGGATAATTAACTACAGTTATATTTTAAACAATGTAATGTTTAAGAAATTTTGACTATATTAATTATTGAATAGATTAGCCTAGGAGTTCCAAACTTAAAAGGTGAAATTTCATCACTGAGCCAGATTTTTTTTTTAGGTTGAAATGGTTAAGACAATTTTACATCATTTGTAATAATTCACCATAAATATGTTTGCTTATTACATTTATTATGTTTGTTTAAAAACTTAGGGAAGTTTGTAAGATGAGGAACTTAAAAATGGAAATATTAAATTTGTAAATGTTGCTTAAAATACTTGAGGAGGCCAGCACGGTGGTGTAGTGGGTTAAGCCTCCGCCTGCAACGGAATCCCGTATGGGCACCAGTTCTAATCCTGGCTGCTCCTCTTCCCATCCAGCTCTCTGCTATGGCCTGGGAAAGCAGTGGAAGATGGCCCAAGTCCCTGGGCCCTTGCACCTGCATGGGAGACCCAGTAAAACTCCTGTCTCCTGGCTTCGGGTCATTCCAGCTCTGGCTGTTGCAGCCATCTAGGGAGAGAACTAGCAGATGGAAGACCTTTCTCTCTCTCTCTTGTCTCTCTCTCTCTTGTCTCTCTCTTGTCTCTCTCTCTCTCTCTCTCTCTCTCCCCTCTGTCTGTAACTCTACTTCTCAAATAAATAAGTTTAAAAAAAATACTTAAGGAAATTTAAGTTTGGAACTGGCACTAAATAATATTCAAAAGCTACCTTAAAGATTAATTGTATAATGTTTTATTTACAAGTAAAATTTTACAATTTATATTTTAAAACCTTAAGTACAAGGGAAAACTAAACTCTTGCACTGATTTCTTAAATAAATGTTCATTTAAAAACTCAAAGTTGCCCAGAATAATTTGAAGAATGTTTAGAGACAGCAAAATACCCCAAGTGAGCGCACTCAGGCGGTGCACACCGGCCGCAGCCCTGAGCTGGGGCAGCGACCCTGGCCCCCTCGGGTCCCCCGTTGGCTGAGCAGACGGCTGAATTCCAGGAAGCTCTCCCTTTTCGATAGACAGTGATGGCACCATTACAACAACGCAACGTGGGACTGTCGCTGAGGTCACCGGGTCAGAACCCAAGGAAAGCGGAATCGCAGGACAGGACCAACGAAGTCCTGGTGGTAACGGCCCCGCGGGCTTCCCGGAAGTTTCTACTAGGATGCTGGCGAGCCACGCAGTATCCCCGTGCTGTCACTGGGATGGAGCCGGGATGGAGTGCGGCGGGACTACGTCACATCACGTCACGACAAAGGGAGCTGGAACGCCAACAGGTGAAGAAGCGGATTAAATGACCGGAGGAGCAGGTGCTGGTGGAGGCAGACAAGGCGGCCACGGCGGTCCACGTGCGTTACACCTGCGACTATGTGCGTTACACCTGCGGCTACTAAGTGCATTACAGCTAAAACTACTATGCGCGTTACATCTGCTGCCTTTCTTAGAGGGAACTCAAACCTGAGGGCAACGCAGGCGCCACCAAAGACAACGAGGAGGGCGCCCTCCTCCTCCCTGCCCGTGGCCTGGGAGGAACTCTTTCATACCGTGACGGAGAACCAAACACATTTAAAAATGGGATAGAAGGCATCAGTAGCAGAACCGAGCACCCCGACGAATTATTGAGCTTGAAGATGGGCTATTTGAAAATCCCCCGGCAGAGGAAGAAAAAGAGTGAAGAGGAATGAAGAAAAGTTGTGGGAATGCTGGGACAGTATTAAAAGAGAACTACCCAGGTTATTGGGCTCAAAAGATAGAAAATATATGTAACAAGAAAATAACAGAAAACTTCCCAAACCTAGGGAAAGATACAACTATCCAGACACAGGAAGCCACAGGTCACCCACCAGTCAGATTCAACTCAAGCAAATCTACCCTAAGCAGTCTGACAGCCAGGGTGTGCAAGGCTAAAGAGACAGAGGGGATTCTCAGAGCCAGTGAGTTTTCTCCTGGAGCAGAAATCAGTCACGTGGAAAAGCATCCTGGTTTGCCAGGCCGTAGCCCTTCTCGGACAGAACCTTTGTAGACCAGGAGGGAGTGGGAGGAGCGTTGCCCATTGTGCAGCTGTCCTTCAGAGGTGAAAAATTAATAAAGACCTTCCTAGAAAGGCAAAAGTGGAGAGAATTTATCAGCACCAAAGCTGTCCGATCAGATGTGCTGAAAGGAGTTCTTTGAACTGAAATAATGAAACAAACACAGCAAATGAAGGAGAAATATTAGAGGAGAGAAAACCCACTGACTAGAGACCACACATCTACAGTCCACTGATCTTCAACAAGATGGCTAAGAACCTGCGTTAGGGGCTGGCATTGTCGGGTAGCAGGTAAAACTGCTGCCTGGGATGTTGGCATCCCGGAAGTACCCCCTGCTCCACTTCCCGGCCAGCTCCCTGCTAATGCTCCTGGGAAAGCAGCAGAAGACAATCCAACTGCTTGGGCCCCTGCACTCACATGAAGACCCAGAAGAAGCTCCTGGCTCCTGGCTCCTGGCTCCTGGCTTTGGCCTGGCCCAGCCCTGGCTGTTGCTGCCATTTGGGGAGTGAGCCTGCAGATTGAAGAATCTTTATCTCTGTCTCTCCCTCTCTCTCTGTGCGACTCTGACTTCCAAATAAATAAATAAATAAATAAATTTTGAGTCACAACAAAAACAACATGCATTAGAGAAAGGAACATCGCTTCAATAAATGCTACTGAGAGCATTGAATATTCACACACAGAAGAATGAAACTAGACCAGCATCCTCCACCGGGCACCAAAACAACTCAGAGTGGATTCAAGACCTACGTGTGAGACCTGAAACTGTGAAACTATCAGGAGAAAACATAAGCTAAATGCTTGAGGACATTAGGATGGTCAAGAATGTTATGGGTAAGACCTGAAAAGTACAGGATGTAGAAGGAGAAATAGACATGAGATTTTATCAAACTAAAAAGCTTCCCCATGGTGAAGGGGACAGCAACGGGGTGAAGAGAGACGCTACAGAATGGGAGAAGATACTGGAAACCATACACGGGGTTCATGACCATATTCTGTGAGGAACTCAGTTGTGTAGTACAATCGAATTTAAAATGGCCAGTAGAACTAAACAGCTGTTTTTCAGAGAGGCAACCAAACAGGTGCAGGAGAAAACCCTTCACACTGTTAACCATCAGGAAAAAGCTAATCAAAGCCACAGCGAGATGTTATCTCACTTCAATTAGAAAGGTTATTGTAAAAAAGACAAAAAATAAGTAACAAGAGCTGGTGAGGCTGGTGGGGAAGAGGGATCCTTTGTGTACAGCTGGTGTGGATGTGAATCAGTACAGCCACTGTGGAAACCAGTGTGAAGTTTCCCCCGGAAACTAAAAATAGAGTTATGGCATGATCCAGTAATCCCATTACTGGGTCTATATCCAAAGGAATTAAAATTAAGTTGTCAAAGGGAGGGAGGGAGGAAGAGAGGGAGGGAGGGAATACGATTATGTTCTTAGAATTGTAACTACAAACCACACTGCATATGTCAAAAGCTAATTAAATATTTAAAAAAAAGATTAAGTTGTCAGGGAGACATTTGCAACGCTGGTCACAGTAGCAAAGCAATGGAAACAATGCAAGTTTGCATCAATCGATGAGTCGATAGGATACATAGGCTGGGAGACACAGACACAGAGGGACACCAGGCAGCCGTGAAAGAAAGGATGAGACCCTGTCATCTGAGACACCAGGGAGGTCACCATGTGTAGTGAAATCAGGCGGAGCAAGACAAGTGCCACATGATGTCATTCATATGTGGGACCCAACAAGTGGACGTCCTGGATTTGAGAGCAGAAGGGTGGTTGCCAGTGGCTGGGGACGGCAGGGAGAGGTGGGCGCAGGTTCATGAGTACCAGCTGTAGTTAGTTAGCACCAAGAAGTTCTGGTGTTCCTTTCCGGGACAAGGTGACTATAAACAACAACCATGCACTATGCTTTTTAGAGGGAAAAAGCTAGAAGAGAGGACTTTCAGAGCTTTCACCAGAAATGGACAATAAATATTTGGGAGTTTAGTGATGTGTATCCTACACGGAGCAATGCATCAGGGATACATGCACCAAGACATCACACAGTATCCTAGAAATAGAATTCTTTTACATCAGTCAAAAAAGGAAAAAGTTTTTAAAATGAGAGTCTTGGGTCTGTAATAACTGGCTGTATCCTATCAGGCAAATCATTCCCACTGGGCTCATCTGTAAGAGCAGGAGTTTGGTACACTGGAATTTTCTATAAAACTCTGTTCCTTGGGGGTGGTAGCAGGAGTCTGATGAGACGGAATTCTGTGATCAGATGCGACTGGGCAGTGCCGTGGCTGCAGATGGAATGTTGTGGCCCCCTGAGATTCCTGTGGTGAAGCCCTAACCTCCGGGGTGGCTGTACTTCGGAGACGGGACGTCTAGGAAGTAGCGAGGACCTGATCTATTAAAATTAGTGTCGGCATGGAAGGGCCATCAGAACACATGCCCTCCCCACCCCCTCCCCCACCAAGGAAAGGGTGGATGAAGACAGCAAGAGGACAGCGTGTGCAAGCCAGGAGAGCACTCCCCAAACGTTGTTGTCTGGAACCTTGATCTTGATCCAGCCTGCGGAACGGTGAGAAAAAGGATTTCTGTTGTGTAAGCCACCTAGGCCCTGGGGTTTGCTAGGGCAGCGGGTAGTGACCGGTACAGCTGCATATGTCTCCCCCTTTGGAGATTTCTAATACACAGAAGCTTCTTGAATATTCTCGGAAGTTCTATAGTGAAGCACTCAATGCAAATTTATTTAATGTTCCATTTCTGAAACTGAATCATCTATGATGAGATACTTTTTTCTAGCACTGTCTCTTTTTAAAATTGATTTATTTGAGAGGCCGAGAAACACAGAGACAAACACAGATAGAATTCTCATTTGCTCATTCACTCCTCCAGTGACCCTAATGGCTACAACCAAAGCTGCGGACAGGAACTCACTCTAGGTCTCCCATATGGGTGGGAGAACCCGACTCTCTGAGCCATCACTGCTGTCTCCCAGGGTCAGTGTTAGCAGGAAGCCAGAATCAGAGAGATCCAGAGCCTGGGACAGAACCCAGACACTCCAGTATAAGACGGTGTTTTAACCAGTAGCCAACTATCCACCCCATGTCGCTGTGGTTATCATTGGACCTATATGGTTCAATGACAAAGCTGAACTTAAACACAAAAGGCTCAGCGGAAGCAAGGAAATGCAAATGGTATTTGTAAATGCAGAGGCAGGACACAGGGAAAGAGGACAGCAGGGCTTCCTGTGGTGGCAGATTCCCTGTAGTCTTCTCAGGACATCAGCAAAAGCTCTCCGAGATCTCCATTTGTTCATTCCACAAATAACGACTGTTTTTCAGGTACTCTTCTAAAAACTAGCATCTGGGCATATATCCAAGAAAAATGAAATCCATCTGGCAAAGAGACATATTGGGTGTATCATGGTACTGTTCAAAATAGCAAAGAAATTGCGACAACCTAAGTATCCATCCACTGATGATTGGATAAAGAAAATGTGGCATACCAACATGATGGATTATTACATAACCATGAAAAAGGGTTGACCCCCATGGGTGGAACTGGAGATTGTTGTTAAGTGTACGATGCCAGCCTCGGAAAGACAGACATCACTGGTAGCTTTGGGATCCGCAAGGAGGGAAGGCCTACACTTCCGGGAATGGAGAGGCCTACTTCAGGGGAAGAAAGTCCTTGTCAAGGTCCCTGCGGGTGCCTAAAGGTCAACCAATGAGGATCAGACCCGCCTCAACCTTTAACCCCCATGCCCTGAATCTATAAAAGGAGCTCTCCCAATCTCTGACGCACGACTTCCCCAGCCCCCACTCTGTTGCTCTGTTGGGATGGGGGAGCCTCACCCAGGAGCGGAACCCCAATAAAAGCCTGTGAATTAATTGATTCGTCTGCCTGGGAAGATTTGTTGTGCGCTGGACACCTTACAATCACATGATCTCATTTGTGTGTGGAGTCCAAAACATAAGTGACCCCATAGAAGCTTTTAAAATGTTTGTGTGTTGTTTTTTTTTTTTTTATTTAAGATATACAAATTTCAGCCGGCGCCGCGGCTCACTAGGCGAATCCTCTGCCTGAGGCTCTGGTACTCTGGGTTCTAGTCCTGGTTGGGGTGCCAGATTCTGTCCCGGTTGCCCGGGAATGCAGTGGAGGATGGTCCAAGTGCTTGGGCCCTGCACCCGCATGGGAGACCAGGAGAAGCAGCGTGCCGGCCATAGCGGCCATTTAGGGGGTGAACCAACGGAAGGAAGACCTTTCTCTCTGTCTCTCTCTCTCTCTCTCTCTCTCTCACTCTCACTGTCTAATTCTGCCTGTCTAAAAAAAAAAAAGATATACAAATTTCTTGTATGTCATATCATAGAAGTTACAGAGGGAGAGAAGGATGGGGAAAGTTTGATTGATGGGTGCAAGGTTATAGCTAGATAGGAATAAGCAATTCTTGGTTTCTATTGCACAGTAGGATGACTATGGATACTGTTAATGTAGAAAAAATAATAAAAAGAACAGTTTTAAATTAAGATAACATTGCGGCCGGCGCCGCGGCTCACTAGGCTAATCCTCCGCCTTGCGGCGCCGGCACACCAGGTTCTAGTCCCGGTTGGGGCGCCGGATTCTGTCCCGGTTGCCCCTCTTCCAGGCCAGCTCTCTGCTGTGGCCTGGGAGTGCAGTGGAGGATGGCCCAAGTGCTTGGGCCCTGCACCCCATGGGAGACCAGGAGAAGCACCTGGCTCCTGGCTTCGGATCAGCGCAATGTGCCGGCTGTAGTGCGCCGGCCGCGGTGGCCATTGGAGGGTGAACCAACGGCAAAAAGGAAGAACTTTCTCTCTGTCTTTCTCTCTCTCACTGTCCACTCTGCCTGTCAAAAAGAAAAGACATCCTCAAAAAAAAAAAAAAAAAAAAAAAGATAACATTGCAATACTGGTGTTGTCAACCATCCTTTTTTCATCACTTGAAAATATTTAAAGTACAGGAAAATGCGTTCTGAAAGAATAAAAGTTATATTGAACATTAAACAGCAAACTCTAAAACAGTAAACGCTAGCACCACAGAAGGCACCATTGGGTCAGATCTCTCACTGGAGGTAAATTTTTAATTCATGCGCACAGAATTACAATCATGGCAAGAGCGCGACAACTCTGCTAGCCACCAGCAGATGGCAGTACTCACCCCTTTTTAGAGGCGCAGATAAGCTTCAGGAACAAATACAAAAAAAAAAACAAAAAACACCACAACCTCAACTTGAACTCAGCTGGAATCTGAAGGGCTCCGTGGTGCCAGTGTGGGACCTGGAGACGGTGATTAACCTCTCTGGGTGAGCTTCCTTCTCTGAATAACGAAGATAATAGAAACACCTACCCTCATTGTTGTCTTGAGAATTAATCAGTGGGTTTCAAGTACTAACCCAGAGGGAAAAGCTAAAGTGTCAATCTACTGAAAGAGAAGAAACTCTTATTGCTTCCTGGATCAATGGCAGCTGCAGATTTTCCCCACAGGTTACTTGGAGAGCTTCCTGGTGAGTCCTAGCGGTGCTGCCTGGCTTGTAGGTTTCCTGTTTGTCAGAGGAGCAGCTGGCTGGCCAGTGGGGTCCCCATACCGAGCAGCAGGGGAACCCCGGGGCCACGGGGACTGGGAGCGTCTGAGTCCAGCTCAGCAATCTTCCGACCAAGGAGAGGAACCTCTGGAAGGGCTCTGTTAGTGCAACTGAGCTGGAATCCGAATAGAGAAGCCTAGAGAAGCCTCGGAACCAGCTGACACTGCTCCCAGAGGCTGAGCGCAAGGCCTGGGGGTGGGGGCGGAGAGGAGGAGGGGGGAGGGGGTGGGGGGGCAGAGAGGAGGGGGAGGGGGAGGGGGAGGAGAAGGTCCCTGAGCCTCCCTGGCAGGGCCAGCTGCTGCCAGAAGTGATCTGGAGCCAGAGACGCAAATGTTTATCGGACGCTGCGTCCACGTGGGAACGACTGTGGTGCTCCAAGGGGCTGAAGGTTTCAGCACAAGGTCCAGCCGCCGTCCGGAAGCAGATGGCGCAGTGATGCCTCCCTGGAACGGCTGTTGTTTGGGGAGGAGCCCCAGAGCCTGAACTGCGGAACAGCCCAGCACCCATCATCTCCTTTTCATGAGAATGCAGGTGATGACATTGACCAAGGGCAGAACAGAAGATAAACAATTGCAGGCAAACCGTGTCGGGCTCAGGGGCGGGAAATGGCAGCTGCCCTTGCTGGCTTTACTTCTCCCATAGCTGCATCTTCGAAATTAGGGAATTTGCAATGCTGTCTCCTTGGTTATTCCTGAACGACTCTCGTTTTAACTTTGACCTACTTCTTACCCCCCTCTCAAAGACGTCTACCTGGAGCTGCTCCTGATGCCGAGTCCGAGCCGAGAGGAGCGGATAGAAAGGTTACTCCTGCGTGTGTAGATCGTCACCCACAAGAAGGGGAGTGGGGGAAAAGGCACATTGCTGCCTTCTGAACTCCTCCCCCGATGGAGCAACGCGCTAAAAATGCAAAAGAAGCACGCACACTCTTCCAAAGTTCAGTAAGACGGAACAGAGCAGAAGCAAGGACAGCCCAAGCGAGGATAGCCGGTCACTCAGCACCCACGGCACAATCATCTGGTGAATTTCCCGTCAATGATTTTTGTCTGAGTGTTACGCCAGCCTTAGTGTGGTAGCAGAATTCTGAAATGGCCCCAGCGACCCTGCCCCGGAAGGGAACTGTCAACAGTGGGCACTCACTGTCACGATCAGGGTGTTTGCAGCTCCGCTGATTTGCAGAAAGGGCGGCCCTACATGGAGATTCTGATCTAATCAGGTGAGCCCTTTAAAGAAACAGCTTTCTCGTTGAAGCCTGTGCAGGCTTTGCCACAGAGAAATTGTACCTTTGCTCCCTTTGGAAATGCAGGGGTGTGGCCACAAGGCAAGGAGCGTGAGCCGGCTCCAGGTGCCCAGGGTGGGGCCCTGCCTGGCAGCTGGGGAAGAGACGGAGACTTTACCTCCAGAATTACGAGGAGCACAATTCTGTCCACACCTTGGTGGGCTTGGAAGCGCAGCCTTTCCCAGAACCCTCAGAAATGAAAACTCCTGCTGATGTGAAAAATTCTGCGAGTTCTTTCAGCGTCTCTGATTTCTAAAAATGGAATCCCCTTGGGTTCTTCAGTTTTCCTATGTGCAACATTTTTATCTCTGTGATGTTAATTACAGATAAGGTTATCACCTTATTGTGGTACAGCCTACAGACAGGAAGACACTTTTTTTAAATAAGTGTATTATACATGAAATATATGCTAATGTTTTTAAGACTTTATTTATTTTTAAAGACATATTTATATATTTATTTGAAAGGCAGAGTTATAGAGAGACAGAGGCAGAGAGAGAGAGAGGTCTTCCATCCACTGGTTCACTCCCCAAATGGCTGCAACGGCTGAAGCTTGGCCAATCCGAAGCCAGGGACCAGGAGCTTCTATCCCAGGAGCTTCTTCCGGGTCTCCCACACAGGTGCAGGGGCCCAAGGACAAGCTGTTTGGGACTCTTGCATCCCATATCAGAGTGCCTGGGATTGAGATCAGCCTGCTTATGATCAAGCTCCCTCCTATGGTGCCTAGAACACAGCAGATGATGGGTCAAGTACTTGGGTCCCTGCATACCTATGGGATACGTGGACAGTTAGTACCTCCTGATTTTCACTGGACCAGCCCTGGCTGTTGCAGTCATTTGAGGAGTGAAGCAGCAGATGGAAGATAGCTATCTATCTCTTTCTGTCTGCCTTTCAAATACATAAATTATTTTTAAGATTTATTTTATTTATTTGAAAGGCAGAATTAGAGAGAGAGATATATACAGAGAAAGAGAGATCTTCTGTTGTCTCCAGGAACTCCATATCCATGTCTCCCACATGCATGGAAGCGGCCCAAGCACTTGAGCCACCTTTCACTGCTTTCCCAGGCACATTAGCAGGGAGCCGAATAGGAAGTGGAGCAGCCGGGACTCAAACAAGTGTCCATATTGGATGCCAGCACTGCAGGCAGCAGCTTAACCTGCTGTACCAGAACACCTGCTCCTTCAAATAAATAAGCTTTTTCTTAAAAAAAAAAAAAAAAAAAAAAAAAAAAGCAAAAAAAAACCACTTGGATTTGTTTCTTAAAAAAATAGATTTAGGACGTTGTCATCCCTATACATTACTCCCTTGAGCCTCTAGCCCGTCAGTCACCTCCCAGCCCCCGGAGGTGACAGTGGCTCTGCTTTCTGTCACTGTAGCTTAGCTTTGTCTTCTGTACAGCTTCCCGTCAACGATGTCACACAATGTGTTCTCTCCCGTGCCTGGAGAAAGACGGGCCTTGACCTTGGCCCTGGCCTCTCACTGGCTGTCATCTAACCTAGGGGAGGGATGCGCCAGGACCTTGCTGGTTGTACAAACCCTCAGCAGAGACAGTCCGTGAAGAGTTTGCGCTAAGGAGGGCAATGCCCCTTGAATCTCCCCCTGTTCATGATGGCACAGCTCTCACTCTCACCCTCAGCCTTCCAAGAACAGGGTTGGGCTGTTCGGGCGCCTAGAGTTCGTCTCCAGCCGCAGGCAGCTGACTGGGGGGCACCATCGATCTGCAGTGTGCACAAGGGCTGGGAGGCTACAGTTTGCTCCTTGCGGATTCTTTATCAATCATCCCTGGGGATCCTTTACCCCCTCCAACTCTGTCCTTGGGCTGTAGTAGACCACTTCTGTCTCTAGTTCTTGAGAACTTCCTTGTGTTCTGCTATAGAAATGAAGACGTGTTATTCACTTTATCCCTGTAGCCTTACACTTCATCTTCCTGCGGTCTGCTAAGTCGGATGCTATCCTCCATGGCCTCTCTTGGTTCCAAAATACTGGCTTTTCTTCTTGGCTTCCATCTCCTGTTTCCACTTTCCTTGTAGTTTCATGCATTTTTTAAAAAATTGATTTTATTATTTATCTGAAAGGCAGAGATACACACACACACACACACACACACACAGAGAGAGAGAGAGAGAGAGAGAGAGAGAGAGAGGGATTTCCTATCTGTTCATTCACTCCCCCACATGCCACCAACAAGCAGGACTGGACCAGGCTGACGCCAGGAGGCAGGAACTCAATCTGGATCCTCCAGGGGTGGCGGGGATGCAAGCACTTGTGCCATTCCCTGCGCATCAGCAGGAAGCTGGAGTCAGACGCAGAACTGGGACTCTAACCCAGGCCCTCTGCTGTGCCTGTGGGTGTCCCGAGTGATGACTGCTACACCAATCAGCTGCTCCAGCTTTGTCCGTATCAATTGCTATGCTTAATTTTTAAGAAGAGCTTTAGGTTTATAGGAAAACTGAGCAGAAAGCACAAAGATTTTCCATATCACATCTCCCCTATTTTCTCTCTATTTATTAATATTCAGCATCAGTGTGGGATATCTGTTACAATTATTTTTGAGGTATCTTTGTTTAAAATTATTTTACAAGCAGAGGGACAGACACAGAGACAGAGAGACACACACACAGAGATCTCGCATCCAGTGGCTCATTCTCCAAATGCCTCCAACAGCTGAGGCTTGGCCAGACTGAAGCCAGGAGCCAGGTATTCAATCCTCATGTCCCATGTGGCTGTCAGGGACTCACATAAGAGCCATCATCTGCTGCCTTAGCAGGTGCATTAGCAGGAAGCTGGAATGTGGACAGGAGCTGGGGCTCTAACACAGATGCCGGGATAGGGGATGCAGGCAGGCATCCCAAGCAGTGTCTGAAGCATTGCATCAAATATCTGCCCTGTTACAGCTAAGCAGCCAATGTTGCTATGGCATTATTAACTAAAGTGCATAGTCTACACTAGGGACTTGCCGCATTTTTTTATGCTATCTCTTGACTGGGAAGAACTGGAGATAAATCCAGGTTTTGAATGCCCTAGGATTACTGGAAAGTCCTCTTGTAGCCTGTGGAAAACACCCCCTCACTTCTGTTCTCTCTTGCATGCAGAATTCTAGAATCATTTGCACTCCTTTTGTTCTCTTCATCTTCTCCATCTCTTCATCACTCTTTGGTGCACTGCAACGTATCTGCTCACTCGCCATTTTACTTTCCAAAGAAAAGAATACCACCTTTATTGCTAAATTCCAGTAATACATGCTATTCTTGATCACATTTGGCTTTTTTTTTTAACAAGCAGAGTTAGTGAAAGAGAGAGAGACAGAGAGAAAGGTCTTCCTTTCATTGGTTCACCCCCCAAATAGCCACCACAGCCGGCCCGCTGCGCTGTTCCAAAGCCAGGAGCCAGGCACTTCCTCCTGGTCTCCCATGAGGGTGCAGAGCCCAAGCTAATGGGCCATCCTCCACTGCCCTCCGGGGCCACAGCAGAGAGCTAGACTGGAAGAGGAGCAACCGGGACAGAACTGGCGCCCCAACCAGGACTAGAACCTGGGGTACCAGAGTTGCAGGTGGAGGATTAGAGTAGTGAGCCGCGGCGCCAGCCGATTTTTTTTTTTTTTTTTTTTTTTTGAGTAGCACAGGACATTGCTAACAATTCCTCCTTTTTTTTTTTTTTTAAGATTCATTTATTTATTCGAAAGTCACAGTTACACAGAGAGAAAAAGAGAGGCAGAGAGCGAGAGAGAGAGGTCTTTATCCACTGCTTCACTCCCCAACTGGCCCCAATGGCTGGAGCTGCACCTATCCAAAGCCAGGAGCTTCTTCCAGGTTTCCAACACGGGTGCAGGATCCCAGCCAACTTCCACTGCTTTCCCCGGCCATAGCAGAGAGCTGGATCAGAAGTGGAGCAGCCGGGACTTGAACTGGCACCCATATGGGATGCTGGAACTGCAGGCAGCAGCTTTGCCCGCTACATCGCAGTGCCAGCCCTGCTCCCTTCTTGAAATACTGGGGTGTTTTGGTTTTTGTTTTTCTTGACTGCCTGATGACATTTTTACCTTCCTGGTTTCCAGGTTTGGTTCTTTACTATTCTCTAAAGTGGGCATTTTTTTTTTCTTTTTTGATTGAGATTTATTTATCTATTTAAGAGTCAGAGTTACAGAGAGAGAAGAAGAGACAGACAGAGATCCTCCATTGGCTATTCCCCAGATAGCCGCAACTGCCAGGGCTGGGCCAGGCAAAAGCCAGGAGCCAGGAACTTCTTCCAGGTCTCCCATGTGGGTGTCAGGGGTCCAAGCACTTGGGCCATCTTCTACTGCTTTCCCAGGCCATCAGCAGGGAGCTGGATCAGAGTGGAGCAGTGGGACCCCAACAGGCGCCCATATGGGATGCAGGTGGGCGCTTTACCCTCTGTGCATGGCACTGGCTCCAATGATTCCCAATTCCTGATGTTGACAACCTCGCACTGACCTGGGCTGATCCCTGTGGCCAGGGAAACAGGGCAGAGGTAACAGAATGTCATTGCCAAGGTTAAGTTGTAAAGGCGCCATGTTTTCTGTCTGGGTCTCCCTCTCTGAGCCCAGACTGCTCTGGAGGGTTCCACGAAGCAGCTGTATAGTTAACTCACCATTATAACCCCTGGCAAGCAGTGAGTGCTCAACTCGTATTTGTTGAGTGGATTTATGAAAGGACTTCTCCTTTTAGTGCGCTCTCTCTTTTTTGAGTTTTCGAGTTTCGATTGAACTTACTGAACACTCTTGGGTCTCTGGTGCTTTTTTGCATTTACTTTATTATGTTCTAAAAGGTTTCAGCTCAGCTGAGCCTTCTAAAAATGTTCAGTTACGGTGTGGCCTGCTGTGTGGCTGGCACGAGGCTAGCGGCACAGCCAGCAGAGGTCACCTCCTGGACAGGGAGCTTCTTGTGGGTGGCAGGGCTCAAGTCCTGGTCACCTGTATACTTCCCATGGGAATGAGCTTCGAAGCCTGGTACAGTGGCAGAAAAACTGCATAAAATGGGCCCTGGTCTGGACATTTCAAATTCTAGGTTTAACCTTTGACTCCTAAGAGCTATGAGACTTTAGTCAAGTCACTCCACAAATCTGAACGTATCTCCTGAGTATGATAAAGACATAGCGATTACGGCTTCTAACCCGGGCAGTCACTGCATAGCTCAGATACACCAGACCCACATGCCCTTGCTTGTCTGAGGCCACTCAAGGCCACAGCCACCATTGATCTGATAGTAGAGTTGGATTTATGTTGGGTGTGGGGTGTGAGAAGCCTGAGGTCAACTGTGTAGGCCAATTACAAAATACATTCTGATTTCATTCCCATTAAAATTGGAAAGTGCTTCTTTGAATCAAGACAACACGGTATCTACTGAAGAGCTCAAGTGTTCTGGAAATCGAAAGCTATTATATAGCAGCGAGCTCTGAGGACAGCACACTAAGATATGAGGACGTTTCAAAAAGCTCTTGGAAAATACATTTAAAAGATAAGTCTACTTTGGTGCAAAAGTTTTTGAGATCCATGTATAGTTTTTCATAATACGCATTTTCCATGAATTTTTTGCAAACGCCTGGTAGGTGTTTTCCTCCTTGCTTAGTCATATCTGGCAAGGATTTACTTGGTTTTCTTATTGCTGTTGTTAGGGAAAATTTCAAACATACGCAAAGTGAAAGCAAGGAGCTTCCGTGTGTGGGTTATCCAGCTGCAGTGCAAATCAACACAGGGCCACTCTGGTTTCATCTCAATTCAACACCTCCTATCATTCCCCAAGGATTATTTTCAAGTAAAAAAGATTTTGGGGCCGGTATTGTGGCACTGCCTGTGAAGCCACCACCATGATGCTGGCATCCCATTCTGACACCAGTTCTCATCCCAGTTGCTCCACTTCCAGTCCAGCTCCCTGTTAAGGCGTCTAGGAAAGCGATAGACCCTGCTACCATAGGGAGATCTGAATGGGGTTCTAGGCTCCTGGCTTCTGCCTGGCCCAGCCCAGGCAATTGAGGCCATTTTGGGAGTAGACTAGCAGATGGAAGATCCATCTCTCTCTCTCTAACTCTGCATTTCGAATAAATGAAATAAACCTTGGGAAAAAAAAAACATATCTTTTATGACTTCGTTTGGAAGTATTTTAAAGGAGAATTGCTCAGTAGTCATTTGCCTCCCATTGTATTCTAATCAGAGACAAACTCAACATTCTTGGAAGTGTTTGCAAGCTTAGTTTGTTTGCATTGCATGCTTCTGAAAGGTCTACTTAAGCCTGTTGAAAAGTCCTCACATACTTGTCCCTCCAGATCCCTGGGGGATTAATTCCAGTACCTGTCCTGAATGCCAAAACCTGCAGGCGCTCAAGTCTTACATAAAGCAGTGTAGTGCTTGCGTGTAACCTGGACATCTCCTCTCAAACATGTCAAATCATCTTGAGCTTACTTATTAATATCAAGCACAATATCAATGCTATAAAGTAGTTGCACTGTGTAGGGAATTATGATATGTTCACTAGACACACAATGTTTTCCCTTTGAATATTTTTGGTTTGTGGTTGATTGACTTTGTGGATGTAAAACCTACAGATGTGGAGGGCCACCTGCACACACGTTCTTAAAAAGGCCCCTCATCCAGGGGTAGCCACTGAGGGTGGGATAGTAAGTCTTACATTCATTATTTGGGGGCTGGCAAAGCCACCGCGCACAGCGCCAGCATCCCATATGGGCGTTGATTTCAAGTCTCAGCTGCTCCTCTTCCGGTCCAGCTCCCTGCTTATGGCCTAGAAAAGCAGTGGAAGACAACTCAAGTCCTTGAGCCCCTGCATTCACGTGGGAGATCCTGATGAAGCTTCTGGCTCCTGGCTTCAGATTGGCCCAACCCTGCACCGGCATGGGAGACCCAGAAGAAGCTCCTGGCTCCTGCCTTCGGATCAGCTCAGCTCCAGCCATTGCAGCCATTTGAGGAATGAACTAGTAGTGCATGGGAGACATGTCTTTCTGCCTCTGCCTCTCTGTAACTCTGCTTTTCAAATAGATAAATAATTTTTAACAAGGTTATGTGTAGTGGAAATGTTCTGAAAATAGCAATCAGCAGTTTTCTCTTACCTTCTAACAGGTTTCAGAATATCAGTACTGGTTGCAGTGCTTAAAGGTGGCCACATATAAATATTTACACAGGTGATGCTGTGGCTCATCACATAGGAGACTTGATTTCCCATTGGGATTGGACCACTCCATGCATCAGGAATGCCCAGGCAGGGATGAACTTGAAAGTTGGAAGCTGGGAGGCAGGCTCAGAGTTCAGAGTTCAGAGAGGAAGGCTTGTCTTGCTCCTTTGGGGTGATTTCAGCAGCCAGCACACCCTCCTTAGGGGGAACTGCTTCTCTGAGCTGGCCGCCCTGTCGCACAGCGCTGGGGGTACTGACTGCTAGTCAGGTTTTACAGCTTTCTAAACAGCATTTCTTGGAGTTCTCAGCTTGCTGTTCTGACACACGTGTGGTTTTGCATCCAAGAAGTCAACGACCGTGGTTTACAAAACCAGCCCATCACTCTGCAGTGCCTTGGTGGGAGAGGCACTGGAATTCCGCCCTCCAGAGGTGCAGGAACCCACAGCATCCCGCTGCAGGGAAAAATGGGTCTTTTATTGAAATCCCAGCTTCCTTTAAAAGCGGCTCAGGAGGCCTGAATTACAACACTGCCACACAGCTGCCCTGTATTCTTTCCCCCACCCCAGGCCACAGAAGAGAAATCTTTTGTTCTGACTTTCACAAGTTACCACATGGTCTGGATCCTTGGAGCTATTCTGAAACAGTCGGTGTGCAATAAGTCCTCTGTCACACACACAGTGGAATGAAAGACGGTTTTGAGATAGCTATTTTCTACTCAATGCTGACACAGAATATTTGATGTACTAACAAAAGGTCTAGCATAAAGTGATCCCCAACTTTTTTTTTTTTAAGATTTATTTATGGGGCTGGCGCTGTGGTGTAGTGAGTAAAGCTGCCGCCTGCAGTGCCGGCTTCCCACATAGGCGCCGGTTCGAGTCCCGGCTGCTCCAATTCCGATCCAGCTCTCTGCTGTGGCCTGGGAAAGCAGTAGAAGATGGCCCAAGTCCTTGGGCCCCTGTGCCTGTGTGTGAGACCCGGAGGGAGCTCCTGGCTCTTGGTTTCGGACTGGCACAGCTCCGGCCGTTGCGGCCAACTGGGGAGTGAACCAGCAGATAGAAGACCTCTCTGTCTCTCTCTGCCTCTCCTTCTCTCTTTGTGTAACTCTGACTTTCAAGTAAAATAAATACATCTTTTAAAAAAAGGTGAAAATGTAATTGAAAAAAATATGCTTATAAAATATTTATTTATTTATTTGAAAGTCAGAGTTACACACACACACACACACACACACACAGTCTTCCGTCTGCTGGTTCACTCTCCTAATTGGCTGCAAGGGCGGGAGCTGTGCTGATCCGAAGTCAGGAGCTTCTTCCGGGTCTCCCACGCGGGTGCAGGGACCCAAGGACTTGGGCCATCTTCTACTGCTTTCCCAGGCCACAGCAGAGAGCTGGATTGGAAGTGGAGCGGCCAGGACTCAAGACGGTACCCAAACGGGATGCCGGCACTGGAGGCGGCAGTTTTACCCGCTACGCCACAGCGCCAGCCCCAGATTCCCAACTTCTGAAACACAAGGTTGGCGGTCTGAGGTCCACGGCGCTCGGATCAGTTAACAAACTGATTTTATTGAACACCTACTTTGTCTAAGGCTATTGCCAGGGTTAAAAGGTTAAAGTCCTGCCTTCAAATTGCCCACGTATAGTTCAGCAGGAAAAAACCCAAACTCAGGGAACAATGCAAGAGCTAAACAGTAGACAACCACGCAAGGATGAAACAAGGCACGTTGTGTCCGGGCTTACAGAAGGGTGCTGCGGCGGGTTCACTGCGGTCTGAAAAGCCCCAGGAAATGTTCCCAAAAAGATCCACATCGGGATGGCTTTCAAAGCACAGGTAAGAAGCGGATCAGCTGGAGAGGCCGGGAGAAACCAGGAGTCTGGGGTGATGATGGAGTGGGGAGTGGGCGACGGCAGGAGGGAAGCGGTCAGAAAGGTCTCCGTGGTACCGTGTGAGTGTGACCCAGAGCGGGGCTGCCACGTGCGTGGGAGTCCCTTTCCTCTCCTCCCTCCCCTCTTCCTGGCTCTGAACCCGATTCGCCCGCCTGGAACAATCCCAGCCGGCACTGGAGAAGGCGGGGACCGAGGTGCCCCTCAGCGGCGGGCCACGGAGGACGCGACCTGCCTGCAGGCTCGGGGCAGCTCCCGGAGGTGGAGCGGCCCCGCGGGAGAAAGGCGTCTCCCAGGTCTCCGTCGCCAACGGCGCCTGCGGGCACCCGAGTGGCTTGCCACTGCACAGGTTTCGGCTAGCTCTGGCTCCCCAGAAGCGGGGCAGGATTCACAAGAAGAGCGGACGACCCGTTTCAGGCAGGGCTGAGGAAGCGAGCGAGCGGGCGCGCCGGCTCCCGCGCCCACGGTGTCTGCACAGGCTGCGGCCCCCTGGCCGCCGCGCGGAGGCGCAGAGAACCCGCAAGCCCCGGCCAGCGGCTCTCCTCCCCGCCAGCCAGCAGATGGCTCCCGGGCCCGCTCCCCGGTCTCGCCCCTCTGCAGACGCACGGCTGTCGCGGTCTGGGAGCGAGGCTGCGCGGAGGGCACCGTGCCCGCCGCCGCCGCTGCCGCCACCCGCGCTGCGCCCCCGTGTGCGCGTCGCGCCGGGGGCTCGGCGCCGGGGCCCGGAGGCCCGCCCGGGTCCGGCGGGGGCGGCTCTCGCGAGGTGAGGAGCAGACGCAGAAGGAGGTGGAGGAGGAGGAGAAGGAGGAGGAGGAGGAGCAGGAGGAGGGCCCGAGCTGCGCCCGCCCCGCCGGAGCCGGCCGCAGGCGAGCACGGCCCACTCCCCGCTCTCCCCGCCCTCTCCCCACGCCTTCCGCTTTCACCTAGGGCCGAAGGTGCGGGGAGGCCGGGCGGGGGCTGGCGCCGGCCGAGCCGCGCCGGGAAGAGCGAGCCGGGTTGTGGGGGAGGCAGCCGGCCCGCGGCCGCGCCGCGCCCCGCAGAGTCCTGCCCGCGCCCGTTCCGCCGCCGGAGCTGCGGGAAGGCGTCATGTAGCAGGGTAGCAGCAGCAAACCCACCTCGTATTTGCAACTCTTTTATTTTTGGACGGGCGGAGTGGGTTGGGGAGGGGGTGGCGAGGCGAAATTATATCTCCGCCCCGTTTTCTTGCCCACTCTCATTTGCAAGCTGCATTTGCCTCTCTCAAAAAATCGAGGGGTTGGGGCAGGGTGGGGGCCATCGGAGCTGGACCCGCAGTCTCCCGCACCTGGAGCGCGACCATGAGCGAGGAGAGCGCCGACGTCCCCCGGGAGCTGATAGGTAAGATTGGCGGCGTCCACTTGGCGTCTTCTTGGCGTCTTGCGCACCGCGGCGCGCCCGCGGGTCCCGCCGAGGCTCCGCGTCCCCGCGGGTTCGAGTGGCATTGGGCAGGGTAGTGCTGGGGCGCAGGGAAGTTTGCTCCCATCCGACCGCCGGAGGGGCCAGTGCGGAGAAGTGGAGGCGTGGGGATGAACCGGGAGCCCCCGAGGGGGTCTCCCGCACTCATGCAGGGGCCCGGACCGAGGAGTGCGGGTTGGCAGAAGAAAGGAGCGGGTTGCCCCAGGCTTAGGAGTTTGGGAGGCGAGGTGGGGAAGCCTTTACGGCGCCCAGCCTCCTGCCCAAAACTCGGGAAAGTCCGGGAAGCCCTCCCCGAAGGGCCCCGGGCGAGCGCACAGTAGGTAGCTTTCGGCACGCGCCGGGTCCCCTCGGGAAGGTGGCTTGCAAGAGCGACCCCCATCTACCGACGGACTCAGGGGAGGGGGCGCCCGTGGGCGGTGAGGACTGGGCCTGGCAAGGCGTGGCTTGGTGCAGCGAGCTGGGAGCGAAAGGGTTACAGGGCTGACGCAAACTCGGGCCAGGAAATTGAGGGTTAATGATAAAAGCCTCGTTTTAATAATGATTAACCTATGGATTTCCCCCCACCCCGGGAACCCTTGTGTGGGGGCCCCCTGCAAGGTGACCCAGGGTTTGAGTCCCTTGACTTGTGTCGTTGGTTGGGGAGGGGGCGATTGAGGTCTCAGGGTTTAACTTAGTCGTCTGGAGGGTTAACATGGCAGAGCTGAAGGGACGAGTGCTCTGAAAACCGAAGGTTGAAGCGGGCGATTGCCTACAGCGTGCTTGGCTGTGGTCGCCGTCGCCAGCGACCTGCATTCCCACTGCTCCATCCTTGGCACCTTGCACCTGCTGCTCGGAAGGCTGGTGTGCCTGCTGGGCAGCCCAGAGGAAGTTGAGTCCAGTGCATCGCTGCGTGTAGGGTTTGGCCTCTTGCTTTTTTTAGCCTTGATCATCAGGACTTTCCGTGTGCTCTGCTCTTCCTTGAGTAACTGTTAGCTCCTAGGGTACAACTCCATGAAAGAAACTGTTGCCAGGTCTGTGCACCCGTCACCTGAATTTTGCATCTGAAGTTACACACACGTGTACACACACACACACACACACTAGCACTCCTCTCCCTCCCCAGCCTGAGAGTCTGTCCTGGGATACAGAATCAGAGTTTGCTAGGGTGAGCTGCTGCAGACCGGTTCTGGCAGGGTGAGGCCCCCAAGCCCCTGGAGGTCCTGGGAAAGAGGTTGGGCCAAGGGCGTGCCTGCCTGGCCGGGCTGGGGATAAGATCACTAGGGAGGGGGTGGGGTTTTAATTGGTTGAGAGTCCTCTTTGAGCCTGGTCATGGGAGCTTTAGGTAATTATTTAGATCCAAGAGAAAAAGATAAAGTAGAACTAAGGTATCTGGTTTATGTTCTCAAATACATTGGTATATTTTAACAGTTGGATTTGACCCTTATCTTGAAATGGGATTTGTGTTTATTGAGTATTGCCCATCTCATGTAGCTCTCAACTGTGTGACATAAGCTTTTGGGGTGTGTCTGATAATGGTTCTTTTTAGGGGCTGCAGATGCTCTAGTTAGGCTGGGATAGGGGAAATTCCTGCACCCGCTCTTCTCTGCGATTTCACGTGTGCACAGAGTTCTGTCATTAGTTCAACATGGTGGTCCTGGGCGGGGGGGAGTGGCTGGCGTTGGGGCACAGTGAGCTAAGCTGCTGTTTGCGATGCCAGCATCCCATATTGGACTGCCGGTTCCTGTCCTGGCTGTTCTTCCAATCCAGTTCCCTGCTAATGCACCTGGGAAGATAGTGGAACACAGCCCAAGTATCTTGTCTCTGCCACCTGTGTGGGAGGCCAGGCTGGAGTTCTTGGCTCCTTTGGCCTGGCCCAGACCTGACTCTTGTGGCCGTTTGGGGAGTAAAGCGTGAATGAAAGACCTCTTTCACTGCCACTCTTTCAAATAAGTAAATAAATAACTACATAATTTTTTTTTAAATGGTGACCATGAAAAAACCTCAGTATATTCCTTAAGCTAATCCCTCAAGGCATTAGAGAAATGTGGTGTGTCTTTCTGAGAGTGAAAGCCATAGAGGCTTTTTTATAGAAAAATTTTAAATGCGGGAAAGAATAAGAATATGAGTATGTCACCCACATTACCACTTGGAGATAGCTGCTTGCAAGCTGTTAGCACGTGGGCATAACTTCTTACTCTCTTCCCACCTGCCTGTATTCTTGAATCAGTTTTGGGTGCCCATTTCCCACAGTCTGTTTTAGGGTAGGGCAGAGTAGCCTGTATTTGAGTTCTGATAAGATAGGAACTCCCAGTGCAGTGAGCTACCCAGAATGTCCTCTTGCCCCAAATATTCCACCTCCGTGTGGTTCCCTGCACAAGCTGTGCGTTCTCATGTTTCCAGGCCCTTCTCTGTCTTCATGCTGCCTTTTCTGCCCTTCCTCACTTTCCTTACCCAGCTCAGTGGCTCAAAATGTTCATGATCATGTGTTCCCAAAAAGCTCATTTTGATCATACCTGAATGAACATGATTTATTTGTTAAACGACATCATTTAGTGTGTTCGATCTAAAGCATAAACCGGAACCCCCATTGCTAACAGAAGAGAAAATTCTGTGTTCTTCCTGTATCTCAGCGGATTATATTGTACGCTTTGGAAATCAGCGATCTTCTGAAGTTTCCTACCCCTTTAAGATTCAGCTCAGGGCTCTCTTCATGTGCGCCCTCAACCATGATCCCGTTGGTTTAGGGGCCTCTCTCCTCAGCGCTGTTAGAGAAATAGGGACCATCTCTGTCCAGCAGCCTGTAGAGTGCCTGTGACACCAGGGGTGCTTCTGTGTAGGTCGGGTTGAAAACACGGGACATTGGTGCCATGGCAGAGGAGGGAGCTGTTTTGAAAGACAAGCAGAATGCAACCAAGAGGAGAAGAGGTCAAGGGCATTCCAGGAAAGAGAATAATCCATACAGAATCCCAGGGGGTCAAAGATGGCGCTGCCTGTTAGGGGTGATTGGATCTTTAGATGTGTGCTAAAAACCACGGAAGGTCTGGACTGCCATGTTATAAAGTTTGAGTCGATCAGGATGCCTGTGAGGGGCTGGCCTCTGGCCTCCTTCTTGGGATGGAGTACTTGGGTTTGGCTCCTGACTCCAGCTTCCTGCTAACACAGACCCTGGGAGGCAGTGGTGGTGTCTCAAGTATTTGGATTTCTACAGCCCACACGGAGACCCGGATTGGGTCCCCGGTTTCTGGCTTTGGGCTCAGTCTTGGCTGTTGCAGGTGTTTGGGGGTGGGGGTGGGGATACATTCTCCTCCCCACCCCCACCCCCTTTGTTTTTATATGCCTCTCAAATGAAAAAAAAAAAAAAATTCGGTGACTGTGAGTCAGACCAGGAGTGACACAGTCAGATTTGTGGTTTTGGAAGGGTCACTGTGGTTGTAAAGGCAGCAGTGGGGCTGAAAGATTGGCGGCCATGGACTTAGTCTTGGTCAGAGACTCCGAGGTCCCAAATGCAGCCATGCACAGGGGCTCAGGAGCTGCTCCTGAGGTTGATTTTAGGAGACAGATGACTCCCTCTTTGAGAGAAAGGAATGGGCAATCAGCAAGGTTTCCAGCTTCATTAGTGGCCAGAGGAGGTGATGGTGGGGTTGAGTTGGACGTGCTCAGGTTGGGATACTCATGGCTTCCCACCAGCATTCAGCCGTCTCCCCTTCTCTCCCGATGCGGTGCCTCCTGCACTGTCTTTGGCCACCCTTTGGAATGTCGTGCTGTGATGATTTTGGAAGCACAGGTGGCCGGGAGACCCTTTTCACCAGCTACATCATTAGGCCCTGTTCTGGTTGTTCGCCATATTTGCCAGGCTTGTTGTTAAGGGACACATAGAAATTGGTATTTTCCATGGCATCCCAGTGTCTCAGAGGTTACTGGGGGTTAAAGGAACTGGCCAGTGGCTGAGGGAGTTACTCAGGTCTTATTGTGCAGATAATACAGGATTCCATCTACTGCCTACCACTGCTGTGTGTGTGTGTGTGTGTGTGTCTGTCCTGTTTTCCCAGCAAGATTATGTCATGCCTTGCTGGAGCCGGTATTCGTCATATGTTTTCCCATTTGTCCTAGCATCTGACACACTGTCCAAAGCACAAATTGTTAAATACTTGATGGCTGATAACCACCAGGCTTGTTAAAACAAGCCAAAAAAAAAAAAAAAAGATTAAAAAAAGATAAAATAACCAAATACTCTCCTTCAAATGTTCTTCCTTCCCAATATTTGTTTTTCTTGTTATTAAAAGGATATAACAAAACTCTCTCGTCTTCTTTCAGAAAGCATAAAGGATGTTATTGGCAGAAA
Source organism: Oryctolagus cuniculus (assembly GCF_964237555.1). NCBI lineage: Eukaryota > Metazoa > Chordata > Mammalia > Lagomorpha > Leporidae > Oryctolagus > Oryctolagus cuniculus. The sequence goes on from NC_091436.1 coordinate 152,662,369, forward strand.
GATAAAAATCGCAGTGAAGAAGAAAGTCAAGTTGGAAGTGAAGGGAGACAAAGTTGAAAACCGAGTGCTGGTAAGTGTTACTGGTTTCTTCTTCTTCCAGTGCGTGGGAGGAACAGCGTCTTCTTCTGATGCTTTCATGGCTTCATTTTCATGCAGTGTTGGTTCTGGTGTTTTGCGTTTTGCTGGGAAGTTCTGGTAACCATTTTAGAGTAGTTGGAATTTTTCTTTGTTGGCACTTCAAAGTCGGGGCCTTTACATTTGAGAGATCAGGGTTTCTGAAACTCGGTTTCTCACGGTGGTAGTAGCAGCGACATATTTAGCTCCCTCCTGGAGATTGTTTTCTTATTAGTCAGAGTTTGATGTTCAGTGGGACTTTTTATTATCCTTGATGTGTGGCTGAGTAAATGACTTTATAAGGTTTGTGGAGGAGTTTAAAAAGAACCCATGTCATGATTTTTTTAAATTTCTCCAGTGTTACATCTGACTCCATCTAAGGGCAGATGACCAAGAATGTGAACCCAGAATTTGTCATTTCTCACCGGCTTTTGGTATTTCTCTGGGAAGGGGCTGCTGGAGGCAGCTCTGTCCTGTTGCATGGCTGGCGCACCTGGGGACTGGACCTTGTGGGCCCAAGTTCTTAGTCCTCAGGGACTAAGTTATCCACATAGAGGTGAAAAGGTTTTGTGGCATTTAAATGGCTTCTAGGTTGAGACTATGGCAAAGTTGAATTTACACTTAGATGGAGAGAGTATTTAAATTTTTTTTTTATCATGGGGATTCTCAGATTTGCAAAAACAGAGAATAGTATAGCAACTCTATGTACTTGCTACCCAGCTTGGAAATGTTGGACATTTCACTGGTGTTGTCTTATCTGTCTTCCGCATTGTTCTTTCCCACCTTTGGAATACTTTAAAACAAATCCCAGTCACAGACTTTTGAAAGAGTCTTTTTAATATCCCATTCCTTCAGTTGAAGTTGCCATGGAATTTGAAGTGTCTTTCTGATGACATCTGTTTTGAGAACTCTGCTCAAGCAGCGAGCCCTGGGGTCCGTGACTGCCGTTCCACGTGGCCGTGGCCGTGGCCGTGGCCGTGGGGAGGGGTTGCGCTGTTGCGTCTCCTGTGCGTGTGTGCACAGTCAGCAAGGCAGGGGCACCGGGAGGAGATGCTTCCAGGGCACAATGTGCCCATGTGTGCTGTGGGGTTAAGGTAATAAATAAACAGCAGAAATGACTGGATGATGGGTGCCGCTGGTCTGTTTCATTCAGCTTTAGCACAGGATACATTTCCTTAAATTACATTTTTTTTTTTAAATTTATTTTATTTATTTGAAAGACAGAGTTTCAGAGAGAGGTAGAGACAGAAAAAGAGAGGTCTTCCATCTGCTGGTTCACTCCCCAGATGGCTGCAACAGCCGGAGCTGAGCCAATCCGAAGCCAGGAGCCAGGAGCCTCTTCCGGGTCTCCCACGTGGGTGCAGGGGCCCAAAGACTTGGGCCATCTTCTTCCGCTTTCCCAGGCCATAGCAGAGAGCTGGATCGGACGAGGAGCAGCCTGAACTAGAACTGGCGCCCATATGGGATGCAAGTGCTTTAAACCAGGGTGTTAACCCGCTGTGCCACAGCGCCGGCCCCTAAATTACATTTTTTAAAAAATATTGTTCAGCCAAAGGATTGTGTCATATTTTAGCGAGAAGTATTGTTTCTGTCCTGTGCTGTTTAGTATCTTTATATTTATGGTAAATTTTTGTACAGTAACTTTATAGGGTGACTGAACCTCAGTGGCACTTATTTAAGTAGTGTTGCTGGGCCGGCACCGTGGCATAGTGGTAAAGCCGCTCCCTGCAGTGCTGGCATCCCATATGGGTGCCGGTTCGAGTCCTGGCCACTCCACTTCTGATCCAGCTCTCTGCTATGGTTTGGGAAAGCAGTAGAAGATGGCCCAAGTCCTTGGGCTCCTGCACGCACGTGGGAGAACCTGGAGCAGCTCCTGTCTCCTGGCTTCAAATCAGCTCTGCTCCGGCCATTGTGGCCAATTGGGGAGGGAATCAGCTGATGGAAGACTCTACCCCCCCCCCCCCCCGCTGTGCCTCTCCTCACTCTGTATAACTCTGACTTTCAAATAAATAAATATTTTAAAAAAGTAGTATTTGCTTCTGCAGTCTAAAAAATGGTGCTTGGTATTATATGGCTTGGATACTATTCATTATTCTGGGAATAAACGCGTGTCATCACTGGAATTTACAGTGTTAAATTTCAAAGACATATTTAAATGTCCAATATGATCGAATTAGCACTGTTTAAAAATAGTTCTAATTAGGACATAATGTGAAGTGTTTGCTGTTGTTTGTCTTCACGTTAGCTGGAGTTGATTAAGGTTGTCACCACATAGTGGAAGCATTTATTGCCTCAAGTCTGGAATCTTAGCATTTTCTAGTAGCTTTGCTGAAACTTGGGAGGGCCGCTACCTGCAGGGGCAGGAATTATTAATAAATACTCAAGTCCTGGCTTTCTCTGATGGGCTCCAGGTTTGAGTAAGGAGCTCTGAGAAGGAACCTCCAAGTCCCGGAGGTGGGAGTTTTGGAATTTAGAGAAACATTCTTGAGTTTGGAGGAACATAGTTACTTCATCAATTGCCCCTCCCCTAAAGCAGGTTAGAAATCTGCAGGCTTCGCAAGGGCTGCCAGGACGCCTCTTCTGAGTTGTTCTTCTAAGCAAGGCAGGAGTGAGCTGTGGGTTACTTGGTTCCTTCTTTCATACACTTCAAGACTATGCCATTTCTGGCTGAGTTTTAGGAGAGGGCTCATCTGCGTTTTCCTTTTTTCTCATGATCATAGCTGATGTTTGGACACTGAACAACTGCTCAACAGTTGTTGAGTACTGAGTGCTGAGTGCTGAGTACTTAACTGTACTTTATGCAGTGCCCATCACAGCCTGCAAGCCCTTTCCTTCTCCAGTTTCCTGGTGAGGACATGAGGTCTGGAGCGGCCAAAGGAACTTGGTCCAGGCCCTGCAGCTGGTTATCCACAGAGCTGGGGTTTGATCCACCTCTGCCTTCCCCACAGCCTTCAGCTAGGCCATTATGCTCAAAAGAAGAAGAAAATATCCAGAGAGGGTATTTGGCCTACTAGGTAATACGTCACTTAAGATGCCCGCATTTCACGTTGGAGAGCCTGGGTTGGCTCTACTCCTGTCTCCAGCTTCCTGCTAATACAAACCCGGGAAGCAGCAGTGACGGCTTAAGGAACCGGGTTCCTGCCACCCATGTGGGAGACCTGGATTGAGTTTCCAGCCCCAGTCCAGCCGTTGCTGGCATTTGAGAATGAACCAGGGATCTCTCTCTCTCTGCCTTGCAAATTAAAAGGAAGGAAAGAAGAGGAGAGAAGATTAGCATCCTTTGCCCTGTGGTTCATTGGTTGCTGACTGCAAACTGTGATGGGGTGATTTGTAGGTTAGAAGAGTCGGTATTCTTGTTTTGTTTTGGTTTTTGAGTTGATTTTTACATTAATTTTTGTCCCATTTTGTTGAACAAAATAGGCACATGTTATGTGTATAGTCTCTGACTTCATGGGATTCCTTGCAGTTGTCAGATACTATACAGTATTTTTAAGACTTTGAAAGGCAGAGAGAGAGAGAGAGAGAGAGAGTGCGTGCGAGTGAGCTGTCATCTGGTTCATTCCTCAAATGCCTGCAACAGCTGGAGCCGGGAACTCAGTCTAGGTTTCTCATGAGGGCTCATGAGCGCCTCCTGCCCACCTCTTGATTAATAGTGTGTGGGGGTCTATGGGTGAGGTGGGTCCAAGAGACCAAAGCAATGTAAGTGTAATCACAATTACTGAGCTCTGGCTGGTCGCAGGAGGCCCTGTAGCCAGTTAAATGATTAGTCCCTTAAACAGCTAGTCAAGCTGTGACCACCTGATTAGTTGATTGGCTGGGCTGTAGCTAATTACATTGTTTCCTTTGTCTCCCATTTTTCTGTAAATGCTCTGTGATCACATTGTTGAATGGAATCCTCAGGACCTAGTCTTTTTTTTTTTTTTTTTTTTTTTAATTTTATATGAAAGGCAGAGTTAGAGATTTTCCATCCACTGGTCACTCCCCAAGTGGCTGCAGCCGTCAGGACTGGGCCAGGCCCAAAGCCAGAAGCCTGGAATTCCATTCGGGTCTCCCATGTAGGTGGCAGGGACCCAGGCACTTGGGCCATCTTCTGCTGCCTTCCCAGGCACATCAGTGGGGAACTGGATCAGAAGTGGAGCAGCCGGGACTAGAACCAGCGCCATATGGGATGCTGGCCTTTCAGGCTGTGCTGTGTATTGCCTTCGCCATCCCCCGACTGTGGTTTTGGGTGATGCCCAAATCATTTTTGTTTTGCTTTGATTAAATAAACCCTGCTGATTTAATTGGTTTAGGGAATTTTCCTTTTAACGCAGTCTACATGGGACCAGGCGCTGATTTGTGATGTGCCCTGAGCAGGTGGCTGGGGGGCTGTGAGAGCACATGGGGGGAACCCCTGACTCAGGCTGAGGGGCAGGGAAGACTTCAGAAGGAAGCGACACCAAGCTGGTCCTCGCTGGGATAGGTAGCAGGTAGCGAGGGGAAGAGTGGAGACTTGCCCTGGACAGAGGGGACAGAACATGCCTGCAGTCCACAGGGAACTTAATCTGGGGAGGACACCTAATGCGTATGGCTGGGACAAGGGGCACGAGGTGTGGAGTGGGCAGGCATCGCGCTTGGTTCCTTCCGTGCAGCAGGTGACCCTGGGCACTGGTTAAGCAGGTCTCGCTGCCTGTTTCTGATGACTCCACGAAGACTTTATTCTCCCTTCTCTGGTGAGGCAAGAGGGCTCAGGGGTTAAGGGCTCCGCTTTTGGAGCCACAGCTGGTTCACTCTGCAGCCCAATGGCTTTATACTACTGTTGAGAATTTCCCTTTTAATGAAGCAGGTGTCATAACAGTATTTCTATACAGTTGCTTTAAAAACGAAGTGGGAAGGTTTCACATACTGGTTAGCACAATGCTTAGCATATGACAGAGACATATGACAGATGTTAAAGAAGGGGGGTTGGGAGGCATCAGGGTTCTCAGTGGCACAGGCATGCCAGTCCTTTAGATGCCCACTGCCCCTGTGGAGAGGTTGATATCAGCTCACCAAGAGGGTTTACGCGTGGCTGTGATGCCTCCTTAGCAGGATAGAGAGCAAGAGACTAAAGACTGGATCCGAAATTGCTAAGCTATTTGCTGGTCAGATGAGATCAGAAATGCTAGGGTGACCCAGGGAAGAGTGTGCTATGCCCAATTAAACTTGGCCGGGCAGGGTGTGAAAATCAGTTTCTTTACTGCATGGCTTTTAAACTGCAGGTCATTAAACACCTGGCTGCATTTGCATTTGTAAGAATCAGATGCAGTGCGATGCCTTTTTCCTAAACAGGGAGGGGACAGGCCAGAGCTCCTGCTTCTGGGGACAGCTTACAGGAAAGAAGGGACAGGCCACAGTTGGCTGTCCATCAGGACGCGTGTTCTCCTGGGGCATGGGCCTTCAGCCCGTGTCCAGCTGCAGCCACCTGGCTCCATGTTCCGTCTCAGGTGGGTATGGAGTCTGAGGAGATGGAGGGCGGGCTGTACTGTGAAAACTGGGTGGAGGTTCAGTCAGCACATGGACATGGGGGATCAGAGTCACTTGCTAAGAATGCCCCGCCCCTTAAGGATGGCAGGGAACGGGATTGGAGCCACCCGTGGTGTGTGGTGCAGTGCTGGGTGCGGGCCACAAGGGACCACAGGAAACACAGGTGTAGTGGTGGACGTTGTGGGACAGCAGGTGAGCTGGTCCTTGTGACACTCACATCCCTCCTTGGAGTGCCTGGGTCCAAGTCCAGGCTCCTGCTAGTGTGCACCCTGGGAGGCAGCGAGTGATGGCTCAGGCAGTCGTTCCCATCACCCATGTGGGAAACGTGGGTTGAGTTCCTGTTTCCTGGCTTTGGCTTGGCCCGGCCCTGGCTGTTGGGCAGGAAACCAGTGGATGTGAGATCTCTCTCTGTTTCTCTGCCCTTTCAAACAAATATACAAGCATTTAAGAAATAAAATATTTAAAGAAATAACTCCTTAATGCGATTATAACGAATGATAGAAAGAGATCTAGATCTTGTGGAATCGTAGTGTGAGTGTGATACCACTTTCATTTTACATCCATGGCTGCTCTTCGCTGACCCCTGGCAGTCACTAATCTGTTCCTCATTTCTCTTGTTTTGTCACTTTAAGGCCAATGTCATCATAGACAAGCCTTCCAGAGATTGGCTTGTCCCACCGAGTGTGGTTCCTGGACATTCTTACTCGAGTGGCTGCGTGCCTCAGGTGTCCCCATGTTTTTTTTTTTTTTTTTTTTTTTTTCCTGAGTGGAGGCCGTGTAGTGTGTTACCCACTCACCTGTTGGTGGACATCGGGGGCATTTCCTGTTTTAGGATTAGGAAAATCGCTGACACAGATGTTTGTGTGCCGTTTTTGGAGGGTGAGCACACGTCTCCACTCTGAGGGGAATGCCAAGCAGTGCAGTTGCTGGTGTGCAGGGAGTTGCGTGTTTAGTTTTGTAAGAAGCCAGCGAACTTTCCCAGAGTGGCCGTGCGGTTGTCTGCAGTGAGTGAGCCACTCCCTCTAGATCTGTAGCAGCTGGTATTTTTAAATTTTTTGAGGATGAATGGGTGAAAGCAAAATATTGTCAGGAGGAAGCAAGGCCTCGGTAACTTCTTCCCACCACACTTGAGCTGTCGCTTGTGTGGGGGGAGGAAAGAGGCGCTCCCTCCCCCAAGACTGTGCTCCAATGGACGCAGAAGGTCCGCGCCTCTTGTCTTTTTGTTTGATTTTGGAATTTGGGTGATATCATCTTTGCCAACCCCCGGTGCTTCCATACCCCTCGTAAAATAGGTCAGAAGTGGGGCTCCTTTCTTATTGGCTGGCGTGGATAGGGAAGTGGCAGGCAAGGTAATCCTTCTGGTTTGTGCACCTGCTCTGGTTAAAACTGTTCATTTCAGTGTACGTATTTTGTTTTGAAAAGTAAACATAGGATCCCTTCATTATTTATGCATGCCTTTTGTGCACCCTAGTTAGCTTTGGTTGAAATAACGGTAAGTTCATTTTATTTTTATTTATTCATTTTTAAAGGTTTGTTTATTTGAAAGTCAGAGTTACACAGAGGGAGAAGGAGAGGCAGAGATAGAAAGAGAAAGAGAGAGAGAGAGAATCTTCCATCCGCTGGTTCACTTCCCAGTTGGCCACAGTGGCTGTAGCTGGGCCGATCTGAAGCCAGGAGACAGGAGCTTCTTCTGGGTCTCCCATGCGTGTGCAGGGGCCCAAGGACTTGGGCCATCTTCCACTGCTTTCCTAGGCCATAGCAGAGAGCTGGATCGGAAGTGGAGCAGCTGGGATTCAAACCGGCACCAATATGGGATGCTGGCGCTTCAGGCGGTGGCTTTACCCGCTATGCCACAGAGCGGGCCCCGGTAAGTTCATTTTAAAATGTTGGAGAAGAATGTGGTTTTTATTGGGTGAAATGTAGGCCTAAAATATTTCAGTGGCAGTGCCGTCTCTTATTAACTCAAAAATGTAAACTCTACTCCTACCTGTTTATTTAAAAAAATGCATTAAAAAGGAACTGGCTCTCCTATAGAAGTGTGGTAAGTATTTGGCCCACTTAAGCATTCATGAGTTATTTTAAATCTCCACTCTCCCTGAAAATGGAAACCATTGTTCTTTTACACTAGCCTGGCCGGTTTGTTTAATGTTTTCCCAGTGTCCCCGTATCTAACAGCTAACTTGATCCAGCAGTGTGGCCTGGTCACACTCACTTTTCAGATCAGAATCCTTCTGGAATTTCTGTTGTGCAACTGCTTTCAGGAGACAGCAACCTAGGCAGATGGTTTCCAAACTTCTTTTCCATTTTTTTTTAATTAAAACCAATAGTACAATTTGTTTTTCGATGTACCAGCTTGTAATTTAAAATTTCAATTTGTAAATTAAAAATTAAAAAAATTTTAAAGCTTTTTATTTATTTCGAAAGGCAAAGCAACAGGGAGCAGAGGGGAGACAGAAAGAAAGGAGCCTCCATCTGCTGGTTTCTTTCAGCAAATAGCTGAAGTTACCCACCTGGGACTCCCACACAGGTGGTGGGGCTCAAGCACCTGGTCCATCTTCTGCCTTCCCAGGCACATTAGCAGGGAACTGGATCGGAAGCAGAGCAGCTGGGACTGAACTGGCACTCTGATATGGGATGCCGGCATCACAAGCGACAGTTTAACCAAAACAGTGGCCCCCTGGTAGTGAGATTTTAGGAGTGTATTTTGCAGACCCATAAACCCGGGGTACTCTAAACCCAATCAGTGACTTCAATCAGGCTGATTTGGTGAGCATGATTAGAAACAGTAGAAGGAGAGATTAGGTTTTGCTTTTGTTGCATGGTGTGCGGAAGACTCTCGCTTCACTAGTTAGCCAGTTAGATACAAGAATGAAATCTACATCAAACGCTTGTGGACCACGGTGGCTTTTGAAGATGCAGTTGTCAAGTCACCACGGGAGCTCTGAGTTTGCATTCTCGGAGCCGGCCTCTTGTACCAGTTGTTGGGTAATTTGAACAGTTCTTTTGTGGCACCGTGAGGAGTCTCAGCTTTTAGGGATCACTTACAGTGCAGTGCCTCGGTGGTTTTCAGAGCACCTGGGTGAAGTTACATGGCTAGAGGAACTTGAGCTTTAGAAAAGAGCCAGCACATTGGAGCAGGTACCAGGGAGCACGCTGGTGTTGCTAAGGCGCTTGGCCAAAGTTTTGAGAAATTCAGAATAAAAGAATCCATGTTTGAATACTTCAGAATTTACCCAAACTCAAAACTGGAGTCAGCTTGCAGCTGTTGGCCCTGAGCTCTGGGTAGGGGGCGGCTCCAGCATGCATTTCCTTGGCCAGCAGTTCTGATCTGGCTGAACCTGTTACCTGAGCTGCCTTGACACCTGCTCCCCACCTGCAGCTGCCCCAGTTTCTTCTGCAGTTAGGATAGGTGAGTCAGATGACCCGGGGCACAGACTGCTGGATGTATACCAGACTTGGTTTAACTTTGCATTGTTCTTAAAAAGATACGCCTTCAGCCTCTGGAATTTGCAACCTTGGGGCCAGGAAGTCTAGGTACACCTTGGGAGGGGAGGGAACAACTGAGGAGGGGGAGTAGGAGAGTGGATGAAATCGAGGAGTGAGGAAACCTAACTGAAGTACTAAACAAACTTTTTTCATGGTTATCAAATAGTTACAGAGAAAACAAAGGCTAGCCGACTGTAACCCCCTGAGGATTCATTCCATTGGAAACTTTGTTGATATCAGTTGTTAAAGTCCCTGGCACAGTGGCTAAGATGTTGCCCTGGGACGCCTGCATCTGGTGTGAGAGTTCTTGGGTTTGAGTGCCGGCTCTGCTTCTGATTCCAGCTTCCTGCTCACACGCACCTTGGGAGGAGGAGGAAGGTGATGTCTCCGATAGCTGAGTCCCTGCCACCCGTGTGGGAGACCCGGGTTAAGTTCTGGATTCTGGACGGTGTCCTGGCGCAGTCCTGGCTGTTGAGGTTTTTTGAGGAGTGAACCAGCAGGTGGAAAATTTCTGTCTCTGTGCCTTTCAGACAAAATGAAAAAAAAAAAAATTAAATTTGGTATTAAGATGTAACTAAAATTTGATGGTCAGATTTTTTTTTTCTTCATACGTATCCTGAGCTTTCTAAAATGTTTATTGTCCATTGATAGAATGCAAAAATCCAGATTGGCATTTATGGGACATGTTGTCATACCTTCATGTTACTGTGCCCTGTGTCTCTTGAAATAGATTATTTTCCTCAGCTCTGAGAAACGAGGAGTAAAGGGTGAAAGAAAGAGGCTGGGCTGGTGAGTGTGTGTTTGTGGATATCAGCAGTAAGGAAAGCACACCTTTCCTTCACTTTGAGCCACAACTTCGTTTGCTGGAAGGAGTTTCTTACTTGAAAAGATTCTTTCTTCGAATGCCTTGGCCATCCGGTGTCTTGGCTTCCTTAGACGTCCCCGTAGAGGTAGAGATCAAGTGCGTACAAGGGCCTGCGCTCTGCTTGCAAGCATTTGAGACAAATGTGCTTCATCCCTGCCAAAGTGCTGGGGACTTTCTGCTGATCCTTGGGTCTTGGGGGGTCTCAGGAGGTATTATGGGGATTGGCTGGGATTAGTAGGCAAGGATTGTCCAGGCAGGAGCTGTTGTGTTCAGATTGACTCAAGCAGACTCTGGGGAAATTTATTCAGACCTTGCTGTCACTGGTCTAGGAGAAGCTTCTCCCATGGCATCTCTGATTGTGGGGGTTCTTTTTTTTTTTTTTTTTTGCTTATGGCTTTGTCCAAATACTGACGGAGTTTGTGTGTCAAGAGCCTCGGGTGGTCACTGACATCATACATAAGAGTGTTAATTGTTAGATTAACAACAGGAGTTACTGTGCACTAACTCCCCATGCAGGACTTCTGTCCTCAATGAGTTGTATTGTGAAAGTTCACTGTAAAACTTGTTCTCAAACAGTTGTGTGTGTGTGTATGCAAATTGTTGAAATCTTTACTTAGTATAGAGTTGGTCTTTTGTGTATAAAATTAATTGAAAATGAATCTTAATGGAGAATGGGACTGGCAAGGGGGGAGGGGGTAGGGGGAGGGGTGGGAGTGTGGGTGGGAAGGTGGGTATGGTGGGAAGAATAACTATATTCCTAAAGTTGTACTTATGAAATTTGTATGCCTTAAAAATAAATTAAAGATTTATTTATTTGATTGAAAGGTAGAGTGACAGAGAGAGGAGAGACGGAGTGCCCGTCTCCTAGTTCATTCCCCCAAATACCCACAATAGGCAGCGTTGGGTTTCAGCCAGGTGAAGTTGGGAGCTGGGAGCTCCATCACCATCTCTCACATGGTTGGTAAGGACTCAAGGACTTGAGCCTCACCTGCCGCCTCCCAAGTGCATTAGCCCGGAGCTGGGTCGAAGCCGAGTAGCTGGGACTCAGACTGGCACTCAGATGTGGGATGTGTGTGTCCCAAGTGGCAGCTGAACCCACTGCACCACAGTGCTGGCCCTGGGCTACCCACTTTCTACTTCTCTGTTTCTTGTAATGAGCAAGGCACGAGCTGCAGACAGCCCTTTCTTAGTGAGGGCTAGAATTCGCCTCTCAAGAACTTCTCTCCAGGTTTTTTTCTAGCCTGGTCCCCTGGAACATCACAGAAGTTCTGCTGTCTCCTATCCGTGGGTGCCACTTGAGTATTTCAAGGTGGCTCTTGTTTTACTGGGTCTGATGGTCCTCAGGCTAAGTGAAGGCCTTGTTTCCAGGCTTTTCACACTTGGCTTTGGAATCACTTTATTTGTCAATGAGACTTTCAAACTGCAGCGTTTTAGACTCTTGCTTGTTTGGCTAATACTTTTTTTTTTTTTTTTTAAGATTTTATTTATTTATTTGAGAGGTAGCGTTACAGACAGTGAGAGGAAGAGACAGACAGAAAGGTCCTGCTTCCACTGGTTCACTCCCCAGATGGCTGCAATAGCTGGAGCTGAGCCAATCCAAAGCCAAGAGCCGGGGGCCTTCTCCAGGCCTCCCACGAGTGTGCAGGGCCCAAGCACTTGGGCCATCTTCTACTGCTTTCCCAGGCCATAGCAGAAAGCTGGATCAGAAGAAGAGCAGTCGGGACTAGAACTGGCCCCCATATGGGATGCCAGCACTGCAGGTGCAGGGTTAACCTACTGCACCACAGTGCCGGCCCTGGCAAATACTCCTGAATTGAAATAAACAGACTTTCTCAGCATCTTGAGTGGTCTCTTGTGGGTGTAGTGTGTGGCGACACAGAATCTGTTTCTCAGGGTGGGCATTTCTCTGCGTAGTGTGGGAAACCTCAGCGTGAGTGGGTTCAGCATGGTGAGGATGGCCAGGTATACAGGCCTGGGCATGGAAAAGCCTTTGTTGTTATTGTTTATTTGAACAGAGAGAGAGGGAAAGACGAGAGAAAGATCTTCACCCACTAGTTTACTCCCCGAATGTCCACAGCAGCCAGGGCTGGGCCAGGTTGAGACCAGGGGTCAGGAACTCCACCCAGGTCCCCCATATGGGTGGTAGGGGCCCCAGTATTTGGACTGTCATTCACTGCCTCTCAGGTGCGTTAGTAGGAAATTGGTTTGGAAGCATGTAGCAGCCAGGACTTGAACCAGGCTCTCTGATAAGAGATGCAGGCATCCCTAGCAGTGACTTAACTTGTTGTACTGCAATGCCCAGCCCTCATTGTCATTTTTCAATCTGATATTTGCACTACTAAAACACATTATAAAAATATAGGAAGGTGGGGCTGGTGCTGTGGTGCAGCAGGTAAAGCCACCGCCTGCAGTGCCGGCATCCCATATGAGTACTGGTTCGAGTCTTGGCTACTCCACTTCTGATCCAGCTCTCTGCTATGGCCTGAGAAAGCAGTGGAAGATGGCCCAAGTCCTTGAGCCCCTGCACCCACGTGGGAGTCCCGAAGGAAGATCCTGGCTCCTGGCTTTGGATCAACACAGCTTTGACTGTTGTGGCCAGTGGGGAATGAATGATCGGATGGAAGACCTCTTTCTCTCTCTGCCTCTCCTTCTCTCTCTGTGTAACTCTGACTTTCAAATAAATAAATAAATCTTAAAAAAAAAAATAGGAAGACAAAAGTGAAAGCGTCCCTGATCCTGTCAGTTCAGATATAATCATTGGAAGAATTCACTTAAGTATGTTTCATATTTAAATATATGCTATATTTTAAAACAAAGGAATCCTGAATATGTTGTGATAAACTTTGCAAATTTAGTTTTTAGAAGCAACACCCTCTCTGATAGTTTGTTTCTGTATCAGTTTGAATTTCTACTCGGCACTGTTGGCTCACCACAGAGGTGTCTGGAATTTATCTCACCAGGACCCTGATGGTCAGCTAGTTTGGTTGTCCCCAATATTTTGCTTTATAAGTGTACACATCCTCCTATTTATTTCTCTTGGATAAATTCCTGGAAGTGGAATTGCTTCCCAATAGGCATTTTAAAGGATGCGTTTTTCACCTGATTGTTATTCAGGAAGTCTCAATAGAGAATAATTCCTCCACCTCATCAGTTTTATTGCCTTAAAAAAATGCACTTGGCAGAATGCTTGTTCTCTTTGTTCAAGTCTTTGTATTTCTTAGGTCACTGCTCCCTGGACTGTAGCTCCTGAGGCAGACTCATTTCATGCAATTTAGGGCCCTTTTTAGTCTGCCTTGTTGGCCTTTACTGCATTATGTGTGTGGGCATGGAGAAGTTGTGTGGCCCCCGGGTTTACTGGTCACCGCGCAGTCACAGCTCTAAAGTATCACTGGGTTGGCAGAAGCAGCCATGGCTTTGTCCTTGGCTGGCCCCGGGCTAGGCTGTAGCAGATGATTTAGATCTTTGCCCTTGCAAGCTCTGACAAATGGCACTAGAGTGGATTTGCAGAAGATATGGCGCATGGCCCTTTTGTTAAAGGAAACCAGTGAACAAGCCACCAGCTGCTATACACGTGGAGCCAGTCACCGTCTTAGAAGATGTCATAGTGTTGTGACGAAAGGCGACAATGCTTTTCTCCCCAGACAGTTCTTCAAGCACTCATTTCACCCATGCAGCTGGTGGCAAATCTCCAGTCCTGTGGACAGGCCTTCCCCTCTTCGCTGACATCTGCACAGGGGCCTTCCTTCCCCTCTCACCTCTCTTGCTCACTTCCTGACCGCTCCCCATCTCCCTGCCCTGGGTGGGCGGTGGGGGGTGTCCAGGTGTTGAGAACTCCCTCCTCTCTTGCTCCAAGAGCGCCACCCCATGGAGCCCCTTCTCCTTGCCCGGGCCCTCCAGGCTGCCACTGGGTCACCTGTTGCTTGCAGCTATTAGCTGCCTCTGAAATGGCTCCATTATGCTGGGAGTTACAGGCAGGGGAGAACTAGAGTAGCAGGAGTGGGGGAAGTGACGTGGCTGCAGAAGCCTTGCAGAGCTGTGCGTTGCTCCATTCTCTGCTCTGATTCTGGGCTCCTTGCTGTGTAGGGCTTAGTGACACGTTGCCACAGAATGTGAGCTCAAGTGTGGCCAGCACACATCCAGGCTGGTTGCGTAGGGGTGTTTTTTGGTTTCCTGGAGTCCTGACAGCTCACTGGGCACTTCAAGCATCTTGGATCCTCTTCTTTTAAATCCTCAGGAAGTTTCTGTTCTGTGCATCCTTGGGACAAGGAAACCCTGTGCATGGCCTTGTTCGCTGAATCCATGCAGGCACAGTTCGTGCTGATAACAGCACAGCTGGCCTGCAGGGAGTGACTTAAGTTGCCATTGAAGTCTCCCAGCCTTCTTGTCCCTTATCACAACGTTGATTGCCCTCAAATTCCTTCTTTGGGAGGTCCTGGGAGCTATTTCCTCTCTGGAAAAAAAAAAAAAAAGATTGAATTTCAATTGTCCTTAACCCTCCATCACTTTGCTTTGGGGGAGGGCAGGGGAAGGGGCCTGTTGGGTCTCTAGGGTTCAGTATTTCTTTCCTGGCGAGGGCTGGAAGCAGCCTTGCTTGTCAGCACAGCACCAGGCTGCAGGGGAGAGGCACTGAGCACCTTGTCACTCTGAGTGTCCTGAGACCCCTCTGTGGGTCTCGCTGCCAAGATGCCACCTGATGCCCGCAGGTTGTCCGTGGACCTGCTGTCAGCTAAGTGCCGTGGACACAGCAAGACCTCTTCGTTCCGCTCTCTGTGGCATCTCTGACTGTAGCCCGTCTTCATCCATCAGAGGCCGGCTCTGCATTTTAATGTCTCAAACAGCGATGCTTGTGGGGTTACCTCCCCTGAAGTCCAGCAGTGCTGTGTTTCTCTCTGATGACTCCTTGGACATTTTCTACCTCCCATTCTTTTAGCAATATCTTCTGTGTTCTTAGCCTGTTGGCCTGCAGTTTGAATCCAGAAAGTGCCATGTGCTGCCTTTTATCCCGTTAGGGTGAATTATGTAACCTCTCTGTGCCGTACTCTTCAACTGTAAAGCATAGTTAAGAACAGAACCTACTTCATGATTTGTTTTGAGAATTAAATGAGATAAATTCATTGAAGATATTAAAATTGGTGTCTGCTCATAGGAAGTGATCAATAGATCTTCAGTTATTGTTGTTGTGATGTAGTGCAGTGATGATGCTAAATGCTTTGATTTTTTTTTTTTTTTTTGACAGGCAGAGTGGACAGTGAGAGAGAGAGACAGAGAGAGAAAGGTCTTCCTTTGCCGTTGGTTCACCCTCCAATGGCCACTGCGGCTGGCACGCTGCGGCCGGTGCACCGCGCTGATCCGATGGCAGGAGCCAGGTGCTTCTCCTGGTCTCCCATGGGGTGCAGGGCCCAAGCACCTGGGCCATCCTCCACTGCACTCCCTGGCCACAGCAGAGGGCTGGCCTGGAAGAGGGTCAACCGGGACAGAATCCGGTGCCCCGACCGGGACTAGAACCCGGTGTGTCGGCGCTGCAAGGTGGAGGATTAGCCTAGTGAGCCGCGGCGCCGGCCTTAAATGATTTGATTTTTGAGAACCTGGTTTTATTTGTCATTGTCATAAATTGGGAATTTTATGTAATTCTTTCAAAACAAACGCTTTGACTTTGCATCTCTTCCTGGCCTGGTAAGAGGTAATTGTTGCAGTGCTTTCTCTGCTCGGCTGCTTTATAGGCTAACATAAATTGTCTATGGAAATGGGGTTGGGGGACAGGTGCTGTGGTGTAGTGGGCTAAGCGTCAGCCTGCAGTGCCAGCATCCCATTTGGGTGCCGGATCAAGTCCTGGCTGCTCCACTTCTGATCCAGCTCTCTGCCATGGCCTGGGAGAGCAGTAGAAGATGAGCCGAGTCCTTGGGGCCCTGCACCCGTGTGGGAGACCCGGAAGAAGCTCTTGGCTCCTGCTTTTGGGTTGGCTCAGCTCCAGCTGTTGCAGCCATTTGGGGAGTGAACCAGCGATGGAAGATCTTTCGCTCTGTCTCTGCCTCTCTCTGTCTATATCTCTATCTCTCAAATAAATAAATAAATAAATCTTAAAAAAAAAAAAAAAAAAAGAACCAGGGTAAGGATTTTGTTTTTCCTTTACCCTCCTTGAGAGACTGGCTTGGGAGAAATCTTGCTTTCAGAAAGGGTCCGAGTACCTTGTGAAAACCAAGTCTGAAGACAGTGCTGTGTATGTTCTGTCCGTTATCTTTCTGTAACCTTTTGGTTGCAAATCTGAGTGTATTCAGAAATGTGCTCAAGCCCCTCTTTCATGGCCAAGTTGATTAGTCAGGTTAAAAAAAAAAAAAAAGGGAAGGTCAGGAGTTGCCTCTGCTCCTCCGCTTGGGGCTGTGTGGGCCCTCCCAGGCCCCGTGCCCGGTCTGGGGGCCTCGCTTGGATTTCAGGTAGGGTTGCTGTTGTTTCGTGGCTTGGGGAGGGAGTGTTATTAGGGTTCCTTGGCTCTGGGTCGTGCTGGACTCCGACCTGCTAATGAGGCTTGAGGGCTCAGGCTCAGCACTTCTGACAGCCTGGGCCAAATCCTTGTAGGAGCTGGCCTGGGTGTGTGGGGTGCTGGGTTGCCTCCCTGGCCTCTACCCACCAGATGGCCACCCCTCCCTTGGGTGGGACAGTGAAGAATATTTCCAGATGTTGTCACATGTCCCCTTTGTGATCAAACTGCCCCTGGCTCAGAACTGCTGGTTTAGATCACTGGCTCGCAGAATGTCAGAGACCAGATGCGTCTCTTGTCGTATGCAGAGCTGTATTGAAGTCTGCGAGTTTACAGCTCTGTGGCATGGCCAAGTTCAAGTCACGTAAAAAGCCTGTATGCATTTAAATGTACTTGAGATACTTACCCACCTAATTTCTCTGTAACAGAAGTGACAGATCACAACAACTGAAACTTGCTTTGTATAAAGACACCTAGTCTGTTGGGCCAGTGGCTCTCAGTATGTAGTCCTGATAGTAGCACCATTGACATCACCTGGGAACTGGTTAACAACACAAGTTTTTAGGGGTCCCATGCCAGCCTGCTGAGTCAGAAGTAGCAGTGTGTTAACAAGTCCCTGAGGCGATCCTAGGGCACAGGGAAGTCTGACACATACCTGTTTACTTAGAGACCTGTGGACCAAGCCTTACTGAGAGAGACATGGATGCAACCTCTCCTAGACAGAACTTTGAAATCTGCCAAGGGAACAGCCGGCCCCTAGACAGGTTGTGTGGAGTGGCTGCTGGTCCTTTGGCCCCTTCCGAAAGCCTGCCATTGTGCACAGCTTCCTTTTGAGGTGTTCCTTTCTGGTCAGTCTCCTTGAACTTGGTACACTGCTGAGACCACGGTGTTTGTACCAGGCCCTCACGATGACCAAAAGCCTATAACTTCACAGCTCTGCTGTTAGGGCTGATCTGGAGTAGACACAGATTCTTCCTCTTGTGACTTTGAGACAGAAACGAGAAGGCAGAAGGCACAAGGCAGGAGAAGTCCTTGCGCAGGCTGGGGCTAGGAGAGGTGAAGAGGCTCTCCTGCAGCCGGTCCAGACAAGAACAGGAAAGGAAGCGCAGAGCTTTGGAAAGTGGCCGTTGAGTGGCGCTACTTAAACTGATGTCTCTGAACCACAATGTGCGTTTTCTGCAAGCCCAGGCGGCCAGCGGTTGGGGGAGGCTCCTGTCTTGCTGACTGCTCTGGCTTGCTTCTCCAGGCATCCTTGGATTCCAGCTTCGTCAGCTGAGGCAGCCTCAGTGCACGCCTCTTCCTTGCTGCCTGGAGGAGCCCTGGACCCCTACCCTGTGTCAGACCAGGAGGTCAGCGCCGTTCAGCTGGCTGTGCCCCAGAGTCTCCAGGGCAGTGCCAGCCTCTGTCTTTATACACGTACGTCCCACGTGCTCCTGGTCTGCAGGAAGGGATGCAGGATAGAAGTCACTTACTTCAGATGTCACTGTGTTGACTTTCTCAAAAGAATCCTGCCTAGGCGATTTTACGGAAAGTTTTAGATTCTGGTTTTCACTTCCTTAGATCACATCAAAGAGGCCAACTCACCATGTAGGTTTCAGAGAGCTGTTTCTGTGACTCCATCACAGTTCTGTCTCTTAAAGTTTGATTTTCTGAGAGAGAGAGAGAGAAAGAGAGAGAGATCCCACCTGCTGATTCACTCCCCAAATGCCCACAAAAGCCAGTGCTGGGCCAGATTGCAGCAAGTAGCTGGGAACCCACCCAGGTCTCCCATGTGGGTGGTAGGGACCCAAGTATCATTTGCTGCCTCCTGGGACATGGGTTAGCAGGAAGCTGCATCAGAAATGCAATAGCTGGGACTTGAACTAGGCACTCTGGTGCAGGATGTGGGCATCCCGAGCAGTGACTTAGGCTACGATGCCAGATACCTGCCTCGCAGTTGCTCTGACATCTTGAGTTAAGCCTCTCAGCACCTTCTTTTTTCAGGGAGATGCTTAAAGTCAGAACCTTAAATAAAACAAAACACAGAACCAACATTGGAATGAGAGGTGTAGGCGAGTGTAGAACTCAGTGGTGTGAAGCATGTTCTGAAAATACAGTAAGTGTAAAGAAATTTCTTTCTAGTTTGAATTTTCATCCAGTTGGTTGGTCCTTCCCTTATACTGCCAGTCATTTTTTTTTTTTTTTTGACAGATAGAGATATATATAGAGAGAGACAGAGAGAAAGGTCTTCCTTTTGTTGGTTCACCCCCCAAATGGCTGCTACAGCCGGTGCTGCGCTGATCCGAAGCCAGGAGCCAGGTGCTTCCTCTTGGTCTCCCATGCAGGTGCAGGAGCCCAAGCACTTGGGCCATCCTTCACTGCCTTCCCGGGCCACAGCAGAGAGCTGGACTGGAAGAAAAGCAACCGGGACTAGAACCCAGCACCCATATGGGATGCGGGCGCCGCAGGTGGAGGATTAGCCAAGTGAGCCACTGTGCCAGCCAGCCAGTCACTTCTTCCTTCCTGTCTTTCTTGTTAAAATCAGAGAAAGAATACAGGTACCTTCCTGCAGCACGTCCATTGGATTCTGTCACAGGTGTCGTTACAGAGGTGAATGAGTGGGGACAGTATTTAACTATGTTGCTTAGATGCTGGGCTGAGTTCTTGGGGCAGTAGACCCAGGAATATGGGTCAGTGCTTGTTTTTCAGGCTGGCTAAAAAGATTTGCGACTGTTGGAGAGCATAAACAGGGTTCTCTTATTCCCACGCGGGTGTCCTTGATGGGATAGTAAGGGATTCGAGAGTCCAGGACTGTTTCTTGACTGGACTTTTGTATCAGATACCCCTACGTTATAGCCTTCTCTTCCTTGCACACACAGAATATTTACCCAGGGAATGACCCAGTTCTGGAGTACAAAGTTCAAGCCAGACTGCTTTTTTTTTTTCTCAGGGGCTTGGCCAGGCGCCTTATCTGACGCAGCCCATCTTTAATTTAGCTGTGTGCAGGAGGCAGGGATGCTGCGCCGGAGGGGCTGCGGGGCTGGGCTCTGCCCTGGTCGCGGTGAGAAGTGCAGCCAGGAACGCTATCAAATGCTGCCTTCCTCGGAGCTCTGGGTCCCACTGCACCCAGCTCATCACCTGGGAGATCCCGGCCTGCGTCAGGGGGCAGGCTCCACACATCCCGCTGTGACTGTGCAGTGTTTGTTCCGCCTGCCGTCTCAGGAATGCGGGATCCTGGTGCCAGCGGGCTGTCTCTCCTTTCCTCTTGTTGGCTTTTCAGGGGCAGTGATTTGTTTCCTGTGTGTGCTGGCTGGGTCTCTTCATTTACATGAGAGAGAAGTGGATGTCCTTTCCACTTTTGGCTGGTGACAGGCATTGCCTTTTTTTTTTTTTTTCTCCTCCCATTGTGGGAGTTTGTGGTGATTGGATGAAAAGACTTTCTGAGGCTTTCGGAGATGACAGTTCATTTCTTTTGTGTGTCAAAAATTACAGTGTGTGATTGTATTTTGTTGTTTTTAACAGGGAAAACTGCCCCCTACAATTTCATCTAGTTGTTGGAAAACCAAGAAGGCATCTCATTTCCTGTTGGTTCCAGGAGCACCCCTTTTCACTCTGTAAACCAGAAACCGTGTGTAGCTCTAGGGCTGTGTTTCCCGGGGTGGGGCTGGGGGGGGGGGTGGCAGCAGAGCCAGCTCCCAGGAGGAGATGGCGTTTATGCAGGGAAGTGACGCGCTCCTCTCTGCCTCTCCTGTTCCCAGACTTCAGGTCTTTTCTCCATCTCTGCCTTGTTAGAACCTTGACATTCTCAATTAAGATTTATTTATTTATTTGAAAGGCAGAGTTAGAGACAAGGAGAGGCAGAGAGAGAGAGAAAGAGAGAGGTCTTCCATCCAATGGTTCACTCCCCAATGGCTGCAATGGCTGGAGCTGCTTCGATCTGAAGCCAGGAGCCAGGAGTTTCTTCCCAGTCTCCCACACCAGTGTAGGGGCCCAAGCACTTGAGCCATCTTCTACTGCTTCCCCAGGCCATGGCAGAGAGCTGGATCAGAAGTGGAGTAGCCGGGTCTCCAACCTGTGCCCATGTGGGGTGCCGGCATTGCAGGCGGTGGCTTTACCCGCTACACCACAGCACTGGCCCTGAACCTGGAGGTTCTTAGCACACGTTGTCTACTTCCTGAAGCTACAGTTAACCTCCTACAGGACACCAGAGCTGGAGCTGACCGAGTTACTCATTGCCGCGTTCTAGCTTTACACGAAGGAGCCGTATATTAGAACTGGCGTAGCCTTCTGTCTGTTGTCATTTCTGCTTCGGATGCTTTACATATTAGCCAATTGGAAAAACAAAAGTCAAAACACATTCATCAAGTGACTTTTAGGACAGCTGCCAATCCAGTTTCCTGTGACCGTATACCCTGGAGGGCGGCAGATGAGCTCAAGTAGTCGGGTCTCTGCTGTCCATGTGGGAAATGGGATGTAGCTCCTAGCTTCTGGCTTCTGCCTTGCTCAGCCCTAGATGTTGTGGGCGTGTGGGGGAGTGGAACAGAGCACACACGGGAAGATAACTCTCTCTCTCTCTCAAATAAATGAATAAACTAAAAAAAATTGAGCACCATCTGTGTATGAAGGAGTTGTGTTTTAAAAGAGGAAGGCGGTGCCTAGGAATTGGGTAGAGTCAAGGAAAAATTCTTTGTCTAGGATTTGTCTAGGATTTCCTTCATTCGTTTGGCTTGAGAAGAACGAGTCAGGTGGGATATCAGTCTGCCGATTATAAATGCTTCAGGAAATTTCAGACCCGTCCGCCTAGAGTAAGTATTGAGCAGTGGCGCCGCAGGAAGAGGTTCCTCAAATACATTTAATCTTGTTGATTGCGTGCTGTTTCTGTTAGGAGGCCGCCTCCTTTACGCATGTGGAGCTGACCTCACGTACACCCAGGGCTGTCACAGAGGAGCGAATGCAGGTGTGTTGTCTGTTCCTAAATGGGCCCTGGATAAAAGCTACACTACACGGCAGTGGGAATTGGCTTGAAGCTCTGGAGCGAGAGTTACACTGTGATAGAACAGGCAGGGGCTGCACCAGTGGGGGGAGGGATGGGTTGCAGGACGTTCGGAGTGGGCAGGAGATTGGGTTCTTGGCAGCTGGGCAAGTTCAGGTGTTAGATTGCTTGACCTGTTAACTGGGATATCCTGCAGGGTGTTCATGTTGGAAAATACCTCCTTGCATCTGAGATTTTAGGATCCAGCATATTGGCTGCCTGCATATCAACGCTGTATTTAGCTGGAGTCTGTGCCGAGCCACGCTTTACCTGTTAAACTCTTGAAACCTCTCTGTCACCACAGCCAGGACAAAGCAGTTGCTAAGGACAGGTGAGTCTCCCGGGGACTAAGGATATGGGCTGGAGTCCACATCAGCGCTTTGATGAGGTTAAATCAAACGAGGAAGTCTAGCCTTTTGGCTGCTGGCTGGGGTGCAGCTTTTTAGCCCTGGTCGTGCTGTGAGCAGCTTTTTTGCACACGTGCAGCAGGGTGTGACTGGGGGCACTGCTGAAGTTCACTCTGAGCAAGATCTGCTCTCTGCTCTCCTGGCAGGCGGCAGACGATGGACAGGGTCTGTCTGTCTGCCTGGGAAAGGGGTGGGGCCGTGGGGTGAGTCTTTCCAGGTTCAGAGCTCAGGAATGAGGAGCCTGGAGGTCACAAACCTCCCTAGGCCTGCAATTTTCATTAATAACATGCTTCTGGAAAAGCCTCCTTCCAGGAAGTTGTGAGAGTAGGTGGGAAGTGGAGCTTTTAGCATTTTGAAAGAAAAGGGCCTGCTAGTTCAGTTAGGAATACCCGATGGGTGTGCTCCTTTCATGGCCCTCATTTCTTTGCTTTTTTTTCAAAAGATCAAACAGTCCCCTCCTTCCCCTCTGGGGGAATTGTGTGTTAGTTTTCCTGTAGCTCTTTTGTTTTTTAAAAGATTTTATTTACTTGAAAGGCAGCATGATAGAGAGAGTGGGAGAGACAAAGATCTTTCATCCATTGGTTCATTCCCTAAATGGCCACAACAGCCAGGCCTGCACCAGGCTAAATTGGGAGCCTGGAGCTCCATTTCTGTCTCCCACGTGGAATGCAGGAGCCCAAGTACTTGGGTATCTTGCGCTGCCTTCCCAAGTGCATTAGTAGGGAGCTGGACTGGACGCACAGCAGCTGGGATTGGAATTGTTGCTCTGATATGGGCTGGTGCTGCGAGTGTGCACACCTACTGTGCCACAGTACCTGCCCCCACCCCCACAATGATTTTCATCCTAGTGATTGACATTCATTTTGCTAAGCAGAATAAACAAATAACCAGTCACATAGGCAGTTAATTCCACTTTTGATTCTTTGTTGTGTTCTGCTTTAAGAGTTATTCTTAACTTTCGGACTCTTATGTTTTATTTAAGGAGTTGCATCCAGCGGAGACTATTCATTACTTCTTATTCTGAAGGTGTTTTTCATCAGTGGTCTCTGTTAGCTGATGGTGCATAAAATACAGCAATACAGTGTCTCTCCCAGGAGAACTGGGAGAGCGCTGACATCCTTTGTGAATATGTATGTAACTGACGTGTAGCGTGCTGGCCTGTGCCTGCCTCTGCCATTGAAGACCTGTGTTCATTGAGCTGCTGTATGCCTCATTCATTAAAAAAAAAAAAAAAAAAAAAAAAAAAACAGCCATTAAACAGACATAGCAAAATTTACCATCAAAACCAGTGGCATTCAGTGTATCCACAGTGCTGTATGACCCACCACTGTCCACTTCCTGAACTTTCTTGTCACCCCGGATCTGTGTCCCTGACTCCCCATTTTCTGTTCCCCCAGTCCCTGGTGACCACCTTCCTCCTTTCTGTCTTTATGGACTGGTCTATTCTGGATATTTCATGTAAGTGGAATTATATAATATATAGCCCTTTGTGTCCAATTTGTTTCATTTAGCGTGCTCTTTTCAGAATTGATCCGCATTATAGCATGTATCCGAACTTCATTTCCCTTAAGGCTGAATGATATTCTGTTGGATATATGGGTAGGGAGAGGAGGGAGGAGAAGTATTGATTGATTGATCTTGCCTTCGCTGGTTCACTCCCTGGATGGCTGTAATGGCCGGGCTGGTCCAGACTGAAGCCAGGAGCGTGGATCTCCATCTGGATCACCCAGGTGGTTGGCAGGGACCCAAGTTCTTCGACCATCTATCTTCCACTGCCAAATATGGCACGATAGCAGGGAGCGTGAATGGAAGAGGAACAGTAAGACTCGAACCAGCACTCCAGTAGCACCTTAACCTGTGCCATAATGCCAGCCCCTTTTTCTAGTATTTTAATTAACTTACGTTATGCCATGGAATTTATCATCTATCTTTGAATGATGGTTGTTTGGGTACTTGCCTGTGATCCCACTCCATTGAAGTTCCTTGATTTGATCTTCAGATTCCCATTTTTGTACTTTACGCAGTAATCAGTGTTGACAACATCGATCAAATGGGCAAGATAGTCTAGAATATTATTTTTAAAAGGTTAGTTTATGATAAATACTTTGGAATTGTTTCAAATCTTGTTTTGCTAAACTTAAGAGCTGATATTTGTTAATTCCTCTTGGTTACAGAATGAGATAGATTCTGGCTGCTAAAAATAAATGTTAAAAAAGAAGGCAGTAAGCAGAAAAGTATTTAAGACATTGAGGAACAGCTTCCATAAGGAGCTGAAATAGTGTGGGAAGAAAGTTAATTTTTTTTAATACTTATTTATTGGAAAGGCAGAGTTATAGAGATAGAGAGGGAGGTCTTCCATCCACTGATTCACTCCCCAAATGGCTGCAATGGCCGGGGCTGGGCCAGGCTGAAGCCAGGAGCCCAGATCTGTATCCAGGTCTCCCATGTGGGTGGCAGGGGCCCAGGAACTTGGGCCATCCTCCACTGCTTTCCTAGATGCATTCCTAGCAGGGAACTGGGTCGAAGTGGAGCAGCTGGGCCTCAAACCAACATCCATATGGGATCTGGTGCTGACAGAGGGGACCCAGCCTGCTGTACCACAGTGCCAGTCCCAGGAGTTAACATGTTGAGGTAGTTCTGTGTCGTGTTAGTCTTTATTTTGTTTAGACATTGCTTTACTTTTGGCCATTCTGCAGCCATCGATAGCTGAGTTTTAAAGCCTTTTTTATTTATTTATTTATTTGGGGAAAAGGAGGGGCTGGGGATTATTGTGACTGTTGGTTTTGTCCTGCTTTGTGGTTTTATTTCATTTTCACTTTATTTAAAAGCCAGAGAGACAGAGACACATGGGAAGCTCTTTCATTCCTAGTCACAACAGCCAAATTAGGAGCCTGGAACTCAGTCTGGGTGACTCAAGTACTTGAGCCATCATCTCCTGCCACCTGGGGTGTGCATTGTCAGGAAGCCGGAGTCGGAAGCTCCAGAATATGGGGTGTGAGTATCTGAAGCCACCTTAACTGTGGCGCCAAATGCCTGTCCTGATGACCTTGTTTTTGATAGGCAACTGGTGTTTACTTACTGGGTCAGATTCATAGCAAGCACGCATAGTTACACAGGTGACCTGGATGTTGGTACCAGTAGGATCTTCCGGGTGGTAGCCATCCAGTTAAGCGCGGGCTAAAAACTGCTGTGTGCAGATGAAGCTGTGGAGTTCACGTTACTGTAAGGATTACTCTTGTTACCAACACAGGGGTGCGCTCCTCTGTGTACTTAGTTTCATGAGCTTTCATTTCTTGTCTTTTTTGCTGATCGACTATTTTCTGTAACTGAGCTGAAATTGTTTTTAGGAATTAAGCTTAAAACAGGCAGTTTGTCGATGGAGGCTGCTGCGGAATGTGCTGCAGCTTTGGGCTGTCCCAACCCCCCCCCCCCCCCCCCCCCCCCCGCCAACGAGGCTGAGAAAGTTTGTATTACCAGAGCCTCCTATGAGGTTCTATGGGTGAGGCTATTTGGCTATTTATTGTGAGCTGTACTTTTAAATAGTGGAACAGGGAAAAATATTGTTTTTCTCTCATTAAAAGAAATCCCTTAGTTGACCATCATCCAGGATATTGGAATGTTAATTATCTTGTAAGTGGAAGCCGGAGGTCAGTTAATAGAAATGAAGCCCATTTCCTCCTTGGACTGGTTAACGGGGCCACCGGACTGCGCATGCCCAAGCAGGCCAGGGTGGAGTCTTCTCAGGGCTCCCTCTTGGCTTCTCTCTTTTAAAAAGCAACTTTATTAAAAATATAATTCACATACCACACAGGTCACTTATTTAAAGCGTACAACTCGGAGGTTATTTATATATTCACAGAGTTGTGCATTATTCACTACAATATTTATTTATTTGAAGGGAGAGAGGGAGAGGGAGAGGAGGAGAGGGAGAGATTGATTGATTGAGATTGATTGCTCTTCCATCAGATGGTTCACTTCCTGATTGCTTGAAACCACTGGGGCTAGCTCAAGCCACAGTCAGGAGCCCTGGAGGAATTCTGTCTGGGTCTTCCCTGTGGGTGACAGAGACCCCAGCGGTACAGCCATCACCTGCTGCCTCTAGGCTGTGCATTAGCAGGAAGCTGGAGTTGGAAGTGGAGGCGGGACTCATACCCAGGCACTGCATTGTGGGATGTGGGTATCCCAAGCAGTGTCTTAGCTACTGTGCCACAATACCAACCTTACATCCACTTTTTGAGCTATTTTCCTAATCCCCAAAGAAATAACCATACTCTTCATCGCTCATCCACAATCCTCTTCCCATCCTTAGCCTCTGGCAACCACGAAGTTACCTCCTGAGTATTTCATCTAAGTAGAATCATCTAGTACGTGACCTCTTGTGTGTGGCTTATGTGACTTAGCATGTTATAGTTCAGGGTTCATCCATGCTGCAGCCTGTCCAGGTATGTCACTCCTGTCTAAGGCCGAATGCAATTCCTTTGATCGTATGTATCATGTCCTGTTTGTACGTTCATGATGGACATTTGGGCTGTTTCTGTCTTTGGGCTGTTGTGAGCAGTGGTGCTGTGAACATGCACGTACAAGCCTTTGCATGGCCATGTATGCAATTCTCTTGGATCCCTAGACCTCTTACGTGTTCTGTAGAATAATAAGAAGGATCAGATCCTCTGGGAGACTAAAGGAGGGCTACTAACCCTTGTGTAGGGAGTCAGGGAAAGCCACATCTGCCTTGAGACGTGAGAAGTTGAATAAGAAGTTACATACATCGTGCCTCATCCCCCATTAGGAGGTTGTGAAATCAGTTCTGTGAATCAAGGCTGGGATTTTTTTTTTTTTTAGGAGGCAAACTAAAGTAGAATAGTAGGTATCAGAGGCCATCTCATGTCGTCGGGGTAAGCACTGGTGCGTGGGGTTTAGATGTGTTTTCATGAGCTGTGTGTGAATATACAGTGCATTGCAGCAGAAGATGTATTCTGTACTCTGGGTTGCAGGCAGAAAACTGTGCAAGCCCCTGGCCGAGGGACTTGTGCACAGGAGCTTAGAGCATTCACCTGGAGCTTTAAGTCTTTGCCCTGAGATGGCGGAGAGACCCAGGACCAGGGCAGAGGGTAGCGGAGAGATTCGAAAATCCTTTGACTGCTTCAAGCTCTGTGATCTTTATGCTTTGAAAATTGTTCATTTGTTCACCAAATATGAAAATTGCTGTGCTTCTGGGCTGAGCTAGGTTCAGGGAGCATGAACCCCTGCTCCTTTGGACTTTAGCGCTTTCAGGGGAGATGGACAAGTGAAGAATCAATCAAGGTGACTTCACAAAACACGGTGGAGTGAACATGCGTGTTTCTCTGGTGCTCCCAGAATGCCTGCAAGATGAGAAAGTGATAGAATACAAAGCGTGGAGGCCTCCAGAAGATAGGAGATTAGGAGAAGAGACTGCAGCAGCTCAGAGCTGCGAACACATTTTTGCAAGGCGGCGTCACTGCCCCAGCTGAGCAGAAAAAGCCGTACCCCAAGAATCTCAAGAGGAATGTTAGTGTGTGAGCCACTTAGCCCCGTGGAACCCCAAAGAGACTCAGAAATGGGGAAGCCCAGCTCTCACAGAAGGCTGTGCATGGAGCTGACGGAAAGGCGTGAGATGGTGGCCCAGGAAGCTGGGATACTGCACCCCCAACCAGCAGGAACAGGGGCACTGCCCCAATTTATCCTGAAGGTTGCACGGTGAAGCCGTGAGTCATTAGCCCTCAAAGCCCCCTAGCCCTCCAGAGGGTCTGCGAGGAGGAAGAGGGGACAGAGGGCAGGTCTGTATGGATTACTCCTGGGCTGTGTAGTTTGAAAGGATGCCTGTGAACTGATTCTGAAGCCACCACCTCCCTTTGCTTCCTAGTCACTGATTTTTGTCCCAAGAGGCATCAGCCCCCTCATTAAACTACTGGCGCATTCTTTCCTCATCGTCACCAGGGGTAGTTAGAGCATCCGGGTTTATATTGTGTGCCTAGCCAGGCACTAGGTCTGTTGGACTCAACAGTGATAACAGAAGGGTAAAATAGTGCTGCATGCCCAGGGAATGTCCCGTCTACTAGTTCAAGCAAGTGTGTGGTTTCTGCAGTAAATGCAGGTCGAGCGCTTGAAATGTGAAAATGTGAAATCTGAAATACTCCAGAATCTGAAACTTCTTGAGCACCAAGATGGCACCACTCAAAACTGTTGTATAGGGGCTGGCGCTGTGGCGTAGTGGGTAAAGCCACCGCCTGCAGTGCTGGCATCCCATATGGGCGCCGGTTCAAGTCCCGGCTGCTCCACTTCTGATCCAGCTCTCTGCTATGGCCTAGGAAACCAGTAGAAGATGGCCTAAGTCCTTGGGCCCCTGCACCTCCTGGCTCCTGGCTTCAGATCAGCACAACTCTGGCTGTTGCGGCCAATTGGTGAGTGAACCAGCGGATAGAAGACCTCTCTCTCTCTCTCTTTCTTTCCTTCTCTCTCTGTGTAACTCTGACTTTCAAGTAAATAAATAAATCTTTAAAAAAAAAACCCTGTTGTATAAAATTGCCTTCAGGCTGTGTGAAACACAAACTGATTTCATGTATAGACTTAGCAATTTAAATTCTGAAACCCTTCTAGTTCCAAACATTGTTAAGGGAGACTCAATCTATACTTCCTTTTTTTTTTTTTTTTTTTTTTAAAGGCAGAGTTAGAGAGAGAGAGCACCTTCATCCACTGGTTCACTTGCCAAATGGCTCAGCCATGCCTAAGCTGGGAGCCTGAAACTCCATCCGTGTGGTGCAGGGGTCCATGCACTAGGGCCGTCTTCTGATGCTTCCCCAGGCACATTAGCAGGGATCCCGATTGGAAGTGGAGCAGCCAAGACTCAAATTGGTGCTCGTATTAGATACAGGTGTCACAGGTAGGCTTAACCCTTTGTACCACACACAGGCCCTTCAACTTACACTTTCTGTTTTCTTTTCTTTTTTTTTAAAATAATTTATTTATTTATTTGAAAGTCAGAGAGGGAGAGAGAAATCTTACATCCACTGGTTCACTCTCCAAATGGCCCCAATGACTGGGACTGGACCAGGCCAAAGGCAGGAGCCAGGAGCTTCATTCAGGTCTCCCTGTGGGTGTGGGAGCCAAGTACCTGGGACATCTTCCGCTGCTTTCCCAGGCACATAAGCAGGGAGCTGGAGCAGCCAAGACTGGAACCCATGCTCATATGGGATGCTGGCACTGCAGACAGTGGCTTTACCTGCTGCACCACAGTGCCGGCCCCTCAACCTGTACTTTCAGAGCAACACACATTGTCAACATTATTGTGACAGCTTTTCTGTCTGTCCTGTCTGTCCATACCACCTCCTTTCATTGTGCATGTGCCTCGATAAAGTTCAAGCACAAAGATTTATCTATGGTACTCCTTATGGTAGCTTTGACAAAGGCTGGCCTTGCTATTTATAATAAACGTGGAAATTTTGTTTGACTGCTTGAGCTTAACACTGTATATTCTCCCAGACAAGAGACTGGACAGCCACAGTGTTCTTCAGTGTTTAAGGAACCAGGGACAAATTTTAGGCATCTCTCCTCTTGTTCCACCAATTTTTTTTTCCTCCTGGGAATATAGCCAGGATGATTGCAAAACATCAGCTTTTAAATCTCCATGAATGTTAAGAAAGGAAGTTTTCTTGAGAGCCACACCCATAATTGGGAATTTTAATTCCTAACCCCCCTTTTTTTTTTTTTTTGGTCTTGTGCTTTCTGCTGAAATATGTGATAAATCTTGTTAATTGAGGTCACTTCCCCTGCTGGGGAATTAACATTCAGATGTGGAAACTTTCCTTTTGGGAGTTCGGGTCCTTTTGCTGTTGTTGTCCATCTTGATTTATGATTGGGGCAACTTTTGGAATTCTCCACGCGCCCTTTGCAAATCCTCTGAGAAATTGCTGCAGGCAGTCGCGAGCGCTGCCAGGCCCTAGGCAGATTTGCATTATTGGAGGAAACAGCTGGCAGGTCTTCTCCTGACAGTCCCACCTCTGTTCCTGCCAGGGCCTGACATTTCCTTCGTATGACTCAGTTAAAAAAAGCCAAAAAACAAAAACAGAAACACCCGTCCTGGAGGAAGGGGGAGGGCGGGGCCAAGAAACATTTCCCTGCGATGGTGCGGGGGCTTTGCTGGGGCTGGTGGAGTGCACCCTGGCCCTTGAGGGCTGCGTGGGAGCTGTGCTCACCTCCCACGCTTGGAGTTTGGGAAATGACTGTATTGTTCTGCTTCGTGGACCTGGTTCTCTTCATGAGTGTGGGGAGGGTTAATTTGAGGGGAAGCACGCTGTTGTGGGATTTGCACGATGGATGACCTGAAGTTTTGCCTGCAGAGAGAGGGCTCCTTCCTTCCTGGGCCCCGGGCTCGACTTCCTCCCTGGGTAAACAGGAATCTCTGGTTCCCGCCTTCTGGACTGACACGCGTCCCCCTGGTGCCCGGTGCTATTCCCAGTGTTGCCTGCTGTCCTGTGGTCGGGGCCAGTGTGTGTGTGGGGGCTGAGAGGCAGCAGGCAGAACTGCTGGAAAGGTGTAGGGGGTGAGAGCTGTTGGCCCACAAGCTGTCTAGAGCAGGACGGGTAGACTCACAAGGGCCTCGAGGGTGAGGGGCTCTAGGGCCCCCGGCTAAGTAGCTGTCAGGCCAAGAGTTGCAGACCAAGGCCATCTTGTACACATTACGAATGCCAGCTGTTCCAAGAGCTCCGCTTAGGGAAAGCATTTGTAAAGAAAGGTTATTTGGGGATAACCAGAGTAGCATACTTACAACAAAAAGGTGCCTTGAGGCCGGCGCCGTGGCTCACTAGGCTAATCCTCGGCCTTGGGGTGCTGGCGCACCGGGTTCTAGTCCCGGTCGGGGCACCGGATTCTGTCCCTGTTGCCCCTCTTCCAGGCCAGCTCTCTGCTGTGGCCCGGGAGGGCAGTGGAGGATGGCCCAAGTGCTTGGGCCCTGCACCCCATGGGAGACCAGGAGAAGCACCTGGCTCCTGCCATCGGATCAGCGTGGTGCGCTGGCTGCAGCACGCCAGCCACGGCGGCCATTGGAGGGTGAACCAACGGCAAAGGAAGGCCTTTCTCTATGTCTCTCTCTCTCACTGTCCACTCTGCCTGTCAAAATAAATAAATAAATAAATAAAAGGTGCCTTGAACCTCCACATACATCTACCTTAGGCTCCCTGATCTGGAGGGTGGCCCATGGAGTCCCCTGGGACTTCTTGCCGTTCACCTGTGGCATTTTGCTGAAGCAGGCCCCCATGAGGCTGGGGTGGGGAGAGGCACTGAGAACTATGGAGCCCTGTGAGCTGTTTGAATTATGTTCTTATTGACTTATTTTATGTTTTCTTGTCCGTTGATGCTGTTCTGTGTTTAGTGGCTCAGACGTTTGAATGGAGGGGGAATACGTGATTATCGGCATAGGTTAAAGGATACAGGGAATCCAGGGGGAAGTTAAACTTTAAACAGTCAGGCAAAGCCTCTTCTGTGTGAATATTAAAGCTGCTTTAAAATGAGTGTGTGTCTATGATATTGAACCCATATATAGTCACGGTGACGTTTGAGCTAAGTTTTGCTCCCCTCCCCGTGCGTGTGTCTGGTCTCTCCAGGTTGTTGCCTGGTGTGTCCGCCTGTCTCCCTAAGGGGCCCTTCTCCATCTGTCTTTCACATACACTTGGCTTCTCTGCAAGGCCTGATGATGATACAGACTGAGGTCCTGTCTGCAGGTGCCCCCAAGCGGGTTTTATTTTTAGCGTGGTTGCATTCCGCCCCTACACATTGAAGGTTTTTCTGTATGTACTAATTTGATTTATTGACAGGGGAGGAGTGTGCAGGGACTGAAAGAGGATCGTGTGGTTGTGGAAGGACATGGCGGGAATGGGGCTGCAGAGGGAGGCTGCACCCCTGACTGGTGGAATGGGGAAAAAGACAACTTAGAGTTCATTGATTTCAGGCTTCTTGCATGCTGAGAGTGTACATCCGAACTCATTTAATCGTCACAACCACTTTTACCAAAGCCGAGGCTTTAGGTGGTCTCTCAGAGTTGTAGAATAAGAAGCAGCCTGTGGACAAGGCTGCCGGTCTCAGATTACAGGGCCAGCACCCATTTCCAGTGCATCAAGGCCAATGTCCTGGCCGATCTGGAAACCCTGAGGTGTGGCAGGCTTTCTCCTGCACACTCACTCTCGCCTTGCTCTGATGCTTTGTTTCCGTAGGGTCTTGTCGCTCATCACTCACTGAGAATGCTAGTAGGCATCTTCAGATATAAACACACCTGGCAGGTGCAGTGGGTTGCACACTGATGCTCCCTCCGCTGCCCCCCCCGAAGGCCCCCAGAAACCCACCCATGGTGCAGGTGCCACATCTCTTCCTTTGTTTCTCTCTCCCCCTCTCCATTTCTTGTCTTTCCTTCCAGGCAGCTTAGTTAATTCCCCTTTAGATCATCCCATTCTTTGTACGACAAACAGTATTCTTGGTTTTCTCACCACTGTGTCTTATGGGTGGGTGAAGGCACCCTTGCCTCTAAACTGGGGATTGCCAGGGTTTGAGTCACCAGAACTCAAAGCTCTTAGCTTTCCTTTCGCTGTGCTCACCCAGGACTAGAAACAGCAGAATTCAAAGAACAGAAAAATAAGCAGACACTGCAGTCCCCTGCTGCTCAGGTGGCGCTCCCTGCTCCAGCATCCTTGGCATCAGCTGCAGACCAGAGACAGGAATCTTTTTTTTTTTGACAGGCAGAGTGTCAGTGAGAGAGACAGAGAGAAAGGTCTTCCTTTGCCGTTGGTTCACCTTCCAATGGCCGGCGCGGCCGGCGCGCTGTGGCCGGCGCACCGCGCTGATCTGATGGCAGGAGCCAGGTACTTCTCCTGGTCTCCCATGGGGTGCAGGGCCCAAGCACTTGGGCCATCCTCCACTGCACTCCCTGGCCACAGCAGAGTGCTGGCTTGGAAGAGGGGCAACCGGGACAGAATCCGGTGCCCCGACCGGGACTAGAACCCCGTGTGCTGGCGCCAACTTGCAGCAGATTACATGCACAGCACAGTTCAGAAAAACCACGAGCCTTCTCTGTGTTGCTCCTTTTTTTTTTTCTTTTTTAAACAGGCTAAGTGTTAAGTCTCGGTCACGGCCGGGTGCCTTCAATGTCATTATTGGTAATGATGCTTGCACTCAAGTATGTGGACTGTGTTACCCTGAGAAATGTTTCCTGACATTCAGCTAAGAAATGCTTCTAACAACCAGGACATAGAATTGAAAGGAGCCTTAATTAATTTGGGAATTGATTTCTGTAAAACAGGTGGAAATTCTCCAGGGAGCTCGCTGGCCTGGTGATGTGCAGGGTGCTGTGAGGAGCGGGCCCAGACACACACAGGTGTTTCGCCTTTGTCCAGAGTCACCCCCTAGGGGTCCTCAGGCCTGGCGGATGGCTGGCTCCCCAGAGGTCTTGGGTCTTGGGTTTGAGCCATTGGAATGGCTCTGGGTGCTGTGGCTCAGTTTTCAGATGCTGGTTCGTAGCCCTCCGTGCAGGAGTCATTGGGGGCTTCGGGAAGGGAGTGCACCTGCAGATGGGGTGCTCCTGTCCACAGGGGCTCTTCCCACTGTCAGATTTCACATCAGGCCCTTAGTTTTTCATCAGGAAGTTGAGCGGAGAGGGACAGGTTGAGAACTTTTCCTCCAGTTTTCCAACTTAAAAACTCTCACTGGGATCACTGAGCATTTTTGATGATTCTCTCTAATGCAAGTTTACGGGACAGGTGCCTCTCGAAGTTCATTGTTATACTTCCTTCCTTCAATCATGAGAGCTATGATTCATGAGATTATTTCCATTGCCTGCTCACCTTACAGGAAGTTCCCTTTTTTTTTTTTTAAATATGTATCGGAAGCTTCCCTTTGTTGAGGGCGTCTAATTTTTCTTCCTTCTTTTCCTCTTTGTCTTCTAACTCTTGCTTTATCGTAAGTTCTTTATTTGTTTAAAAAATTTTTTTAAAGACTTATTCATTTGAAAGGCAGAGTGGTGGGTGTGTGCACCCATACACATACAGAGAGAGATCATTCATCAACTGCTTTGATCTCCAAATGGCCGCAGTAGCTGGGAGTGAGCCAGGCCAAAGCCAGGAGCCAAGAACTCCATCTGGGTCTCTCACGTGGGTGGGAAGGACTCAAGTATTTGGACCATCCTCTGCTGCCTTCCCACGGTGTGTTAGTAGGGACCTGGATCAGAAGTGGAGCAAGTGGGACTTGTCTCCTACAGTTTGTCTTTTTAGAATCTGCCTTCTACTTGAAGTCATCTCGGATTCATTTTGGGTATAGTGAGAGAATATATTAACCTTGTAGTTTAAAAAGAACCCCTAAGTAAATCTGTGTAGTGAACTTGACCTTATTTGAGCATCATCTATCTGCATGGCTCAGGGCTTGTGAGTTGCACCCAGCAGTCTCTAATTTTTTTTTTTTTTTTTTTTTTTTTTTTTACTTTTTAGACAGGAAGAGTTAGACAGTGAGAGAGAGACAGAGAGAAAGGTCTTCCTTTTTCCGTTGGTTCACTCCCCAAGTGGCCGCTACGGCCAGCGCTGCGCCGATCTGAAGCCAGGAGCCAGGTGCCTCCTCCTGGTCTCCCATGCGGGTGCAGGGCCCAAGGACTTGGGCCATCCTCCACTGCCCTCCCGGGCCACAGCAGAGGGCTGGACTGGAAGAGGGGCAACCGGGACAGAATCCAGTGCCCCAACCGGGACTAGAACCTGGGGTGCTGGCGCCTCAGGCAAAGGATTAGCCTAGTGAGCCGCGGCGCCGGCCAAACAGTCTCTACTTTTGTTCTGTCTGCATCAAGGAGTTGGGGAGGGCAGAGGTGGAGGCTGCTTGGATCATTTGCTGCAGCAGCTTGTGCTCAGGGGGTGGGGAGTGGGCAGCAAGGCACCTGCTGGCAGCTCTCGGTGGTCTCAGGCTGGAATATCTGTGTAGAAATTGGAAAGGAGAGGATGGGGATGGGAGAGAGCCTTCTGGGGACAAAAGCAGCGATCTTGGCTCCTGGAGAGGTTCAGGAGGGTAAGGGAAAGGGAGACATGTGACCTGGTTATCAGTCCTCGGGATTACTTTGAGAAAATTACTGCCCAGATTCTGGAACCTGATAAAGCCTTGGGCTCACAGAGTTACTTTCTGTGCGTGCCTGCGTGCGTGCGTGCTTGTGTGTTTCTTTTTATCCTTTCCAAGCCCTTTGTTTAAGTCCTGCTGTGGGAATGAACAGCAGCTGCAGAAGGCACCTAATCTTTCCTTGCTCCTTTTTCTCTTCTTCATGCCCCAAGTTCCCCAGCATGAGAGGAGAGGTGGACTGAACTTCTGCACATCTCTCTCACTCCTGGGGAGTTGTTTTCTAATATGGTCCCTGATCCCCCCAGTTAACTCCTGGGTGCCACCCAGGACGCCCCGCCTGCCTGGGAGTAAGGTCCCTGTGCTGTAGAGAAGCTCCTGGGAGTTGAGTGTGGAGGGCTGCTGTGCTAATAGCATAACCCATCTTGGACCGCCATGGGGTCAGCCAGTGCATGCGGGCCGTTGCTGACGCTGGTCGTGAGGTGCACAGCAGAAGACAGGTGCAGAGAAGGACAGCTTGCTTTTTCTATGGACCCGAGATGGGATCTGGACACAATGTCTTCTTCTGAAAGTCTTACGCAGTGAACATATTTTGAGAGATGCATTTCTCTGAGGGTGGACTTACTCTCGCCCATTAGCTATTTATTCGTGAATGACACAACTTACTGTGGGCACAGGAGAGTAAACCCAATGGCAAGGAGTTGCTGGGAATGAAACAGCTAAGGACACAGACTCTTTTTAAGGTCCTGCTCTAGCCTACAGAAGCCTTTGGTTGCGTGCTGAGTGAGCTAATTAGATGAATTGTGACTGGTTCCGAGTTCTACATCAGAGAAATCCTTCACTCTGCTGCCGGGCTCGGGCTTTGCCTGGCTGGTATTCTTGCTCTGACTTTCTGGGAATGTTTGCGAGTAATGAAAGCACTTTTTGTGATTTATACTTTTGTAGTAATCTGGTGTAATGGTTTGGGTAAGGTTTTACTATGTATCATAGCATGCATAGTCTTCTAAACTGCTTTTTGATACTAAAGTTCTTTTAATTTCAAGGGGCCGGATTTCCTTAAAAGGAAAAGAGCCTGGATAGGAATCTGGTAGCGGCTGATTAAGGAAGATCTTTTCTGTGTGTGTGTGTGTGTGTGTGTGTGAGTGTGCACATGTGCATACAGAGCTTAGCTTGTGATTCTCAGACTAATTGTTGCACTCTAGAACCCACTGACCCGGAAAGTATAATTGGCAATTTTATATATATATATATATATATATATACACATTGTTCTGATGCTCATAGGTTTTATTAGATTTTCAAAGGAATCTTAAAACCTACGAATCTGAGGGAAACATTTTCTTGTATGAGATAGCGTTGCTGCAGGTCTGAGAAATTAGAAACCTGTGCAGATTTTCACCTTTTTAAAAATATCTGTTGTTCTGAGTCCACTCCCAGAAAGTGGGTTAGCTAGGTTCACCCTGCCTGCTTAGCACCAAAACACACTTGCTGCTGTGTTGTGTTCAGATGAGAGTGAGCGCTGACTATGGGGACTAGGCAGGGAGGGAACAGGGCAGTCTTGCTTCAGAATGTCCCTGGGACACGGTGGTTACTGTGCTGGTCACAGCAGGGTTTCCAGAGACACAGTTTGGCCCTGTGTCCCTTAGGAGACATTTGTGGGATGGGTGTCCCTGGGCTCCTCCTCCCAGTGGACACCTTCCCGGAAGTCATCAGTGGAGAGGAGGTATAAAGTTGTGTTCTCCTCCCTGAAAGCTACACAGGAAAATGCCAGAAGTGCAGTCATCCCTGGCTATCCATGGGGAGTTGGTTCCACGCCCCATGGATACCAAAATAGGAGGATAATCAAGTCCCTTCAACCACATGTGTACTGTTTCCGTGTGACCTCTGCCTGCCTTCCCGCCTTCCCACATACTCCCAGTCACCTCTAGATTATTTATAATCTCTAATGCAACGTGAATACTATGTGCATGGTGATATACTGTATCGTTTGGGGGATAATTACAAGAAGAAAAATCTCTATATATTTAGTACAGACGCTGTTTTTTCCCCTCTAATATTTTTAATCTGTGGTTGGTTGAGCCTGTGGTTGTGGAATTCCCTGGAGAGGGAGGCTGACCGTACAGTGGAACTGCATTGGAACCTTACTGGAGTTCTGGGCTCACCCCCCGGCTCCCTGTGTGGATGAGAGGCAGCCAGAATCCTCTGTTTTCTCTGAGCTTGTAGCCTTTCCTTTGCTACCATCCCCACGTTGTGAATGCCAGAAAAAAAATGCTGCCTACTAATCGTGGTGGGGAGTGCTTTGGTCCAGCTGGCGCTGAATCAGAGGAGTAGCCAGTTGCCCGTCTCAGACTGAAGTTTCTCCAAAGAGAAGAGTTTCTTTGAAGCTCAGGGAAGTCACTGTTGTCCTGGAAGCCCCAGTGTGATGCCTGTCTGCCCCTGCTTGGTGGTATTCCCACAGGTCTCTCATCTTTTTACAGGTCTAGCACCACCCCCAGTCCAAGGCTGGGTCTCCCTGTGTCTGCGCTGGTCCATTGCACTTCAAAGACATTGCAATGACTCATGGTCTGGTCTGTGGGCACAGAGGAGGGTGCCCAAGGGAGCCAGAGTTGCGATGGTTAGATTGATTTTTTTTTCCCCAGAGCACATGTTTTTACCTTCGTGTTTTGCAAATATTGCAGTTAATTCCATCTTCACTTGGAAGGCTTTTCTCACAGCAGCCTGCTGTGTCAGTAGCTTGTCAACTCCAACACTGAGAAGCAGAGATACAAAAATCTCTGGTGCATGGGATAAAAGGTGGTTTCTGCCTCATGCATCTGGCCTGGATCAACGTTTTGGCCAAAGTCTGGTACAGAAAATGCATTCAGCAAGAAGGGACAGAAACAGATAACTGAACGTGAACTGAACAGTGATTTCTGAAGCGTGGGTTGTTGCCTTATTGGGAACTGTCCCTGAGGAGACTCTGGATGGTTGCAGACATTTTTGAAAATGGTGGAAGCAGTTCCTGGTTACTTTTCAGCTTTTCACGACAGCTTATTCTGCAGATGATTTCTGGAATTTAGGCCTCTGGAGGCTAGGAGTGT
Source organism: Oryctolagus cuniculus (assembly GCF_964237555.1). Lineage (NCBI taxonomy): Eukaryota > Metazoa > Chordata > Mammalia > Lagomorpha > Leporidae > Oryctolagus > Oryctolagus cuniculus. Next base: position 152,700,398 of record NC_091436.1, read on the forward strand.
TGCAGTCTTCATATTCCATGCTGTGCAGAGCCCAGCTTGCTAACTCGTTTGTTTCATTCTCTCCTGCTTTCAAACAGAGTTTTCATATGTCCATTGCTAAATAAGAAGATATTAAAGAGTGGTTTAGGATTTAATGCACCTTGGTTTTCTACCTCCCAAACCGAATGGTGGGAGGAAGTGATTTGTTGTGGTAACTAATCGTGACAGGAGGAACAAAGGTGAGGAAAAACAAGAGTTGTCTACTTGAGATTCCATATAAGTGGAATCATTGAGCTCTTGTCTTTCTGTCTGTGGCTTATTTGACCGAACTTCACGCCCTCCAATTTCATCGTGCGGTAGCAAGGTCGGAATTCCTTCTTCTTTAAGATGGAGTAAGATTCCGTTTCGTGTCTATACCATTCAGTGTGGGTTGCTTCCTCCTCTTAGTTATGCTTACTGTCTTCAGGATCATGCTTGTGATGGTCTCTGTGTGCAGTGCTGGGATAGGAAATGGACATGTCCTAGGTCTGGCCTTCCAGGATGTCATCGTGTTGTTGAGGAGAAAGAAAAATGGAGTCTTTGCACATCGTCTAAGAATGCGGTCTGCATCGAATTCACATAACTCAGCTTTGGAGGAAAACTAGACTGAGTCCAGTCAGGGTGGAGTTGGGTTGAGGAGGGTTTGCTACCCTGGGGCCCTTGATGGGAAGGAGAGCAGATTTTGTTACACAGTTGGAAGAGGTTGCAAAGTGGCAGGTGGAGAGAACTGGAGCTGGAGACGTAAATGACAGGAGACACAGAGCAGGAAAGGCCTCATGGACCACCCTGCAGAATGTTGGGTTTTCCTTAAAGGCCCCTGGGAGCCTCAGGGCGGGCGCTGTCCAAGAGACAGAAGTGATACTGTGTTTGCATTTTGGAAGAAGAAAGGCTACATTTGTGGGGTTGGGGACATTGGTTCCTTTGAGCTTCGTGTTAATTTGCTTGCTTTGTCACAGACTGTCTCTGGAGACTGATTTCCTGGGTTGTGCGTGACCCCGAGATGAAGTTTCCATCATCCAGGTGGTGGAGAATTTGTTGAAGCTTGGGCGTTTGCCATGGTGTGGGGCAGGAGTATGTACTCTGTGACAGGGTGTTGACATGTTGTCATGTGCCACGAGCTGCCTAATCTGGAAGTATTTGCACAAATATGGTGAGAGGGCTCAAATGTAATTATCTTAGAAGTACTAGGGAAGATAATCCAGTTCCAGATTTTAGGGTTCTGTTCTTGTGGAAAGTATTTGTTTTAGTGCCTTTTTCTGCACTGCTCTCCTATGGCATTGCTTGGACTTGCTTTTGGGAGGTGAACTCGTCTCCAAGAGGCTGATTCGGATGATCTTGGCAATGCTAGCCAGAAGTGTGAACTTACTGCCTTGACCACAGGGTTCACACTTCATTCATTCATTCATTCTTCTATACCACAAAAGTGCGCAGGTGCAGTGGTACCTGAAGAGCAGATGGGACCGATGCGGCTTGGGTAGGCACCTGGGCAGTGAGAGAACCAGGTAAACGTGGGTGTCTTAGTCCATTTTGTGTTGCTCTAGCAAAACACTTGTGGCTGAGTTCTTCACCAAGGAAAAAGGTCCGTGTAGCTCAGTGGGTTGGAGACTCCAATGGGTCAGGTTGCGCCATTTGTCTAACCTTTGGGGAGGGGGTTTTGGTGGGAGGCATCACGAAGGCGGCATGCATGTGGTGACCACATGGGCAAGACCGAAGGACCAGAGACTGGGGAGGGCCTGGTCTTGAGGGAGCTAACCTGTGTTCTAAGAAAACTACCTTAATCCTTCCTGGAGAACAGGGCTGCGACCTAACCACTTCCCTCTAGTCCATACCTGCTAATGTCCCCACCACCTCAGTATCATCATCCGAGGACCAAGGCTCCAGCACACAAAGTCTTAGGGGACAAGCCATGTTGCAGTACACATACACACACACACACACACGGATTATGGTAAGGACTAAAGACTGTTGGAAAGGGCATATATGGTGCTTAGGAGTTTAGAGTGGGGGTTAGCAGCTCTGTAGGGTGACCAGATGAGCTTTCTGGGAAGTGACCTCAAAGAAGAGGAGCCAGTCTTGCAGAGGGCAGGAGCTTCTAGGCAGAGTCAGCAGCCTCTGCAGAGGTCATCAGGAAGCTTGTGGTTTCGGGAGCACTGGCAGGACGCTGACATCATAGCATGGTGGACCGGGAAGTTGTGTTGGGCCACTCGCACTGTGGTCAGGCGTTTGGGTTTCATTTTCAGATAGAGAATAACCTAATCTGATACCATTCAGAATGATTACTGGGCTGCTAAGTGGAGAATAAATTCCAGGGAAGCAAGACAGTGAGAAGACCGTGATTGAAGTGGAGTGACAGCTAGTGTGGTCTCAAGTTCAGTCCCATCAGAGGCACCTGGGAGCTTAATGGACATGTGAATTCTCAGCCTTAGGGGGGACCTGCTGCATGACAAGCTCCAGCAAATGGGGCCCAGCAGTCTATTTTTTTTTTTTTTTTGAGGTCAAAGTACTTTATTGAGGAATTGGGGGGGGGCATGAAAGATGTGCTGAGACTGAGTGAAGCCCAACATCCTCGCATCCTCAGCCAAGATCGTGCTGATATTTCTACAAGTCCTCTTGGTGACCGGCTAGCTTGGAAAGTTTGAGAATTACCTGGTCTAGGGCTTAAATAGACATTGGCAAAAGATGCACAGATTCAGGATGGTTTGTTTATGTATTTTCGTTTTTTATTTGAAAGAAATCGAGAGCAGAGTTAGAACCTGAACCCAGGCACTCTGGTATGGGATGCCACACGGGTGCCATCTTCAAAACGGAGCCAGGTGCCCACCCCTTGGGATATGTTTTGAATATAGAAATGACAGGACTTACGGTGGGAGTTGAGGAGGAAGGAGAAGTCTGATGGTTTTGAGCAATTGAGTACCTTCAGCCCTCATTTTGCATGGGGAGGGAGACTGGCGGAGTGGGAAGAGCACATAGCTGCTGTGCACATCGGTTGAGTTTGGAATGGCCATGCAATGGCCAAATGAAGGCACTGGGTTGCTGGTGGCATTATGAGTGTAGAGCCCTGTGGTTTTGATGAAGAGGCTTGGGATTTGCAGCCTGCAGGGAGGATGCAGTCACTGGAATAGGTGCAGCACTGCCCAGGGAAGGGATGGGTGGAGGGGGAGGGAGAGAGGAGCACTGACAGAAGACAGCCAGTCAGGAAGGACAAGGGCCAGGAAGTGTGGCTCTGTGGAGGAGTGTTTCAGAAGCACACAGTGATCAGCTGTGCTTAGTGTTTCTCAGAGCCACTGGCGGGATGCTAAGACTTGTAGCGGAGACATCAGTAACTAGCCCTTTTATTTGGACCTGCAGTGAGGTTAAAATTCAAATCTAGGGGTCAGCTTGATTTGCAGGAAGGCTTTTAGATTAGAAGAAACAAGAGAAACTCAGCCTTTGTTTTGTGTTTACTAGTTTTCCAAACAGTGAGTTTTGATTTTTTTCTCTGGCTCCCATCCGGCTCCTACTTGCTGTGCACAGACTAACTGCACAAGCATTTTGCAGTCCTGAAAAGGGGTAGCATATGCTTCAACAGCCGGGCATATTTCTTTTTATTACTATATTTAATACAACAGCTAAGATTAAAACAAAATTCCTGGCAACTAGTGTAACCGGCTGTAATAAACATTATTTCTGGCTATTGATACAGGCTACCGTGCGTCTCATGTTGTGATCCAATCAGCCTCTTGGAATTGACCATCTTTGTTCTTCTGTCACTTAGCAAATTTGCCCTGATGAGTGAAAAGAAGAAAAGAGATTTATAACTTGCATCTCTCTTCAAGTTCCTGTTTAATGTGGTCAGGATTTTGGAATTTTCTACTTTTGACATTTTGGGGCTTCGATGTGAGCATGTGGGCCCCAGAAGGGGCATGTTTGAACCCCAGAGCTAAGGTCTTCGTTTATTCCCCATTTGTGGTTTCATTTATTCCCTGTTTGTGGATGAGTGAATGAACTTGTAACGGAAATAGTTTAAATGCAATTCTAAAAATGGGTCCATCTTCTGTGCCAACTTCTTGGGGAAGAGTGGACACGGACAGAATTTGTGGAATAGTGTCCAACAAGACAAGGCAGTTATGTGAAAGGGATAAGGGACCGCTGAGATACTGAGATGGAACCACGGTAAGGGACTCAAGTTTGCTGACAAATACAGCTCAGAGAGAAAGAATGCATCAGGTGCTCTGGGTGGACTGTGGGCCTTACAGACTGACCATAGTGCCCGGGACTTTCCAACAAGCTGGCCACAGACTGAGCTCTGGGGGTCTTTCATCAAAAGCTTGCTTTCTGCTCCGGTGTCATTTCTTAGCCTCCTGGGTGCGTGTTTGATTTATTGCCTTTTCTTGCCTACAGAGCCATAAGGCCCTGTTCGTCTTCTCCCCAAGTCTCTGAGTTCTGTCGTCACCCCTTCATTATGCTCTCTCAAGTTTTGCTGGACAAACTCGGGGTCACTAATGTCTCTGTCTCCCAGGGTTTTCTTAGGTTTTGTGGGCTTTGTGAGCACATTTGTCAGAGCCTCTGTTTGCCTGCACCTCTTTTTCCCAAGTCCTTATGAATACTGGGGAGGAGCTCAGATCTCTACAATGATGACCTAGACCTTGGTGAGTTAGTTAAGGTGCCCCTTGCAGCTGCGCTCCACCACTGGTACCAGCCTTAGCAGTGTCCTATGCACTTCCAGACACAAAAGATCCTTTTGTCATGTTGAAGAGGACAAAAGTTCATAAGAATCAGTGGACCATTTAAAATGACAATGAGCAGCTTGGGCTTGAAGCAGATATCTCCAGCTAGTGGCTCCTGGCTGGTGTTTTCCACAAATAGTGTTCTTTAAAAGGTTTGTGGAAAGAATGGAATTAAAGATTGATTTTGGAATACGTGCAAATGAGGTCTTCAAAAAGTTCACGAAAACTGTGTACTGTGGAGAACAGTGTGCATGGATTTCAAAATATTTCTTACATCAAAATAAACTTATTTTGGGGGCCTGCACTGTGGCTTAGTAGATTAAGCTTCTGCCTCCACCTCTGGCTCCGGCATTCCGTGTGGGCGCCGGTTCATGTCCCGGCTGCTCCTCTTCCATCCTGCTCTCTGCTAATGGCCTGGGAAAGCAGTAGAAGATGGCCCAAGTACCTGGAGCCCTGCACCCAGAGACTGGGAAGAAGCTCCCGGCTCCTGGCTTCAGATCGGCCCAGTTCTGGCTGTTGAGGCCATCTGGGGAGTGAACCAGAGTATAGAAGACCTTTCTCTCTCTTTCTTTCTGTCTGTAACTCTGCCTCTCACATAAATAAATAAATTTTTTTAAAAAAGACCATATTTTTCATTCCATTTTCCATGACCTTTTTGAAGTGACCTCATGCAGTATTTAGAAAATCGGAATTGGTTCCCAGTACTTACAGACTGGGAGACTTCAGGGGTGAATCTTGATTCCAGCCCTTCCAGCTAGGTTGTGGCTCCGTCCTTGCACTCAGCGATGGTGCCCTCACTCCAGTGTGAGTTTGCTGACCCTTAGCCTAAGTGACCAGGACATGGCACGTTTACGTGTTAGTACAGTCAGTTCTCTGTGTCCATAACTTGTGTGTGCATAGATTCGAACAACCACAGATTGAAATCCTTGGGAAAAAAATATTGCAATTGTAGTTCACGTACGCAAACTTTTGTCATGAAAGCAATCTGGTAAAATACCTGTTCACATCACATTTATGTTGTATTAGGCATTTAAGGAATTTAGAGATGATTTTAAGCGTGCAGAGGGGAGAATGTGTATAGGTTCTATGTAAATACTACACCATTGTATATCAAAGACTTGAAAACCCTATGGATTTGGATATCCTGGGGGAGGGGGGGTTCCCTTGCAGACACCTGGCGGGGGGGGGGGGGGGGGGCGTGCTACCCTTGCAGGAGCAGACAGTGAGAAGAGTCTGGTGTTCAGCTCAGCCCACGAGTGAGAGGAAGCACACATTTAATGAACACATCAGGGATCTCTTGGAAGAGTTGAGCTGATTACTCCTTCAGTCCTACGTAAGTGCCACTTTCTTCCTATTTCAAACAGAAGTTTTCAGAGATGCTCGAAGCATCACAGCTGCTGTGTGCATGTATCTTGAAAGACAGGGTTGAAGAAAGCAGCGAGAAGCAAAATAGGAATGTCTTCCCCCAAAAACACCTAGGTGGGTCAATGTATAAGAGGCTTATCTGTGGTTTAAGTTCCTCACCTGGGCATTGCATCAGCTCATTGTCATGGATCCAGGCAGATGATAAGAGTCCTTTAATGATAGACTTGTGAAGCCCATGTGATCCTGCTCAGCCTTGGAGATTCATGATTCGAAAGACCCATTTGTGCACATCATGTTGTAGGTCAGGAAATGCAAGGTGGGCGGTGGGAGGCAAGTAAGCGTGCCTCAGTCAGGAGCAACAGTGTTGAGACCGGAGACCGTGCAGAGTAACCAAGAATTTCAAGGGGTGCTGATGGCACTGACAGATTTCGGAGGAGTACTTGGCCCAGCCCAGGGCGGGAGGGATGCCCCCAGAGGAGCTGTTGCTGGAGCTGAGCCCTGAGGGTGAGGTAGAAGTTAGCCAGCGATCTGCCAGGATTCCCAGGAGGGCAGAGTCAGTAGGATTTGTGTGGAGATACAGGAGAGGGTGTTTACTGAGGATTGGCTCATGTGGTTTTTGGCGGCTCTGAAGTCCCATGATAGGCTACCTGCTGACTGGAGCCCCTGGGACCCTGGTAGTGTGGCTCAGTCCAGTCCAAAGGTCTCGGAGTCAGGGAGCCCAAAGATGTGATTCACATTTGAGAAGGGTGAGAACTCGGGGGAGGGGTCTGTGGGTGTGAGCCCTGGAGTCCAAAAACCGAAGAGCCCGGAGTTCCGATGTCTAATGAGATAGAGGAGAGGAGCATTGCCCAGCGCCCAGAGCCCAGTTCACCTTCTGTATTTGTTCTCTCAGGGCAGCCACCCCAGGGGATGGTGCCACCCACATCGAGGGGGCTCTTGCTCACGTGGTCAACCTAGGCCCATGTACTAACCTCTTCTGGAAACACTGCCAGAGTAGTGCTTTGCCAGGTTTCTGGGTGTTCCTTAACTCACCTAGAATTCATCTTCACAACCAGGCCACAGGTAGGGGAGGAGTTTGGAGTGGCCAGATCCCCCTGGGGAGTGGAGGGAGTGGAGTGGAGTGGCCAGTTCCTCCTGGGGAGTGGGAGGGGAGACGGTGCTGGGACAGCTCGGTCCCGCGGAGCTTTGCTGACGGCTGTGGGGAACCAGGGAAGAAGGCTGCAGCGTGGTAACTGGCTCCCAGTGTGGCAGGCCCCATAGCCGGGAGATCAGAAACCTTGCAACCAAGTAGAAAATCCCTTTGGGTTCTAGAAACGGGAGGAGTTGGCAGTGCCCTTGGCCATGGGTCACCCGCTGCATCGGGGAGTCACTTTTCAGAAATGCTGGCTGTTTTATTTGAAGAACTGTCTTAGGGACTTAGAAAGATTGAGGATGGTGGATCAATGTTATCATTTTGCTGACTTATATTTCAGGGGCTTTTTTTTTTTTCTTCTAGGGAGAGGGAGAAAAGAATTTCTTTGTAACATTTTTTTCAAAAAGTGTTGCAGAAGTGAATCAAGTAACAGATTGTACTTGAAGTTTGATTATGACATTGTTTCGATGGGAATCACTTTTCAACAAAAAGCCTTTGGCCTAGTGGTTAAGACCCCTACAGGCTCATATCAATGTGCCTGGGATTGATTCCCAGCTCTGGCTCCTGACTCTAGCTCCCTGCTCATGTGCACCCTGGGAAGCTGCAGCGATGGCTCAGCTGCTTGCGGACACCCAGGTTGTAGTCCCTGTTGTTAAGGGCATTTGGGGAATAAACCTGGAATAGAAATGTACTCCCTCCTTCCCTCTCTCTCCCATCTTCTCCCTTTCTTGCTCCTTCCCTCTCTACCCCCCTCAAATGAATAAATAAAATTAAAAAAAGAAGCAGGTGACTTTCTGGGGGGATGCAGGCAGCATGTTCTCCTGTCCGTGGAGAAGTGGAGGGTTGAAACGGTCCCCATTGCTCAAGCTCTGGGACTGGTTACTTCTAAGTCTCCCAAGCCTCCTGCCGTCAAAACAATGTTTCCTCTGTTTATTTTCATATAGAAGCTCTCAACTCAAAAGTTCTTTACTGTGTAAGGGCCTCAAGGAGGTGGGGGATAGCTCTTCACAAGATATTCTCAGGATTGCATACTATGTGGAGTTCATGACAGGCTAAAGGGATTTTGTGGGTACAAAGTTTGATTAAAATTTAGTTCAGGTTGTCATCCTTGCTCTCCAGGAACATGTCCATAGCCTGGTAGCTAGCCCCCGGACCTGTGGTCTCACTATGGTCTACGCAGCTGTGGGAGTCATTCTCTGAGCTGCAAATCCAAGCACATCATTCCCCTACTTAAGACCCTTCAGGGGCCGGGTCTGTGCTGCAGCAGGCTAAGCCTCCGCCTGCGGTGCCAGCATCCCATGTGTCCCAGCTGCTCCTCTTCTGATCCAGCTCTCTGCTATGGCCTGGGAAAGCAGTGGAAGATGGCCCAAGTACTTGAGCCCTAGCGCCCACGTGGGAGACATGAAAGAAGCTCTTGGCTCCTGGCTTCAGATCAGCCCAGCCCTGGCCATTTGGGGGAGTGAACCAGCGAATGGAAGATCTTTCTCTCTGTTTCTCTCCCTCTTTGTCTGTAACTCTACCTCTCAAATGAATAAATAAAATCTTAAAAAAAAAAATCCTTCAATGATCCCCAAAGCTCATGAGTAGGGGTGGCACCCATGTCCTGTGTCCTTTTGTTCTGCTTACTGCCCCTACAAGACCAGGGAGGCCTCCCTGCGCCACGGAGCCAAAGTTCAGTCCTTGCTAGGGCTGCAGAGCTACCCGCCTGGTGCCTGCACTCACTTCCCTGAGCCTAGAAAAAAAGTTCAAAATGTAATGCTGGCCTTTGGCTTTTAGTGAAGGTGGATATGAAAAACCTAGCGTGAAGGGCATGTCTGCATTCTTTCAGTAAGAATCCTCAGTCCATTTTGCCACTCACTGCTTTATTTAAAGACTTGTGAATATTTGTTGAAGGATCATATCCTAATTTATTTTTAGCATTTAGTGCCAGGCAAAAAAGGTTTTTCTTTTTTAAATTAAAAAAACTTGTATCCTCCTTTCAAAAACTCAATTTATTTGCCAGTTAACTAAAAGAATCTCGCCTTTGCCTTTTACCCAGGTTGCCAGGAGCTTCAGAGGCAAAGATTTCAGTGATAAGAGACATAAAAAGGCAGGTGGTGATTTGGCAATCTGCTCTTTTTGTCTGGCCAGCCTGGCGGGGCTTGCCCCACTTCTATCCACTTGCTTACAGATATTTGTTGGGTGATTTTCATATGCCGAGCACTGAGCAAGCAGCAGGCAGTGAGATGGGCAGGCAGATGTGGAGGTGCAGATGGGCTCTGTGCAGGGGTGAGGTGACGCTGGGGAGGTGGGGGTGGTGGAGAGAAGGGGCTGCTTCCACAGAGATCTTTGAGTGAGAATCAAGGGGATTTGCTAAGGCTCCAAAGCGCAGAGTGAGGAATCTGGGATGATGCCCAGGCTTTGATTCCGTGTATGGTGGTGACTTCTAGAGCTAGAAACATCTGGGACTTGCTCATCGGAAGTACTCATTGCACATCCAGATGGAGATGTCCTGGAGAGAGTCTCTCCCATCCATGCGCTATGCACACACAGAGACTCGCACTTGTTTGAGGGAACTCTCACCCCCCAGGGCAGCTATGTGACTCCACTGTGAGCTCCGCTTCACCAGCCACAGAAGAAAGCCTGGTGCTTCCACGCCTGCTGATCCATCTGCCCTAGACTCCTGGCCATAGGGATTATTCCAGCAGGCGGGCCTGGGACCCAAGCCGGGGCCTTTCACTGGGGAGAGAGATCGCTTTTTCTGCTGGAGAAGCAAATGGAATGGTTAGACCTGTGTGTGCCAGTTCCTGCCTCTGGAGAAGCTCATCTGCCCCTACAGAAAAGCAGAGGTTGGAGAAACAGGGATGGACAACTTCCCAGCTGCTTGCTATACTGTATCCCTGAGAATGCCAGGGTTCACAGGTGTTCAGTGAATGAAGCCTTGTGTGATCCAACAAGAAGTTTCTGGACCACAGAACCCTTCAGTGTTTTGTGCCTTTTCAAGGTTAGGATTAGCGTGCAGTGATTCCCAAGTGTATTGGAGGCTGGGGTTGTGTTTGTTTAAGGGAGACATTGGGACTACCTGCCAGGGAGCGCCCAGCTGGGAAAGCTGTCACAGGTTGCCCTGTTCCTGGGGAAGGAGAGGATTACTCCTTCTTCCTGGGCAAACTAGGGGAGGCTGTGCATTACCTTTGATCCTTCTTGATGTTTTATAGATTAAGGAGACAGCAGCCTTTTGCCACTTCTAGTATTTTAGCGTGGATGTAGGCTTAGGCGTTAATTTTGGCTCAGAGCCTTGCTTGGCTCACACACCAGTGATGACTTGCAAAACTCATGCTCCAGTGGGCCTTCCCTGTGTTCTTCCTCCTCTGCTGGTGCTTTGGATGTGTGTGCGCACGTGTGTGTGTGTGCACATGTGATCAGGACCACACTGACGCTGTTGCTGTTAGAGCACTTTGCTGCTGGTGGCTGGTGCAGCTCCGAGTTGCACAGCGCTGCTGGTGTTGAAGGTGCAGGAGTTTGTTAGGAGGGGAGCATTGTAGCTCCTTGTGGCTATCCCAGGAAGAGGTGTCCAGAGCCTGGGGGGTAGGGGATCCATGGGCCACAGCCTGCCTGCTTTGGGGAATTCTGGATGCACCACCATGTTTCCCCACTGCTGTCAGTTCACTTCCACCACTTGTTTAGAGGAGTGTGGGTGTGTGCACAGCTGTCCTTTGGCTGCCTAGCTCTCTCCTCTTGTGATCTGTGGCTTTTTGGCTTTTGTGGATTCTGTTGTCTTCTGGCGGCTGTTAACCACGCATGCCTCAGTCAGATTGGGAACTGCAGTTCTTCACTACACACTCAGTGAGGCCTCTTAGCCACCCTCACGCCCCAGATCCGGGTCATTCTGGACAGACTCTCTCACCAAACCTTTCAGTTAGGTACCAGAGGCAATCTTTTATTTTATTTTAAAAAATGATGCATTTATTTATTTGAAAGGCAGAGTTAGAGAAAATGAGGCACAGAGAGAGATATCTTCCATTCTCCAGTTCAGTCCCCAGATGGCTGGGCCAGCCTGAAGCCAGGAGCCAGGAGCTCCTTCTGGGTTTCCTTCCATGTGAGTGGCAGGGGCCCAAACTCTTGGACCATCTTCTTCTGCTTTTCCGCGTGCATTAACAGGGAAGAGGATTGGAAATGGAGCAAACGGAGCAGCCAGGACTCAGATGGGATGTCAGTATTGCAGTCAGTGGTTTAACCCACTGCGCCTCAATGCTGGCCCAGCAATATTTTAATAATTTGTTTTGGGGCCAGCGCTGTGGTATAGTAGGCTAAGCCTTTGCCTGTGGCACTGGCATCCCATATGGGCACCATTCATTTTCCTGACTACTCCACTTCCAATCCAGCTCTCTGCTATGGCCTGGGAAAGCAGTAAAAGATGGCCCAGGCGCTTGGGCCCCTGCACCCACGTGGGAGACCTGAAAGAAGCTCCTGACTTCAGATCCGCTCAGCTCTGGCTGTTGCGACCATTTGGGGAGTGAACCAGCAGATGGAAGACCTTTCTCCCTGTCTTTCCCTCTCTCAGTCTGTAGTTCTAAACTCAAATAAATAAAATCTTTATAAAAATGATTTGTCTAATCACATGGTCTTTTATTATTTGTCATCATTTGCTGGGTGGATAGATATTTATCTTGGGGCTTTGAAATAAAACCCTAGCTCTGGGGCTGACTTTCACAGCCCCTACTGCGAGGGTCTGCCAAGCACAGCACTACCCCAAGGCCTTCATGATGTCTGGTGGGAAGGGTCGGCTGCTTATAGCTCCAGGGGATTCTGGTGGGTCCTGGCTGCCAAGCCAGAGCAAGGGCTGCCCTCTGAAGCCAGAGCAATATTCTCGGGCATCCTAGGGCCGCGCACCCCTCTGCTCGCCTTCCATGTGTGCCACAGTCCTGGGAAATATCCATCTGACAGAGAAGGGGACTTAGACGCACGTGGGTGACTGATGAGCTGATCTGGAAGAGGAACCGGGCTCCCTGTCCTCTCCATGCATCTCACGGTCGCGAGGCTCCTCCCTCTCTGTCTCTGTCTCTTGTGTGTCTGCCTGTGTTTCCAGTTGCAATTTGTGTTGCCCTCTGGCTCTGGCTCTCATATTACTCAGGCCTTCTCTGCAGATGGATTGGTTAATCTGCAGAAATCATGAAAGCCTGCGACTCCTTGATCTGGCTTCATTGTAAGATAAAGGATGCAGCATCACTCTGGGTTCCCAGCTCCAAATTATAAGGATGTGTTAAATTACAGAGATAAAACGAGGGCTGTGAAAATTCCGTGTTTTGGAAAATTTCATTACGCAGTACCCATTTGGATGCAAAGTTATTAAGAAGATATACTTCTAAGAGCGGGGTTGCACTGTAATTTTTAGTCTGTGCTTTTTCTGAAGCCAAGCCCGAATGTGAGCAGCTATTTACAAGAAACTCATAAAGAGAAGTAGGCTGCCACATTTGGCTCCTTCTGACATGTCCCCCAGAGAGTAGTGGTATTCTGAGACTGTCACACAGCAGGGGCCCCGTTAGTGACCCCCATCCCTGCTGTGGCAAACAGGGCACTGAAGCCTCCCGGCTGTGCCCCGTGCACTTGCCCTCACCCTTGGCTGGAATCCGATTTTGGCCAATGGGCTCTGTTTCTGCTGCCATGCAGGCAGTTAACCTCATGGAGGGTGGGTGCGTCTCGCATACGGAGGGCCGGCCCATCCAGATGACCACATCTGGCTACAGCTTGTCTCCTGACCATTTCCGCCACCTCCACATAGCTGCTTGCCCCCTGGCTTCTGCTCCACCCACTTCCAGCTGTCCCCAGTCTTCTCTAGACAGCTCCCATCCTTACCACCCCCTCGGGCACCAGGTCCTGTTGTCTGGCCCCAGCTGTGTGTCCTGCCCCTCCTCCCACACCCCTGCTTTGGCTTTAGGAGCTGCTGTAGCCTGTGGTCAGGAGCCTCCCTCTCCACGCGTGACCCAGCTCATCCTTCCAGATGCCAGGAAGCTGTTCCAGTCCCCGTCTCCCCTCACCACCTGCCCCAACTGTGTGTGCCTTGATGCCACGTGGTGGTGGAGAGTGTGGGCTGGGGTCTCAGTTACTGGGTTCACTCTCAGCTCCAGCTGTGTGACTTTGGACAAGTCACCTGGCCCCTGTCTTCTCTGTAAACAATAGTATTTACCTCCTAGGGTTGTTGCTAGGATTAAATAATTTCATGCATGTAAGTGAGTGCCCTCAAACAATCTTTTGTTTATTACACTTTAACCTTTTGTTATTAGCTGGAAGATTTTTATATATTTGAAAGGCAGAGATAGAGCGCGAGTCAGAGACGGAGAGAGAAAGAGAGAGAGAGAGATTGAGAGCTTATTTGCTGGTTCACTTCCCAAATGTCTGCAATGGCCAGGGCTAGGCCAGGCCAAAGCCAGGACCTGGAACTCAGTCCTAGTCTCCCATGTGGGTAACAGGAGCCCAAACACTTCAGCTATCACCTGCTGCCTCTTAGGGTGCGCAATAGGAGGAAATGATTTAGAGCAGAGCTGAGACTTGAACCCAGAGACTCTGATATGGGAGGCAGATGTCTTAAGCTATGCCAAATGCCCACCCTCAAAATTGATCTTTAAAAGACAGCCTGTAGATTTTACATAAATATATTGTGGATAAATAAGCGATATGGCTGCTCTCATAAGTGGAGAACTTGTAAAGTATGTTGGATTATGAGATGTAGAAACTAATGCTTATCATTTTTGTTTAAAAAAATGTTAGCGAGGGGCTGGCCCTGTGGCACAGCAGGTTAAGCCTCCGCATGCAGCGCCAGCATCCCCTGTGGGCCCTGGTTTGAGTCCCAGCTGCTCCTCTTCCAATCCAGCTCCCTGCTAATGTGCCTGTGAAAGCTGTGGAAGATGGCCAGGTGCTTGGGACCTGCACTCAAGTGGGAGACCTGGAGGAAGCTCCTGGCTTCTGGCTTCAGTTTGACGCAGCCCTGGCCGTTGGCACCATTTGGGGAGTGAATGAGCAGATGGAGGACCTCCTCTCTTTCTCTTTCTTTGTGTGTGTCTCTGTTTCTATCTCCTTCTCTCTCTGTATTTCAGTCCTTCTAATAAATAAGTCTTAAAAAAAAAAGTTAGAGGTATCTAAATGCATTTGTCTGTATTGCCAAACACATATCTATTTCTAAATCAAGAAATATCTAACAGCAAACCAACAGGTGATCTGTTCAAAATTCAAATGGTAGTGGTTCAGTTTCTTATATTTGAACTTATTTCCCAAGAATTATTGAAAACCCGCTTAACATCCATGAACTGTGTGACTTCGTTATTTGTGAATTTCTGCTTCCTTATTTGTATTACAAAGATTGGACACATTTCCAAAACTTTGATGACCTCACCTCCATGTAACATAAAGCTCTTGGAAGAAAAATGAGATCTAGAGCACTTCTGAGACATCGACCGTGGAGTTGATTGTCCTGTCGCACAATGGTGTAACCAGCCAGCATCCTCTGCAGGCCCTCCTGTCTAGAATAGCTTCATTGACATCTGAACTGGCTGGAGCTGTTCTCTGAAAGGTGCTATAGAGAAAACACAAGAGTGAAGGGCCATTGTGGTGGGTGCGGGTTAGAGGCACCCCAAGTGGAGTGAATGAAGCCAGCCGGGAATGGGGACAACTCAGAAAAGGAGGCTTTTGTTCTTGGTGAAATAAGATACTACGTGACGCTCTCCTAACAAAGAGTGCTGCTGGGTTACAGTAGACATGACATGGTGCAGAGTTTTTGAAAATTTTGAATTTATGACTAGCATTTTGGCGCAGTAAAGATAGAAAAAACCTTTTTGCAATCAAAAAGTCTCAGTATGTAAAGAAGGACCTTGCATCTTGTAGCTGTGATACTTGGGAATGAGTGGGAGAGTACTGTGGCACCTGCCATGACTATTTGTTCCAGGATTCCTGTCCCTTGGTGGACAGGAATGCTTGCAAATTGCCTCCCACATTTTTCCATGCATCACATAGAAATGGCATATCGGTTATTCCACAGGTTGCCCTCGTAGTTCTGACCATGTTCATTTTACTGAAAAACTGCTGGTGTGCCTTTTCCTGGTTTTATTAGGAGAATCTAAAACTCTGGCTTTGTTAGGAGTTTTACCATTAGGTCATTACCTGTGAGTGAATATAGACTGTTGCGCTTATTGGAGCAGCTCAGCAAATTTCATTTTAATGAAATTCTTTGTCTTTAGCACTTTTCCAATAAATGGGCCAGGGACTGAATTTAAGCAACTGTTTTTATGAATGAGTTGTGCTGTTTATGAAAGAATTTCACACTTAAATGTTTTTTTGGGGGGATGTCTTATATTTATCTTTCGAAAGTTATTTAAAATGAAGCATCGGGTTAAGCTTTGTGTGCTGAAAGCTGAGGGTGGCCCCATTGTTTCAGAATCGGAGTCTCTGCCAGCATGAACCCTCCCAGGAGGGGCCCCTAGGAAGGGCAGCATCGTTTTGATGGAATTTCTGCATTGCATGAATAAAAAACTCCCTCTGTGTGACTTTATTGCTCCCTAACCTAGTTCCCATATGGTGTGAATGAGTTAAAATCACCACAGCAAACTCAGGAGGTGAGAATGGAGTCGTTGCTTGTGTTGGAGCAGGTGAGTACATTCACCCCAGTCCTTGGCTGTCTGAACCCCCCTCGGAAGTCACGCTGTGGAGGACTGGCTGGCTTCCAGCTGCCTTACAGAGGTTGGGTTAGGTTCTTCTGCTTCCTTTCTCTTCTCTTCGGTGAGAGCCTGGGGAGGCCCTCCTTGGAGTCTTCCTGCCTCGAGGTTATAAAAATTGCCATCATGGAATCTGTCTGGTTCTTTCTGTTGTATGATGGATATGGAAATAGGAAATATTTCAGCTGTTCTTCATTGAGTAGATGGTAACTCCTTGCAGTGGGCCTCAGGCAAACTTACGGTCTTCTGTCCCTGCACCCAGGAAGTGGGCACCCGGATGACGGATGCTGGTGCAGGTGCAGCCATAGGTCAGTGATTCTAGAGCTTTCGTGTTTGAGTCACAGTCCTACCCCATGTGCCAATAACCTACACCGTGAGGGCCTCTGTACAGATTAGTGCACACGTTCACTAGTGTGGAAGTTGTGGTTCTCAAAGTGCAAAGTGGAGCTGGCTGTGGATGCCTCCTGCCCCCCCTCCCCCCTTTTGACAGGCAGAGTGGACAGTGAGAGAGAGAGACGGAGAGAAAGGCCTTCCTTTGCCGTTGGTTCACCCTCCAATGGCTGCCATGGCTGGTGTGCTGCGGCCGGTGCACCGCGCTGATCCCAAGGCAGGAGCCAGGTGCTTCTGGTCTCCATGTGGGTGCAGGGCCCAAGCACTTGGGCCATCTTCCACTGCACTCCCAGGCCACAGCAGAGAGCTGGCCTGGAAGAGGGGCAACCGGGACAGAATCCGGCACCCCAACCGGGCCTAGAACCCGGTGTGCCGGCGCCGCAAGGCGGAGGATTAGCCTAGTGAGCCGCGGCGCCGGCCGCCTCCTGCCCCCCTCCTCTCCAAGATCCTAGGGTCATGGCTGTGCTGCCTGCATTGTTGTCCACTGAAAACCATTGACTTTGTTTGGCTTTTTACAAATTCACCCTTATATTTTTACCAGGTTTTCTTTAGCCTCACCATAGTCAGGTGCTGTTTTCTAAATAGAATGACAGTAGGAACTGATTGAGTATCTGAACCTGGCCCGCCTCCCAGTTAACCCAGGTGGGCAGATCTTCCTAAGCTGTCACTTACTTTTCAAGGCCCAGGATGAAGAAGCGGAGTGTTTGTGGTTACGTCTGAAGTCAGTGTCTGTTAAAGTCCTCACTGCTCAGGGTGTAGCTCAATGTCTTTGGTGAAAGGACTGTTGTTTTTGAACCAGTGTTTATGTCACAACATTTTTGGTATAGGATAGCCATTATCTGATAACCGTCAACTTGTCTGCTTTATAAATGATTAGGATCAGTCGGATTAGGCTGTATTGCTTTGGCTGCCAACCATGAAATATTGGCTTATTTTCTTGGGGAATGATGCTTAAAGAAGCCAGAGAACAGGAGGTTATTTGCCAGTCAGGTCAATTAATGTAGCTTTGTTCCACAACTTGCTGTAGAACCCCAGGCTTCAGGTATCTGTCTTATTTTCTGCTTATGGCCACAGGGGCCTTGTTCACACTGATTGGGGGCTGGATGGAGCAGCAGAGGGCTGTGGACCACCCACGGTGAGGAGAAATGCACATGTTCCCATGTGCGGGTTGTTGGGTCGATAGAATCCACCCCATTTGTGAATGTTGGGAAAGATGGTCCAAGAAGCAATTGTTTTTAAAAAAAATGTTGGATATAAATTGCTAAGGGACAGATTAGGATCCATAAGTCAGGAGATGTAGGAAGCTCTCGGGCACTTAAATTCCGGCCAGCTATGTAAATGATTCTATCTGGGGAGAGGAAAGTACCAAAAGAAACCTGGGTAACAATGTGGCAGTTTTCTATGAACTTAGAACCCAAAAGGAAGTGCACCAAGATAGGAGGCTCCCAATCAGAGAGACCTAACAGTAAAACCCTTAGTTAATGTTTAATAGAATGTGCCAGGCACTGTCGTCAGCTTTCTCCATTTTTGTTTGACCTCACAACAACTTTATGATGCGGGTGCTATTCTTACTGCAGTTTTACAGAGGGGTAAACTGACCCCTGAGCTCTTGGATATTTAGGTAGATCGTGCAGCTTGGGCTGTGGCACGGCAGGTTGTGTCGCTGCCTGTGACATCGGCATCCCATGTGAGCGGTGGTTCGAGTCCCGAATGTCCACTTCTTCCTCCTCCTGTTCCTCCTCTTTTCCTTTTTTAAAGATTTATCTATTTGTCAGGCAGAGTTAGAGAGGGAGGGAGAGACACAGAGGGATCATCCATCTGCCGGTTTATTGCAAACGAAAACAAAATAAAGAACAGAGCTAAGCTGGGATTTAAATCAAGAAATCTGATTCCAGAAAGACGTGAGACATGCAGAGGGTGCTGTGACAATGAGAAGGTTGTGGAACAGAGTGCACAGAGCCAGAGGGAAAGAGCACAGGTGAATGGAGTTGAATGGGCATGGTGGGAACAGCCCACAACCCTTCAGCTCCTGTTGGCTGTCTAATACACAAGGAAAAAAGTAAAAACCCTAGGGACACTTGTTGGCGGCACGGAGGTTTAAGCCACCACTACGACACTGGCATCTCCTATGGGGCTCTGGTTTGAATCCCAGCTGCTCTACTTCTGATCCAGCTCCCTGCTAATGTACCTGGGAAAGCAGTGGAAGATGGCCTAAGTCCTTGGGCCTTTGCACCCATGTGGGAGACCCTGATGGAATTCTAGCCTCCTGGGTTCAGCCCAGCACAGCCCAGCCCTGGCTGTTGAGGCCATTTGGGGAAGTGAATTAGCAGATGGGAGAGTTGTTTCTGTCTCTCCCTCTCTCTGTAACTCTGCCTTTCAAATAAATAAATGGTAATAGGGAGGGAGGGAGGGAGAAAGGAGCTGAGCTGGGATTTAAATCAAGTTATCTGATTTCAGAAAGATCTGAAACATGCAGAGGGTGCTGTGGACAATGAAAAGGCTTTGAAAAGGAGAGGAAAAGAAAACAGGTGTATGGACTTGAACTGGTGATGGGTGTGGTAGAAATAGCCCATAACCCTTCAACTCCTACTGTCTGTCTATCTTAGGTACATATATGAAAAGCAAAATACAACCCAAGAAGTTTAAAATATGTGGGCAAAATAATAAAGACATAATTTTTCTAACTGACAGGACCTGACAGAATTCCTGGCAAGAGTCCTAAGAACATATTGGATACTGATTGTCTCACTGTGTGCATAATCTTTGAAGAACTGCTGAGACAGAGACCATGCAGGGAGGTGGAGGAGGGCACATGTGTGCCTTGATGAGGAAAAGTCCTGGAAGCATTGACTAAAACAGGTGGATGTCCTGAAGTATTCAGGGTCTGCTGTGTGGAGTAGTCTGAGGTTACTCTGAATTTCTTCCTTCCTTGTGAGTAGCTCACCTGTGCAGGAAGTCAGGTGTAAGATGATGGAGGGCGTACTTTGGTATGGGGACGTTTCAGATGAGATTCGACATCAGGGCTGCTTAGCATATCCTCTGAGCATGCAACTTGGTGTCTGTGAAACTATGCCAGATGAGGCTGGCGCTGCGGCTTAGCGGGTTAAAACCCTGGCCTGCAGTGCTGGCATCCCATATGGGTGCCAGTTCTAGTCCCGACTGCTCTTCTTCTGATCCAGCTCTCTGCTATGGCCTGGGAAAGTAGTGGAAGATGGCCCAAGTCCTTGGGCCCTGCATCCACGTGGGAGACCCAGAAGTTATTCCTGGCTTCAGATTGGCTCAGCTCTGGCCGCTGTAGCCATTTGGGGAGTGAACCAGCTGATGGAAGACCTCTCTCTGTCTCTCTCTCCTTCTCTCTCTCTAACTGTACCTTTCAAATAAATAAAATAAATATTTAAAAAAGAAAAAAAGAGACTGCACCAGAGATTTAGTTGGACCTATGGCATTCTATCCATGGAGAGGTCATTTAATTTCATTTCTGGATGGAGACATGCAGGCTTGGAAAGGAGGTGACAGTGGCTTTGCCCAGACTGCCCCTGCGTTGGGGATGGAGGCAGCTGGACACTCACCTGCCCCGCCAGCTCTCACTGTTCTGCAGACCGCAAGTGGACTTGGGGTGAGTTGTACTTGGGTTCAAATCCCAGGTGCTCTTTACCCTTGGTTCCTTTGCTTGACTGAAGAAATGGGGGTCAGGAGCTTTGTATACAGTAAGGGCCAAAGGTGTGTTCCTTCCTCTTTTTCTTCTTGTTACTGATTAGCTTTCAAGCATCCCAGCACTCCAGACCTAGAAGTTTCCCCCTTTACTTTGTTTTTCTCCTTGGATGACTTTTAAAGGCATTTTTCTTCAGGTTTCTCTAGGTGCAAAACCTTACACAGCCTGGGGCGTTTGAGTGAAGGCGGCAACATACAGGGCCTTTAGAAATCCTTTCTGCCTCTGAAATTATGGGAGTTCATTCTCTTTTTTGAAAAAGATGTCTTCTAAGTTTCCTCCGCCTCCAGCTGTGCACGCGGTTTACTGGTTGCTGTGGCAACCACACCACTAATGCTGTCAGGAAATCCGAGCAGCTCTCTGTCTGATCGCATTTTCCAGACACGAAACAAGCACACGGCCTCCTTCTAATACAGTGTCCGTGGCCCCTTCTGTTCTGATGCTCCGCAAGATTGTGCTCACAGGAGAATGCATCTGGGGCATTTAGTGCCCAGTGACCTGGGGATCTCCGTGAGAGTTGTATTTAATGCCCACTCCCCGGAGGTTCATAAAAGTTTGGGCAGTTGGAATTTTTAACTTTAAAAAAAAAATACAGAGTAGTGGATTTGAGAGGATTTAAATTGATTTGATTTCTTTGCTGGGGTAGTCAGCTCTGGTCAGCGTTTCTGCGTTTTTGGCTTGTTTTTTGGAAGAGCCTAATTTTACAAGACACTTCTTTGCTGGCCCGTGAGTGATGGGAAGGTCTGCACCTGCTCAGTGCCTCCCCTTTCTCACAGAGGTCCTCTGGGACCCACCCACCCACCAACCTCCCTCCCCAGCACTCTGCTCTGGGCTAGACCCCCTCCTCACACACGTACTCTCAGCCACTCCCCCGGGTTCTGCTCCACCCCCACGAGCAATTACTCCCCCCTCAGACCCCTAAAGGTCAACTGCCTTCTCTGCCGTCTCCTGCCCTTCTGCCCCGTGGACTGGTGAAGCCCCTTCCCTGTGTGGCGCCCGGTCCCCTGTCAGCGTGCTGCCCGCTTCCTAACCGTGCCTAGGAGTACCCCCTCCCCTTAACGGACACTTGGGTTTCCCTGGCACTGCTCTTGGCCTTCCAGTGGGTGGGGCCTGGCAGTGTCCCTGGTCCCGTAGCTCTGGATGGCCACTGGCCTCCGGATCTGCACATTCTGCCTGTCACTCTCGCATTCCTAAGGGGATTCTTGTTCCTGGATCACTGTCTCTCTGTCCAACTCTGCTCCCATGAGCCCTGTGGGATCTCAGTATTTGTGGCCACTTCATCCTGCGGTCATCACCAGTGCCCTGCCCCCTCTGCTCCGGCTGGCCTGGGCAGGACCTTCCAGGCCTTTCGGGTCCGGAATCTGCCACCTCCCCTTAGCTCCTCCCTCAGCCTGTGTCCTCCCTTGTCTCCCAGCTGGAAGCCTGTGGTCTGCTATGATGGTTCCAGCCAAGTAAAGACCTCATCCCCCTTGTCCCTCTCGCTTTGTCGCTGTCACGTGACTGAACCCCACTTCTGGGTAAGTGTTTCTCTCTCCCCACCTTCTCTGCACCTGCACCCGGTGACTTCCTGGGGGAACCCCACCCTCTCTGGATGGTCCCACTCCAAGCTGTTTGCCTTCTGGGCCCTTGGTGTCACCAGGCAGCCACAGCACGCCCCACCATCTCTGAGCAATCCCATGCCTCACTCCAGCTTTCCAGAGACCTGTGGTCTCCTCACTCTTAGCCGCTTCCCTTTTCTCCAAGAAACCAAGAAGCCATCAGAAGGGAACCTCCACTTGCTCTCATCCCCACCCCCCCTCCCGCCCATATCCGGGCTCATTCCTCCTCCGGAACATTGCTTTGTGGAGTTACCTTTCTTTCCTGCATCGTCACTTGTACCGTCTACTGAATCCCCACTGGCTTATACGTCATGACTTCTCCCACTCAGTAAAAACATCCTCTGATCCCCGCCCCCCCAGCTGCCTGTCGGATCCGCGTCTCCTCTCCGGACTCTGCGTTGAGTTGTCTGTGATCATTACCTGGGCCCGGCATGGTTCCTCAGTGGCACCTCACTGCCGAAGACCAGGGTCAGGCGCCGGCTCTGCCTTCTCCAGCGAGCAGCCTTTCGCACGGCTGGTGTTTGATTATTTTCCTCCGTGAGGCACAGCCTTCGCTTGGCTGCCTTTGTCTCTTACTGCTCTTCACAGGCCCCCTCGCTGGTTCCTCACCTCCCCAGCCGTTAAATGTGATGCTTTGAGGTTCTTGTGTCCCTTCTCTGTGTTCTGTCCGATGAAGGCTGGTGCATTTCTTTCTTGCTTTTTTAGTTTGAGAGGAAAAGACACACACACACACACACAGAGAGAGAGACAGGGAGAGAGAGAGAGAGAGAGAGAGAGAGATAGAAGATCTTCCATTCACTGATTCACTCCAAATGCCTGCAACAGCCAGGGCTGGGCCGACCAAAGCCAGGAGCCTAGATCTCAGTCCAGCTCTCTCACATGGGTAGCAGCAACTTGAGCTGTTACTTACTATCTCTCAGGGTGAACTTGAGCAGAGCTGGGGCTCGAACCCCGGCACTTGAATATGGGTATGTGGGCCTCTCAGGTGGTATCCTAATCACTGCCACCCCCACCCTGAAGTTTCTGGGGTTCTGTCTGTCCACTGGACCTCTGCCCTAATCTGCAGACTCCTTTGTTGGATCACCCACTGGACATCTCTGCTGAGGTGTGTCTGACAGGCACTTCCAACTTAAGACTTTCAAAGCCAGGTCTCGGGGCTGATGCTGTGGTGTAGCAGGTAAAGCTGCTGCCTGCAGCACCAGTATCCTGTGTGGGTGCCGGTTTGAGTCCCAGCTGCTCCACTTCTGATCCAGCTCTCTGCTATGGCCTGGGAAAGCAGTAGTAGATGGCCCAACTCCTTGGGCCCCTGCACCCATGTGGGAGACCCAGAAGAAGCTCCTGGCTTCAGATTGGCCCAGCTCCGGCCATTGTGGCCATCTGGGGAGTGAACCAGTGGATGGAAGATCCCTATCTCTCTCATTCTCTCTGCCTGTGCCTCTCTGTAACTCTGCCTTTCAAATAAATGAATAAATCTTAAAAAAAAAAAAGACAAAAGGGAGTTCTCATCCTCCACTCCCTCCTCAGAAGGCATTTGAACTCTCTCTTTTTTTTTAAGATTTATATATTTATTATTTGAAAGGCAGTATTAAAAAGAGGCAGAGAGAGAGAGAGGGAGAGAGAGAGGGAGAGAGAGGGGCAGAGGTCTTCCATCCTTTGGTTCACTCCCCAAATGGCTACAACAGCCAGAGCTGGCCCGAGCGCCAATCCGAAGCCAGGAACCAAGAGCTTCTTCCAGGTCTCCCACATGGGTGCAGGAGCCTAAGGACTTGGGCCATCTTCTGCTTTCCCAGGCCATAAGAGAGAGCTGGATGGGAAGTGGTGCAGCTGGGTCTTGAACCGGCGCCCCTATAGGATGCTGGCAGTGCAGGTGGTGGCTTTACCCAATATGCCACAGTGCTGGCCCCTGGACTAATTTTTTTTTTTTAAAGATTTATTTTATTTATTTGAAAGAGAGAGAGAGAGAGGTCTTCCATCTGCTGGTTCACTCCCCAGATGACTGCAATGGCTGGAGCTTGGCCAATCCGAAGCCAGGAGCCAGGAGCCAGGAGCCTCTTCTGGGTCTCCCATGTGGATGCAGGGCCCCAAGCACTTGGGGCATCTTTCACTGCTTTCCCAGGCACATTTAGCAGAGAGCTGGATCAGAAGTGGACAGCTAGAACTCGAACCAACACCTAATGGTATGCCTGCGTCTCGGGCAGTGGCTTTACCTGCTATGACGTCTAGCCTTATCCCTTCTAGTTCATGATCAGATGTCTCTGAGTGTATCACTCCTCTTCCTGGCCCTTCAGAGTAAAAGCCACAGCCACTGCTGTGACCTACACGGTTTGACGGGCTCTGTCCCCGTCCTTTGCTGACTTCATCTTCCTGTTGCCCATGTGTTTTGTTGGTTTGGTCCTCTCTGGCCGGGCTCCTGGCTGCTTCTGGCCTGCATCCGCCTCAGAGCTCTTGTCTTTGCTCTGCCCTCTGCCTGGAACTCTCGGCTCCCAACCTCACCCCCTTCAGGCTTTTTCTCACTGTCATGCTTTCCTGAGGGTGTTCCTGGCCACCGTCTCCCAGCACCTTCCCAGCACCTTCCGGCTCTAAGTGTCATCTGGAATTCTGTCTCTCTCGTCTGCATAATCTGACAAGTAGGCATTTTGTTTACGTATTTTTCTCATCCTTATCTCTTCTCTCTCTGCTAGAGAGTAAGTTCTATGAGGCCACTGCATATTCCCAGGGATAAGGACTCGGTTTGTGCTATGGTGAAGCCTCATAAATACTTGTTAAACAGAAAAGTGGCTGTTTTTTTTTTTTTTTTTTACCCTGGGCATTCTTTTGGCTGAAAGTCATTTTCAATTTGCTTACCACAAAGCACTAATGAAACCAATTATTTTATTTCTTGTTTTCTCTTATTTACTATTATGTCAAATTGATTTAACACTGTACTAGGAATGGCAGACTGAATGCAAATTGAAAATGATTCCTATGGTTTTTCATGCTGTTTCATTTCAGCGCGTCGCATTCGTGGTGCAGCTCTCTCTACATATGTTTGGAAATATGTCAGCTTCTTTATTTATACACATCCTGCCCTATTAGAAAAGCAGAACAGATTTAAGGGGGACTGGTTGGAAATGTGATGATGTCGGGATGTTGGGCATCAGACAGTGCTGTGAATGCTGGTGCTCTGAGTGGGCCATACATTATTTATGTCAATAAGCGCATCTCCAAGAGGTTGTGCATTCTGCCTGTTGTGCAGTTTGCAGGATTCCACGCCAAAGCTTTTGAATGTATTGCTTTGTTTTCTCTTGTTTGGGCAGTGGTGTCTCTAGTCCTCCAAATGTAAGCTAATTCATATTCTGAGGCAAAAAAGCCATTGAGTATTTGGCAGTGTTCTCAATCCGAGTCAAATTAATCGTAATTACCTACGTGTAGCCCTGCGATCTCTCTTACTTAAGGTCTATCAACGCCATGCCTGCTGCACATAAACTCTAAGGCAAAGGACGGAGTTTGCTTAGTTGCATAGCTCACCAGAGGGAAGGTTTACAAGTCATGGTTTTATTTCCTAACAAGTTTTCAAAAACATTTCTTTTTAAAAATAAATATAAAATTCACATTTTGGGATAAGGTATGGCTCTATGAGTATTTTTAAAAAGCATTTTATTTGGAAAATTATTTTAGAGTTTTGGAAGAGTGCAAGTATAGTTTAGAGAGTTCCCAATGCACCCTAATGATAGCATGTTGATAGCATGTTACTAAACTTGGCAAGTGAATCAAAACCAAGAAATTACGTTGGTGCAATACTGCTAACTAAGCTGAAGACTTTGTTTGGACTTTGTCAGTTTTCCCATGACTGTCCTTGTTCGATCCCACATTCCAGTCCTGGATACCATATTTTACTTCCATGCTCATCTCCCCGTCTCCTGCAGTCAGTGGCACCTGTTACACGTGTCACCCAGTGGGCAAGGGCGCTCCGTTAACAGTGTCATCGGGCGACTGTCCTGGTTGGAGGCACGTGGAATCATGGGGCTTGTGCACATTCTGATCCGGAGGCTATAGATGGTGACCCTGGGGGCTGAGTTTAGCTCTCATGGGGTTGGAAATTGAATTCGAGTTACTTGCCAAGATGTAATCATTTAGATTTTTTCAGAAAAAGTTTTATTTGGGCTTTTCTTGAAGATACTTCCCGGGACTCCCACATCGCATGGAGGAGTGCCTGGATTCAAGACCCGCACCTGCTTCTGATTCCAGCTTCTTGGTGTTGCTCATACCGGGAAGCAGCAGGAGAAGGATGAGCTGCTTGTGTGCCCGCCACTCAAGGTGGGATGTCTCAGTAATAATTTCTCCATTAATTACAAGTTCAAATGATAGTGCTTTAGATAAATGAAGCTAAATAAAACATCATTGCAGCCGGCGCCACGGCTCACTAGGCTAATCCTCCGCCTAGTGGCGCCAGCACACAGGGTTCTAGTCCCGGTCGGGGCACCGGATTCTGTCCCAGTTGCCCCTCTTCCAGGCCAGCTCTCTGCTGTGGCCAGGGAGTGCAGTGGAGGATGGCCCAGGTGCTTGGGCCCTGCACCCCATGGGAGACCAGGAAAAGCACCTGGCTCCTGGCTCCTGCCATCGGATCAGCGCAGTGCGCCGGCCGCGGCGGCCATTGGAGGGTGAACCAACGGCAAAGGAAGACCTTTCTCTCTCTCTCTCTCACTGTCCACTCTGCCTGTCAAAAACAAACAAACAAACAAACAAACAAAAAACAAAAAAAACACATCATTGCAGTTGGTTCCAGCTTCCTTTTGTTCAACGTGGTTATGAGAAGTTTAACTTGGACCCATGGTTTTTTCAGTTTCTGTGGGGCGGAGCCACTACCAAGACAAAGAATTAGTGGGGACCAGCTGTGGATGGTGAGCCCTTTGCATAGCTCTTGGCTTTGCTAAAGTTTGTACTTATCTGCTCACTATAGGCTTTTATGCTTTTAAATAGATACAAAGTTGCCTTTTCACTTACTTAGTTGGGTTCGGGGTCTGACACTGTTGTCTGGTGATGGAGAGCCTGAGAGCTGAAGTGAAACACAGATGAGCTGGGACTCCAGCTTAGCTATTTGGGTCAATTATTTTTACCTCCCTGGACCTTGTTGTCTGCCCATATCAGCGAGGGACAATGATGATCCACTTCATTGTGTGAGATGGAGGAAAAATAACAGGTGCCTGGGGTAATATACAGGGCACAGTATTAGTAAATTATATTTTTATTTTAATTACTATTTCTATCACTTGTCTACTTTCTGGCTAGGAGTTAAGCATGTCCTCTAGATCAGAAAAAAAATTATCTTTTTGCTTCTGTTGTGCGATACTGGGTCTACTAGCATGTTGATAGTGGATTTTCTGCTCTGCATCCATGGCATCAGTTTTTAATTATGGGCATCTGGCCCCTTCTGTGTTGATGTTCGGTATTTATCAACACTCAGCCAGAGACTAAATGAGAAATGTCGGTCACCGTGAAACTTCCCAGCAGTTGGGAGCACGTAAGTTGGACGCACTAGAAAGACTATATTCATCCCGAAGTCACTGCCTACATAAGGTAGGAAGCCGGTGAGTGCAACACATCGGGGAGCTCGCCTGGGCGTCTCGCTCCCTGCTTTGTGGCTCTCAGGCGTCACAAGGGCACTTTGTGGCTTCTGTTACGTGTCTGCAGACTCCAGTGCCTGCGTGCTTCTAGGATGTGCCTGTGGGACTTGGGACAGTTCACACGAGGCTACCGTGTGCAGCCCCAGGGACCGGCTGTATGACCGAAACACTGGAGAAGCCCGGGCTGGGAAAACAGGATGCCAGCAAGAAGTGCTCATTTTGTGTGGCCTTTATCTCTTCTGCTTTGATCATGAAACGCGGCAGTGCCCCAGGGTGGGTGCTTGGCGAAGTGGTCACTGTGTTGTTGGGATGCCTGCATCCTGTATGGGACAGCCTGGGTTTAAGTCCTGGCTCCGCTCCGGGTTTCAGCTTTCTGCTAATGCAGATCCTGGGGGGACAGCAGGTGATGATGGCTCAAATAATGGGATCTTTATTAGCCACACGGGAGACCTAAATTGAGTTGTGGGTTCCAGGCAGTTAAAATAGAAATAAAAGAATTAGAGCCCTAAATTGAGAGCTTGGGACTAGAAGGCCCCGTTGGTGCCTGCTCACAGACAGATGAGAATGTGGCATACACGCCTGCGTCTTCAGCTGTGAGGAGGCAGCTGCGGTAACTACTACTACTTTGCATGGTGCACCTGGGGGCCTGAGTTTTCCTCTGGTCAGTAGAACTCTGTTGTTGGGGCAGCTTTGCTCTCTGTGGACAGCCTGAGCACATCCACATCAACAAGAGAGCATGTGTAGAATTGCTTTTCAAGCTAGAAGATTTCACAACCTATAAAGCCTCATTACTAACCTGAGGCTGCTGATCACAAATTCCAATTGAAGTCATCCACAGACTGTAGCCAGTCTTTCTCCTTATCATATTACACAATGGAATAGCATATAGCCAACAGTAACGATAGAAACTGCTCGCTGTGGGATCCTCTTTTTATTTGTAAAGACAGAGTTACAGACAGAGAAAGAGGTAACAGCCGGAGCTGCGCCGATCTGGAGCCAGGAGCTTCTGCAGAGTCTCCCATGTGGGTGTCCCAAGCACTTGGGCCATCTTCCACTGTTTTCCCAGGCCATAGCAGAGAGCTGGATGGGAAGAGGAGCAGCCAGGACTTGAACTGGTATCCCATATAGGCGCCGGTGCTTCAGGCCAGGGCTTTAACCCGCTGTACCACAGTGCCGGCTCCTACTGTGGGATCCTCTTAACAACCCTATGATGCTGTTGATGCCATTACACAGATGGCAAGACTGAGGTGCAGAGAGGTTAAGTGACCCTTCGTCTCAGGTTTTTGGCACCGAGGAAACAGGTCTGTGGAGAACAGGTCCTGAGCTTTTAACCGTGCTCAATCTCTGATGTGTTCATGTTGCTTTGCTTCCCTCTGCCTCCTGTCTCACAGTGCTCGTCTTCAAATGCACGCTCTGTCCCAGAAGTGACATTTTCATGAAGGCCTCCAGGCCAGGTTTTGATATGTTTTTATCGTCCAGATTTGAACCAGCTGAAGGATGCCTTGCTGTGTACGATTTAGTTCGCTCTTTACAATGCTTTTTTTTCCTGATTGTTTTTTGATTCTGCAGTTGTTATTGTCCATTCTGCTAAAATGGGGACACTTTATATGTTTTTTCTTAAAGTTTCCAAATTCTTCGCACAGTAGGGAGGAAATTCATTAAGAAGCAGTTCAAGGCAAGGAGGACTTTGCGGTGTGGTGGGTGACACCCGCTCTTGGACCACCAGCATCCCATATCTAAGTGTCCACCAGACTCCAGTCCCACCTGAGCTTCTTGCTAATGCACCTGGGAGGCAGAAAATGCTGGCCGAGCACTTGGCTTTCTTCCATCCTGTGGGAGACTGGCAGGAGTCCCTGGCTCTTGATGTCCGCGGGCTCAGTCCCAGCTGTTGGGGAGCGCACTAGTGGATGGAAGATTTCTCTCTCCGGGTCTCTCCCTTGCCCCCTCTCTTTGTCATCCTGCCCTTTAAATAAGTAAATCCCTCCCTCCCCCTCCCTCCCCCTCCCTTCCCCTCCCTTCTTCCCTCCCTCCCTCCCTCCCTCCCTCCCTCCCTCCCTCCCTCCCTCCCTCCCTTCCTTCCTTCCTTCCTTCCTTCCTTCCTTCCTTCCTTCCTTCCTTCCTTCCTTCCTTCCTTCCCACACCCTTCCTCTTAGTCCATGGAGCAGTGATTAGTCTAACACTTGTCACCTGTGGCACGTTCTGGCCAACTATAAGGAGCAATTGGTCTCAGCTTCCTAGGAAGGTTTTGGGTTTTTTGAGACAGGAGTTGCCACTTCCTGTTTTAGCCCCTTCTACCTCCAATGTGGCCTTGAGACTGGAGAGAGGTAATCTACCTTGTGACCAAGAAGTAAAATGCAGCATGTCAACAGTGGTGGAGTGAAAAAGCAAAACGTTTGGGCTTTCTCTTGTCATGGCTGAACATATTCCTAAGCAGCTTCCTGCGGACGCTTGCGTTCAGAAGAATTCAGTCCGGATGTCACCCGATATGGGGCTTGTGCTGCAGTTGAATATCTATAACCATCAAAAGTTCTTCACGCCGAGTCAAGTTTGATCCTCAAGCTGCTGCACATAGACCTATTTTGAGGCTCCCTTGGGATTTACTTGGCCGGTCTCTGCCACACTGAATGGAAAGTCATCCCAGGCAAGTTGGCAACACAGCCTGGAACACAGCCCCCTGCAAATATGCTGGAGCGATGGGCATCTAAGCGGGCATCCCTTCTTCTTGGACAGGTGTGCAGAGCTCAAAGGCAGGGCCATTAATTAGAAGAGAATGTCACTTCTGTGATGCGCAGCACTCCTGTTTCCTATGGAGGACTTTAGAAGCCACAGAGGTTCCCTAAACACTCCTGATGTTGCTCTTATGACTACGTTGATGAACGGAGGAAGGACTTTCAGTGGCTTGAGTGGCCTGTGTTGCCTTCCACGCCTTGGACAAGATATCAGGAACGCTGCCTTGTGTCCATTGCCTGTTTTCAGTCCAGTTCACAAATCGGCAGGTGCCTCGGAACCTCAGAATAAATTTCTGAGCCCCTTCATCTTGACCTACCATAGTACTGGATGCCACTTCTGCTTCCTTTTTTTTTTTTTTTTAATTAGAAAGATCTTAAATTGTGTTAAAAACCCACAGGGAATGCAGTCTTAATAACTGTTTCATATACAGTTCAGTAGCGTTAAGTATTTTCACCTTGCAGTGCCACCCATCTGTTGGATCTTCCCTCTTGCTTTCTGAGTGTCTTTCACATCTCCGTGGGTGAGCCCCATCCTTATTATCGGACCCCTCTCCCCATGCTCTCTGTTAGGCGGCTTGCAGGACCAGGAAGAGGTTCCGTTGGCTGGATATCTCCTGGTAAGACTTTTGGGCTGGACATACAGTCAGTTTGCTCAAGTTAAATTACAGTCAAGGTCAGCAGTTGGGAGTCTAAGTAGAGGTGAGAACCCGAGATTTTTCTGCAGGAGAGGAGTCTGGAGGCAGCGAGGCTCTTGGTTGGTAGGGAATAAACCTCACCAAGTGGCTCAGCCAAAAATACTCTCTCAGTATCGCCCAAGGTCCGGGCTTGGATGGATGCACAAGGCTGTTTTTCCTGGCGCTTCTTTCTCCCAGATGTCCCGTATGGTGACTCCCTGAGTTCTCCATGGCCCCGGCAGCCAGGTCCATATCTTGCTGGAGCTGAAGCGCAGGTGTTGGGTGCTGTTTAATGTTGAGTTAATTGGGGCTTTTTCTGCAAGAGTCTTGGGTGGTGTCTCAAGTTCATGAATTAGTCATTAAGTTGTGCTTACCAGGCAGACACCCTGGCACTCTGGGAGGATTTTCTGCTGGGAGGTTGTTTGTGCCAGCTCTCAGAAACGTCGGTGGGAGAGCTGAACTCTCTTCAGGGACCTTTAACAGCAGCCATTTCTTTGTTTGCTCTTCTGACCTGTGCAGGTGGATTGGGGCCCTGCCTCAGAGGGGGTGCATTCTTGGGGTTATCACTCGGGGTGGCATGGAGACTTTGCCTGGAGACTTTGCAGAAGTGGCTGTGTTACTTTTGTGGCAGCCCGGGAGGGCTGAGGAAAGCCGGATATGTGTGTGGGTTTTACGTGGGACTCACCTCTAGAATGAGCTCAATGAAGTTAGAAAACATGAGGGCCAGCGCCGTGGCTCACTTGGTTAGTCCTCCACCTGCGGTGCCAGCATCCCATATGGGCGCCGGTTCTAGTCCCAGCTGCTCCTCTTCCAGTCCAGCTCTCTGCTGTGG
This sequence comes from Oryctolagus cuniculus, assembly GCF_964237555.1. Taxonomy (NCBI): domain Eukaryota; kingdom Metazoa; phylum Chordata; class Mammalia; order Lagomorpha; family Leporidae; genus Oryctolagus; species Oryctolagus cuniculus. The sequence continues at coordinate 152,731,835 of NC_091436.1, forward strand.
CCTGGGAGGGCAGTGGAGGATGGCCCAAGTGCTTGGGCCCTGCACCTGAACGGGAGACCGGAGGAAGCTCCTGGCTCTTGGCTTCAGATCGGCGCAGCTCCGGCTGTTATGGCCATTTGGGGGGTGAACCAACGGAAGGAAGATTTTCTCTCTGTCTCTCCCTCTCACTGTCTGTAACTCTACCTCTCAAATAAATAAATAAATAAACATTTTAAAAAATTAGACAACATGAGTTCCCAGGTGGGCACCCTTGTCAGGTTGTTTCAATTTTTTTATTTTTATTTTTTTACAATTGGGAAAATGATACGAAGTACAAGAACTCAAAACAGTTTAAAAGCACATGAATATTTGTGGTGCTATTATTCTAATTATTTAGTACCCAGGAAGCCTTGAGAAGCTCTTGTTTACTGTCCATAATGAGCCAGCTTGTAATTCTGTGGTTAGTGAAGTAAGAAGTGCCAGCTACTTTCTTTTTAGTTTTTATTTATTTGAAAGGCAAAGAGGGAGGGACAGGCAGAGAAAGCTCTCCCATCTGCTAGTTCAGTCCCCAAGTGCCCACAGCTGGGGCTGGGCGAGGTCTAGGCCAGGAGCTGGAAACTCCATCTGGATCTCCTGTGTGGGTGGCGGGGACCCAAGTTTGAGCCATCACTTGCTGCCTCCTAGGGTGAACATTAGCAAGACACTGGAACTGGAAGAGACTTGAGCCCAGGCACTCTGATAAAGTGATGAGGGCATCCCAAGTGGCATCTGTATTTCTTAAAAAATTTTATTTATTGGCAAATAAACTAATTTTTATTTATTTATTTGAAAGATAGAGACACAGATTTTTCTTCTGCTGGCTTACACCCCCCCCCCCCCCCAAATGCCTGCAACAGCCAGGGCTGGACCAGACCAAGCCCGGGAACCTGGAACTCAGTCTGGATCTCCTTGTTGGTGCAGGGTACCCAGCACCATCCCTGCTGCTCCCCAGGGTGCCTGTGAGTAGGAAGCTGGAATTGGAGGTGGACCAGGCACCTCTGGTATGGGCCGTAAGTTAACTGCCGTGTGAAATGCCTGTCCCAGGTAACGACTTCCTGAAGTTATTGCTAGGTGCGCCTTTCTGACACAGAGGCACTAAATGGAGCGAAGGTGCAGCTCTTTCAACTTCACTCACTCAGGGTGGGCTGACAGGGCGTGGCGGGCACGTCATTCGGATGGAACATTCATAGTTGCTCCACATTTCCAGGGGAGGTCCTCTTAGAGGTTGGAATCACGTGCTTTGCTTTTTCCGTTTATTTTGTTTTAGCTGGACAGCTTGGGCTGGCTTGTCTGTTCATATAAGGAGTACTACCACGGAAGTGCTTCACGTGGGTAATAAAAATTAGTATCAGTTAAAAATAACTTGGCGAACCCCATGATTGCACCAGCTGTTTCTGAACTAAGTGGCGAGTACGATTTGTATTCAGTCTCTGTTGTTGTCTTCAAAACACCAGCAGACCGTGTGTCATGTTGGTTCTTGTTTTTCTTCCATGGAATGAAAGATGGATTTCGTTTCTAGGTGTAGCATTGTAATTGTCTTTGACTTTTGTTTCTGGTCCTGTTGGGCAGTAAAAAAGATGTGGAAATATATAGGGGAGATGTGTGTTCACTTTCTTGTGATGTGCAAAACATATGTAGGGTTTTCTATTTCCTGGGGGTTAGAGAGCATGCTGTAGATAAAGAAGAGACCAAGCTGGAAAATTAATGGATGAGATGTTACCGTCTGTGGTTTGCATATGTTCCTTCCAAAATGGAGGTGGGGCTAATGTTAATGTGACAGTCATGAGGCCGGCCCTTGAAGGAGTGTTGAGGTCTGAAGGCTTTTCCTCCACCCGTGAGGTAAGGCCCTTAGCAAAGAAGCTTCTAGCAGGGTTGTCCAGCCCGCTCTCTTGCCCTTCTGCCTTTTGCAATGAGAGGAAGTGGAGAGAAGATCCTTGGACTTTTCCAGGTACCGGTGCCTTGGTCTCATACTTCCTCCTCTCCTCCCTCCCCTCCACCTTTTAATTTGAAAGGTGTGAAACAGAGTTTTTCTGTCTGCTGGTTCATTCACAAATGCCTGCAACGGTCAGTGCTGGGCCAGGCTGAGGTCCGGAGGCTGGATCTCCACCTGGGTCTCCCATGTGGGTGGCATGTTCCCAGGTCCTTGGACCACCTTCTGCTGCTTTCCCAGGTGTGTTAGCAGGGAGCTGGGTTGGAAGTGGAGCAGCTGGCCACCGAGGGGGCAGCTTAACGTGCTAGGCCACAACACCAGCCCCAATCTCAGACTTTCCAGCTTCCAGAACTGCAAGGGCTCATTTTCTGTGATAAATTACCCAGTTTCAGGTATTCTGTTGTCACAGCACAAATGGACCAAACAGCATAGTATATACTTAAATAGGATGATGTTTCTACAGTCTGTTATCCTTGGTTATAGAAAGTGGTCATCGTGAATTTTCCCCCAGGTCAAGCAGTAGTCCTTTGATAGGGGAAAAATTTGGTAACCCTCTCCCCTTTCCCCATGACAGTTGGGGCATTCTAGAACCGTCTTAGTATGAGGAGGTGATGTGGAAGTGCTGAGTGGTGACCAGCTGCTTGTAGGACAATTGGCAAGTCATTCTCCATGGGCAACCCAGCCAGTAGTAGTGGGCCAGGCATTTCTGAGAAGTGTTGCCTGAAGTGTCCTGTGATACGGGGCTCCGTGCACATGCAGCTCAGAGAGATGACTGAAAGAGGAAGCAGGCTGGATCCGTGCTCGTGTGACAGCATTGTGCGGTGGCAGCTTGTTACGATGGTGATCCTGTTACCATGGTGGTTGTGGCCAGGAATACCCCTCGATTAGCTCAGCTTTGGAAGAGAAATGCTGGTGTCTCATAGTGCACTGTATATGATTTGTTCTGATTGTACACTGGGGTGTGTGTGTGTGTGTGTGTGTGTGGTCACAGGCTCCTTGGGTGCCCCGCTGGGCAGAAGTCTTATGAATGCCCCTGCGGCCAAGACCCTCCCAGGCTGGCCAGAGAAGGCAGCAGGAAGGACCTTTGTTCCGAGCTGCTGCCCGAAGCCTTGAATGTGCTTGACCGTGAGCTGGAGTTTCCGAATCCTGGCAAGGGCCGGCGTCTCCGCTTGCCCGTTGCCGGCTTGCTCTGGCCCTGGGAAGCTCGCACCCCTGTTGTTGAGAACCTCCTGGTCAACTTGACCTTGGACCCAGGAGGGCGGGCCCCTCAGCCAGTCAGCTGTCCTGGACTCACAGACTCACACAGAGTGTGAGATCTGCAGGCAGGCGCAGCCTCTTGGCTCAGACTTGCGTTTCGGGCGAGTGGGTTTGTGTTTGGAATTTGAGAGGAGGCGCTCTGATGATCCCAGCAGCCTTGTGCTCCACTGGCTAATTTTTCCCTGATGCTGGGATTGCCTTTCCCGGCCTGTCGCATCGGACAGTTGGAATTTGGAACCATTTCTTGTGGGTGTCTTGATATGCACAGAGTGGGGAACCCGGAGGCATTTTTTTTCCTCGTTTGGGAACCGCTGAGGCTGGCTCCTCTCTTTTCAGAGTATTTGGGTCAGTTGTTACTCACTGTGTAAATGGAAGGCTTGGCCAAGTCTGGCTGAACAGTTGACAAAAAGGGAAAGCACTTAAACATCGGTGAAAAACATTTCAGCTTGTTTTTGAACATGGCATTATTGGCCGAAGTGAACGGAGCCTGCCACTTTGCAGGTCCTTCTGTGGGCTGGGGGCAGGTGTGGCACAGTGCAGCCATTGTTCTCTGGTATAAAGATATACCGCATTTCACATCCTCTCTCTAGAAACTGGATCAGGATCGAGGGTGCCAAGGGTGCCCAGGCTTCCATCAGTTGTAAAAGGAATGGGGTCCTGACTTTGAGTTGGGGAGGGAAGGATGGAAGGGAAGAACCAGGCTTAGCTTCTGTCTTTGCCGTGCATTAAAGGCCATCTTCCAGCAGGAATGAGAGTGCAAAGATGGCAAGCTCCTCGCGGGGGACTTGGACGGACCCTTTGGCTGGGGGAGGATCAGCTATTCGGCAGCAGGTTTTAATCTTATGTTGTCCTTAATAGCCCAGATTTGATTAGTTATAGCGACCTTGATTTCTGCAAGCTTGTCGAGGGGGTCTTTGCTAAACCACAGACACCTTTTTTGGTTGTGTCCAGTTCAGCTCAACTACTGGAAACTTTTTTTTTTTTTTTTTTGCCAAACCACTTGTTTTTTCTTCATCATATTTTCTGAGCTGGTAGGAGGAACATGCTGGGTCATTCAAGGCAAAGGTGCTGAAGCATTGTGCCCCAGAGGAGAGGATTGGCTGTAGATGGCTAAGAGAGACTGGAGCCGCCTCAAAAAGTTTGTGAAGAAGTGGAGTTAAAAGATAACTATACAAAAAAAAAAAAAAAAAAAAAAAAAATCTATAGAGGGGACTTCCAAAAGGTCATGGAGGGGTAAGGTGTTTGGAGCAGTGGTTGAGATGGGACACCTGCATCCCGTATCAGGGTACCTGTGTTTTGAGTCCTGGTTGTACTTCCAATTCCAGCTTCCTGCTAATGCACACCTGGTGTGCATACACACAGCTGGTGATGGCTCAACCCATATGAGAGACCGGGATCGACTTAGGCCCCCTGTGGCCCCAGTTATTGCTGTCATGTGGGAAGTGAACCAATGGCTGGAAAATCTCTGTCTCTCTTCCTCTACTTTTCAAATTAAAAAATTATTTTTAAAGTTCTTGGAAAATGCATATTATGAAAAAAATGCATGGGTTTAAAAATTTTTTTTGCACCTGGAATGAACTTTTCATTCGTTTTGCCACGAACTTTTTGAAGTTCCCTCATATGCAGCCTGGGTGCTCCTAATGACATCTGGGTTCACTGGAAGTGTTCTGGTAACACTGAGCCTTATTTATATCAAGCATGTGTGCTGAGAACCCCGTGCACTGGGCTTCGGGGAGGCACTGGGGACACTGGCACTCTTGAAGAGAGGAAGCCAGGCCCTCCTGGCTGAACTGAGGCTTTATGTGAAAACCATTTCCTTTTCAAACATGTTGGAAATGTTCCTAAAACTGCCTGGGTGTGCTTGGGGGTGGAGGCGCAGTTATTCCAGGATGCTAGGGACGCATGCTGAATTCTTCTTTTCTGGATCTTTATGTAGGAGATGTGTGTAACTGAGCTGATGCTGGAATGTTTCACAAATTGTTGTTTAAAATCTCTGTGTTTTCTTCTTCATTATTGGGACTGATATTTCTTTGAAAATTCGCAAAGACGTCCAGTTAATTTATGATTCTACAAGCTGGAATGTGGGTCATCCCTGCAAATGGAAATGTGTAATTGTAAAAACAGCGACTTTCGCCTCAGTGAACCTGTGAATTAAGTGACTCTGGTTTTGTCTTTCCCCCTGTTTTTCTCCCCAGAACTCTTGGTCTTCACCTTGTTACTCTCCCCCATCTAAGCCTGATCTCAGAAAATTCTTTGATTTTTGAAATTTTTTATGCTCCTACAACTTTAAGTATATTCATGACAATGTCTTGATTTTAACTTGTTACTTCTTCCAGGAATAATTGCATTTGGAGCTTTCCCTAGTTTTATTATGAAAGGCTATACATCCTGTTAAAGGAATTCTTTTTTTAAGAGTTATTTACTTATTTGAAAGTAGAGTTCCAAAGAGAGGGGGGAGAGAGAGAGAGATCTTCCATCTGATGGTTCACTTTCCAAATGGCCACAAAGGCTGGACCAGGCTGAAGCCAGGAGCCAGGAGCTTCTCCCTGGTCTCCCATGTAGATGCAAGGGCCCAAGCACCTGAACCATCTTCCGGTGCTTTCCCAGGCTCATTAGCAGGAGCAGGATTGGAAGTTGAGCAGCTGGGACTCAATTAGTGCCATATAGGATGCCGGTGCTGCAGGAGGCGGCTTAACCTGCTGTGCCACAGCGCCGGCCCCCGCTAAATGAATTCTCAGACCTACGCGATGCTAAGTCGTGAGTTTGTGCCCAGAACCCTCCTGGTTATATCAGTTTCCTTTTCAAACGTGTTGGAAATGTTCCTAAAACTGTGTGGGTGTGCAGATGGCTGCTCCGTTTGAGATCAGCTGCCCCTTAGGCCAGAGACTGCTGCCGTATGGAAAGTTTCTGAGACATGTTTAGAAGCTTCTAGAAAGGAGCATTTTTGTTTTCTACACTAAGTGAGAAACAAAAAGGAAAATCAGGAAAAGCTATTGCCTCTATGCCTGGGGTTGTACTTGCTGTGAATCCAGCGCAGCCAACATTATCAAAGACCAGCTTGCTATGCTTGAAACCACTATAACCACTGGTTATAGAAAAACCATCTGATTGTCTTCTAATGTGCATGATTGGTGACGAATGATTTCTCAAACTCTGTACTTGGAGTTTTTCTCAGTTGCCAGCAGATACTAAAGGGTGATTGTTGGACAAGGAAATTTGGAGAAGGATGGGTTAAATGCAGTTGGATAGAGATTTTCCTTTTTCCTGGACCTCCAGAGAGAGATGGTGTTTGCCAGCATTTCTCGCATTTATTTGACCAGGGATCCTTTACTTTGTTTTATTTATTTACTTGCTTTGGAGCATCTTAGGGAATTAGCATTCTGTGGAGGACACCAGCAACTGCTTCTCTAGACCATGAAGTATTTTTTTCCCTATGCTTTTAGAGTGCTCTTTTAGAGTGCTTATGGGTTTATTATACAGAGACAGAAAACTTGTACTATGTGGTGAATGGATTCTTGCCCTTAAGTTTCTCCACGGGCTGTGTAGAGTTTGCATTTCCCTTGGGCATTTCGAGGGGGTTGAAGGGCTGGGATACCCACCAGTGAGCCCTTACCTGCTGCCAGGGACACGGCCCAGCATTTCCTTTAGAATCTCCTTAGTGGGAAATAGGAATTAACAGTTCTGCTTTATGGGTGAGAGAATAACTCTCTCACTACTATGTACTATGTACTGTGATACACTACTTACAGGATGTTGCCAACCTGCTGGGCATGCTGGTTATAGTGATAAGATTTTGAAAAACATTTCAGATAATTGTAGATTCATGTGTAGGTCTAAGAAAATAATGCCCAGGGAGCCATGTTCCTGTCACCCAGTTTCCCCCAGTGGGAGCATGTCACATAACAGTGTGTCATAACAGTACCACAATCAGTTGTCAACCTTTTTAAAATCTCACAGGTCTCACATGCATGTGTGTGTGTGTGTGTGTGTGCTTGTATTTAGTTCTGTGCAGTTTTACCACATGTGAAAATTGTGTGACCATCATTGCGGTAAACATACGAAACAGTTTTGGCACAGTGTCCAGGCTGGCACCTTTGTAGTCATAGCCAGCCCCCTCCCCTCCCATCCCCAGTGCCTGACAACCACTGGTTCTCCATCCCTATAATTTTGTCATTTCAAGCTTGCTCTGTTAAGTGGAACCATATAGTATGTAACATCTTAAGACTGGCTTTTTAAAAGCTATTTTTAATTCACTCTTTCTATTCTGTGCAGCGATCCTCTGCACGAGGGGTTATAAATTTTCTTTCGTAGTGAGGAAGTAAAGCCTGAGAGAGCTAAGGTGTCCCAAGGCGCCACAGCAGGGAGCAGGGGACCAGGAGGGAGCCCCTGCATGCCTAACTCAGCCTCGTCTTCTTCCACTTGGCCTTGGCTTTCCTCTGGGATTCATTGCTGTTTTTTTATACTCTCTTCTTTTTCTTCCTCTATTTGAAATAAAATGCCATGTGTTTAAAATAAAAAAAAAAACTTTTCTTAAAAAAAAAAAAAAAAACTATTTGAGAGGGGGAGAGAAAGAGAGTGAGCGAGAGAGAGCGAGAGCACTGATTTACTCCCCAAACGGCCACGACAGCCAGGTCTGGGTTAGGCTGAAGCCAGAAGCCAGGAACTCCATTCAGATCTACCATACTAGGCCAGCATCCACACCTTCCCAGGTGCATTAACGGAGCTGGATCAGAAGTGGCGCATACAGGATTCAATCAGGACCCCAGTATGGGATGCCTGTATTGCAAGTGATGGCCTAACCTGCTCCCCACACTGCAGGCCTCCCCATTTTTTTTAAAATTCTTAATTTTTGAGAAGAAAGGTTGGGTCACATTATGACTTTGGAAGTGCAGATGCTGAGTATTTTGGGTGCATTAGACTATTTTGGAGTTTTCGGCGTTGGCTTCCTTTCCCACCTTGATACTCCGGCACAAACGATGAGGCTGGGTGCCGTGTAGAGAATACAGGTGGAGATTCTTCCATGGAGTTTTCTTGACTGCCTCTGTGGGCATTCTGGGCTCGTGCCAGATCCAGGAGGCTGGCCCAGCCTTGTGCAGCTTGCTGGCTGTGCTTGCTGTACTGCTAAGGAGAGTCCCAGAGCCTTGGGGCTACGGCAGACGGAGCTGCCAGTGCAGAGGGATGATGGGAACGCAAGACACACATTGCTGTGCATCACAGCAGTGCCAGATGACTGAATACTAGAAAATGATGAAACCCTTTGACATCTCTCTGTGGGATGCATTTTTTTTTAAACAAAATTGGGAAACAGCAAAATGTAGATTTTTGTTCTTGTTGCATACCCCCTGGCCCAGACATGCTGTTCTTTCAGCGTCTTTGAACTTGGCTGTTGCATCTGCCTGGGAACCTCTCCCAGGGTTTCTCAGGGCTCTGCTCACTCCTGCACCTTCTTGAGGTCTCTGCACAGTGTAGCCTTTCCTGAGGTTTAAGACTGAGACACCCACCTGCTCTCCTTACCTTACTGTTCTCCATTGCACTCCGACCAGCCCTGGACATGCCCTGTGGTTCCTTTCTGTGACTGTGTGTTGTCTTCGCCCTGGAGAGAACCTGACTTCCTAACGGCAGGGATTTTTGCCTGTTTGTTCACTGCTGTGTCCTCTGTATCTCAGATGAATGCCTGGCACATAGTAGATCTCAATATTAGAATAAACACTTTTTTTTTTTTAGAGTGAAAGATCTGCCTGAATGAAGTTGGGCAACAGCACTCTCTTAAGGACACGAGAGAATAATCGCAGCCATGCCTGTACAGCCCGGCGCCTAGCAAAATGCTCCTTTGCAAATGTTAAGCGGTTTGCTAGCAGTGTACACGTGTCTAGCAGTGACTTTTCCGCTGGGAGATGATTGACTTGGGAGCAGTGGAGGAAATGAGCCAGCAGATCTAGGTAATTGAACCTTGCAGAATATCCTAGAACTGTTTATACTTCTGCCAAATTGAAGGATGAGTTCAGTGTTCACAGAACCACCTGTGTAATTACTCACATTAGCATTCCTGCGCGCACTTGCGCAGTTGCACTCTTCAATCTGGCAATGAAAGTATTTTCACATGTTGGCGGCCACTGTGAAAATTGGTTGCCCTCAGACATTTGGAGAGCTTGCGCTGCAGTTTTGATTTGGGGGGTGTGGCCTGGGGCTTTGCAAAGTCGGCTTCCCTGGCTTTTGGGCTCAACTTTTGTTTTGAGGGGCTGCTTTGGTGCGGGCAGTACTGGAGGTCTGCGGAAGAGAAACCCAACAAGGATGCTGTGGACAGAGTTTGGGTCGGCTGGGCTGGAGCCGCAGAGTGTGGGGGTCTGGTCCTGCCGGGATGTGGGGATGTGTGAGAGCGGTTTGTGCTTGGGGAGCAGGAAGGATTACTGGGACTGGCCCCACCCCACCCGCCCCGGCTGTTCTTGGAGTGCTTGTGTGTACCCTGCCTGTGAATCGGAGATGATTCACACTTCTGCTATCAGCAGCACCTCTAAACCACATCACCTGCATGGGGCTCAGACTTTTCTTTGCCAGTCTAGAGATTGGGGAAATTCTGAGCACGGCCACGGGGGAAGTTAGACAGTTCAGGGGTTCGGTACCCCACAGCAGAGGAGAACTGTGCTGAGCTGCCCCCTGGAGTCGCCTGCAGCTGCCCAAGTCAGATGCTACTTTTCTTTAATCTCTGAGAACAGTCACTGGCTGTCCTCTTCCCAAGGGGAATAAATTCAGTTGAGTTACTTAAATCACACTCTTTCCATTTCTTGAAATAATTTCCGTTTCCCTGCCCTAGAAAACGTAGGCGGCAGGAGAGAGGTAGAGACAGAATTATAAAGCTGTTTGGATTAAAGCAGCCCTGAACATCACTCTCAGAACTCACTGAGCAGACAGCTAACACCTCCTAATAAGCACCAGCTGCATACAGATCAAGGTGTTTTATTTTTTCAAATGAAGACAGAGCAGACCTGACTCAGACGTCTCGTGGAATGCCAGACTCATGGTAATACAGCATCACGTGTGACGCAAGAATGATCTGGTGGTCATCTCTATGCGTCCACCTGTGAAGACGTCTAATGCCTGTGCTCTACTCTGCTTCTCCCTCCACCCTGCAGACATGGTCAACTGTTAGCTGTGGAAGCTGTGCTACTTCTGCATGTTCTCTATCTTGCTTTATGTGCTTCAGTGGGGTACATGGTTTCACCACCATTGCTTTCCCCAAAGTCATGATTTTAACAAAATGTTTAATTAGTCAAAGTATGTTGCACCAACCAACATGTACAGAATGGTACAATTATTGATTTACAGTAGAGAATTATAATGCAGCAGTTCTGTTAGGAGGGTTTTGTCTTTAGCAGGAAAAGTTCATTTGTTGTGTATATGAGCCGCTTTGATTAAAAACCTTTATGTGATGGTATGATAGGACCTTCTGTGTTTGCTGTAATGGAGGAGCGTAAGTCACGAAGTTGTTCTGAATTTTTAGGAGTGTCCTTGCAGTCTCTGGTTAGTCCTCCTGGTGTCTGTAGCGGGCCTTTGTGGAAGGTTGGGTTTAGATATCAGGAGGCTGGGGCTTGGATCCTGTTCCAGGGCATAGGACTTGCTTCCTGGAAGCCCCAGAGGGGGAACTCATTCTAACCTGGTTTTGCCCCCTACAGTGGCCCTGGGCCATGGATACCTTTTGAGTCAGACTCAGTGTGGGGCTTCGGTTTTAATCTCCACCCATTGGGCCTTGTTGTGGTCCACTTCACCTTTGAACATAAAGCTGTCTTTTGACTTTTTTCAAGTTATTTCAGAAAATACCACAGTGGTTTCTGGGTTAATCAGATACGTAAGACCTGCGCCCACCCCAAGTGGCTGCTTCGTTTCTCCGACGCCACAGCTGCCTGCGTCTGGCCCCTGCCCACCTGCCACCCCTCTGCGTCCTGCCTGCTCTGCCATGAGGGGGCAGATCTCCAGATGAGCTGCTGGCTTGCCACCTTGCAGGAGGCTGGGCCTTTGGCTCCTAAAAGCATTTTTGCCACATGGAGAGCCCTCCGAGGCTGGGACCCTATCCTGGGGCACCGCTCACTGCCCAGCGGAGTGCCCAGGCTGCCTCCAGAGCAAGCTCTGTGTGCTTGGGTGTTGATTTTTCCCCTTGGCTTGGAAACTTTTGCAAGGAAACAGAAGGGTGCTTTCAGATCAGGCAGCCGTTAGGCCTGGCCCAGTCCCTTGTGTGGAAAGCTGCAGGTCTTACTTGAAGTGAGGAGAAGGCAGGTCGGCGGTCGGTGGCAGGCCAGGTTTCCTTGTTTGTGGTTAGTGCTGCCTGCCTTGGATTCTTCTCCTAACAGCGAAGTTTCCAGTCCTGAGCTTTTCCCCGCCCGCCCTGTGACATCCATGGGAGCTGTTTTTCCTTGTCATCTCCTTCAAAGCCTCTCCGCCTCCACCTCCAGCCCCCAGCGAGCTGTCACAGGAAGCAGAAAAACAGGCAGTTAAAGCAAGTTGCAATGGCCAAGTTTCTCCCTCCTTGCCAACCTCATTAGAAAACAGTGATAAAGTGTGTATGCATATAATTACAGTAATTAAACACTGGGAGCCGGCTCAATAGGGGACCTTCTTAATGCTCTCCTAAGTGTGGTATTTTTCGTTTCAGAACTGCCAACCGGGCGGCATCTGTTCCACTGCAGACCTTGGTCTGGATGGGCTGGAAAGGGAGGGTGTTTGCCATGACCACAGCACCAGGCTTTATTGCACACGGATTAGCGGGGAGCGGGACAGACTTTCCCGCATTGTGTTTACTTTTGAGGGTGTGTAGTCAGTCGTCAAATAGAAAGACGTGAATGGCCCGGCTAGTGAAATAGACATGTGGAAAATAAGCGTAAAGCATCTGCGAACTCTGCCTGCTTCCAGGAGTGCGAGACAGAAACACTTTGTGTTCGGTGCAGCCCAGTGGAGTGAGGTGGCCCCTGTGGCGTCTGGGATGCTGGGAGGTGATGAGGTTTGCCTTGCCTGGGCGTGGGAAGGGTGCAGGCCAGTGGAGGAGACTGGAAACAGGCTGTTGTGTCTGGTGCCGGGCACTGAGCGGGTTGTATCAAGTGGCCTTCTGGGTGAGAGGTGGTGTCTCATTGAAAGACAGAAGCCCTGGAATCCCAGGTGCCTCATCTGTCAAACTAGGAAGAGGTGATCATGCCCGCTCTTAAGAATTAAACAGATCATGTGCTGGCGCCATGGCGCAGTAGGTTGATCCTCTGCCTGCGGTGCCGGCATCCCATATGGGCACCGGTTCGAGTCCTGGCTGCTCCTCTTCCAATCCAGCTCTCTACTGTGGCCTGGGAAGGCAGTAGAGGGTGGTCCAAGTGCTTGGGCCCCTGCACCCGCATGGGAGACCAGGAAGAGGCCCAAGTGTTGTTAGCAATGAATATGTTAATGTTTGATCTGAGTTCTTTTTGCTTTGTTTTATTTTTGTTATAAAATTAAAAACAATTTGTTAGTTTCATTTAAGATATACAAACTTCATGCATTTCCTGGATACAAATATCGTGATTCTTTCTACTTCACACTCCCTGCCACCCTTCGTCCTCCTCCCTCTCTGGTTCCAGTTCTTATTTATATGTTAATTTTTGATCCATGTTCTTGTGTTCTACAGAGGTAGAAATACTAAGTGGAGACGAGTATCATGTCCAGATAGGAGCAGAGTTCATTTGGCAGTGAGGGAATAAATGTATATTTGTGCACGAGTGTGGGCTGCCCCAAACAGAAATACCTACATGAGCAGGCCAACGAACTGTCCATAAACTAGAGAGAGAAAAACAGACAGAAAACGGTGCCTGTATTGGGAAGGTCTGTCCCAGAGTACGAGAGTGGGAAAGGTCTGTCTGAGCGCATGCTGGAGCAGTCCAAGTGTGTTCCGTGGTGGAAACAGGAAGTGGGAGCTGTAGCTTTAAGAGAGGTCCGAGGTGGAAAGAGAGCTCTCCCCCTTCCAGCTCTCCTTATAAGGAAGGGGGTGGTACCCCAGTTGGATATGCAGATGATGTGGGGGTCTGAGCATGTGCCCTGGTCCTGGATGCCACAGGCGTATCCTGGGAAGGTGGGCAGATCAAACCCACAGTTAAGGAGAGAGCGTTAAGTTGCAGGGGTACAAGAATTCCAGCTCACCTAGACTTGAACTAGCTTCCTGCCCACTCAGCCCACATCACAAGCACTTGGGCCATCTGCTGTTGCTTTCCCAGGCAGCTTCACAGGCTGCTGGGTCAGAAGTGGAGCAGCCAGGACTCAAACTGGCACTTATCTGGGATGCCATCCTTGCAGGCGGTGGCTTAGCCCGCTGCACCACAACACCAGCCTCCACACACTTTCCCCCTCACTTTCTTACCGCTGGAATTTCTTCTGTTCTATGAAGACATTTTGAATGTATCATGACCTATGTTAGGTGGCAAGAGATTTTTCTTTAACAGGGTTTTTTTTTTTTCTTTTTTTGAGTAATTTTTTGAGGATTTCAATTGTGAGAAAATAGATAAAGCCACAATGACCAGAATTAAACAGCATTTCTAATATACCATGTACATTACTTTAGCTCAGTAAATCTGAGTTGTTTTTCTTTTTAATGCAGTGTTTTATTGGATATTCAGCATTATATGATGCCCTAAAGCAGGCGTCAGCACACTTCTTCGGGAAAGGATCAGAGAGAAAATATTTTGGACTTTCAGGCAAATTTGTTGTAGCAGATATAGTTAGCCTCACATATCAGTATGTTCTGTATTTGCAGATTTAACCAAAGTCTGATAGAAAATATTGGAAAAATAATTGCATCCATGCTGAACACATTCTTTGTATTGTCATTATTCTCTAAGCAATATTGTTCAATAGCATTTATATTATATTAGGTATTATAAGTACTCCAGAGATGATTTAAAGTAGGTGGGAGGAGACTTTCTCTGCAGACACCTCGTCATTTCCTGTAAGGGACCTGAGCCTCTGTGGATTCCAGCCGGTGGAGGCACGGGTCCCTCACAGACACCCACCCAAGGGTGACTGCACTCAACTCCGCGCTTGTACTGCAGAAGCAGCCGCAAGCAGTCTGCAAACAGATGGCGGTGGCCGATTTGCAATAAAACTTTATGTGCAAAAGTAGATGGTGACTCTGAACAGCTGCTGACCCTAGCCATAAGGAAGGACATTTTGTTGGCTTGCGAGGTAAATGGAAAATTAAAATTAGAGAAAGCATAAAATTTCCCGATGATTAACTCCACAAAAGGCTAGCCGTTTACTTTTACACCTGTTGTTTGAATTCAGCTTTATGTTTGATAAGGACTTTGAAAGTAAACTCCAAATGTCTGTATGAGTAGTTTGTTTTCTTTTTTTTTTTTTTTTTTAAATCCAGGGTCTAAGGCTGCAAAGGAGCCTGTCTTTCTTCAGCCACCCTCTGTAGAGGTCTTCTTTGCACCAGACACCGTGTCGGTCTTTGGAAATTCACTAATAATTTCCATCAGGGAGCCACAGTCTAGACTTTGCTGTCATTATTACCAGATGTGGTCTCATGCCTTGCACTGCTGCAAATACATGGTGCAGGGAACCAAGGAACCTGCATTGCAAAAGGGACTTTGTGGGAGAACACTCATCTTTTACAAGCTCTTTCTACCGCATGGGTGCTTAGGACTGCTGTGTCTTCTTTCTCTTTGTTTGTGTATTATTAGAGAAACTCTACTAGAAGAACAAACAAATGGTCAAAAGTATTTTCATAACTTACTTGCCAGAGTCCCCAGTTTTGATGATTCCAGAGGTTATGGGTTCCCCTCCTTTCTAGTTTTCACTTAGTCATCTTCATTTTTTTTTTCTATTTCTGTACGATCTGCCTATCAAATTATAAACAAGCCCCACCAGATTTGAAGAAGCTTGTAGTCTAATGGTTAAAATATACAGTTATAAAAAATTGCCCCATTGCCCCATCTGTGTTCAGTAGCCCCTCCAGTGTATTTTCCCTTGAACTTGAGCCATTCCGGCACTTGTAAATTGGGTGGGGCTGTGATCTCACACCAAGTGTCTGGGTTTTTCTGCACCACCACCAAGTTCTCCAACTCTTGGGACAGCAGCCAGCTGTCCACTGATTCACTTAATTCTGACACTACCCAGCGACAGCATCGTCCCCACGTGTAAGGGATCACACCCGCAGGACTGCCCCCCCCCCCCAGGTGTCCACCGCAAGCCCGGGCCTCCTGTACTTAAGACATGAATCCAGAGTGCCTGTGCCCCTTCCTTTGTTAATGGTTTGCTGGAATGGCTCATAGCACTCACGCGGCCACTGTATGTGTTCCTAGCGGTTTGCTCTGAAGCAGGCAACTCAGGAGCTGCACGTGGTGCCTCCATGCACTCCCCAGACACTTCCATGTCTTCACCGACCCGGAAACTCTCCAAGCCAGTAACTTCGGGGTTTTCTGGAGGCCTCCTTGCACAGGCGTGATTAAGTTACTGGTCGTTGGTGGTAGCTCCGTCTCCGGCCCCTCGATTCTCTCTTCTAAGACCCTCAGGTGATCGCCAGCCCCATCCTGAGGCTGTCAAGGGACCGGGAGTGACCCTGTTTGTGTAAACTCAGGTGTGAACAGGAGGGCCTCTCATGGACAGCACACGTGGGCTTCTCATCCTCAGGAGGCTCCAAGGCTTTGAGAAGCTCCCTGCTAGGAACACTGCTGAAGAGCAAGTATGCCTTCTTCCTCGTAAAATCCCAGCGGGCTGGGTGGAGGCGGGGAGGGGCAGGCGGTGAAGGAGAAAGGCTGCAATGTCCAAGTGGGGTGGAACGCGGACTTCTTGGGCCCCGAGCAGTGGGGCTTGGTCAGCACTGCGGGTGGTTCCATCTGACGGGGACCCATGAGGCTGATGCCAGGGACTCATGAGAACATTCAGATGTGATGGCAGCAGGGGACAGAGAAGGTCGTTCCCTAAGTCGAGTACTGCTTTCAGACTTGCTCCTTCCTCAGCAGGTGCAAGTTGGGGGGCGGGGAGGGGAGAGGCCAGAGAGATGGTGTAATGACTTCAAGAAAAGCAAGGTCTGGGCTCAAGTGACCCCGGAAAAGGCTCAGGTGAGCGAGAGGGCTCTCATCTCTTTGCACTGCACGTAATTATAAAAGTACCCCAAAGAATTCCTTTTGTACAGTTCATCGAGCCAAGAGGAAGTGGTTTGGGTTAAGATGAGGCATGAAAATAGAAAGCAAAGACATACGTTTTGATATATACTGAGTATGTCAGTGACGAAAACAGGAGGAGGGAGTGGATATAAAAACATCATACGTGGTGGTCACATCATGTATTATAGATCTAGGGTCACTTTTGTTTTGCTTAATTAAGGGCTTAGTTTGAAATACAGGGGAATTCTGATTTGCCTTTTGGAGTCATGAAGAGTTTGCTGATGGGAATAAAGTAGGCTTGAATTGTGCTTTTTGAGAGTGCCAAGAAATGTCTATGTAAGGTTGTATTTTGGTTTTGTTTTAACTGGCTGGATTGAGCCAGTCCAAGGGTGGGAGTCGGGAACTCAATCCTTGTCCCCCACCTGGATGGCAGTAATCAGTGGGCCAAATGCCTATCCCTACATGAGGTTTAAACATGTGCAGCAGAGAAGCGTCATGCCTATCTAACATATTTTGGAAATAAACCCAAACAAAACATTCTGGAGGTACGAATGTTTTCGCAAGTCTGTAGGAATGAATGCAGAGAGGAGTGCAGTCTGATGTTAGTTGAGTTCCTCTAGGGACCGGGTGTTGTGGCCAGCAGGTTAAGCCCCTAACTCCAGCATCCCATACCGTAGTGCCTGTTGACTCCCTGCTGCTCCACTTCCGGTTCAGCTCCCTGCTAATGCTCCTGTGAAAGCTACAGAAGTGGCCTGAATACTAACATGGATCAAGGCTCCTGGATTTGGCCTGGCCCAGCCCCGGCTGTGTAGCCATTTGGGGAGTGAGCCAGCAGATGGAAGATCTCTGTATTTCCTTCTCTTTGTCACTCTACCTTTCAAATTAAAAAATAGCTTTTTTTTTTTTTTAAAAAAAAAAAACAGAGTCACTCTACCAGGTGGGGTTAAATTGTTCAAGTCTGTTGGTCTTAATATTTTACCGTTTTCGCCTCTACAAGGTAATGTTGCTAACTTCTCTTTCTTGTGTGTTTGTGTCCTGATTACCTTGGAATTAAACCCAGAAATAGAACCCTCTGGCATAGACAACGGTGCTTCAGGAAGTTTGTGGAGCAAGGATGAAGTCCACACAGGCATGGGCAGTTTTGGTCTTGTTGCCATGGGTGAGCACGGGTGCAGAGGGAACAAGCTAGCGATGTGAGAGGCTGCTGCCTAGAGCACTTGAACTTCCGCCGTGGGCAAGCTGTGGGGGTGTCCGTGAAAGAGGAAGCGGTGTGGCCCAGGGGTCTTTGTGTTCTAGAATATTCCCTGAGACTGTGTGCAGAGTGGTTTTCTGCGAGGGAGGCTTGGAAACTGGGAGTAGACAGGTGAGATCGCTGAGGAGCCTAGTGCCTCAGTCATGTTCGGTAAACCCTTCCTGACCACAACTGCATAGCAAGCCCTTTTCTAGGTACACGAGATTGATGTTCCTAGAAAGAAAAGAGAAATAGAGTAACTTTTTGGTGCGTTGCTGAATGCCAGATGAATTATAATATTTGCTGGTTTTGATCATGACCAACTTTTGATAGTACATCTGTTTTCTAGAAGAATGGACTGATTTTGGGATATTTCATCCTGAATTTCGGGTCAGTCAGTCCTAGCATGAGAAATGTTGTTTTCTTTGGTGTAAATGAGAAAGGTTTTAGGGTCAGCTTTTGCATTTTCCTAGGACTCACTCTAGTGGGTACGTTGTCTTGGGCCTTGGACTTGGATTTCTGCTCATCAGAACCTCTGCAAAGAGTAGGGAGGAGAAAGGAGAGAGGACTTCAGCATGACTTGCTACTGCAAGGAAATTTGGTAAAGGTGGTGATGAAATCAGAATTTTGTTTTCACACGTGGGCTGTGCATTGTCTGTGGACTTGTTCTTGCTTCCTCCCAGGCTTGCTGAGATAGATTTGGTGGGTGTGTGCATCCAGCACACTGGGGGTGAGATTAACATTGGAAATGTAGTCTAGGCAAGAATTAGGACATTGAGTTATTTTAGCAATCACATTAGTCATTTTCAGGGTAAAAGCATTATCCTGGTTTAAGTTCTTGGAATTATTTTGTTGTTTGCAACCTGGTATCTTGCAACTTGACTTCTGTTAGTGGAGTTTGGGAGCAGGGATGTTCATGTAAAAGCAGGTGCTGCCAGGGCAGTGGTACTCTGCTGATGGGGTTGTCATGGGGGTTGAGTGAGTGCGGATAGCACAGCCTGAGGTTCAGCATGTAGCACATGCTACAGTAGTGCTGACCCTTGTTGGTTGACTTTTGAAAATGAATTAGAATTTGCATGAAACTAACCAGGATTGGTGAGGATCATGGTGATAAGTCATACAATGCAGCCAGGCAACTAGATGACACCACATGATGTCAGCTCTTACTGCACCAGCAAATCATTTACTGCACAGACTGTGTTTTTACACGCTCAGATTCAAGGGAAGTTATAGGTGTCCCTACTTGTAAACATCTACATCTACTGAGTATTACGCTCAGAGTTCCTATTTCAAAACAAATGGAACATGAATGGGAATTGTTGTGTTGTTCTCAGAACTGGAGCCTTCCTACAAATAAAGGATTTTTAAACTTTTAAATAGCAGTGTACATTCTGCAGTTCAGCAGCTTTTCAGTCTGGGGTGTTCAAGAGCATCTTTCGAGGTTGCAGAATTTGGAGTCTATATTAGGGGCAGTTTGTTCAGTTCCGTGAGCCGTTCCGGGGAGGCCCTAGGGAGAAACGAAGCCCCATGAGGGTGAGGGATGAGACTGAAAGTGACCAACCCTGCAGTGGCTTCCTAGCGAAATGAGCCAGCTTCCTTGTGGATGGTGATGACTTTATAATTATTACAGCAAGAATATGTTCAGTGCAACAGTGAGGGCTTGGAGGAAGCAGCGAATGTGCATGCATTGGGTGAAATGGAGCTATTCATCAGCCGTGAGGATAGGCCTTTTCCTAGCGAGTAATGACTGCGATGCCTTCAGGTGTGAGTTGGCAAGTGGACTTTGTCATTTCATCTTTTGGAAGAAAAAGGAAAGAAGCGAGCTGTGATAGAGACAGTTGCTAAGCAGAGGGGAGGAGGAGAGGGTTTGAGCAGTAGCCGTGGGACCAGGGGGACTCCGACCCTGATGGGCTGGGTGGCAAGTGGGGTGTCCTGTTTATACTGTGCCTGTTGGGGTTCTGTGAGGTTTCAAACCTTTTGGATAAGAAGGGGGTCTGGATATTCATGAGCTGACAAAGGCCTCATTGTTCTGCGGAACTCCTGGAGTGGACGGGCTGGAGGGTGTTGAGAGACGGGGATCTCCCCTGGCGATGTCCACCGTCCACCCTGGCTGAGACGGCTGAAGTTCACTGGAGGCACCACCTTCAGTGCTGTATTCACACCGTCGCCTTCCTAGCTCAGACAATGGTTTGAGCTGTTTTTGTTCTGCACCTTCAGATACGGGTTTCTCTACTTAACTCTGGCAGACTCTACCACTAACCCAGGAATGACTGCTCCAAGGGGACTTCAGCATCTACTGCACTCCCACGTGTGCGTGTTTGCACACATCAGGTCTTTCCAAGTGTGGGGACAGTGCCCGCACAGCGCCTTTCCCACTTCTGCTGCAGTAGACTATCTATATGTGCAGGTTCTGCACCCACAGATGCAACCAACCGAGTCTTGAAAATATTTTTGGCAAAGCTGATTGCTTCTGTGTCGAGTGCGTGCTGACGTTTTTCCTAAACAACATGGAAATAATTGACATAGCATTTTCGTTGCTTTAGGTGTTACATCTAGAGATTACTTATTTAAATTTGAGATACGCAGGAGGATGTGCCTAGATTATATGCCAATACGATGCCAGCTTTTATAAGGGTCTTGGTGTCTGGATTTTGGTATCCGTGGTGAGTGATGGGGAATCGGGGTCCTGGTCCAGCAGATACTGAGGAGTAATTGTGCTTTCTCTACTGAGAACGGGGTAGTTTAAATTCAGAAGATGGAGGAAGACTTCTGTTTCTCACTTGGAGCGTAGGGGCCAAGTTCGCAGGGATCTGTCTTACAGCTTTTCATTAAATCTTTACAAAGTATGGAGTGGTCCGGTATCTTTTTTTTTTTTTTTTTCCTTTTTCACTTTAGATCAAAAGCGTTGGCTGGTTCAAGCTGTAGTCAGATTAGAAGTTGCTGATCGCAATCATTGATTGGAGTAGTTGCTGGAGTTGGGTACCAGTGTTTTTATTAGAGACCCTGTGAACCGTGAGTCATGGTGCTGGCCAGAACCAGCTAAGCAGGGGAAGCCAAGCCAGCGCTGGTGTGGGCCGCAGTGAAGATTTTATCTGCTTCTGCCTCACTCATTGGGTATAGGACTCCCAGCCATTACAGGAGGTATGCAAGCATCAGCAGAATGCAGTGTGGCAATGAAGAGCCAGCCAGCAGACGGCAAGTTTCCTGCGTAGGAGGGGAAGCTGTGCGACACTGGCCAGAGGTGCTGCTTAAGCAGATGATTGGGCAAGATTTCCCTGGTGGCGGGCGATTCCCCACTTTAAAAAACCGGACTTTAAAACATGGCAAAAGTAGAGTAGCTATGTTGTGAGCTTCTTCCTTGAGTGAGTCATTGGATTAGGCAGCTCACCGCCCTGTCACTAAAAGTCCTCATTCTTCCGTGCTTTAATGACTGGTTTCACTAATACAAATGGAACCTCTCTAATCTGAAAAGTCCCCAAGTTTGAAATGTGAGTGCCGAGTGGAAGATTTTATGCTGCGGGACTTTGTTTCATGTGCGTCACTATTAAAAATACCGGTGGAGCTGGTGTGGAGGTTCAGAGAGGTAAGCCACTGCCTGCAGTGCTGGCGTTTACCACGTGAGTGCCCATTGGTGTCCCTGCAGCTCCACTTCCAATCCAGCTTCCTGCTGAAGGCCTGGGAAAGCAGCAAACGAGTGCCCAAAATGCTTGAGCCCCCCGCCACCCACGTGGGACACTCAGAAGAAGTTCCTGGCTCCTGACTTCGGCCCGGCCCAGCCCTGGTGCGGTCATTTGGGGAGTTTGTCACCAAGTTTCCCTTGAACTTCTGTAATTGTTGACATCATTTGGAATTTTCTCAAAAGGAAGTTTTCCTAGATTGTTTTTTTTTGGTACATTTTTGAAAGAAAAAAAACCCAGAGAATTTTTTAGAAAAGTCACGTTTTCTGACTCATTTTCCAAATGTATAGAAGAGCTTTTTGGGTTGGTTGCATAATTTTACTTGAAAATCAAAATAAGTCTGGTAACTAATTTAGAAGCAGCAGTTTATGCTCTGCAAGGAATATTATTTTTTATTAACGCTCACCAATAATTCATTATTGTTTTCCTAGTAGAGTAGGTGGCTGGTGGTGTTCCCAGCGGGCACTGCTCTTGGCTGTTGGCTCTGCAGGCAATGTTGATCATTACGCCACTGCTTGTATGTGGAGCCCAACTTCGGGCATTCAAAAGGTCCAGCCTGGATTGTCTGTCATGGGCAAGGGGGCTGCTAATGAAGGGGCTAAGCCCTTGCGGGTGGGGGCCTTAGGATCCTCTGCTGTTGGGCCTCCGGTTTTCATCCAGCTTCTGTCTCATGCAGCTGTGTGTGCGGTGTTGCCTTCTCACTGAAGATGATGGGTTGAGGCTGCCCTGGAGTTGGAGTTTCTCCATCAGCAGTGCTGTCAGGAATCATTAGAGCTCTGCTGTTCAGTACAGCAGGTGCCAGCCGTGTGGGGCTGTTTCCAGATAACAAATCAACTACAGTGAGCTAGAATTAAAATGATATTTAAAAGCTCCTCAGGTCCCAAGTCTCGTGGCAAGGGCTCCGGAAGCCACGTGTGGCTCGTGGCTGCCATACCACACAGCAGTGTGGGTTGTGTTGAACACTGACCCCTCTGCAGGTGCCGCACCACGCCCAAGGGCGCAGCTTGCAGGAGCAGGAATTTGGGGCAGGGTCGCAGTTTTTTTGTTTGTTTGTTTGCTTCCTGCAGCCTTTCCACTTGGGCCTCACGACTTCAACTTAAGCCTTTGTCCCTGGCGTAGCCACATCCTTCTTCCAGACGGCCAGACTTAAGTTCTTACTGCACAGTCGTTGTTTGAATATTTGTGAATCATCCCAGACAGTTTGTCTGTGGATGCGTATGTATTCATGTGTGACGTCACACAGGGAGGGGTGGTGTTGCCACAGGTGCCCCCAGTGTGGATGTTTAGGGGATCTAGCATCGTGTGCTTTTGGAGTTGATGTGACTTCTGAATAGACTTGGCTGACCCTGGTCTATATGGATAACGTTCCTGACAGAGGCTGTTGAAGGCGAGAACGCGGCCTCATGAAAGAGTTCACGTCTTTCCGGAACGTCTAATTCATTTCGAGGCGTTCTCTTTATCACGCTCAGATGTTCCTTTCTGTAATTTCTACATGCTGGTCTCCTCTGATGTCTGCAGGCTTGCCCATATTTGAAGGCGATTTTCCTGTCTTGCCTGTATCTTTTCTCTTATATGCTAAGCAGACCCAGTTCCGTCAGCTTTTCCTGGTACCACATGTTTTGCATACCTCGCACTCCCCTGCTTGCTTCGGCCTGGACCGGCTCCAGGAGCCTGCTAAGATCTGTGTGACTGAAAGTTCCACCTTTCAACTGAATGTATGGCTGGATGTATTTAGAAAATTGCCATAAGGCTTTCTTGAGGGAAAAAAAAAATGGCTAGTAGTATCTACATGTTGGAAATATGTTGATTTAGCTTCCTTTGGTGAGGATAGAGTCTGTAATAAATGCAATCAGTACCATGCGACTGTAATAAAACAACGTGTCTCCGTTCACTATGACCTCTATGACATAGTAGTCACTATGACGACAACAAAAAAGCAATGTTTCTGATCTCCCTTCCTCTTTCCCTCTTGCTCCCTCATTCCATCCATTTAGCAGTTGTTGTGTGCCTGCTGTATGTCAATGGCTGTGGCACTCTCTCTTCCATGGAGAGAGGCGTTGAGTGATTGAGTTGGTTTTCCCGATCAGGGGAGCGGTGCAGTGGAGTTTTTTCCAGTTCTCTGGGATAACTTGCCAACCTAAGATCTTCAGGAGGTCTTCCGTTCTGTTTCTGTTTTTGGATTTCTGAGATGGGAATATTTGGAGGAGCTTCCGTATGGTATTTTTACAGCACTTCAAATGAGAAGAGTAGTAGGTCTGTATTGTGGCGTAGTGGGTTAACTGCCGCCTGCAAAATCCATCCCGTATGGGTGCTGGTTTGAGTCCCAGCTGCTCCACTTCCGCTCCAGCTCCCTGCTAAGGTTCCTGGGAAAGCAGTGGAGGATGGCCAAAGTGGATGAAGATCTCTTCCCTCTGTCTCTCCCTCTCTGTAACTCTGCTTTTAAAATAAAATAAATCTTTTAAAAATTAATTTATTTATTGAAAGGCAGAGTTACAGAGAGAAGGAGAGAAAGATTGATCTTCCATTTGCTGGTTCATTCCCCAAATGGCTGCAATGGTCAGTCCTGGGCCCGACCGAAGCTGAGAGCCAGGAGCTTTTTCTGGGTCTCCCATATGGGTGCAGGAGCCCAAGCACTTGGGCCATCTTCTGCTTTTGCAGGTGCATTAGCAGGGAGCTGAATTGAAAGTGGAGCAGCCAGGACTTGAACCAGTGCCTATCTGGGATGCCGGTGTCTCAGGCAGTGACTTTTCCCACTATGTCACAATGCTGGCCCCAAATAAGTAAATTTAAAAAACAAACAAACAAACATGAGAATAGTAGAATATAGTAGGTGAGATATCTATAAAGAACATCCTGGCTGTTGTTAGGATGCATAATACTTGACTGGAGAGTTACCATGTCCATCTTCATCCTAATTTCCCTTTGCCTTTCACATACGTCTCTACCTTATCCCACTGTTCTACCATAGGATTATACAATTTTTTCAATCATACACAACATTGAAGGGATGTTACAGGGGACCGTCCTGCCACCACCCAGTCCCTGTCATTTTCAGGGTCCCTGCTGCATCACACACCTCTCTTCCCTCTCTCCTCCTCCTCTAGTGTTCATGGACTCATGTTTATGAAGAAGCAGGCATGGTAGTTGCTTTCCCTGGGGAATGGAGTCCTCTCCACCGTGGCTTTGCTTATCTTCCCAGTAGTGATGATGATGGTTACGGTAATGACCTAGTATCCAGCACCAAATACTCTACTATTAACTTGTTTAATCTTTGTAACAACAGTAGGAGACGAGTACTGTAATTAACCTCTGTTTTACAGACAGGAAACTGTGGCACCAAAAGGTTAAGTGATAACTGATATCTGGTAATCCCTTGGGCAAGCCTTGGTGTGTGGGTTTTACATGTTTGTGCATATCTTCATCAACTTGAAAGGCAGATTTGGGGAGAGAGAGCGAGAGAGAGATTGAGATTGAGATTGAGAGAGAGGTCTTCCATCTACCAGTTACGTTCTCACACGCCCAGGTTAGCCAGGTCTGGGCCAGGCTGAAGCCAGGAGACTGGAACTCAGTCTGAGTGGCAGGAGCCCAGGCACCTAAGCTGTTATCTGCTGTCTCCGTGAATGCTTAGCAGGGAGCTGGAAGTGGAGAGGCCAAGACTCCAGAGAGGGACGCAGGCATCCGAAACAGCTGCTTAACCTGCACACGGCGCCTGCCTCTGGGTGTGTGTGGTTCAATCTGTAGCACTGGTGGTGAAAAGGCACAAAGGTATCCTTTAGGCATCTGAAAAATAGCCCTGCATCTCTGTTGCCGCCCTCACAGCCAGGACTGGGTTTACGCAGGCGGTGGAGTTGTGGTCTCGCCTCTGAAGCCAGTGAATGGACAGAGCCACTGGGAGCTGCTGCAGGGCTCGATGCCCCTCTTCCAGGCCAGCTCTCTGCTGTGGCCCGGGAGTGCAGTGGAGGATGGCCCAGGTGCTTGGGCCCTGCACCCCATGGGAGACCAGGAGAAACACCTGGCTCCTGCCATCGGATCAGCGTGGTGCGCCCGCCGCAGTGCGCCGGCCGCGGCGGCCATTGGAGGGTGAACCAATGTCCACTGTCCACTCTGCCTGTCAAAAAAAACCCCAAAAAACAGTTTTACTGGCCGAGTTAGAAATGAAGGTTCTCAGTGCAGGAAAAATCTAATTTCTCTTGTAACGGACACTGTATACATAATTGCTTAATTTGGGTGTTTGTGCAAAGATGAATTACAGATCTGCACTACCTGTTTGGAAGGGCCTTACTGTTTGCAGATTTGTTTTCTTTTAGTGTAGTAGAGGAAGGCAATTTTTTAGAAAGATTCATTTATTTGAGAGGCAGAGTCACAGACGGAGAGAGGTCTTCCATCCACTGGTTCATTCCCCAAATGGCTGCATGGAGCCACAACTGTGCCAGTGAGAAGCCAGGAGCCTCCTCCGGGTCTCCCCGGCGGGTGCAGGGGCCCAAGGACTTGGGTCATCTTCTACTGCTTTCCGAGGCCACCATCAGGAGCAGCCAGGACACGAACCAGTGCCCATATGGGATTCCAGCACCGCTGACAGAGGGTTAATCTACTACGCCACAGTGCCCCCCCCCCCAATTTATCAGGGAAAGCAATTTGGGGGAAATGCGTCAGGTAATGTTTATAACCATAAAGTATGTGCTGCTTTATGGTAGTGTGTAGACTGTTTCTTGACTGTATCTAATTACATTTTACAAGCCATGTCAGCATTGTAGAAAGACTGTCCCTTCAACATTTTTACTCCTTTATTTCTTAATTACTGGTCCCAAATTTAGCAACACATCACAACAAATGAGAATTAAATCCTCGTGGTAGTGATGGTGGGGGCTGGTGCTGTAGCGTAGTAGGTTAAGCCTCTGTCCAGCAACGGCATCCCATATGGGCTCCAGTTCAAGTCTCAGCTGCTCCTCTTCCCATCCAGTAGCTCTCTGTTATGGCCTGGGAAAGCAAGTCCTTGGGCCCCTGCATGCAGGTGGGAGACCTAGAAGAAGCTCCTGGCTCCTGGCCTCGGATCAGCACTGATCCAGCTGTGTGGCCCTTTCTAGTTGACCCTACAGTGGCCATTCTGTGGACGCCTGAGTGAGTGCTAGGGCTCTTCCATACTTTGCTGACCTCAGTCCCACTGCCTTAAGATTATGCACTGTTGGGAGAATGGAAGGAAGTGTTCAGAAGCAAGGAACCCTTGTGACATCATTTGTCAGCATCGGTCAAATGGCAGGGTGAAGAATTGTTGTACGTCAAGAACAAAGTGAGGCAGACATTCTGTGTCCTACATCAAAGTGCCTGGGTTTGAATCCCAGCTCTGGCTCCTGACTCTGGCTTGCTAGTGATGTGGACCCTGGGAGGCAGAGGGTGATGGTTCAAGTAATTGGGTCTCTGTGCCCTGGATCGAATTCTCAGCTCCTGGTCTGCCTTGCCGAGACCCAGAGGTTGTGGGCACTTGGGGAGTGAACCAATAGATGGGAGCTTGTCTGTATCTCTCTCCCTTTTAAATAAGTAAATACTTAAGCAAACAAATAGATAATTTTTTTAAAAAAAGAACAAAGGTGTCCTCCATGATCAATGGTTAGCGTCACTGAAGATCTGGAAACTTCTTGCTCTAGCTTACTGACTTCTTTGGGATAATGTCGCTCCCCGTCTTCATGGAGGAACAACACTAAACCCTGCCTGGGCTTCATATCCGAGTCACGGCACCATTATGTCGCTCCCCCTCTTCGCGGAGGAGCAACACAGAACCCTGCGCTGTTCTTTCGTCTGCTCGGCCCTCCCCGGGTTTGCTGCTGGTTCTTCCCGGGTTGGCTACTATCCCTTCCACCTCCGTGGAAGGGCAATTCCCCCTGGCCACATTCCCCACTTCCGCAGGGGAGCGGCACACCGCCGGCCGGCTTTCTCGGGGGCTGCACGGGTGTTCCTTCAGCTAGATGTTCCTGGTGCATGCTGTCTCTCTCCTCCTTTATAATCCTCCTCCGCCAATCCCAACTCGGCTGCCCACACGCCGAGTACGCTGCTCTCCTCCAATCAGGAGCAAGTCCTACAGTTTATTGGTTGAACTGGAGGCAGCTGTGCGGAAGCTGTTTACTTCTCTCCCAGCGCCATATTGTGGGAGAGCAGATGCACAGAATAAGTCTTAATTCCAGTAACTCAGTCCAGTCCGGATTGCTCCCCACAGGATAAGTCTTTTTGAAATTAAAAAAGAAATCCAAATTAAACTATTTCTAGTTGACTCTACGGTGGGCATTCGGTGAATATCACTGAGATTGTTTACTGAGAAAAGATATCCTGGTAAGAAAAGGGATGATAAAAGGTAGCTGATGATGTGGTTTTCATTCATTTTTCCTGTTTTAAAAATGAAACTAACCCTGATTTTTAAATGTCCTTTTGTTTATAGATGAGTGAGTAATAATTTATCTCGGGGCCATTCGTATCTTGCTGTTCGCTTTCTGAATCAGTGATGTGCGTAAGCACGGCGCGTCACCCTCGTTAGCATTGCTCTGCGGAGGCTGTGATGGATGGTGCTTTTACCAGGGGGCTGCGGGAGACAAGGAAATCGCATTTGTCTTCCCGTGGAGGTACGACGGACGGGAGCACGCGCAGGCTGGTCTCCAGCTGGGCGGGGAAGCCGGCGGCCCTGCTCCCGCGTGGTGTGCTGACCTCCTGCTGGCCACGGTGACCCTGTGCCACGCGTTCCAGGTGCACCCCCCCCCCCCCCCCCCCCGCTCCCTGCACTGTGGTCATTTCTCGGCTCAGGGATAACACCCAGCCTCGCCGTCCTCATGTGCGATTCATCCCTTTCCAGGCACATGGGCTCACCGTGAAGAGGTTGAGCCCATTTATTTTGGCAGCACGACCTGGAGGGCTTGCCCCATTTCTTTCCAGGCAAAGTGAAAATTCTCTGCTTTAGAATTTTATCAGCGGCAACATTAGAAACAATGTACTTAAGTTTGCAAGTAGAATTATCACACTGCTTTCTAAAGTCCTATCTGGAGGGGTCCCGGAATTATGGAGCTGACAGGGATCCTCAGCAGAAGCAAAACCACCCGGGGAAAAGAAATGAAGCGTAACTTCCTAGGATGGGCTCGCTGGCTCCTGGCGACTTCTCTGTCTGCTCCTTACCCCGAAAGCGTGGGAAGATGGGATGAACTTGAATCTGCAGAGGTGGGCAGATGGGCTCGGAGAGGACTTGTGGCCCAGCCCGGGATGTGAGTTCAGACACTGTTGAGACGAGAACCCACGTCCTCTGATGGCCAGTCCTGGCTTCCTGCACCACATGGAGCCGTGTGGCTTAGTCATCGTGTCTAAGCCGCTGCTTACCAGTTCCGTGCACCCCCGGCTGACGGGAGAGGCTGTGAGGAGCCGGTCATCCAGGAAACACCTCGGGGCGCCCTCAAGGAGGAGGCTCCAGGGATGGCTGGGCTTTGCAGGCGTTGTCCGCAAGGTACGTGCCGCAGAGCACCGAGCTTCCTGCAAGGTCCTTCTTGCTTTGTGACCCAGGCCTCTGTTTCCAAAAGCAAATTCATGTTATTTTCACGGGAGTCGCTGTGTGGTGACTGCTGAGGGCCCTGCAGGCCAATGGGCTGATGGTGCTGCTCATCTTCAAGCAGGTACTCAGAGCCAGATTATTATTATTTAAAAGATTTATTCATTTATTTGAAAGGCATAGTTACAGAGAGGCAGAGAGAGAGAAGTCTTCCATCCGCTGGTTCATTACCCAGGTGGCCGCAACGGCCGGAGCTGTGGCAGTCCGAAGCCAGGAGCCAGGAGCTTCTTCCAGGTCTCCCACGTGGGAGCAGGGGCCCAAGGACTTGGGCCATCTTCTGTGCTATCCCAGGCCACAGCAGAGAGCTGGATCAGAAGTGGAGCAGCCAGGACTAGAACCGGGGCCCATATGGGATGCCGGCACTGCAGGAGGCGACTTTACCCGCTATGCCACGGTGCCGGCTCCTGCGAGATTATTATTTTTTAGAATTATTTTTGTTTATTTGAAAGAGTGACTCAGAGGGAGGGAGGAGAGAGAGAGAGAGAGAGAGAGAGTGAGTGAGCTGCCATCCACTGGTTCCCTCCCCAAATGGCTACAACAGCCAGGATGGGGCCAGGCTTTAGCCAGGAGCCAGAAACTCCATCCAGGTCTCCTCCCCATGGGTGTCAGGGGCTCAGGGACTTCTGCTGCCTTCCCCATGCACATCATTAGCAGGGAGCTGGGTTGGAAGTGGAACTGCTGGAACTCAAACCTGCACTCCAGCGTGGGATGCCAGTGCTGCAGGTGGCGGCTTAACCTGCAGCACCACAGTGCTGGTTCCAGAACAGAATTCTCGATGGCTTTGATAAGCGGCAGCAAATGGATCTTGGGGAACAGGCAGCAGCAGGAATGGGGGCATCGTTGAGTGCGGGCTGGGAAGGAAAGGGTATGAAGAGATAAGGGAGACTCCCACGGAAGGCTGGTTTCACTTGCACTGCTGCCGGGTTATTCTGCAGGGCAGCGGTCATTGCAGAAGCAGCAGGTGGAGAGGCCGGTTTTCTCACACGTGGGTTTCAGGCATGCACAGCACTCCCAGGACTGTGCAGAGAGGTGCTGCTCGCTGGGAGCGGATGCGTTTTGCAGAGTGATTTTCTTCCCTGAGCTGACACCTCTTTCCACCCTCAGGCTTTCCCTCACTCAGCCTTATTTTCCTGGGGAAATTTGTGAAATGTGAAATCCTGATTGTAGGGACTCAAAATCAGGCAAATTTGTTTCAAATATGCACAAATTTGAAATGAATCTGGGTTTATAGCCTTTTATTCAAATAGCTCTGTGTGTGTGCAGGGAGACGCTCACACCTTTCCCTGGGTTGCCATTCAATATTGATGTTGTCACTTCATGCAAATTCGGCTGATTTCAGAACATTAGGGGAAAAGATAGCGTTTTCTAAGCAATCAGAAAAGGGAGCCACGTCTCTGAATATGGGAGGGATGACTGCATAAAAAACTGTTTTAAAAATCAATGAACACGATGA
This sequence comes from Oryctolagus cuniculus, assembly GCF_964237555.1. Lineage (NCBI taxonomy): Eukaryota > Metazoa > Chordata > Mammalia > Lagomorpha > Leporidae > Oryctolagus > Oryctolagus cuniculus. The sequence continues at coordinate 152,762,086 of NC_091436.1, forward strand.
TTAGGTTTTTCTGATACGAGTGGAACTTAGTACCTCCTCTGGGGAGACCCAGGAGTATTCTGGCCTCAACCCTCTTCCTCGGGAAGCTCTCGGCTAGGAATCACAGCCGCAGTGCGCCTCTCTCTGAGGACAGGGCAGAGCGGCAGCTCCCATGCAGGCCCCCCTCCCTCCCCTGCGGTCCACACCACATGCCAGCTCCTCACAGGGGCCATCAGGAGTGGCCTTAGTTCGAGCAGCTCCTCTTCTTCGCATGAAGAGCAGAAGCCGAGAGGCCCATGCAGGTTTTAATTACTGGCCAGCCTGTTCGCAAGTGGAATGAGGTTTGTTTGGAAAGCTTGGTGCTGGCGAGCCCTGTTTATGTGACGGCAACATGCAGAGGACAAGGCTGGCTGTGTGCTTTCTGGAAATGAGAAGGGAGGATTCGGGTCTGGCAAGTGAGGCATGGACAAGGCTTCCAGGGAGTAAACAGCGCCCCCATGGCTGGTGTGGGGAATGGATGAGATGCGTTAGGGGCAGGAGGTCTCCTTGGGGTACTGTGGGGCACGTGGCCCAGAAACTGATGAACAAGGGTGCAAATTCTAACTCCTCTCAGTGTCGCCTGAGTTAAAACATACCTGTCTGGGGCTTGGTGTCCTCGGCTATAGCTTGGGGATCACTGCAGTGACCGGTGTTTAAACTACACCCGTCAAGCCAGGAGGATTCTGAACTGCCCCGCCCAAGCAGGGGTGCAGCCCAGGCATTAGAGAGAATCCTGGTGGTGTGGTGCCTTGCACTGGGAGGCTGACAGGAGACCTGAAGTCCCGCTTCCCATTGCTGGTGCCTGCGTGCTTGGTGACTGGGCAGGAGGTAGGTTTCTGGAAATGGTTGCAAATTTGGCAAGTTTTGTAAAACTATCAGAAGCATTGAAACCAGTTATCAAGTTTGCCCTTGCACACTCAGAAAATGTAATGGGCTGACTTGTAGTGAGTGAAAAACAGAAGTTCTGTTTAACTTATTAAATTAAAAAATAATGCAAATGAATGTGGAGGGATGCTTTGAGTGGAACCTGTTCTGCATAGGTACTTTATATAATCATTAGAGAATTTGTAGGTCAAATTAGGCCTGCAGGAAATTTCATTGCCAATGTCAGTTGGTTTATTGGCATGTTAAGGGAATTAAAAAATTAGTTTGGCCTTTCAGAGAGCTATTATTACTGTTTGAGCCATGAGTATTATTCTAATGATCATTAGACAACTAATATTTATTGGGCCATTAGGGCTGGGTAGGCTCAGCACTGAAAAGCTTTTACATAGTGAGCTCATTCAGTCTTTGGGGCACTCAGTGGGAGGCGGGCTGGCCTTGTGTGTGTTCACAGCTCAGGGTGGGAAGCTTACAGAGGTCAGATACTTGCCCAGAACCACACAGCTGCTTCTTTCATAGCCTTCCCTTAAAACTCCATGTAAACAGCATGCAATGCACCCAACTGGCATTTTCAGGGAAAATAAGTAAAGCTCGCAGGGCAGAGTCTGCACCCAGGACCTGGCCCGCCCTGTACCCGTTGTGAACACCTGCCTTCTCTGCTGCAGACCCACCCACACCTGCCTGGCTGCCTTTCCATCCTTTGGAAGAATTAGAATTGGTCGTTCTGCCATGACAAGTTCCCAGATCTGAAGGTGGTTTTCAGTGTAATGGTGGGGTTTTGTTTTGACTCCTCCCCTTTCATTCTAGAATATTTTGTATGGATTTCATTCCCTCCCCTCTCTGGTGGTGCTTAATGGTAATGGCCAAAAAATTGGTCAGGATTTAAGCTGGGAACTTTTTGGATATATGTTTTTTGAAGTTCCTTTTAAAAATGTACAACTTGGGAAATTTTTAAAATTCTGTATGTCAGAATATGAATTTCTCTAATAGTGGCCACCAAAATGCTCAGCCAACCAAGAGAACCCAGCCAGCTGCCTTCTTTGGGCGTAGTCTGCTTTAAGCATTTGAAAAATCAGCAGCAGGGGCCAGCGCTGTGGCACAGTAGGTTAATTCTCTGCTTGTGGCACTGGCATCCCATATGGGCGCTGGTTCTAGTCCTGGTTGCTTCTCTTCCAATCCAGCTTTCTGCTGTGGCCTGGGAAAGCATAGAAGATGGCCCAAGTCCTTGGGCCCTGCACCTATGTGGGAGACCAGGAAGAAGCTCCTGGCTCCTGGCTTTGGATCAGCGCAGCTCCAGCCATTGTAGCCATATGGGGAGTGAACCAACGGAAGGAAGACCTTTCTCTCTGTCTCTGTCTCTCACTGTCTGTAATTCTACCCCTCAAATAAATAAATAAAAATTAAAAAAAAATATCATCAGCAGCCACGTCTTCATTGTCGTCATGAAACATAGAAAGTCCCCAGCTACCGTTTTGAGTTGTCACTAAGGAGGGAGAATAAATCTGAATTTCTTACCTCACTGAAAGAAAGCGTCACCGCTGCAGACTCACCGAGATGTGTTTAAAAGATGAGGCTACCTGTGTCATTCTTAGCAAGCACTTCTAAATTCCAAGATGCGAGCAAATTTATTAAAAAAAAAATCACTAAAACAACTAACATATTCATTTTGGTTTAGGTTTATGACATAGTTCAAGTTACATGTTTTTGCTACACATTGCCTAAGTATTTTTTTGTCCCCATATATAACATATAAGGGTACTAATGGTTCATGAAAAAAATTGGATTAAAAGTTTATTTTGGGGGCTGGCACTTGGTGCAATCGATTAAAGCCCTAGCCTGTAGCCCCCGCATGTGGGTGCTGGTTCGTGTCCTGGCTGCTCCACTTCTGATCTAGCTCTCTGCTATGGCCTGGGAAAGCAGTAGAGGTTGGCCCAAGTGCTTGAGCCACTGTACCCTCATGGGAGACCTGGTGGAAGCTCCTGGCTCTTGCCTTCAGATTGGCGCAGCTCCAGCCATTGCGGCCATCTGGGAAGTGAACCAGCGGATGGAAGACCTCTCTCTGTGTCTGTACCTCTCTCTGTAATTCTTTCAAATAAATAAAAAATAAAGCTTAAAAAAAAAAATGGAAGGAAGCCGGAGTTAGGAGCCAGAGCCAGGCTCTCTACGATGATTTTCTAATCTCATAATTTAGACAAAGACCTTGGAGTGCATAGTAAGGATAGTCAACTCCTTTAAGCTGCTGAACAATACATGATACACCAGTGATGCATGACAGGGGAACTGAGTTTCACTTGTTTGTCAAATGAATAAAATTGTGTTTTTTTGTAAGTGTCTTGAACTCAGTTTCCTCGTTCTCAGAAAAAAGAAAGAATTCAGCTGTGAGCTCGTTGAATCGCCCTATTAATCCCTTGGGTCATGCAGTTCAGTTGTGACTAGGGTCAGCCTGAATGCTTCAAAGGCAAGATTAATGCAAGCTCATTCTTCAGGTGTTTGGTTAGGGTTGGGCGATTATTCGTGAATGTTGCCCTGTCATTTGAGTCTGCTAGGATTTGCTGATGAACACATGAACCCCTTTATACCAACAGCACATGGAGCCGTAGCCTCACTCCCTCTTCGCCTCTCTGTGTAGCGAACCCCTTTATACCAACAGTGCATGGAGCTGTAGCCTCACTCCCTCTTCGCCTCTCTGTGTAGCCAGCGACTTGCCAGACCTCAGGGACATTGCTGAAACATGGGCGGTGAGACTCAGGGCCACCAGCTCTGTTTATCAGTAAGCGTTTCTGAGTCCCGGCTCCCAGCCCACTTGAATTTGCCAACCAAGTATTTGCATGTGGCTCCCCCCAACCCTCAGCTAATTTCCCTCTTTTACTTTCCTAAGTCCTCGTTTTCTGACCGAGCTATTTGCTTTGTCTTGATTTCAACTGAAACACTGTGGTCCTTCACGACGATCTTTCCAGGAAAAATGAAATAATCCATAAAGTGCTTTGAACTTAGAGCAGGCGAGTAATTCAGTCGTAATGAGTGTCCTATCTTTATTTTTATGTGACATTTAAAATGTTAGCATTGAATATGGATCAGGAAAGGAAATCTCGTTCTGAATGACATTGATAGAATGATGGGCTATAATATATTACAATTGCATGCAGAAACTTAGAAAGTATGTTGAAAGTTGTGAAGATCAAGCCAGCTGCTAGTCCTTTTCAAAGAATTTATGCAGAAATGGGAGAATTAGATGATAACTTTAGGGCATAATAAGAAATAGGAACATACACTTTCAAACTTACGGATCTATTTTGTACTTATTTTATAATTTATTCCAAGAGAAGAGTGCGATGTGTGGTTCTTGAATGTTTTGCTGTAAAATGATTTAATGGTCCAATATGGCACCCTCTGACCACAGTAACTATATTAATTCAAATGAAAATGAATTTTTAAAAATCCAATTGCTTGGTCACACTTGTCACACTTCGAATGTGAGTGGCCACAGGTGGCCAGTGGCTACTGAGTGTGAATGTGCAGATATGAAGTGTTTCCAGAAAGTTCCATAAGAACACTGTTCTGGAGGAACTGAGAAGAGGCAAAAAGCATATCCTCATCCTCCCCATTCCCAATGTTGCTTTTTGGAGTTTAAGTAGACTCTGGTGCTGTATTATTGCCTTTAAAGTGGACATGTGAAACTAGTCTATACAGGGATGGTGCACTAGAAAAGATCATCTTTTTTTTTTTTTTTGACAGGCAGAGTGGACAGTGAGAGGGAGAGACAGAGAGAAAGGTCTTCCTTCCTTTGGTTCGCTCCCCTAATGGCCACTGCGGCCGGCGTGCTGCGCCGATCTGAAGCCAGGAGCCAGGTGCTTCTCTTGGTCTCCCATGGGGTGCAGGGCCCAAGGACTTGGGCCATCCTCCACTGCACCCCCTGGGCCACAGCAGAGAGCTGGACTGCAAGAGAGGCAGCCAGGACAGAATCCAGCACCCCAACCGGGACTAGAACCCGGTGTGCCGGCGCCGCAAGGCGGAGGATTAGCCTAGTGAGCTGCGGTGCCGGCCAAAAAGATCATCTTTTCCTCTCCCGAAAACAAACGTGCTCCCAGCTTGAGAACCCTCAGCAGGACACTGCGGAAGTCCTGAGACAGTTCTCTGCGCCCAAGTGCACTTCTTCCGTAAAAATGCTCTTACTTTGCCAGGTACCATACATGGACACCAACCAGGAGTCACTTAATCAGGTGCCATCTTGGACTGATATGTAGTCTTTTCATAAACCAGGCCATAAGCTTCAGCAAAGTAACGGATCCTCTCTGTATTCCAAATTCACTCCATCAGCAAGGCCAGCTGGGCTGCATCACTTGGAGACTGACCCCTGCTCCCACGCCCACTGAGCACGCTGGCTTAGCCGTCCTCCCTGGAGTTCTTGTCCAGCCCTGCACCTGCCCCCAGCTGGGTGTGCTGTTCCACTCCTGCCCTCTTCCTGCTTCCCAGTCTGTTCTCAAGGCAGCAGGAAATCAGAGGGCAGGGCAGACACCATCCTGTAAACCCTCCCAGAGCTCACGGCCTCTCTGACCTGTGCTGACTCCCCTCCGGCCGCTGCGGGTGCCTCTCTGTGCCTCAGTTACAGCAGCAGGTCCCTGCAGCTCTTCTGCTTGGCCTGCCCTTATCTGAGGTCTGCGTGTGGTTTGTTCAGTCTTTTGCTTCCTTTAGACCTTTCTGAACATCACTCCGTATTGAGGTCTCACCAGGCTGTTTAAAAATGCCGCCCACCCCTCTACCCTCACCCTGTTTATTTCCCTAGGCCTCATTCCTGCAGGCACACTATGTTTTATCAGTTTATTTGCTTGTAGCCTGCTTCCTCCTGTAGAACATAAGCCGCTTTAAGACTGGTCTGTATGTCCTTTATGTGTTTTAATCCCTTTTAATCCTTGTCTAGAACATGGTAGGCACTTAATAATTGTATGTTGAATGAATGAAACACTTTCTCAAATATTTCATGTAGTTGTGATACCTGCTACCAAAAAAAGGGGGGAGCATAGGATAGAAGAAATGTATTTAAAAGAGAATTACGTTGTTTGAAGCTAAGAATACTAATCTAGTTGAAATTCATTTTGGCATGAGAGACACAAAGGCACAGGTTCTGGTGCCGCCCTGCCTCCACCTTCAGCCATCGCTTAGGTGTCAGCTTTGTTCTCTGCCGGACCCCTCGAGGGCCGCCCCTCCTCTCAGTCTCTTCCTTGAGGGGCCATAGAGAGTGGAGGCTGAACCAGGGCTTCGTGGGTCCTATGTGGACACCATGAAAGAGAGGACGTGGGGCTACAAGGCTGGTGGTCCCTTTGCTGGCCCGCTGGGCCTTGGCCATCATGCCAGCACTCAAAGAAGACAGAAAGAAGGGTCTTCTCTGTTTTGGATCTGGTGTCCGTGGTCTGTCTGTTCTAAGGGAGGAGGGGCCATGGGGCCAGGGCCCACCCATACATAGTCTGCTGCATCAGGAGAGGTGATGAGTTTTAGATGTGAGTCTTCCCAGCCCCAGGCTACAGAGTGGTTGATGCCAGACTGGTGCACCCCCCCCCCCCCCCCCGCCTCTCCCCACCTACTGCTGGGAAGGTGATGGGGAGAGAGGCGAAAGCTAAGAGGGGTCAGGAGCAATTAAAAACAGAGGAGGGCCTCTCACAGTTGCTGCTTCTGAGCAGGCACAGCTTTGCTGAGAGCCTGGATTCCTGTGTTAAGAGGGGGATAGCAGCAGTGTTTTTGCCAGAACCATCAGCTTTTCACTATCCCCATTGGATGAATTTGGCTTAAAAAGCTTCCGTCTGAACTCACGGTTTTTATTATTTTTTTATTTTTTTTGACAGGCAGAGTGGACAGTGAGAGAGACAGAGAGAAAGGTCTTCCTTAGCCGTTGGTTCACCCTCCAATGGCCGCTGCGGCTGGCGCACCGCGCTGATCTGATGGCAGGAGCCAGGTGCTTCTCCTGGTCTCCCATGGGGTGCAGGGCCCAAGCACTTGGGCCATCCTCCACTGCACTCCCTGGCCAGAGCAGAGAGCTGGCCTGGAAGAGGGGCAGCCAGGACAGAATCCGGCACCCCGACCGGGACTAGAACCCTGTGTGCCGGCCGCAAGGCGGAGGATTAGCCTAGTGAGCCGCGGCACCGGCTACAGTTTTTATCTTGACATTTTGAGCCACTTGGCAAAGTGCTCCGTTGGAGTTCTTTTAAGAAATCTGTGTCCCCTGAGCAAAACACTTCTGCACATAACCATCTCATTTACCTGGAGCTTCCAGAAAGAAAAACATGCTTAATTAAAAAAAAAAAAAAATAGCTTTCCCTTGGGGCCGGCGCTGTGGCGCAGCGAGTAAATGCCCTAGCTTGAAGTGCCAGCATCCCATATGGGTTCTAGTGCCGGCTGCTCCTGTTCCAATCCAGCTCTCTGCTGTGGCCTGGGAAAGCAGTGGAAATGGCCCAAGTGCTTGGGCCCCTGCACCCGTGTGGGAGACCTGGAGGAAGCTCCTGGCTCCTGGCTTCAGGTTGGTGCAGCTCTGGCCATTGTGGACAACTGGGGAGTGAACCAGCGGATGGAAGACCTCTCTCTCTCTCTGCCTCTCCTCTCGCTGTGTGTAATTCTGACTTTCAAATAAATAAATAAATCTTTTAAAAAAATTAGCTTTCCCAGCTTTCTTTAGTGTAACTTTTCAGTGTGACTTGGTTTTGAAAGATGAATTGCCTCATTTTTAGATTATTTATTGTCACTAAAATGATATAGATTATTTCTGTATAGTCTGCCTCATTAGTACCCTGTCTCACCCTTTTACTGTGTTTAGTTTTGGGGACTTAAATGTTACCCTGTTTTCACAGCCAAGGGTAAGCTCAAGATACAGTAAGCCATCAGGTATCTGAAGTCCTTTAGTAAAATGGATTTTGCTTGCTCTGTCTCCATTGCTGGAAATGGCATTTTGAGCCCCTGGGAGCTGCAGAAGACTTGAGTCTTTCGGTTATGAATGAGTTCTTTGAACAGTGGGCAGAAGGCGCGGGAGTCAGCGCTGTGTACTGCTACACCTTTCCTGGGCGAGCTTCTCTTTCCCTTGTGTTTCTGTTCTCTGTGGCAGCTGGGATGGGGGTTCACTGGTAGATCTGTTTGAAAAAAGGTTGAGGTAAGCTGCAAACAATGGACTTTCAGGTGCTTTCCTTACAGGATATGGCTGCGAGAGAGGAAGGATGTGTCAGTTACATGATAGGCAGCAGGCGAGAGCAGACAGAACTGAATTTTTATAATCAGATCCACAGGCTGTCACAAGTTTTTGCCTTCTAAAATCCCACCTGTTCACAGCTGAAAATAGGAAGAGGAAACAATAAAACTTGCCACGTTCATTCATTGAACAGATACTGGAACACCTAGTTTGTGCCAGGCACTAAAGTGGGTTCCTGGATGGATATGGCCCCTCTTCTTTACAGTTTCCTGGGGCTGATAGATAATAAATATATAATTTATTTATAATACATGTGATAATGTTTGTCAGGAAGTACACAGTTACCCCGTGAGAGCCTACGAGGGTACTGACCATAGGAAAATGGAATTCAAAGCTAAGTTTATTTGGGTTCAGAAAAAATTAAAATCTATGCATAATTTTTTTTATTTATTTGAAAGGCAGAGTGAGAGAGAGAGAGAGAGAGACAGAGAGACAGAGACCAAAACACCAATAGAGAGTGTCTGTCTGCTGGTTCACTCCCCAGTGATGACAGCCAGGGCTGTGCCAGGATGAATCCAGAAGCCAGGAGCTTCATCATGGTCTCCACATGGGTGGTAGAGGCCCAAGCGTCTCGAGCCATCTTCCACTGCCTTCCCAGGTGCATTAGTAGGAAGCTAGATTGGAAGCAGAGCAGCCAGGTTTCAAACCTTCGCTCACAGGGGATGTCAGGGTCACCAGCGGCAGCTTAACCCGCTGTGCCCCAACACTGGTCCCTGTAGTTTTTCCTAATAGGAATTTCCCAGGAACTTTTTGAGAACCCCCTCAGGTGCATGGATTTCAGCAATTTTTGCAGACAAATAAACTCATCTTTGAATTCCATTTTCTAAGACCGATTTGAAAGTCCCCTCCCACGAGAGGAGAACTGGTATAATCTAGACTTCGTTAGGGAGCTGGAGGAGGAGCAGGTGTGAGCCAGGTGAGATGGAGCGAGGAGGGGGGAAGGGAGAGCTCTTAAAGCCGTGGGTGGAGCAAGAGCCTCCTTCCCCAGGTGGGGGACCACCCCATTCTTCCATCCAGTGTACGGGATTGAAGGGAGGCTGGAGGTGGAGGCAGGAACCAGGGTAGAGGTGCATGATAATGTTGGGGACTGTAAAGACCACTGTAAAATCCTGTCTCGGCTGGGTTTGAGGGCACAAGAGTGGATCTGCCTGGCGGGTGTTGCAGGTGGTTCAGGCACAAGGTGACAGTGGCTTGGACTCGCCTTGGCAGCAGGGATGGAGAGAGGGGGATAGGTGTAGGAGGTGTTCAGGCAGTAGACTGCCCAGAATGTGGAGAATGACCGAGATGGGGGAGGAGGGTGCAGTGCCTGCGTTTCTGAGTTGAGAAACTGAGAATGGCTGTGCCTGTTACCAAGCTGGAACTCTTAGAGGAGGGACAGATTCTGGAAGAAAGATCATGAGTTCAGTTACTGACCTGCTGAGTTTAAGGGTTAGAGAGGTGTATGGGTGCAGTTAGCTTAGAAGATCTGCTGATTCAAGAGTCTGTGCGTGAACTTGGGAGACATCTTGGTTTGACTGAAGTCATGGGTGAGAGTGCATGGTAGCAGGGAGCGAGGAACTCATGGAAAAGAGCTTCACACATGAAGGAAGGACCAAGTTCAAAGCCAGAGAGAAACCTGGCTGGAAAATGCTGAAAAGTGTACATTGGATTTCGTAACCGAGAGTTGATGTAGACCTTGGCAGGAAAACCTTTAGTGGAGCTGTGGGTTGTGAATTGGTTTTGAACATGAAAGGAGTAAATTTGAGAGAGGAAACAAACACACTGACCAAAGAGACCTATTTGAGAAGTTGGGCTCAACCAGAGAGGGAAGACACAGGGCTGTGTAGGATCCAGAGGAGTCCTTGTAGCTGTGCACCCGAACATCTCTGCATCTCGACACTTAGATGTGCAAGAGCAGGTGTGTTGGTCACTTGAAGTTCCTTCAGAGGTGGACAGAAGAGAACTGAGAGCCCAGTGAGGGGTGGGCCTATCCCTGAAGCACTGTGGAAGGAGAGGACGGGATGCACGGCAGGTGCGGGCAGGTGTGCAGGCTGCAGTGGGGTGTAAGCCAGACTGTTCCAGTCGTTTCTGTTCTCTCTCCAAAGTCAGAGGCAAAGTCTTCTTCCTAGAGGAGGGGTGTGGCCTCGGCTCGCTGGGTTAGATCGGTTCCCCAGCTGTTCTTGGCATCCAGTGCCAAGCGTGGGTCAGGCTGCTCGGAGGGTTCATCCAGGGTTGAAGTTTCTCTCTGTGGGTGTAATAGAGGGACGAGGAAACCTGCAGGCTGCATTGTTAACTATGGAGGGCTGATTTCAGAGGAGGAAGTTGGGTAAGGGCTGGTAGAGAGGGCAAAGAGAGAGACCTGGCAGAGTGTGCAGTGTGCCTGTGAGTCACCCAGGCTCCCAGAGAGTACAGATTCTGATTCAGCAGCCCTGGGTGAGACCTCGGGTTCCGCATCTGTAACAAACTCCTGAGTGGTGTGGGTCACACTTTGTGGAGAAGTTAAGGTTATACGCAGAGACCAGGGTGCCTGAAGCAGAAATCCGAACAGTGTATAATAAGTAAATTCAAGCAATGCGTAACACAGCCCCAGGCATTACAGAGTGGACAAGAAGGTGCAAGAATGAGAAGCCCACCTGATCACTGAGCTGGGGTTGCAGGTTGCAGACGCCAAGCCTGACTGTGACGAAATCCTCCCGACAGCCCCGCGTGGGTGCTCTAGTGTGACTCCTTGTTTTATAGATGAGGAAAATGAAACACAGAGGGGTCTTTCCCACACCCCCCGGGCTTGGCAGTGGTGGAGGCAGGATGCAAACTGGGCTGGTTCCCTAAGTGAATGGGTGCTTCCTTGTGCCTGATACGGAAGTTGGGGTGCACAGGGAGTTTTTTTTTTTTTAAGATTTGTTTATTTATTTGAAAGAGTTACATAGAGAAGGAGAGGCGGCGGGGGGCGTAGGGGAGGGTCTTCCACTCGTTGGTTTACTCCCCAGTTGGCCACAATGGCTGGAGCTGTGGCGATCCGAAGCCAGGAGCCAGGAGCCAGGAGCCTCCTCCGGGTCTCCCATGTGGGTGCAGGGGCCCAAGGACTTGGGCCATCTTCTACTGCTTTCCCAGGCCATAGCAGAGAGCTGGATCGGAAGTGGAGCAGCTGGGACTTGAACCAGCACCCATGTGGAATGGCGGCACTGCAGGTGGCGGCTTTACCCACCACGCCACAGCGCTGGCCCCCACAGGAAGATTTTGATTCAGCCTTGGCATCACTGTGAATGTGGTTCAGAGTGTCTAGGAGAGCGCTGGCCTAGTGTGAGGCCTTCCACACACTGTCCCGTTTAATCTTTGCAGCTGTCCTACCAAAACTGATACCAGATCCACTTTACCTATGAGAAAAGGCAGAGCCCCAGATTTAAGCAGCTGATTCGTGAATCCACACTGGTGTAGATCCAAAGCCCATTCTTCCTGTTGTACTGCCTCACCAGGTGGGAGTGGAAGATCCCTTGTAATGCTCACACGGGACTCGCTTCCATGGAAATAATCTGTCTGCACTGGCCTAACCCTCATCCTGGTGGGGGTGTGTTGTGAGCCAAGCCGAGACCAGGAGACCCGGCTTCCAGGCCTGGCTCTGTTTCCAGCTAGCAAGTATGTGCACACTCTGCTGGCCTCAGCATTTACCTGTGCTTCCCTTTCGCAGCTGAGTTTTCTAAGTATGAGGGCCAGCGTAAAGGGCTGCTTGCTGTAGGCATTTCTGTGGGCTTAGCCACTGAGAGCCTAACTCGAATTCTTATGCCAGGAGGCTGGCTGTCTCCAACTCAGAAGTGAGGATACAGGACATGGAGATCTACAGTGACTCTGACATCCCTCAGCGCCCGCAGGGCCACACACAGCCTGGCTTGCTCCTGCTGAAAGGAGCCAAGAGCCACCATAAAAAAATGGGGCTCCTGAGACAAACCGTTCCAGAGACGGCCTTGGAAAATGGGGAGTAAACCGGTTCACAGAGAAAGCAGTCAGCTACTAACCAGAGATAAACAGAACACCTGCCTTGTAGATAAGCCCCTTCCCTACGCTTGCTCAAGGTTAACTAAAAAAAGCTACAAGGCACGTAGCAACCTATTCCTCTCTCCTAGAAACCCCCTCCCCTAATGTATCCCTTTGACCTAGTACTTTTCCACCGACATTACCACTTTAGACTGCCATACAAGGCCCGCTACTGAAAATTATCCAATGAACTTACGCCAGCCTATAATATGTTAATTTTGTGGTTTTGCCCTTTAAAAGCTGTGTGAGATAGCTGCTCGGGGCTCCTCTCACTTGCTTGCTGCTTGCAGCAGTAGGGGGCCCATTTGTACAAATGAAATAAAAATTACCTCCTGTTCTATTGCATCGTCTGGTCTGGAGTCTGTGTTTCTGGGGTCGTCACAAGAGGACACCGCTTTTGGGGTCCTACACTGCAGTGGGTCGGGCTCAGAGGATGGTGCCCCTGCCATCTGGCCACACTGCTTCAGCCTCCTCCAGAACCTCCCACGGGAGCCCACTCAGGTGCATGAGGTGCAGGATGCCAGTGTTCAGGAAATTTGAAAACCTGGGCCCACAGTAAGTGCCCCATGTTGGCGTTGTTTGTGGTCTGCGGTGTGCTGGAATTCAAAGCTAGGCTCTCTATGCTGGATTGAGGCTCGTTGTCGCTAAGCCGAAACTGTCCCTTGTCTTTCCTCTTGAGGAACTCTATGTCCTTGCATCTCTAGGAGACTTGCCCCCTGAATTGTGAGTCTTGACGGGTGTGCAAGGATGGAAAATGACTGGCATCAGTTCCCACAGGGCCACCAGGAGGGTCTCCCGCTACTTCCCTCTAGAGTTGATTTGGTTTCTGTCCCTTTTGATCTCTGCCTGTTCATTTGACTGGGACAGCTACTCCAGTTCTTTAAATGCACTTGGTTTTGCATCACGTTCTATTGCTTGGAACAGATGGAGCTCTAATGGTTGCAGACAGGACATTTAACCCTTCCTGGTCTGTGCCTTCATCTGCAAAGTAAAGGAAAAGGCACACTCAGCCCCAGAGCCCTCTGAGCTCACTTTGCAGCAAGAATTGGGTTCCAGTGATTCCCTGCTGAGCAGGTTTGCAAGGAGGCTGGCTGGCCCTGCCCTGGGGAATTGCTTGGGCTAATATGGCATCTGTAGTCATGTTCTGTGTTTTCTGTTGTCCTTGGATGCTTGTGACTCTGTTGTTTGTAAATTCACTGAAAACGTAAATGTGATTGTGAGGACTGTAAGGAGTCCCTCCTCACATACCTGTGGGACTGCTGCTTCTTGCTGTCTCAGAACTGAAAGTCAGTGCAGGCTTTGCCGACATGGAGGACAGAGCTGGGTGTCTGGCTCCTCACCACCCTTGACCTATGCAGCCATGCCACTCGGATGACGGTCTGCTTGATTAGGGTGTTACTACTAGAGTGTCGTCCTGCGTGATGTGCTGTGACCTTGCTGTTGTTCTGGGGTGGGGCATTTGGCACAGTGGTTAAGAGACCACTTGGGACCTCCCATATCCCATATCACAGTGCCTGGGTTCAAGTCCCCACTCCACTTATTGCTTCCGCTGCTTCTAGCTTCCTGCTAATGCACACCCCAGGGGCCAGCAAGTGATGGCTCAAGCAGATGCCACCCATGTGGGGCTGAGTTCCCAGCTCCTGCCTTCAGCCTGGCCCAGACAGACCTGGCTATTGTGTGCATTTGGGGAGTGACCCAGCAGATGGAAGATTGATCTCTGTGCGTATATCTTTTTGTCTGTCTGCCTTTCAAATAATAATAAGAGAAATCCGCTCTAGGAATCTGAGAGGGCGTAGGATTTTGTGTCAGCTGGTTCTTTGGAAAGAAGGGCTGATGTGTGGAGACATTCAGAAGAATTGATGTTGTTTTGAAGTAGCCACATGTTCAGCTGTGGAGGAAAATTACATATGTTTGTTTCTTTCACGCTTTACAACTTAGAAGAATGGGCCCTGGGAAAGAACTAAGGGATTGTGTCTGACAAGCTCTGTGTAAACATTCCATTGCTGCAGAGGTTACCTGGCGGAAAGAAACAAATTTGCACAGGTGTTAGACACAGAAGCTTCCCTCTGAAACTTGAGACAGACTAGAAAACCTGACTTCGTGGCTTCCTGTCTCTCGGAGGAGCATCTGCTATTTAAGGGAACAGGGACCCGTGGGGGATGGATGTCTCCCAGCAGATACCTGCTGGGGATCCGTCGCTTCTGGACAGCGCCCAAACCAGAGCACGAGAGGGCTTTGAAGGAGGCGAATCCCCGAGGGGTCTGGTTGTAGATGCCGGGTGCATGTAGGTAACACAGACACCTGTTCCAGCCTCCTTATTTTAGATTTGCATAAAGAAAGGTCCACTGAGACTGTGATTTGTCCATGGTCAGGCCACTCAGCTTGCATAGCTAAACCCTGGTACCGCTCTCCTTAGTGTGATACGATTACCATCACTGTGAGTTGCTGAAATCTAAACAATAACAACAGAAGCACTAGCACGTGTCCCATGTGCCAGAACTCATGTAAGCACTGGGTGACTGTTAACTCAGCCCTCGCAGCTCCATGAAGGTGGGTACTGTGATTTCTCTCGTCTTAGAGAAGAGGAAACCGAGGCACAGGAAGTTTCAGGGCTCAGCACTGGGGTGCAGTGGGCTAAGCTGCTGCTTCTAACACCGGCATCCTGTATCGGAGCATCAGTTCGAGTCCTACTTGCTCCACTTTGGATCCAGCTCCCTGTTAATGCGCCTGGGCCCAAGCACGAGATGGCCCAAGTACTTGGAGCCCTCCCACTCACGGGGGAGAGACCAGGATGGAGTTCCTGGCTCCTGACTTCAGGCTGACCCAGACCTGGCTTTGGGACCATTTTGGGAGTGAACCAGTGGAAGGAAGGTCTCTCTGTCTCTCCCTCTGTGTTCTGCCTTTCAAATAAAAAACTATATAAATCTTTAAAAAATAAAATAAAAAAGGAAGGGCCTGGTACTGTGGTTTGGTAGGTTAAGCCTGAGCCTGTGGTGCCAATATGCCATATGGGCACTGATTTGAGTCCTGGCCACTCAACTTCTCATCCAGCTGTCTGCTGTGGCTTGGGAAAGCAGTGGAAGATGGCCCAAGATTTTGGTCCCCTGCATATGCATGGGTGACCTGGAAGAAGCTTCTGGCTCCTGGCTTCAGATCAGCCTAACTCTGGCCGTCGCAGCCATTTGGGGAGTGAACCAGCTGATGGAAGATCTCTGTCTGTAATTCTGCCTCTCAAGTAAATAAATCCTTAAGGGCCCGAGCTGTGGTGTAGCGGGTAAAGCCACCGCCTGCAGTGCTAGCATCCCATACGGGTGCTGGTTCGAGACCTGGCTGTTCCACTTCCGATCCAGCTCTCTGCTATGGCCTGGGAAAGCAGTAGAAGATGGCCCAAGTCCTTGGGCCCCTGCACCTGCATGGGAGACCTGGAAAAAGCTCCTGGCTCCTGGCTTTGAATCTGAATAGCTCCAGCCATTGCGGCCAACTGGGGAGTGAACTAGCGGATAGAAGACCTCTTTCACTCTCTCTCTGCATCTCCTTCTCTCTCTGTATAACTCTTTCAAGTAAATAAATACATATTTTAAAAAAATAAATCTTTAACAAAAAGTCAAGAAGAAGAAAAGGCTCAGTAATTCTCCCTGAGTCACATGGAGGGTAAATAGTGAGGCTTGGGTTTGAATCCAGGCGGTCTAATCCCAGAACCAGTCCTTGGAAGCCCACAAGCAGGGGTCGGCAGCCTTTTCTGTAAAAGCTTCAGACTTTGTGAACCATGTGCTGCCGTGGTGTGAAAGCTGCCGGAGAGGTGTGGTTGATTCCAATAAAACCTTCCAAAAATATGCAGGGGGTCTGGATCTGGCCCCTGGGCTGTCCTTTGAAGGGCCTGGGCTGGACCAGGCTGCCTCCTCCCGGGCAGGCCCATTCATGCCCCTGTATCCCTTGGCTGCCCTTGGAGTATGGTGCTCCAGTTGTAAAGGAGATTTGGGGTGGAGAATTGCACTGCCACGATGCCTTCTTTGGTCTTCCTTTTGGGGGAAGTGGTTCCTCCTCCACTGACCAGAGAGGATGTGGGCATGACAGCTGTGTGTGGTATTGCGAGGCTCAGAGCCAAGAGGAAGGTTCTGTTCTGCCCCAGCTTCCTGGAATACCTCGCCCAGGGCTGTGATTCTTACTCTCCTTTCCCTCACCTGGGTGTGTCTTGGGTCAGTGAGGTCTTTGCCCATGGTGCACCTGAGTTGGGGGTTTGGAATTGGGGCAAAATGTTGGATGGCATTCGTCATGCAGTCTGCCAAAGAGAACCTTTGCGGTATAAGCCCATGTATTGCTTGTTTGGCATAGATGTTTGTGGCAAAATGGAATTAACAGATAAGGTTATTCTGGTGCGGAAGGTTTTGGGGATCGGTGCGTGGTTTTTTCATTATGTACATTTTGCATGAACTCTTTGTCGTCCCCATCATCGAACCCAAAAGTAGGTGAGCCTGGCAGTGTACTTGAGAATGAACATGGGTCCTTACAGAGAGGAGAATGAGAATTTACGGGTTGGGTTGCCTGCACAGCAGGAGGCTTGGTGAAACAGGTATTTATTTCGGTTTTCAGGAAGTGAAGAGCCTTTACAAGGGGGCTCCATTGCCAACCCCATTCTGTATCCTCTCTGTAAGAAGATTTAGGCTCCCTGTTAAATTAGGAGTCTACGCAGTTTGGAGGGTTTCTGTAAATGTTGCCAAATGAAATCTTGAAGTTAAAAGTTGAACCAGAGAAGCCTCCAAGGGAACCCGGTTGCTGCTTGCATTTCAATGAAAGGGAAAGGAAATTCATTACCAAGGTTGAAAGTGTGGTTTGCATGCTAAGGCCTTGGTGGAATAATGGGTCTTCCCAGGAGGAAGGAGGGTAGCTGTAGCTTATCCTTTGTGGTTAAGGTTCCTTGGCTAAACACAAATACTTGGGGTGCGGGGAAGTTTTTTTTTTTTTAAACCTTGCAAGGAAATTCTCCTTCAAGGTCAAATGTGTGTATTAAACAGAAAATTTCAGCCTAGGCAATGTCTCAGTGTGTGGTGGTGGTTATTGCTTTTGTTGTGTGGATGACAAGTGTTATTAAAAATTCAGTAGGTACAAACTTTGTTTCCTTGGGAATCTAAATCAGATGGAGAGACTTAAGTTATTCCCAGAGCTGCTGTTTAGTAAAGACATGTTAGGGGCCGCGCCGGGGCTCTGTCCGCACTTGCATTTTACCAGTCCTCGCTGCGGTGACCAGCCTGCAGGGGAGTATTCCTGCTTGTGCTCATCCATGACTCAGGAACCTGCTGCTTGCCAGAGGTTGGCAGACTGCAAGGTTAAGGCAATTAAAAAGTGGCAGAGTCAGAATTTCACTGAGTCTTCCTGATGGCAAAAATCCAAGTAGGCGGACCAGCGGCCCTGCGTTCCTGGAACGTAGGATTCTCAGCTTTGAAGCTGGAGATGCCCTGGGCCTGGGGGAGGAGCTCATCGCCCATCAGCATTGTGCTCACCAAACCTGGCTCTGGGAAGGTGCTCCTTCCAGGCGGATCCGAGAGGAATGTTGCCTGTGCGGCCACACACATCCTGCTAGCAGCCACGGGTGTGCCTTGCACATCCTCACGAGAGGCAAATTCTAGGGTAGTTTTGGAATCAGAGAGCTAGGGAGAGGTTCATTGGGATTCCCGGTTTCATTGTAGCCCCATTTATTGGTCTACCTTGCGTGGAAAAGGCAAGAGGCACAATTCTACCTGCAAGAGTGGCATTTATATTTTCCACTTATTTTTTAAATTTGGAAGTCAGAGTTATGGGAGCATGGGAGAGAGAAGAGATCAATCTTCCATTCCCCAGATGGCAGCAATGACTGGTGCTGGGCCAGGCCGAAGCCAGGAACCAGGACCCTCATCCACTTCTCCCCCGTTGGGTAGCAGGGGCCCTAGCGCTGCTTTCCCTGGCCATTTGCAGGGAGCTGGATTGGAAGTGGAACAGCCGGACATGAACTGGTGCCCATCTGGGCTGCTGGCATCGCACGTGGCTTTACTTGCTATGTCACAACACAGGCCCTGTACTTTTTGTTTTTGCTTCAAACTTCTGCCGCACTTGTGAGCTCAGGAAAGTGCGCACAGGCTGGGAAAGGGTGAGTCACTGGTGGAAAATTCTCCCCATCCCACCGTCATCCCGTTCCAAATTTTCCATGAGCTCCTTGCATCTCTAGAGCCCCGCTCGGACCACCAGAAAGAAACCCAGGGAGCACAAAGCCTCCGTGGCCTCTCTGCCTTCCTTCTAAACCTGGCCCCTTCACTGCTGGATCCCTGCAAGCAAGTCACTCTGGCCTACGTCCAGTTCCCAAAGGACACTGTGTACTTACGCCACCATTAAAATATTCGTAAAGAAAGGGTGTTGACAGACGGGACCACCGCTGATGGTGAGCCCGTGACTGCCAAGATGGAGCTGTCAGCCGCACCTCGTCACCTGCACACAGCCACCTCTGGTCTGTACTGGAAGGGTGAATCCATGGGAGCGCTCTGGCCTTTTTCTTAGTCTCTTAGTCTAAGGCTCTGGCCCCTGCAGCCCCCATGTGGGAGAAGCCTCAGGCGCAGAGAGTGGGCGGGCCAGCAGTGCCGACGCACGTGGACGCTGCCTGGTTTCAGCTGTTTGGGTGCGTGTCTTGAGATTGGTTTTTGGGACTTAATAATGAGATTCACACAGGGACCTTGTAATCACTTAATGACCCCTTGTACTTATTGCGTGACAGTGTCACAAGGTGTCTGGGTCTTTGTGGTTCAGGTTTTGTTTATTTCTCTGTGACTGTGTTGCAAAGAAAAATCCTCTTCCAGAAGGCAGATTTCTTCTGCACTTTGCTGGCTGTTGTTTTGCAAAAGGCATAAATCAAAGTGCAAACTCTCCTGCACATCTCATAGAGAAAGGGCTGGAGAATGGAGGGCAGGACGTAGGTAGGGGAGGGGCTGGGAGGAGGGAGGAGGGGAGGATGGTGGGAGGAGAGAGAGCCCCCACAGGTGGGGGGCAGTGAGGAAGACACAGCTGAGAAGTACACACACAGAGTCCTGTGCACCGATACAGAGCAGAGACAGAAAGACAGACTTGGAGGGACCGACTCCCTTCTTACGTATCCAAACATCCATCTTCTGCCTGTGGTGCTTTTGTGTGTGTATTGTTTGCTTCCTTTGAAGGTCTAGAATCATCTGACTTTGCCTTGGGGGTGTGTGTGTTGGGGGGGGGTGTTGAGTGCTCTAAATGATGTGTGCCCACTGCAGAGCCAGAATCCAGAGTCCAGGGCTAGAACCCAGCTCTGCACACACCCCAGTCTCTTCGTGCCTCAGTTTCTGCATCTTAAGTGGGGAATACTAGAACTGTTTCCTCCACAGGGTGCTGTGAGGACTCAACAATTCAACCTGTGCGCACCTGTCAGAAGGGGGTGTTCCCCAAAGCCATTGGCTGTTAGTACCGCCGTGTGTGTGTGTGTGTGTGTGTGTGTGTGTGTGTGAAATGATCCTGCAGGGTGTGGGATCTGTACTTCCTGAAGCAATGTTTGTGACACTAAGCACATTTTTCTGAATACTATGGCATCTTCGAGTTCCTGTCTGGGGCTGCTGGCCTTGAACTTCATTGCTCTTGCAAGGCCAGTCTGAGAGATTGCAGCTGGGAGTGAGGAGTGGGACTTGGGGCTCTCATTCTGCCACACGTGGGCTATGAGGAGCCGACTTTTCCCTGGCTCTGCTGTCAGGCTGGAAACTTGGGGATTTAGGTCCTGAAACAGGTGGGACTGGGCTGTCTCTGGCATGTGAGTGTTGGATTTGGCTGTTATTTTGCCGCTATGCTGAGGTTTTGTGGACCTGAGATTCTTGATTGGTCTCCTGGAAGACAGATGTGTGTGCTGGCAATTACCCGACCCCTAAAGCAGAGCTGGGGCCCAGCGGAGGTGGAGAGGGGAGCACGGTTCTGTGTTTTCATCGATGTGACTGCAGATTCCTCTGAGTTGTGCATTTCTGCTTTGCGTACCTGACAGTATAGCTGGTACCTCGTGCATACAATGATACTTGAGGAATTTTATTTAAAAACTGAATCAAAAGATCAAATTTTTGTATCAATTTTGAAATCCATGCCTGTTTTTTTTTCATAATATACATTTTCCATGAACTTTCTAAGGCCCCTCATAGAGGGAGACAGGCTGAGAACAGGGGCTGGGCTCTCCAGTGCTCTGCTTGTGATCATGGCTGTCGGCATCATTTTCGCATTTGTCTTTTCTGTACTCCTAGGGGAAGAGCAGTGTTTAAAAGGTGCCATCCTGGGGGCTGAGCTGCAGGGGCAGGCTCTGGGTGCACTGTGGAGCACACGATTACACGATTAGTTCAGGCAGGGCCAGCATTTCCTCCTCTGGGTCCTGATGTTGTCATGAGACCCTTGGTATCTGCGCCCCAGACTTACAGGAATGGCTGCACAGGCCACACCCGCCCCTCCTGCCCTGTTGTCTTCCTCTCTGAATTCCCCTCTATCATTGCCATGCTCCTCTGGCTGTTACTGCACCATGTGTGCCCTGTGCACCAGAATTACCTCCTGCCTCTCCCCAGGAGGCCTCCAAACTCTTACTTCTCTGAGTGCTGCTGTCTTAGCCACAACTTGATCAGTGCAGACATTGGAAGCATGCAGCTCTCTAGGGCACACTTGGATTTGAAAGAGAATTTTTTAAACTATATGTTGGGATGTTGAGGAAGCTACCCTTGAGCTGAGAGCTTGGTGGGCTCTCCCAGTCACTGACTGCACTGGGCTCTCCCTTTCTGCCTTCATCTGTTTCTTCTTTGTGGAAAAGATTTATGTGTTTGTTAGAAAGAGTTATACAAAGAGAGAGAGAGAGATCATTCATCTGCTGGTTCACTCCCCAGGGCCATCCATCCCAGGAGCCATGAGGTTCTTCTAGGTCTCCCAAGTGGAGCAGCCAGGACTTGAACCAGTGCCCACGTGGGAGGCTGGCGCAGGCGGTGGCCTTACCCTCTATGCCGCAATGCCAGCCCCTCCTACCCTGATCTTGTCTGATGTGAAGGAGTGGCGCGTAGGGAGGCAGGTGTGCATAGTAACCTGTAAAAAGAGTGTAGTGGTTAAAAACACATGGGGCAGGCACCTTGGTGCAGTGGCTAAGCCCCTGCAAGGGACACCCATGTCCCGTATTGGAGTGCCTGTCCGGGTCCTGGCTGCTCTGCTTCCTGGTCAGCTTCCTGCTGGTGCAGCTGGGAAGGCTGTGGAGGATACACAAGTGCTTGGGCCTCTGCCATCCATGTGGGAGACCAGGATGGAATTCCTGGCTCCTGAACTTGACCCTGTCCAGACCTGGCTGTTGTGGGCAATTTATCTTTCTCTCTTGCTCCCTCTCCCTTTCTCTTTTTCTCCCTGCCTTTCAAGTAAATAAATGGCTTTCTTGTAATTGATAAAGCTGGGTACAGATCCTGTTTCTACCCTCATGGTATAACCTTAAGTGAGCTGCACCACTGACTCTCTTTATTGATCTGTTAAATGGGTGTAATATTGATATTGGATATGATGGATGCGAGGATTGACTGTGTCCTTGTATTTCAGGATGTCCTCCCATCCACGGCACGTATGGAATAGCTGGTAAATAGTACCGCTGCTTGGGCACAGCTTCGTGGTGCGACCTGTTCAGTTGCACAGGACACCAAGCTCAGGAGTGCCCTGCGTCTGGGTTAATGCTTTGGTTTTACTGTCTTGAAAGTCTTAGTGACTTTTGCACACTGGCCTTGCAAATCACGTAGCTAGCCCCGCCACTGCTGGGCTGCACTTGACCTCTAATCACCCACCTGCCCCAGGTCTCCCACTGCCCTCTCCTCTCTGCTGCTTGCCGTTTTCTCCTATTCCCCTGACCTCAAGGCCTTGGTAAAAAGAAAGGCTCACTCCTTAGGAGGAAGAGTAGTGATTTGGTGTGCAGCGTATGGGGAATCAATATAGGGATCTTCTGTGGCCTGCACTTTCAGAAGTCACTTGTTAATGACTGTGGACCGTGTCCCCTCTGAAGTCAGGTAGTGGTGGTGACTCCGGCTAACTCGGATCCTCGAGTGGCTGTATCTGTGTTGGGTGGGAGGTCTGCACTGGGGTGCCACCTTCTCCCTCTCCTTCCCCATCCACTCGTTGTCACCCTTGCAGCCAGTGTCCCATTATGTTCCTTGTCATGTGTCTCCTAAGTTGCCCTGACTTGAGTTTATCCCCGGTGGTGGTGACCTATGGTGGTGGTGACCTATGATTATTCAAAGAGGAGTTTTATGGAAAAGACACCGTCTCAGTTGGGATGAGAGACTGGAGAGAGGCACAGCTCAGGCCATGGGTGCACACTCGCTGATTCTCCCTCCACGCCTGGGCTCTGTGTTGAGTTCGGGTAAAGCTGTGTGACCTTGGTTAAGTCCTCTAACAGTAGGGGGCCTCAGCGTCCTTGACTTGTTGTTTTTAAGGTTTTGTCCAAGTCTAACATTCTGTGCATTATGTGCAAACTACTGGCTTCGAGTCAATAAAGTTATTTGGAAAATGAGAAAAGGCAGTTTTCCCATCCAGACTTGAGACGCGTGGGCGTCTCCTTTCTTTCCTGCGAAGGCTCTCGTGGCCTGACCGGACCTCCAAGTCGTAGTGGTGCTGTAGACGGTGAGCCTGTGGACCTGGGATTCCTGCCAAGGTCTAAGCCATGAGTACAAACCATTTCCAGCCCCCTGCAGGGCAAGGCTCACCTGTAGTCCTGTGAGACCCTATGGGCTAAACATCCACATGTCCTTGGCTGAGTATCACAAAGGACACTTCAGGGGTTGGCCCTGGGTGGGGCCCAGCTCGGGAAGCCGGTATCAGAGTACCAGATCAAGTCCCGACTCCTCCCCTCGCAACCCAGCTTCTCGCTGATGCATCCTGGGAGGCAGCAGATGGTGATCAAGTGCTTGAGCCCCTGCATGGGAGCCTTGGATGGAGTTCTGGGCTCCTGGCTTCTATCTGGCGCGGCCTTGGCTGTTGCAGGCATTTGGGAGTCAATCAGAGGATGGAAGACCTCTTCTGTCACTCTCTCTGGCACTCAGCCTTTCGAGTAGATGAAAATGAATAGATAAACATAAAAAAAAATTAGAAGCTTCATGGATGTTCAATGACAGGTGCAGCTCAGAAGCAGAGTTTGGGATGATTGCTTAGAAGCTCGGCGTGATTTTGCTGTGTGTGCGTCATGTAGATGTTATCAGTCAGAACACAGAGACGGAGAAGCAGGAGGGCAAGTGTGGGTGGTGCTGGTAATTTCGGAAGTAGGAATGAGCACTTGGCTTCTCCACTCCGTTTGCTGTTGAGAGAATGGAGTTTGTGCCTATGGAAAAGAGATGTGTGTTTTTCTATCTCGTGGACCCGTCTTGCTGCCGACTGACCTCTCACCTTGGGATTTCATGGGTGAATTGTTCGATGTTGTGTTTACACTGGGAATCTTAGAGCAAAATGAATTTTCTGGGGCCTAGTAGGTGTCCCAAGTGATTTGTTCTTTGTGCCTCATGATCCTGAGATGTGACATTTGCCATGGTAATGGAGCGGCAAGCTCTGTGACTTCGGTGTTATTGAAGTCCTGGGGGTGACACTGAATCCCAGCCGGACCCCCTTTCTGCTGCCTCTGCTTACGCTGCTGCCTCTGTTTTCCAGGTGCTCACGTCATGCCGTGCCTTCCTGTTGACCGCGCGCATCCCCACCAAGGTAAGCCGTGATGGGCGCCGCCTTCCTGTGCACGCCCACTGCCTGCTCACACGCTGCATACATGCACACGTGCGCACACACACATGCACACACACACACTCTGTATACTCCCATGCTTGCACACACATTCCAGTGCAACCTGCACCCACTGCTCTCTTGTACAGACTGCTGGTGGAGGCCAGCATGGGCGTGTTCTCAGACACCTGTGTTTCCCTCCTTATTCCATGAAAGCTCCCGCACGCTCTGCTCACGGACAGTTTTACAGTGTTTCCTTCGATGGGGAGAAGGCCTCCCCAGGCACCTGTGCGGTGATCTGTGGTCTGTGTCCCCGAGGCCCAGTGTCCTTCCTGGTTCTCCTCGGCTTTGTGTTTTCTTCAGGCTTGCCTCCTATTTCCTGTAGACCAGTAATGGCGGATTTTTCTTTATTTGCTTTTTTAAAAAGACTCACTTATATATTTGAAACGCAGAGTCACAGAGAGAGAGGAAGAGACAGAGGTCTTCCATCCGCTGGTTCACTCTCCAAATGACTATAAAAACTGAAGCTAGGCTAGACTGCAGCCAGGAGCTTGGAACTCCCTTCGGGTCTCCCACATGGACCTGGGCCGTCTTCTGCAATTTTCCAGGGAGCAGGATCGGAAGCGGAGCAGCTGGGATACAAACTGGTGCCCACGTAGGATGCTGTGGTTGTTCATGGCGGCTTCACCCACTGCACCATGTTGCCAGAACCCAAAGTTTTGATCCACTTTGACGTGTGGAAAATGAGCTTCCTAACCCTCAAGCGTGGTTTACCCATGTGGTAGCTGCCTCTGCCATTCTGTTGCCTTTACAGATACCATGGCACCACTCTTTTAAAAGACCAATGTAGGGGCCATTGCTGTGGTGTAGAGGGTAAAAGCTGCCGCCTGCAGTGCTGGCATCCCATATGGACACCAGTTCAAGTCCCAGCTGCTCTATTTCCAATCCAGCTCTCTGCTATTCCTGGGAAAGCTATAGAAGATGGCCCAAGTGCTTGGGCCCCTGCACCTGCATGGGAGACCTGGAAGAAGCTCCTGGCTCCTGACTTCGGATCAGCCCAACTCCGGCCATTGTGGCCATCTGGGGAGTGAACCAGCAGATGGAAGACCTCTCTCTTTCTCTCTCTCTCTGCCTGTGCCTTTCTAACTCTGCCTTTCCAATAAATAAATAATTTTTTTTAAAAAAAAGACCAATGTAGCATTTTTCATGAGATGTCCTTCATTCCATGGTGCCAATTATAATCTGAATGGTTAGCTCGTGAATTAGGCATAATATAGTTTAATGGTAACAGAAAGTGGCTGATCATTTTTATAGGATATGGACTGAATGTTAACAGAAAATTGGATTTTTTCCCCCCAAAAAGATGAAGATAGCTAACATTTACTGAGTATTGTTTTGTAAATAGTTTAATTCTGAAAAGAATCTTAGAACCTAAGTGAGGTCCTGTTGTTATCCTCACTTTACATACGAGGAAACCAAGACCCAGGCAGGTTCAGTACCTTGGCCAAGGTCAGGCTACTTGGAGGTGTCAGCTGTGCGGTTCTCACCCTAGCAATCTGGCCGCTGAGCCCCTGTGTAACTGCGCAGCTCTGACTGTCGTCAGGTGAGCTGTCGGCCAAGTGTACCTGAAGCTCAAGGTCAGCCCCGTGGGTGAGCTTCAGAAGGTAGCTCCGAGACGCCTGGGTGCCTTGTCCCAGGCCTCCTGAGGTCTGAGTCGGGGAGGGAGTGGGCTCAGCCTATCCTGCTCTTTCACCTTTGACCCAACTGTGCTGCCTTCCTGCCCACACCCTCCAGGGATGTGTGGTCTGGAGGCGGCTGCTTCTGATGCCTGGGCTGTGCTGTGGCCATTTTCTTGCTGCTTAAAATTAATCATTCAGCCCCTGTTTAGTGAATGCCTTCCTCTGTGCCACATAGGGTGTAGGGTACTGATTGCTTTTTTCTTCTTGGTCATATACCTTTTATAACACTTCTCCAAGGAAGACACTATTGGTCCAGGCCCCTTTTGATAATAGAACGTGAGTCTATATGTTTATAATATGTCCTAAAGAAAATTATTATATCCATGAGGCTGGATTAAACTACTTGTGCATTAAAATACGCAAGGGCAGGATATAAGGCAGTGAATTAAGCGTTATCCCACTGGCAAAAGATTAATTTGCAGCAGGAGATTTTTTGGAGTTGAGAAAGTGGTCAGGCGCCCTGTTGAGTAGGATGCTCTTGACCAGTTGCTGACCCTGGACATCTGATGCAGGGAAAGTGCATCAGCTCTTGGGAAGTCCCCTGCCCCTCCGTGTGCTGGTCGTTCCTATACTACCTGCCCCTGGGGAGACCTGGCCTTATCCCGTGATCCCTGTGACGTTTCATAGGGTTGTTCAGATACTCATTCTGATTTCCAAAGTTGTCAGCATCACACATGAAGACAGGAAGATTTTCTTCCAAAGTTTCTGCCCTAGCAAAGGCTGGTTTTCATGTGCCAGTGTTAGTCCTAGCTGAGAGGTAAACCTGGTGTGAGATTAGTTTTCCAGACTAAGGGGCTCGGTGTTGTGGCATAGCAGGTTAAGCCAATGCCTGCAACACCAGCATCCCATTTGGGCATCAGTTTGAGTCCAGGCTGCTCCACTTCCCATCCACCTCCCTGCTCGTGGCCTGGGAAAAGCAGCAGAAGATGATCCAAGTGCTTGGATCCCTTCTGCTCCCTGGGGAGCCCCAGATGAAGCTCCTGGCTCCTGGCTTCTGCCTGGCCCAGCTCCTGCCGTTGCGGCCATCTGGAGAGTGAACCAGCAGATGGAGATCTCTCCCTCCCTACTCTCTCTGTCTCTCCCTCTCTCTCTCTAACTCTGACACTCTAATAAAAATAAATAAATCTTTAAAAAAAATTTCCAGGGAAATAATTATCATTCAGGACATTTGTGTAAAATTGGCACTGATTATGACACAGGTGGCTTTGGGGGCTGATTAAAATATTTTTCGTATGAAATTGTGTATGAAGTTAGAGATGCTTTCTTTCTTGTCTTGCTAAACGTGTGAGGTGCACTGGAAGGTATTGTCAAGCGTGCAAAACAAAGATGGACCTCGTGGTGATTAACTGCAAAGCAGGGTTCGCCTGTGGTCCGGGAAGCGGTCGCAGACAAGGGCACAGAAGGATCCAGACATCAGCCAGGCAGATGAAGGAGGTCTGTGGAGGGGCCGCAGTGCGGGGGGCTGGAGGAGCCTGGGCTGGCCCTGGGCTGGCCAAGGGGTTGAAGCAGGGGCGCCACCTATAGGACACAACAAGCACTGCTGAAAGACCCAGAATTCCTCACAGATTTGCTCTGCTGCTGGTGGGAGGGGCAGTGCCCCCTTAGGGGCTGGGGGTGAAGCCGGCCAGAGAGTGGTGGAAAAGCTGGGTTAATCCTGTCCACTTATCTGATCAATCACTGGTATCGACTGTTGAAGAACATTTTTTATACTATATATATGTTAAACTCTTAGTAGAGAGTTAATCTTAAGTGTATTAAGTTAATTGAAAATAGATCTTAGTGAAAAATAAGACTGGGAATAGGAGAGGGAGGAGGAAGGAAGGGTGAGAACTCAGGTGGTAAGAATCACTGTGTTCCTGAAGGTGTATTTATGAAAAGCATGAAGTTTGTGTACCTTCAATAAAAGGTTTCTGGGGGAAAATAAATTAAAAAGTTCAAATTGAAAAAAATAATTTATATCTGGAGTAAAATGAAAAGGTATCTGTGGATCTGACTTACACATGTCCCAGGTCTTCCTGAAACCTGTGCCAGCCTCGATCCCTGAGGAGTCTCCCTGCCTCGCAGGCCGCAGTTCTACTCCCAGAGACCACCTTTAAACTCTCTTTAGGATGGGGGCAGGAGGGTTGTGAGAGCTGGGAGCAAAGGCCTGGTAATAGCAGCTGTAGTTGAGCTCAGAGAGAAGGGTTTGAACCTTGCTGTGATGTTTTCAGTGTTAGACTCTCCTGCCCTCCACTGATAATACCCCGGTACCCTGACCAGCCACGGGCCGGCCAGCGGGTCCCTCACTGACTGCCGATACCAAAGATCTCCTCCTTTTAGTTCTGCCTCGTTCTGGTTCTTTTAATGCCTCTATGATGTTAGAGATTCATTTGCCTCTGCCCACATGCCCCGCCCCTGACCTTTGGTTTGCTTGACAGACTTGAAAGTGTTTCCCAGGGCCTGGCTGAAATGCCCCCACTCATTCCTGACTCCCCAGTGCCTTGCTTAGCCCAGTGACAGCCCTCAGGTACAGAGTATCTTAATTGACTTTTGAATAACCCCACTGGCCCGGGTTGATGACAGGTGCCCGTTCTATCTGAGGTGACACTGACTGATGCCAGCTGCATTTTCTTTTTTTTTTTTTTTTTTTGACAGGCAGAGTGGACAGTGAGAGAGAGAGACAGAGAGAGAAAGGTCTTCCTTTGCCGTTGGTTCACCCTCCAATGGCCGCCGCTGCAGCCGGCGCACCGCGCTGATCCTGGCAGGAGCCAGGAGCCAGGTGCTTTTCCTGGTCTCCCATGGGGTGCAGGGCCCAAGCACCTGGGCCATCCTCCACTGCACTCCCTGGCCATAGCAGAGAGCTGGCCTGGAAGAGGGGCAACCGGGACAGAATCCGGCGCCCCAACCGGGACTAGAACCCGGTGTGCCGGCGCCGCAAGGTGGAGGATTAGCCTATTGAGCCACGGCGCCGGCTCGCCAGCTGCATTTTCATAGCTGTGAGACGGGAAGAGAATACACCTGCTCACACCTAGGAATGAGATGACCACTGAGGGTCAGTCGTTTGTTCCCAATCTTTTTTATAGCAATTCTAAAATAAGTTATTTTAATGGAAGACATTTACATAGCAGTGTAATAGGATTGCAAAATGAGAGAGAGTATGTGTGAAATATTGCATGTTGATAAAAGTGAACTACTTATAAAATTTGCTGTCTTAAGGACCAAACAAATGTTAATTTTCTGGGGTTGGGGAGTGGCAGTGCAGAAGGCAGTCCAGACAGCTTCCACCCTCAGGTTGCTTTGCAAGTCCCCACTTCCTGTTCCTGGGATTTGAAGTGAAGCTGGGAAGCCCTGCCTTGCAGGTGCAGCTCAGAAGGGCCTCTTTCAAAGGATGCTAACTGGAAATACGTTAACACGCATTAAAGTGGCAGAGGGAGGCATGCATACCTCTTAGAAAGTAATTTCCTGTTTGAATGACTTTTCAAAACCAAAGCCTTTATAAATCCTGATAATGATAGGTAAGAAAATTTCTACTGTAATTGAGTGTTTTGAAATCCGTTTTGTTCCTTCAAAGTTGCCTTTAACTCTTGGAGGACAAAATGCACATCTCATTCCACGTCTGTTTCTAGTGCACCAGCAGCTTTCTCTGAGTGCCTGTCTGTTGACTAAATGAGTAATGCCAGAATGAGTTCTCTTCCTGCCTCCCCTCTCTGCCATTGTGCTTTGGTTTTTATTGGGATATTTATGCCACCAGTGAGGCATGGTACAGGCAGCCTGACATCCCTCTGGGTTTGGTTCTAGGCATGTTTTTTCACATTGCAGTTGCCCCCTGTGTTGGCAGAATCAGCATCTGTAGATTCAATGAAAGGTAGAATATTCAGAAAAATTTGCATCTGTATAGGCCTTTTCCCTTGTCATTCCCTGAACCACACAGTGTAACTATTTATGAAGTGTTTACACTGTGTTTGCTCTTCTAAAGAGTCTAGATATAATTTAAAGTATATGGGAGCCTGTGCCTAGGGTATATGCAAATACTGTAGCATTTTATATGAGGGACTACACTGGCTGATGTCCACAGGGGCTCTAGAACCAGTCCCCAATACCAACTGTGTATTTCTGGGTTCAGTGTGAGAGAGTAAAAGAAGCGGATCCACTCCAGTCTACTGTGTTGTGTAGTAACATTCTCTGTGTCTGTTCACTGGATAAGATGGACGACTACAAAACTGGGAGAAAAGTTGGTGACTACTGACAGGAATAGTAGGGAAAGACCAGCTGATTATAGGAGACATGAGGGGAAGGGTGCTTGTTCTTAAAATAGGAAATAAATCACTTTTCTCCGTGTATAGAAAGGACTTTTATGTAGCTATATGTGTTTCATGTAGGCACACTTTAAAATTTCTGAATACTGTTTGTCTGAATCTATTCAAGATATAGGTTTTTATGAAAAATGCTGGAAAGAGGAGGATTCCATGAACTGTGTTACATAGGGGCAAGAATTCAGGAAGAAGGGAAAAGTTCATGAACTTTACTGGGTATGACTTTCAGAAGCAAAATTTGGAAGTGAAAAGGCAAAAAAGATGAATATATTTAGATGATTCTTTTCTCACATTCATTTCTCAAAGAGTAAGTAGTAGATATGCACACATGTCCCTTTGTGAGACTTGAAAAAATCTGGCTTGCAACTTTTTTCCAACCTTCAGGACTAAAATGAATAATACTTTTTCTGCAGCATGGTAAATCAGGATTTTATCTTGTCAAATGGAGATATTAAAGCAACCTTCCTAAGATGCCCAATAACTTATTTGCTCTTGGGCTGGCTGTAATTATAACATTTTTACCTTGAATTACATGTTTAAAACCTGTCATTACAAGTCTGTATTTCTCCCTCTCCTCTCAATTACAGCTCGAGTTAACCTTCAGCTACTTGGAGATTCAAGGTGTTATTTGCAACAAGCCTGCTCAGGTGAGTAAGTGACAGACACCTGTTCCTGTCAGGGCCGGTGTGATTTTTCCCGAGTTTCTGGAACTGTGGAATGTCTTCTGTTTGCTTTCATACTGACTGTTTCTTAGAGTCAGAAAACAAGACGAGGGAAAAGAGGGATTTCAGAATGCGATGCTTTATGGTGGCTTTGTGGGCATCAACCTCTGGAAGTTGTTCCCATAAGAAATCATTCTCCGTTCTGCAGCCTGAAAAGAACTAGTTATCTCTTCTGGCAGCCGCTCCTGAGGGGCTCTGTGATATAGTTGAGCACTAAAATTTTATACTCTGCTACAGTGCTCTACAAGTTCTTTCTCAGAACACAATGACAAATTAAATTTTTAGTGTTAATAAAGTGTAGATTTTAAAACCCAGGTTCGTTGAGCTCTAGGTACCTGCAGTACAGGAAAGTGGACAGTTTGACTTCTTGACTTCTGCAGACCCGGGACCCTGTTACCACAGTCAAGACACTGAACACGTTCGTTACCCAGGAACCACTCTCCCGCCCCTGCTCTGCTCTGCCTGTAGACATTGTGGATGGGGTCCCAGGCCGCACCCCCTCCTGCCTGCCTCCTGTCCGTCAGCGTGGCTGCTGGGGCATTCATATGAGTTGTTGCCTGTCTCGGCAGCTCTTTCCTTCCCACTGCTGAGTAGGGCTCCACTGCTTGGCTGTATTAGTTTGTGCGTTTACCTGGTGATGGACGTTGGGTTGTTTCCAGTTTTGGCTGTCACAGATAAAGCTGCCATGAATGTATATGTACAAATTTTTTTTTTTTGCTTTCAAACTTTTATTTAATGAATATAAATTTCCAAAGTACAGCTTATGGATTACAATGGCTTCCCCCCCATAACGTCCCTCCCACCCGCAACCCTCCCCTTTCCCACTCCCTCTCCCCTTCCATTCACATCAAGATTCATTTTCGTTTCTCTTTATATACAGAAGATCAGTTTAGCATACACCAAGTAAAGGTTTCAACAGTTTGCTCCCACACAGAAACATAAAGTGAAAAATACTGTTTGAGTACTAGTTATAGCATTAAATCTCAATGATATGTACAAATTTTTAAAGTGTTTTCATTTCCCGTGGGTAAATAGGAGTGGAAAGGCTGAGTCTGATGGTAGGTATAAGTGTAACTCGGAGAAATGACCAAACTGTTTTCCTAAGTGGTTGTACCATTTTCTGTTGCCACCAACAGCCTACGATGTTCTAGTTCCCTCATGTCCTTGACAACACTGGTATGGTCAGTCTTTTTAATTTCAGCCACTGTAATAAATATGTAGTACCTTTTCATTACAATTTCAAATTGCATTTCCTTAATGATAAAGTATGTTCAGCATCTTTTTGTCTGTTTATTTGCCATGGGATATCTTTTTTGGATGAAGTGGCAGTTCAGATTCTTTGCCATTACAGAAACTGAGTTATTTGTTTTCTTACTGAGTTTTGAGAGGTTTTTTTTTTTTTTTTTTTTTTTTTTTTTTTTTTAATTTTTGATAGGCAGAGTGGACAGTGAGAGAGAGAGACAGAGAGAGAAAGGTCTTCCCTTGCCGTTGGTTCACCCTCCAATGGCCGCCGCTGCAGCCGGCGCACCGCGCTGATCCGATGGCAGGAGCCAGGATCCAGGTGCTTTTTCCTGGTCTCCCATGGGGTGCAGGGCCCAAGCACCTGGGCCATCCTCCACTGCACCCCCTGGCCATAGCAGAGAGCTGGCCTGGAAGAGGGGCAACCAGGACAGAATCCGGCGCCCCGACCGGGACTAGAACCCGGTGTGCCGGCGCCGCATGGTGGAGGATTAGCCTATTGAGCCACGGCGCCGGCTGAGAGTTTTTTTTTTTAACATTTATTTTATTTATTTGAAAGATAGAGTTACAAAGAGAGGTAGAGAGAGAGGTCTTCCATCCGCTGGTTCACTCCCCAAATGGCTGCAATGGCCAGAGCTGAGCCAATCCGAAGCCAGGAGCCAGGAGCTTCCTCCAGGTCTCTCATGTGAGAGCAGGGGCCCAAGGACTTGGGCCATCCTTCACTGATTTCCCAGGCCACAGCAGAGAGCTGGATTGGAAGTGGAGCAGCCTAGACTTGAACTGGTGCCCATATGGGATGCTAGTACTGTAGGCCAGGGCTTTAACCCACTGCGCCACAGCACTGGCCCCAGGAGTTTTTTAAAAAACTGTATTCTGGATACAAATTCTGTATCAGATATGTGATTCATACATACTTTCTCGGTCTCTGGCTGCCTTTTCATTCTCTTGGAATGAAGGAGCAAAAGTTTTAAATTTTGGTCAACTCTCTCTGATTTATCAGCATTTTCTTGTATGCATCATGCTTTGGTGTCACCTTGAATAAATCTTGGCTTAACCCCAGGTCGCAGAGTGCTGTGTGTTTAGGTTTAGACCTTTAGGTTGTACGTACAGGTCTGTGATTGATTTTGAAGCAATTTTTGTATATAGCGCAGTGTATGGGTTGAAGGCTCTTTCATATGTGTAGACATCCATGCACATATTTCAGTACCATTTGTTTGAAAGGCTGCCGTGTCCTCACCGACAGGTTTCCACGTGTGTGGAAAGTCCCAGCGTGGGTCCGTGTCTGCTCTCTGATTCTCAGCCCTGGTATCCATTCGGTTATCTTCATGCCTCTGCCACTCTGTCCTCAGTCCCGCGGCCTCACATGGAGATTGAAATCAGACAACGTCCATCCTCCAGCTGTGTTCCTCTTCAAAACCGTTGTGTGATTCTAGGTCCTTAGCAATTCCAAATGAATTTTAGAATCACCCCAGTGTTTTTTGACTGAGCTTGCATTGAATCTGTACATCGGTTTGGAGAGAATTGACGTCTTAATGGTACAGAATCTTCTGAGCGAAAGAAACCCTATGACTCTGTTTAGTTCTTCTCTAATGTTGCTCAGCAGTATTGTGCTATAGCTGTCAGAGTTCAAGTTGATGCATCTTTGAGCGGATTTATTCCGAAGTATTTAATATCTTCTGATGCAATTATGAATGGTATTTAAACATTTTCAATTTCCGATTGTTTCTTGCTGCTCTTAGGAACACGATTGACTTTTACCTCTATTGATGTTGTATTCTGTTTATTTCTTTCTTTTTAAATTTAATTTAAATTTTTAAAATTTATTTGAAAGGCAGAGTTAGAGACCTTCCATCCCTTGCTTCTCTCCCCAAATTGCCACAACAGCTGTGTCTGGGTCAGGTTATAGAAAGTAGCCAAGATGCCTGCGCCCTGGCTCAATAGGCTAATCCTCCGCCTTGCGGCGCCGGCACACTGGGTTCTAGTCCCGGTTGCCCCTCTTCAAGGCCAGCTCTCTGCTGTGGCCAGGGAGTGCAGTGGAGGATGGCCCAAGTCCTGGGGCCCTGCACCCCATGGGAGACCAGGAGAAGCACCTGGCTCCTGCCATTGGGTCAGCGCGGTGTGCCGGCCGCGGTGGCCATTGGAGGGTGAACCAACGGCAAAGGAAGACCTTTCTCTCTGTCTCTCTCTCTCTCTCACTGTCCACTCTGCCTGTCAAAAAAAAAAAAAAAAAAATAGTAGCCAAGATCTCCATCTGGGTCTCCTGTGTGAGTGGCAGGGGCCCAACCGCCTGGGGCAGCCTCCACTGCCTTTGGGGAAGCTTTTTAACTACAAGTTCTGTTCCTTTGATAACTAGAGGTCCATTTGTAAATTTCTTCTCAAATGAGCTTTGTTGTTTGTATATTCTGAGAAATTTTCCCTGTTTATTTACATTGTCCCAATTTATTGTCATAAGGTTTTTACCCGCCCCTCCCCCAAATATCAGTCTGGTTAGAGGTTTATCAAGGAATTCACTTTTTGGTTTGACTGATTTTTCTACATTGATTTCATTGCTTTTCTATTTCATTGAATTTTGCTTTGATCTTTATTAGGTTCTTTCTCCTACTTTTCCTTTTAGCTTTTATGACTATAAAGAAAGTGTGTGTTTGTGTATGTAGTTGTGTTGATAATGTTCCTAAAAGAATGGCCAAAATTGTTGCTTTATGTTGACTGAGATTACATACAAATCCTTGGAAGTTTTCCATGGTTTGTCTTAAAGTAGTGTTTTATCCTATGTGTTTATCATTTTCTATGGTTTTCTGGAAGTAGAATGTGAAGGAAAAATCACAGCACCATATGTTTGCCCAAATAGTCAAACATATGTGGGAGACAGCAGTCTCTCCTGGATGATGGTGTAGTGGCGTAAGCAGAGCCTTCTTGTTGGTACTAATTTAGGAATGTTTATGTGTATGGCTTAGGGGTTAGGATGGAGACAGGAAGGCGTTAATAATATATGAGCTCCAAGGTTATGTTCCAGATACGACTTGACTGTAGAGTTTGATTATGAGAGAAGATGGTCATGCAGCAAGAGTGATGCACAAATTGGTCCCCGCACACTCTGTGTCTCTTCAGCATCGTGCCTTCCCGAGGAGCTGTTAGCTAGCAGTCCATCTCAGCCCCACAGCACCGTTCTGTCATTGTAGGGACCAAAGGAAGGGCTTTGCTGCTGCTGTGGTGCGGACCTGGAGGCTGAAATGATAGTGAAACAGTGATGCTGCTCCCACAAAGGGACTCACTGGGCAGACACTGGAATGCCAGTGACCTTGTGGTGTTTATTTCACAATGGCCTGTGGTGCAGATGCCTTCAGCAATGCCCCTCCCTCTTCCAACATTACACACAGCCTCTCTGCAGGGCAGTTAGGATTCTGTCTGTCTGGGGTGAGCTTTTTGTGTTTTTATCAAATGCACTGTTTGATTCTGTTGTGTTCCAAAGGCTGGGAGCCAAGTAACCTGTGTAGCCTCAGTTCCTGGAAGTCTCCAGGTTTGGTTTTCTCTTAGGTGAAATCCCAAGGATGACTGCGTCTGCCTGTAGCATTCCCAGTCCAACCTCGATTAGGGATTCCTTCCTGCTGTTCTCAGGGATTGGTTACCTTCCTGGCATGGCTGTTTTTGCCTTTACTTAACTGTAGGTTGTAGATGCAGGCACAGTGCCTGGGACGGAGGCATCACATGGCGTGTGGGTGAGAGCAAGGCAAGGCGTGGCTGGACTAGTGCAATGCTGTTTTCCTTTTCCTGTGGAACTGTGGAGACCTTTATCTCGCTTGACAAGGCTCAGTGTCGGGACAGTCTCTCCTGCCCGTGTTCTGGGGCTTTCAGGGTCAGAAAATTGAAGTTGACAGTTATTTATTTTAAGAATCTATGGCGTGTATATATGATTATAATTTTAGATATGGATGGGAGATGATGGGTTAAATCCTGCTAGGTATGTAAAGGAAAAGATGTTTAAACATTTTGCCTCTCTGCAGCTAAAATAGAGGGAAGAGGTATATGGCGGGAGCTCTCTGATGAGATGATTTATTGTGTGGTCTCCAGCTCAATCATTTTGTTGCAAGTTTTTGCATTATGCAAAGCCAGTGGCGTCTTACGCAGGCTGTGAGTGCTTTCAAGTAAGGTCGCACTTGAAGACCTCATGTCTTCTCCCACCTGTCACCTTTTTTCTTCCCTGTCACTCTGTTCAGTACTGTGCAATTAAGGATGGTTAGGTGCCAAGATCAAGTGGAATTAGAATTAGCTAATTACTAATTACTCACACCCAAACTGTGAGCTGCACTGATGCTCTAGAGGTGGAGAGTGTGCAAGTACCCTGTAGTGAATGGCGTAATTACCCGTGATGGAAGGTCTGGGAATGAGGTGCCAAGCACAGACACAATGGCACATCCCGAATCCTCTGGCTTCGCAAACCATGCGTAGGCGCAGATCTGTGCATGGGAAACCTGAGCTGATCTGCCCAAACCAGGCTTCGTCTGGCTTCAGACTTCTCCCGACACCCTGGCCTTGGTCGGAACTCACACCCCTAGGTACAAACCCCAAACGCTTGCAGCCTTTTCTTGGGGACTGGGGACAGAGAGAAGGACATTGTCTTTTGGACCAGCTTCTTGCAGACAAATGCGGCCTTTGTTTGTCTAGAGGATTTTAAAGGCTTTTCCATTAATTTCTTGAGTAGTAGGCTGAAAATTTGGATTACATATTTTTTACACACAAATAACTGACATAGAAGTGATACTTCTTAAACACTCGTGAACAGATTCCTGTAGAGGTATTTATAAAAAAGGAACATTTTCAGGACTCCATCACTTAGGATAGCCTTTTCTTTGATCTTTTCATTTTGATAAATACCTTTGCATTACTCTTCCTGGTAATGTAAATGTGATGATTTTTCAATGTAGATAATTTTAGGAAAATCTGAAGCAGAGTCTAAGAACTCCTTCATCCAGTTGGTGGGTTGCATGTGGAGTACACGGTCACCACTGTACTTTTGTACAGACAGAAGTCACGGTGTGAGGCTGCTTTGCTGTGGTGATGATCACAAGGGATTGCATTTCACACGAGTGGTCCTGAGACGCACTGTAGTGGAGTCTGTTTTCCTTTTTAAAGGAAGTGATTCACGTCCATTCTCTTTCTTTGAGGTGTAGCCCTCTTCAACTTGTGCCTTTGATAAGCTGCTCTGATTTATCCTTATTTGTGGACTGGTTGGTTGACCTCCATCTCAGCTTTTTTTTGGTTTGTTTGTTTGAGTTTTGGGTGTCTCCAGCTAGTAATCATAAAAAATGTGTCTTTACCACACACTTAACGTAAACATTTTTACCTTAATATAATCCCTTCTACGTGTTCCTTCTTCTTCCAAAGCTTGAAAGTTTTATAAGCATTTAAGTTTTCTTTTTTCTTCCAGATTTTCTTGTCTTTAAAATGTGTGGGTTAGGGGCCAGCATTGTGGAGTAGAGCTACCGCCTGCAGCGCTGGCATCCCACATGGGCGCTGGTTCGAATCCCAGCTGCTCGGCTTCAGATCTAGCTCCCTGTTAATGTGCCTGGGAGGGCAGCAGAGGATGGCTGTGGTGCTTGGGCCCCTGCTCCCACGTGTGAGCCCTGGAAGAAGTTCCTGGCTTTGGCTTGGCCCAGCCCTGGCTGTTGTGGCCATTTGGGGAGTGAACCAGAGGATGGAAGATCTCCCTCTCCCCTTCCCTCTCTCTGTATCTCTGCCTTTCAAAATAAATAAATCTTTTTTAAAAAGCTCATCTGTGTTTTTTCTTCAAGGACAGGTGGGTACTCACAGGAGATATTTGCACTTATCCTGGGTCACAGGTGTGACCAGCTGTGTATGTCCAGATGTGGGGAGTTAAGTCACATGAGGGTCTGCGTATATCTGCCCTTTTGCCCCCTGGTTCCTGGGTGTTTCGGATAACCCCTTTCTTCCCCTACTCAAGCAATTCTTAAACCAAGAGTATTATTTTAAGGAAGAGCGTCTTAAGAAGCTAGTGTTGCGTTAGCATGTGTCTGTGTGCCCACTTCATTTCCAGTATTTAAAATGGAAAGCGGGAAGGCACTGGACGCCTTTTAACAAGTGTGTCCTCGGCTGTTGCAGATGGTCGTGGAGATGGAGAAGTGCACCATCTCCCTGAAGATGGCGTCGCCGGAGGACGTGAGCGAGGTGCTGGCGCACGTGGGCACCTGCCTACGGAGGATATTCCCCGGCCTCTCTCCAGTGTGAGTCCCCGGGGAGAGGGGGAGAGGGGAAGGGGAGAGCCCAAACCTGTCTTCTTCAAAGTGCCTGCCTCCCTGCTCTTTCGCTGGGTTCCTCTCTCAGTCCTCCCTCTCTTCGGCATGAACTTTGAAAGCCCCCTCTCGACCCCTTGTGTTTGCTGTCTGAGGTTTGCTGTGGGACCGCTCTTGAAAGAGCTTGGGTGATGCCAGGACTGGGAAACCCTTTAACTTCTACTCCCAAGACCGAGACAGACACCCTTGGGACTGAACTTCAGATTTAGTGTGAGCTTCCTCCCAGCCGTTAGCAGAATCCCAGAGGCTGGCACCTTGCGTCATGGCCCCAGGTAGAAGCCACTGCGCTTCTGTTGCTTGGTTTTTTTCTCTTCCTCTTTTCAGTCAGAAGAAAACAAAACCAAACATAAAGATTAGCTGCTTTTGTTTTCCTCTTAACCTTTCTGAAATGCTGTGGGGAAAATTAATAAATTCTGTGCGTTACGTACGTGTCCTCATGGTTTTGGCAAGTGTTTTAAAAATCAGGAGTATGTGCTTGGGTCCCCGAGCCCGTGGCGGGGGAGTGTGTGGGATGTGGGGTGGGGGGATTTCCTTGGCTGGCCGGAGAAGGCCGAGCTGCTCCTGAGAGAAAGCTCTCCTGCTGGGAAGACAGGACACGCAGAGAGCAGGCAGTCTCACCTGGGCACCTGGCGTGCTCTCCTGTGGAGGGTTGAGAGCTGTACACCTTGCTGGGTTTTGTAGGAGGGGAATTTGGGGGGCTGTTGGTCTTCATGGAACCTGTCCTGACAACACCCCTCCCCCCATTGGAGGCCAAAGCCTTTGTGTGTTTTAGACCCTTTGGGGGACAGAAAGTGGCTCAGTCTCTCTGGCCTGAGGAGACCTGCTGGCTTCTCCCTGCTGGCTCTGTCTTCTGTTCACCGAGGCAGGTCGACCAGGCGGGAGGGGCTGGTTTCCTCCTTCCTGAAGCTTCATTCGGAGTCTCTGGGTGCCTCGTGGCTGGGGGAGCTGAGTACAGCTGGCCTCTCGTCAGCAGGGGTGAAGGCTGAGCTGAGCTGCCCCTGACTCCTGCCTGGAGAGAATTTCTGGTAGGAGACGTCTTCAAGGCAAGCTCTTGCTGGGCTCTGGTTGCACAGGCATGCTCGCACATGCGTGCACCTGCAGAGTGTGGCCCGCAGGGGTCAGGTGAGGTGAGGAGTGAACCATAGTGGTACTGGGGAAGCACTCAGAAGCAGGACTTTGTTGGGAATAGCTTCCGGGTCATCTTTCCAGACAGCAGAAACTGTTGGGGGTAGTCGGAGTTGGTAGTAACCACAACCCATTTTTCTGAAACTGTCGATGATGGGGCTCCTTATACTGGGGCATTCCAGTTTAACACTGATGGGATAGAAAAATTACTAAGTGCAGGCTTATTGGGTATAGGCTTAAAGTACCCTAAACTTTAAAGACACTTCAAACAATGTTGAAGATTTCCACTTTCCCTAAGATGCAGCTTTCTTTCATATTCTGAGCGTTTGGGGCTGGATGAATTACCAGTTTTGTTTTTGTTTTGTTTCTTCCCAGAGAACACTGAGTAAGAATAATGCCTTCACTTCTAATTTCCAGTAACCTTTTTGTTAACGTTTTCAGGCAACTGCTCTTAACCAGCAGGTCTGAAATGATCATGTCTGTTTCTAGGTCAGTCACAGGGCGAATGTGGTCTCTAAATCCACCACCCCCCCCCTTCCCTGCATCTCCGTTTCTGCCAGCTCCCTGGTGACCCCTAAACTGTGTGGCCCAGCGTGAAGACCACTGCTCTCCTGCCCCATCATCCAACTTATTCTGGAGCACAAACAGTGTCTTTTGTACTTTCAGCACCTTTGAATGGGTTCCCGATGCTGAAAAGCTCCTACTGTAATAGATGGAGCCCAAGGAACCTCGCATCCGTCAAGTTCCTGTATTTGCGCGTCCCCTGAGCGTGGTGACCACTTCCTGTGCCAGCACACGTCACACTGCGTGATAACGCCTGTGCATTTGTTGGTTCAGTGAGTGAGTGTTGAGATTCTGTTGTATGCCAGTCATGGTGCCACCAGCTGGGGCCCAGCTGTGAACACGGCCCCCTGGCCCCATGCAACTTCCATTTTAACTCAGGGAAACAAAGCTCCCACAGAGTGAAATGCAAAAATGAAGCAGCTCAATTAACTGGATTGAGGGAAACAGACAGGACTGGTACAATGGGCAAACTTATGACTTGAGAGGCCTCCCTGGGGCCATGGTGACTTGAATAGACTTAGGGAAGGAGCCCCTCCTATAAAGGGGGGGGGCACCATGTCCTCCCCAGGACATTTGCTCATGCTTTTTCTTCTGTCTAGAAAGTGGCAGGTGTCTTTGAGGAACTGAAGGATAACATATCCAGTTTGTCTGGAGTACAATGAAGAACAAAGGTGGGAAGAGATTAGGAATGCTACAAGGGGAGGCTGGAATGAGACACAGGCCAGGTGGCTTAGAACCTGCTGATTAAGAATTTGGAATTTTTAGTATTTCACAGAGAAGCCACTGTGATGTGTTGAGCAACGAGCTGGAGAAGTGAGATGGAGAAGGCTCAGAATCAGTAGGTGGACAGGTTTGGGGGAAATGAATCCCTAGTGGATCTGTTTTGGGCATGTGAAATTTGACACCTAGCACATCCAGGTGTGGATTTCAGGTGGGCGATGACATTCATGAGCCTGGGGTGTGGAGGATAGGTCCAGACTTGGCACTGGAAGAAAGGTGAGTCCGTAGCAGAGAGGTGGTCCATAATGCGTGGCTGTTGACGAGGCCACCGGGAGGGAGGGGACCCAGAGGAGGGGGTGTCTTGAGAATAAGGCCAACATTTAGAGATCAAACAAGAAAGAGCCGCAGGTGGTGGTGGATAAGGACAGGGAGAAAACCCTTGGCAACCCGGGAGGCTTTGTCCTTGGGGCTGAAGATGCTGCAGGCAGAGAAGTGTCCCATGCTCCGCGCTGTGAGGGGGGGACTGGAGCCGCTCAGGGGTGGGGTCTGGTTGGGAGTGGCGGATGGCCCCGTGCTGGGGGGAGCTCAGAATTGTGAACGTGGTATGGTCTGCCTACACAGCTTTCTAGACCAGTTCACCTAGAAGGGGAGCTGGTGAATGGAGTACATGGCTGTGTTAGGAGGCATCGGCAGTGGGAGAGGTTCTGGCTGGCAGCTGGGCGTCCGTTTCTCAGCAGTATCTTGAGGAGGCCAGAGTCCAGAACGTCCTGTCTGCTCGCGGGGCTGCCTGCTGCTTGAGCAGAGGTCGTGCTTTTATTAACCTTCAGCCCCTCGTCCTTGGCACATGGTACGCACTTCGTGAGGTTTGGGGTGAGCACACACATGGCCTGCTTACATCGTGGCCACTACGGAGAGAGGAGGCCACAGGAATGAGAAGGCAGGTGCTCCTTCCTGCAGAGCGGGGGCTGGGACAGCAGGTGCGTGGGTATCAATGGGAAGCGAGCGAGTGAGTGCCGGGGTCTACCCAAACAGGATGGAGTGGATTCCGAGGAGGGGGCAGGGAGAGATGTGGCTGTGCCCGTCAAGAGACCAGTGGGAGAAGCTGTGATTATAATTTAGTAAAGGACTTGGCACTGAACTCCATACCCTAAACGTGCTTGACTTGACTTGTGCTTTTCCATCCAGCAGTGCACAGAGCCTGTCACCACAAACCCTTACTGTTCTGTGAGTGGCATGGCATGCCTTGCTTTTGAAGTTCCTTAGGTTTTACTACATGGTTTTGGCAGGGGAAGTGCACGATTATATTGGTGTTGGTTATTGTAATCAGAGAAGGTGAGAGGATGGGTAATTGTATCCTTCCGTTTATATTCCTGGTGTGTCGAAGTCAAAATGGATAGTCACAGAAATATTTCCTAGATGTAAATAATATAGGGCATGCAAAATAAAAATGTCCTCATAATGTCAGACATCTCACTCATAGTAAACCACAGAACATGATGGAACTACCGGAGAGTCCTCAGCCTTGTTGGGGCAATTGTCCCATCCAGTGTATTACTGAGCCCGTCACGGGGACCTCTGTCCTCGTCCCCTTGCTTGCTCAGGGCAGTCCTGGTGGGGACTGATGGCCAGGAGACTGTCTCACGAGCAGGCATCAGGAGCCAGGGAAGCAGGAGGAGGCCAAGCCAGAGTAGCCCTGGATTTGGATCATCTGTTCTAGAATAATCTAAGCTGCATTTTCTGTCAGTATGAATATCTGCTTTGACCCAAATATAATTCTGAAAAGAGCAGCCAGGATCTAAATCAAATATGTTTAAACAAACAAACAAGTATCCCATCAGCTGTCTGATGCTTAAGAGAATACAGGTAGGAAAAAAAAATAAATATTCACAATAGTGCCTTTTTTTTTTTTTTTTTTTTGGACAGGCAGAGTGGATAGTGGGAGAGAGAGACAGAGAGAAAGGTCTTCCTTTTTTTGCCGTTGGTTCACCCTCCAATGGCCGCCACGGCTGGCGCACCGCGCTGATCCAAAGCCAGTAGCCAGGTGCTTCTCCTGGTCTCC
The DNA here is from genome assembly GCF_964237555.1 of Oryctolagus cuniculus. Lineage (NCBI taxonomy): Eukaryota > Metazoa > Chordata > Mammalia > Lagomorpha > Leporidae > Oryctolagus > Oryctolagus cuniculus. Next base: position 152,804,717 of record NC_091436.1, read on the forward strand.
CATGGGGTGCAGGGCCCAAGTACTTGGGCCATCCTCCACTGCCTTCCTGGGCCACAGCAGAGAGCTGGCCTGGAAGAGGGGCAACCGGGACAGAATCCGGCGCCCCGACTGGGACTAGAACCCGGTGTGCCGGCGCCGCAAGGTGGAGGATTAGCCTAGTGAGTCGCGGCGCCGACCCACAATGGTGTTTTCTCATCTCCCCTCTGCAAACATTTGTTCGGGTGTCTCTTCCTCTGTCCTTCTTTACAAAGTGACAAATTTTTCCTCATCAGATAACAAGAGCTTATTTTAAAATGTAGAGAAAACATAGAGGTTACAGGGAAAATTTAAGTCTACAGCTCACCTCAAAGGACCTCTCTGTTAGCGTGTTTTGTGCCGTTGGGTGTCTTTGGATGCCTCACTTCTGAGACCAGGGTAATGAGAGGGCCTGGGAAATGTTTCCAGCCTCCGTGTTCTTCAATCTGTGTTCACCAGACTGTGTGTGTGTGTGTGTGTGTGTGTGTGTGTGTTTCTGGACAGGCAGAGTTAGAAAGAGAGACAGAGAGACAGAGAGAAGGTCTTCCTTCCGTTGGTTCACCCCCCAAATGGCTGCTGTGGCTGGCGCACTGCGCTGATCCGAACCAGGAGCCAGGTGCTTCCTCCTGGTCTCCCATGCGGGTGCAGAGCCCAAGGACTTGGGCCATCCTCCACTGCCTTCCCGGGCCACAGCAGAGAGCTGGCCTGGAAGGGGAGCAACCGGGACAGAATCCTGCGCTCTAACCAGGAGTAGAACCTGCTGTGCCGGCACCACAGGCAGAGGATTAGCCTAGTGAGCCGCCGCGCTGGCCCAGACTGTGTTTCTAATGGTACTTTTGCTCGGGAAGCCGGGATTCAGTATGACTTTAAGCTTTTCTAATATCTAAATGTCTAATGTGTACAATGAAGCTAGATGTTTTAACTGTTAAATGATACCATTAGTGTTTAGAAAATGTTAATCCAAGGAATTCCTTGGGCATTTATAGGTAGGCACAGTCTTTTCTGCCCTCTTGGGTTTTATAGTCCAGAGGAGGTGTGAGAAAGTTCCAGGGACAGCAGGAGGAAGAGTGTGAGAGCTGGCACCCTCAGGTGCCAGCAAGGGAAAGGCCAGCTTAACTCAGGATGGCCAGGCAGTAATGTTTAGGTTTTGTTTATTTTCTTCCGTTTTTGAGAGGAGGGATGGGCCAGGAGTGTTGGGGAGGCTGGGAGCCTGAAAGGAGAGGGAGCAGGTGCCCCTGGCTCAGTGAGAGCTGGAGCCCACATGCACCAGCCTCGAGTTAGCAGAGTTACCCAGGGGTTGGCCAGGAGGCAGGGAAGGTTCACAGCAGGGAGCTATGAAGGCTTTTGCGTTTTAGAACAAAATGGGAGTCCCTCAGGGAGGAGAATGGATCTCTGTGGGTGGAAGAAGTGAATCCTTCGGGGGAGGGGGATGAAATTACAGGCAAGACAGCGCATGCCCTAGGGCCCTTATCTGTAGAATGGGAACAATGGTGGGAATGCAGTTCTGTGAGGATGGCGTGAACTGTATCTGAACTGCCTGAGTTCTGGTCTGTAGCCGCCTATGACTGTTGTAGTCAGCCACGCAGATGTGGAATGGAGGCTGTGCTGCTGGGCAGGGGACGGGTGGCTGGCTGACTTTTCAGGAGGATGAATAACAGACTTCTCACGTGACTTTTTTCTTACGTTTTTGGCCTGCTTGATTGTTCTTTCAGGTATGTGATATATTTGAAAGTTGCCTGGGTATTGTCAGTATGTCGGAATAATATACTTTCTTTACTACAGTAATAAAGGTGGTATTGTCAGCTCCTTTATAAAGCCAACAACTGGAGGAAGTATGACAGTGTGAGGTCACTGAGGCGGGCACTTTGCATGGTGGTTAAGATGCCCTTGGGACACTTGCTTCGCCTATCGCAGTGTCTGTCTCCAAGCTCTGTCTCCACTCCAGCCTCCTGCTACTGAGCACCTTGGGAGGCAGCAGTGATGGCTCAGGTCGCTGGGTCTGTGTCACCCATGTGGGAGACTTGGGTTGGGTGCCTGGTTCCTGGCTTTGGCCTGCTCCAGTTCTGGCTGTTGTAGGCATTTGGGGAATGAATCAGCAGACTGGAGATCTCTGTCTCTCACGTAATAAAATAAATAAGTAAAAAATTGAAGAAATTTTAAAAAAGGAAACATGAGGCTACTATGAAGAAAAGTGGCAAAATAGGAGTTTTTGCATAGTCGAAAGAAAATGCACCTGCTCTGGTCCCATAGGTGACCCAGCAACAGGCAGCCTTTTGTTGTGGTGTGGTTGGCGTCAGCACAGCATGTGTGATAGTTGCCATATTGTCTGACAGTTGCCATATTGTCTGAGATGATGAGCCTTGGAATTAAGCTTTAAACAATCAGTGACTGTAAATGGATTGCAATAATGTATCGGCCCGTGTCAACAGTTTATCATGAGCGTCGCAGGAAGAGCCCCTCTGCCTGCCATCCGGTTCCTGGTTCTTGCCACAGAGAGCTGTTTTCTGGGATTGGTGGAAACCAGATGCTTGCAATGCAAGTGTTGCTGACTCAGCTCTGCAAGTGAGTGGTTTCTGCTTTCTAGGCGTTGGGTTTTACGGCGCTTGTTCTGACAGATGCTCTGGCTCTGTGACAGCTCCGGGCTCTGTGCATGTGGGCACATACTGAGATCTTCGCTGTCATCCAGCTGCAGGCAGACAGCTGCTTGTGCGGCGTGAGGGGCAGCGTGAGTTGTTGGTTGTTTTGCACTCGGTGCTCCTGTGCATAATGTTAAGGTTACCTAAGAAACAGTTGCCGTCTCCTGGAAGCTTAGTTCTTACAGCTTTATCGCTTACAGAAACAGTTGTTTCAGGAGATCCTCATAGTTAGAAAAAGGAAGAGGAGGATGGTTAGAGGAGCAGAGCTCCTTGGAGAAGCCCCCCCGACCGACACCTCTGCAAAGGGTTCACACTTGTGACTCGCCAGCCGCCCTTCCTGAGGGAGAAGTACCAGTGTGGCTTTAGGAGTACAGTGGAGGCTCTGTTTCCCTCATCTACGTGGTTTCTCTCTCCCTGTAACCTGAGACTACCACACTGCCTCAGTACATTTGCTGTTGCTGAGAAGTACCTGTGGTGCAGGCGTTGTGGTGCAGTAGGTTAAGCTGCTGCCTCGGACGCCTACATCACGTATTGGAGTGTCTGTCTGAGTCCCCGCTACTCTGCTTCTGGGCCAGCTTCCTGCTTATGCACCTGGGAGGCAGTGGAGCTTGGGTTCCTACTACCTACCTGGGAGACCAGGGTGGCCTTCCAGGCTGCTAGCTTCAGCCTGACCCAACCCTGGCTGATGTAGGCATTTAGGGAGTGGACCAGTGGTTGAAAGATCTCTCTCCCTCTCTCTGCCTTTCAGATAAGTAAACCTTAAAAAACAAAACAAAAAAAAACAAAAGAAAATACCTGAGGCTGGGTACTTATAAAGACTTCCAGCACGAAGTCACCACTTCCAAACTCCAGCAGCTGCCTTTCTGCTCTCTCTCTCTCTTTTTTTTAAGATTTTATTTATTTACTTGAGAGGCAGAGTTACAGACAGAGAGAGGGAGAGACAGAAAGGTCTTCCATCTACTAGTTCACTCCCCAAATGGCTGCAAAGGCCAGAGCTGGACCGATTTGAAGCCAGAATCCAGGAGCTTCTTCCGGGTCTCCCACGAGGGAGCAGGGGCCCAAGTACTTGGACCGTCTTCTGCTGCTTTCCCAGGCCACAGCAGAGAGCTGGATTGGAAGGGGAGCAGCTGGGATTAGAACTGGTGCTCATGTGGGATGCCAGCACTGCAGGCGGAGGCTTAGCCCACTAAGCCATAGCGCCAGCCCTGCCTTCCTGTTCTTAATCCACAACTTCCTGGCACAAACATGTGCCTTGTTTTCCTCTTGTTTTGGGTAGCTAACCTCCACCCCATGTGTCTGTCATTGAAATGGCATGTTCTGCGGTTCTGCTGAAACAAAGCCAGAATTTTCAGAGATGTGATCCCAAATAAAGTCTGGTAAAAGCCCAGCTTGCTGGGTGCAAGGTTTACCTAATTCAGCTGCAGAAAGGATGGGCCTGCTTCTGACAGCTCTGCTGTGGCTTTGCTTTCCATTCTCTAAGTCAGGGTCAGGGGTGGGGAACCTTTTTATTCCCAAGGGCCATTTGGATATTTATAGCACCATTCGCAGGCCATACAAAATTATCAACTTAAAAATTCACCTGCTATAGATTTAACGCATTTCAAGTTCCATCTGCAGTTGCTCTGGGAGGGTCAGACTAAGTGATGTCGCAGACCTTATATGGCTGGCATATAAGGGGATGTTCCCGGCATCCCTTACCCCTCTTGTAGCCAGAGATTAATGCCAGAAAGATGGTATTGAACTAGGATGAAATGTTTCAGTTACCAAATTCCATCCTATAATTTTAGTTTGTGAATACCTTTCCAACGGAGTCACCTCCAAATTAAGGACTTATGGAGTAACAGTCCTTCATCCCAGTGCTTCCAAATGCTACAATGGTGATCTTGCACATCTACGCCAAGTTTGAGGGAATTAACAAAATCCAACATCAGGTGGGCATCACCGGTTATGCCTCGGTCAAAACACTTAAGCAGGAAGAGTATTTTCGGTGCCAGTGTTATGTTTGCCTGTGCATGCGTTGGTGGGTATTTGACGTTTTCTCCCAGAGTGGAACGCGCTGACCAGGCCACGCGAGTATCTGGCAGTTTTATTTGGAATCCATCCAATCAGAAAGCAGAACTAACTAGGGTCCTTGTCTTCTGGTCTGTACAAGGTGAGTGCAGGTCATTGGGATGCGTGAGAGCAGAAGTGCTTCTCAGCCGTGGAAGATTCGGGGTTGCTCACTACCACTTATAGCATCAGCCAGAAAAATCCAAAATCTGAAACACTCCCCAGTCTGAAACCTTTCAATGCCACCAAGATGCCACAAGTGGAAGATTTCACACCATGAAGCTTTGTTCCAGGCACAAAATTATTTAGCTATTTTATTTAGAATTCCCTTCGGGCCATGTGTATAAGTTGTCTGTGAACCATAAATGAATCATGTGTTTAAACCTGGGTCCCATCCCCAACCTATCTCATTGTGAATATGCAGGTATGCCAAAATCTGGAGGAAAACAATCCCAGGTCTGAAACACTCCTGGTCGCAGCCTTTCAGACAGGGGCCTGGAGCATTGGCCAGGCCTCATCCGAGTCCTCCACTGCTGTGTTCCTGGTGTCCCTGCTCAGTGAACCTGCAGCTGCCCCAGGCATGGCCAGCCGAGGCTGCAGGAGAAAGGGCTGCGGCTGTTCTGCTTGGTGCCACCAGTCGTGGCCTTGACCTTCATCCGGCCAACTCCCAGTCCTAAGGACTTCCTCTCTGTTCCCAAGTCCTTTCTCTCTGTATTGCCTGGCTGTTTTTCTTTTCCCACCACACACAGGCTGGCCTTGGTGGACACCATCTGTCTCGTCTCCCTGCTCCCTGGTTGCAGTCCTGCCTGGCCCCTCACCTTGTGTTTCACCTGTTGGGCTCACCCAGCCTGCTTCCTGCCTGGCTTTCCAGATCCCGTGGGATACTGCACCCTCTCCCCTTGCTACCTCCCCAAGCCTCAAACACACATGCACGCATGCATACACACACACATGCACAGTCACACACATGTACACACACGTGTGCTGCGTACACCCACACACACAATTTGCCATTTGCAACCATACTGAGCTTCTAGGAAGCAGACACGTTCCCACCTCCCTTTTCCTGGGCCCTGGCTCGCACCTCCAGCACCAGGCTTCTCCTGGTGACCTCTTCATCCCCCCTCAAGTCTGAGGGAGCATCCCTAGCCGAAATATTCAGAAGCTGAAGTGTTCCCACGTCTGAAATTTGTTGAGTGCCGCTCCCAACACTTCCGGTCCCTAGCATTTTGAATAAGGGGTACGTAGCCTGTGCTACCTCCCTCAGAGCACTTCCAAGCTCCTGTCTTCCCCTGCAGGGAACCAGTTAAGTGCCCCTCTCTGCTAGCCCCTAAGACCTGCCCCTGCCCTCCTTTTGTTCTTTTCCCATATTACCCATTTGTTTGTATTAACTCGTGTTGATAAAAGACTGGCCTTGTGAGGGTTAAGCCAACATCTGCTCATAGCTGTTGCCTGGTGCCTTGAAATGGGTCTGGGCACACTGTCGCCTTTGAGTAAAAATTTTTGAGTTAATGAATTCACAAAGTTTGCAGTCATCACCATGGGAGAACTAGGACGGCACCAGCTGACATTAGTTGAGACTTTCCCATGGAGCTGGGGTTGTTCCAGTAATGTTACAGGTGTTAATTTCCTTCTTTCTGGCAGCAAGCCTGTGGGATAAGCCTTCTTACTGTGTGCTTTAGGAATGATGAAAGTGGGGGTGGCAGCCTGCAGTGGTAACCACTGCTCTGTCCACCCTCTGTGTGTGTGAGCAGGAGCTATAGGGGCTGCTGGGAGGAGCTGGGCATCTCTCTGCCCCCTGACGAATTATAGTCCGGGGCAAACGAGAGCAAAAGGAAACTTCCACTATGAAAGGATCAGTTTCTAGGTGGACGTATGCACAGGGTGGTATGCCAGGCCAGAGGGGGATACTTGTACTTTCTTTGAAAACTAGTAAATGATACTTCGTATGAATATAATCTAATAACCCATTGTATAAAACACACTATTTTCTGACTATTCTAACAAAATCTCATGTCACAAAGCAACGTGGCAAACTACATTGCTAAATACATTTAACTTCCAAAGGGAAGTTCAATAAAGGGGTAGATTACGAAGTTTCTATAGATTTCCATCTCCCTGGATAATGGAATGATATGTACCAAAATTGCAGTAACACCCATTTTGGCTTTTTAAAAGAGGGGGCATGTCACCAAATCGATTTTTAGGTGCTGTTCCCACAGCCTCACGCTGACCTGTGTTGTTGTGGATGCCCTTACAGGAGAATCATGAAGAAGGTGTGCATGGAGCCAGCTGAGCGCCTGGCCAGTCTCCAGGCGCTGTGGGACAGCCAGACGGTGGCGGAGCAGGGCCCCTGCGGTGAGTGGCTGGCTGGAGGGCCCCCATCCCCCCGCCAGGGAGTTAAATCTATTTCTAGGATACTATGGTGAAGGTACAGTTAGCTTTAAGGTGTAATTAGCAAGGCACAGATGTCACATTGGTGCACGAAAGTCCTGCATTTAAGCCGTTGATGCATCCTGCTCTGTAGTTACTGTTGAACAGGGGGAATCTTTTCTGTTGTCCCAGAAGAAAGAATAATGAGCTCTGTCAGCTTTTACATTTTAACTGCAAAAGTTCTTTTGCTGAAAATCAGCCCTTTACCATTTCTGTTCTGTTTCAGGTGGATTTTCTCAGATGTACGCCTGTGTTTGTGACTGGCTTGGGTTTGCGTACAGGGAAGAAGTGCAGTGGGTGAGTGTATCACTGTCCATGCGTGTTCACACACACATGCATGAACGCTCTGCAGAATATTCTAGCGTTCGACTGCCTTGTTTCCTTGCTCTTTTTTGTTTTTGTTTTTCTACCACTTTGTCTTCAGAACCTTCCTTGGGTCGTGCAAACATCTGCCTGTGTCGTTCTTTAATTCTCTGGTCTGTGTCTTGCTTCTGTGATTGTTTAAGTTATGTTTCTGATAGGATGTGGACACGATCTATCTGACGCAAGACACCAGGGAACTGAATATCCAGGACTTCAGTCATCTCGACCACAGGTAGGCTTCGGCTTGCCGTCTCCCGGTCTGTGTTCGGAGCTGCTGCTCTCGGGTGGCACTCAGGGATCTACATGATTTCTAGGGAATCCTTTCCTGAGGGTCTTTTCTAAGGAGAGTCTCAGGATCTTGGATTTTTGTCTCCCAAGCAATAGCCCGAAATAGAAGTGTATTGGACACTATGGATGGCCCGTGGGGATGCGTGTGTGTACCCCACACCCACGGTGTATAGTTAGAAAATGTGCAGACTCTCAATGTGGAAACAGTGTGATTTTTTTTTTTTTTTTTTTTGGTTCTCATTCCAGCCCACAAAAGCCCATTTAATCTATGCTGTATAGAAAATGTAGTTGTTTTACCTAATTACTGTTTAGAACCTTTTTCTGTGGCGGAGTTTTAGACGGAAATCCTAGCTAATGACTGTAAGTGCCCTGTTTCTCCGTGCTTTGGGGATCACTAGGCAGTACGTGCACATGGTAATAAGAATCGGTTTGAGAAAATCTTCCTTGTGTGGTGGCAATGAACCAGTGAGCGCGGTTACAGGTTTTTGGAGAGACTTGTGAGTGGTGAGCCCTTGGCATGAGAGTCTGCAGGTCTGTGGTCGCCTGAGCCAGGCCAGCCCTTGGCCAGTTCCCCCTTCTCAGCGCGAACAGACCTGTCGGCCGCTCTCTGTTCTCTCCCTGGGACAAGGCTTGGCCCCTTCCTTTCCAGGATGTCCGTTCATCCTGGCCCATTCAGTCTGTTCATCCCAGTCTGCTGCTGCTTGCTCTAGGTGGGCCCCTGTCCAGGGAGTTTTTTCTCTGTGTGTGGAATTGAGAGAGAAATCCAAGATCCCAGCTGTGCTGGGACACCTCGAGCAGCACTCAGAATTGATGTTGCCAGTACCTTGTCCCCCAAAATAATGCTGCAAATTATTTTTCTGCCTACCTGGGAGGAAATCCAAGATCGTCCAGGGTCTCTGAAGAGGCCTAGCCCACAGCGGGGGGTGGGGACCAGGTATCCTGGATGGATGTGCCTCCTCCTTGTGCCTCCTGCATCTTCGGGGCTGGGAAGCAGGCTCGGATGGGTCCGGAATGGAGCCTGAAGACCTCGAGTCTCGCTCTCAAGGCTGGGTTTGCCCCTCTTTTGGAGGGGTAGAGTTTTCTCTTGCTTCCTGTATGTGACGGGACTTCCTACTGCTGGATTTAGGCAGGCTGTTTCCTAAGTAGCTCATAAAAAAAGTGAACCCAGAGAGAGAAAAAGGGACAATATTTCTCTGTGTAAGAGCTTTCCAGTAAAACACAATTACATGTGGCATAAGATATGATTACTCAGGACTCTGGATCGGGTTTCAGTGTTTCTGGTCCCAGGAACCCTTCACATTTGAAAGGTGGTGGGTCTTTGTGTATGTGGGTCATGTCTATCGGTACTTACCTCATTACAGATGAAAACTAAAATTAGAAGCGTGTATTAACTCTTTGCAGAGTAGCATTCATGGAGGCTAACGTAGATGCCATCTTTAGGAGGGATCAGTCTATTTCTCCAGGAGCTAAAGTAGATGAGCAAGAAGTGTGGCACCAGTTTTCGCTTTCACCGACCTCTTCAGCGTGGGACTTAATGGGAGACAGCTGGATTCTCAGTTCCGCTCCCGCCTGCGGTCTGCTCTTTTGACTGACATGCACAGAGAGAAGCCCGTCTCTCACTGATGTGTAGTTAGGAGAGGCAGTATTTTTAGTAGCCTTTCTGCATAACTTGTGGGTATTCTTTGATTTTCCATGATGCCCAATGAGTGCTGGTTCCTTAATGGTAAGTTGCAGTGTCCATGCTGAAACCTTACCAGGAAGCTTTTTGGTATTTTGTTAAAAGGCATTTGGTCTGTCTTGTACTTTGAATGGGTTTGACCTGTACCTGAATGTGTGGCATCTAGAGAATACTAATTTACCGAATTAGACGTGACTTCCAAGTACTTTACTTTTGTTGTGCAGTACTGAAAAGACAAGAAGGCCGGCACCACGGCTCACTTGACTTTTGTGGAGAGGTGATGGATTTTCAAAGCTTGTTAGACGTCACCCCTTCTGCCCGTAACCACCTACAGTGGCTTTTTCCTAGAAGCCCAGTTCTTCACTGGATAAAACTTCACAAATGGGCCAGTGCCACGGCTCAATATGCTAATCCTCTGCCCGCGGCGCTGGCACACCGGGTTCTAGTCCTGGTCGAGGCACCGGATTCTGTCCCGGTTGCCCCTCTTCCAGGCCAGCTCTCTGCTGTGGCCAGGGAGTGCAGTGGAGGATGACCCAGGTCCTTGGGCCCTGCACCCGCATGGGAGACCAGGAGAAGCACCTGACTCCTGGCTTCAGATCGGCGCAGCGTGCCGGCTGTAACAGCCATTTGAGGGGTGACCTTTCTCTCTGTCTTTCTCTCTCTCAGTGTCTAACTCTGCCTGTCCAAAAAAAAAAAAAAAAAAAAAAAAAAAAAAGACAAGGAAATTAACTCCACTTTTTTTTTTTTTTTTTTTTTTTAAATTAAGTACTGCAAAATTATGGAGCACTTGTAGTAGTGGATGGAAATTTCCCTCAATTCAAATTTTGGGTTCAGATATGTGATTTTACTTTTGGAAAAAACTTTTGGGGTGATTTTTTTGAAGTGGCAGAGCTCACCTCTTACATCTTAGACCAAGTCTGCCACATCCCAGATCTGATTGGCCATCAGTTATCTGTCATTTTCCTCAGGGTTCTGTTAGAAAAGAAGTTAGCTCTGCATATGGCTTCAGCCGTTATGCAGATACTTGGCCTGCAGACTGTTCTCACTGTGGTCACAGAAGCGTTTTGTGTGTACTTCCCATTTAGTTAGAATATTAAAAGGCTTGCTCAAGGGTTGAGATTTTTGTAAAAGGAATAATTTTTACTGCTTCACCAGGGACACTGAAGTGTGTTTTACAAAAGCGGTGTGGCTGTGTATGGCAGTGGGGGATCTAGCCGAGGCTGTCTGGCTTCTCAGCTGGAGAATTTCCAGTTTATCAGTCAATACTGTTAGGGGGTGGGCCAGAATCATTTCCTTTTCTTGCTTGGCTAAGGAGCTAGAAGGACTTTTCATTCCTGAGACTCTGGAACAGGGAGAGACAGCCTTTTTGTAAAGGGCCAGATAGCGCATGTTGTCTACCTGGAGTTAGGTGGTTCTACTGTAGCAGTGTGAAAGCAGCCGAGAGCGTGTGGCTGCGTCCCAGGAGCCCTGGATCTCGCCATCGGTGCCTCTAAGGTGGGGTTCTGTCTCCAAAAGGAAATAAAAGAAATACAGTCAGCCCTCTGTGGATCAGAAATATTCAGAAAAACAATGGCATCAGTACTAAACATGTATGACTTTTTTCTTGTCATTATTCCTTAATAAAGTATAACAACTGTTCACATAGCATTTGCATTGTGTTAAGTATTGTAAGTAATCTGAAGATGATCTGAGGTATAAAGGAGGATGAGTGTAGGGTATGTGCAGATATTACCCATGTGTTATAAGGGGCTGTAGCTTCTTGGTTATTCACATCTGCCAGGGGGTCCTGAAGTGTTCCCCCGAGGACACTGGGGCTAACTGTATTAGAACTATTTATATTTGTTATTGACTTACTTGAAAATGTATCTATTTTACTATTGTAGTTTTTATTGTATAATAAGAAAATATTTTAAAAAATAGGGTTGTTTTCAAATATTTTTTATAATACTGGGCTACAAAATATAGGTTGCGAGAGCATCTCTCCTGCTGATTTTTAAGAGCTTAAACTTTTCCTCAGAGCTCTTTATTTAAAAGTGAGAGAGAGAGAGAGAGAGAGAGAGAGAGACAGAGAATCTTCCATCTGCTGGTTTTCTCCCCAAATGGCAGCAACAGCCAGAGCTGGGCCAGGCTGAAGCCAGAGCCAAGTGCTTCTTCCAGGTCTCCCACATGGGCGCAGGGGCCCAAGTACTTAAGCCATCTTCTGCTACTTTCCCAGGTGCATTAGCAGGGAGCTGGATGGGAAATGGAGCAGCCAGAGCCCCTATGGGATGCTGGCAGCTTAACCTGCTGGGCCACAGCGCCAGCCCCTACAGCTCTGTCTTAAGGACCTTCAACTTCAGTGTTGACTGCCTCATTCTTGTATGTCTAATCTTTTCCCATGATCCTTACTATTAAAATTAGAGTCAACTTCTGTTTTTAGTCCTGTTAGATGGCCTGTGTTTTAGTTAGCTTTTTATTACTGTAACAGATGTCTGAGAGGAACTACTTAGGGAGGAAGGGTGAAGTTTATTTTGACTTTGGGTTTTGCAGGGTCCCAGTTCAAGATTGGGCAGCCCCATGAGCGTGACGAGGGTGGAGGTGGGCAGCAGTGGAGTGTGGTGGAGGAGCACTCAGATGGCAGACCAGCAAGCAGAGAGAGAACACCTTGGCCATACTTTGCTTCTATAACCAACCCTCTCACAAGAACTACCTTCTGGAGCCAGCATTGCAGTGCTTCCCACGCCAGCATCCCATATCAGAGTGCTGGTTCAAGGTCTGGCTGCTCCACTCCCAGTCCAGCTTCCTGCTGATGTGTCTGGGAAGGCAGCAGAAGATGGTTCTAGTATGTTGGCTCCAGTTCATGTGGGAGACCTGCATGAAGTTCATGGCACCTGGCATCAGGCTGGCCCAGTCAGTCATTTGGGGGGTGAACTAACAGATGGAAGACTCTCTCTCTCTCTCTCTCTCTTTCTCTCTGTGTGTGTCTCCCCCTCTCTCTGTCTGCATTCAAGAACTACCTTTCAAGGGTACCCTCACAGTAGCCTAAGGACCTCCCACTAGGCTCATCTTCCAGACGTTGTATTTCTGGTCAAGTGTTTAACACGTGGTCCTTTAGGGGACAGCCAAACCATTACCCAAATAATTGCAGCCTGTATTAGTATTTTCCTAAAACAAATTATAACAAATTATGTTTGGTGGACATTTCTGTATAGTAGAAATCTGAGTATGCTTATCCTCAAAGGAATCAATACATACTTAAATGTTTTAGTTGTCTGGAAGGGCTCATTGTGGCATAATTTGAATGTGATATGGGTCATTACATTAGAGAGAGGTTTCTTTCTTTTTTTTTTTTATTTTTTTTTTGGTAAGTTGTCTTAAAGGAACCATTAGGTAGGAAAGTTGTGAGCAGGAGAATGTATTCTTTTTTTAAAAAAATTATTTATTTATTTAATTTGAAAGAGTTACACAGAGAGAGAAGGAGAGGCAGACAGAGAGAGAGGTCATCCATCCGCTGGTTCACTACCCAATTGGCCTCAATGGCTGGAGCTGCGCCAATCCAAAGCCAGGAGCCAGGAGCATCTTCTAGGTCTACCACATGGATGCAGGGGCCCAAGGACTTGGGCCATCGTCTACTGCTTTTCCAAGCCTTAACAGAGAGCTGGATCAGAAGTAGAGCAGCCAGGGATGCCCACATGGGATGCCGGCACTCCAGGCAGCAGTTTTACCAGCTAAGCCACAGCGCCAGTCCCTACATTAAAGAGGTTTTACAGAAAGTCATGCATTTCTCATTTGGGGATGGAGTCATAGAAAAAGGTGGAAGAATTGGACAAATTGGAGATCTGATGACAGATGCCACATGGGCTTTAACAGTGACGTCTGTGATGGACTGGGGCGTGTCACCAACAATGTGTGGTCATCCTCATATGTGTGCATGATCTTCCCCTCCGTGACAGTTCGGGACATCATTCAAACGCAAGTAAGCGACATTGTTCACTTTGTTAAAATGTGATTCTGGTGCACGCACACTGAAGGGGTTGGTGAATACGGAGGGGCCAGACATGGCTCTGTCAGCCTCCCCGTGGGAGGTGCAGGGGCGGAGGAGACGGGCGTCTGATGGATGCGACCCACCAGTGCTTGGAGGAGGTGGTTTAAGAAGAAGGATCAGGTGTGGCAATAGGGGGCACTGCCTTTGTCCCTGCTGTTATCACAGAGACCCCACAAACAGCCTCACCTGCTGACTTGCCGTTCCTCCGAGACACGCTCAGTGCTAGGATACCGGGATCCTTAGCGGTCCCATGGGGCCTCCTGAGCTGGAACACAGGGGAGCGTGAGGACAGTCATGTGCCTCCTGTTGGCGCTGAGCCTGCTGCTCTTGCTTCCTGATTCTGAATATTCTGCCCCTCCCCCCCCAACCGCGAAGGTCTCCCTGAGTGCTGCAAGGTGGATTTGTGAGCAGAGTGGGTCCCATGACTGTTGTAGTTGTTTCTTTCTTTCCTCTGGCTCTGTCAGAACGGACTGTGGGACCAGGCACCCCGTGGTTGCTGAATAAGCACGCGGGCGTGAGGATGGCCGTTGTTCCGTTCGATGTATCCAGTTAGTCCCTGGAGAAGGGCAGTCATCACCTGGTACTTGGAAAAATGCCCTGCTCAGATGTTATTGATAGGTTCCCAAATTACACTTAAGTATATTCTTTGAGTTTGGTCTGGTTTAGGTATCGCTGGGTCAGAAAGAGGCACAGATTGAAAAAGGCTTTGTGGTCCATTTCTCAGGGGGGTCTCGCAGTGGTCTGTGGGGTGGCGTGTCCAAAGTATGATTACCCTGTAATTGGGGGTGGCAGGGACAATGAGCGCAGAGGTAGTGATGCCGAGGAGAAGAGAATATATTGCTTGAAGTACATCTATTGCTCTCTTCCTGGAAGGTTTTTGAGAGCAGCTAATCTCATCAGTCCTCCAAACACTCAGTGCCATGCATGGCTGAGGTTAAGCTTGGCTGATGAGGGCCCAGCCACCAGGCTCACGCTTCTGTGTTGTCATGTTCCTCTCTGTTCAAGGCCAAGGTCCCGAGTGTGATCTTCCTGGGAGGAGGTCCAAGTGTTGGTTGTGGGTGGCAAGGTTGTCCCGAGGGCATGGCTCTAAGTCTTTCCTCATCTAAGCTCCAGTTTCTTCCTGCTCATGTAAGAAGGAAGAACTGCTGGTTGGAGAGTGGGGATTAAGCGTGGGCAGTGCTGGCTTCTGTTTCTATCCCCGGTATTCTTTTTTTTTTTTGACAGGCAAAGTGGACTGAGAGAGAGAGAGAGAGACAGAGAGAAAGGTCTTCCTCTGCCGTTGGTTCACCCTCCAATGGCCGCCATGGCTGGCGCTCTGCGGCCGGCGCACCGCACTGATCCAAAGCCAGGAGCCAGGTGCTTCTCCTGGTCTCCCATGGGGTGCAGGACCCAAGCACTTGGGCCATCCTCCACTGCACTCCCTGGCCACAGCAGAGAGCTGGCCTGGAAGAGGGGCAACCGGGACAGAATCCGGCGCCCCGACCGGGACTAGAGCCTGGTGTGCTGGCGCCGCAGGCAGAGGATTAGCCTAGTGAGCCGCGGTGCTGGTCCTATTCCCGGTATTCTTAAGTGATTCTGTGGGACAGTGGTCTCCACCCTGGGTCAGCCAAAGTACTGGTATGTTGGGGCATGTGGCGTAAATGGAACTTAAGCAAATTTTTTTCTCATCCATTTTATTTGTTAATATTGTATTTTATACTAGCACAGTGGCACATGTATATAGTTTACAAATAAACACATTTTGGGGGGGGCGTACTCAAAATACATTCGTTAAGAGTGAATGTTAAAAAAAATGTAGAGGCCCCTCAGACCTCTGAGACTGTCCTCACCTGCAAAGCATTTCGGTTCTTCACATCCCTGGGGGCTGGAGAGTAGGCCAACTAATAATTTAGTGTTACACAGGACATCTCCCTCTGTGCATTGCAATGCTAGGAAGAAATCTCTCATGTAATGTTTTACATTTTTTAAAGCTCTCCAACTCCTATTGTCAAATGAGATATCGATAGAGGAAAAAGTCTCAGTTGACCCTAGTGAGGGCATCAAATGAATGTCTGAAGATAATGCTGTGGCTCCGAGTTCACCAGCCTTGTCCCATGAGCATGGTCCACTGTGCCCACACACACAGCACGGAGAGCTCATAAAACACACCTCGTCTTGGTCTACGGATGTTCGTAAGATGTGTTAGAAGGAAGTGCCCCCTCCTGTGGTTTGTGCAGACACTAAAAATCATCACGATGACGTTGGCTGAATTACTGCTCTTCCCACTTGTGCTTTCCCAGTGTGGTAGTGGTTGGGGTTTGATACGTGTCCTTCGAATCTTTCAATTGCTTTGTTCTTGATCCCTGCCTGTCATCATTCCCACTGCTTAAACATCGCAGCGTCTCAACAATTTCGGGAAGATGGCAGCGGGGGAAGCAATAGGGGAGGGAGATTTGGCCTGAAAATGATTACTAGAATAACTAACGTCTCAGCAAGATCAGAAAAGTGAGGTCGGTAGATTCTGTGAAATGTGGAATAGCGGAGTTTGGCAAGAGATCTAGATGGCAAATCTCTTGCCAGTTTTCTTTGTTTTTGCATCTTTTAAAAATAGCCCCTAAATATCAGCCATTTTTGATGTTCAAAATAATAAAGTGTGCTTGTTACTTGAAAACTCATTTCAGAATAAGTCTTAACTGTTGATTATAAAATCAGAACCCAGGGCTGAGTGCTTGTTTCAGGGGATCGGACACTGCTTGGAGCACCTGCTTCCCATAGCAGAGCCTGATTGCCGGTTTCGAGTCCCAGCTCTGCTTCTGGTCAGTGCACGCTCTGGGAGGCAGCAGGTGATGGCTCAAGTCCTGGGGTCTCTACCACCCACATGCGAGATCTTCTTGGTTTCTGGCTTCAGCCTGCTCCTGGCCTGGCTCTTGTGGGCTTTTGGGGAGTGAACCAGCAGATGTGAGATCTCTCTTGGTCTCTCTGTTTCTGCCTCTCAGCCTTTCAAATAAAAAATGTAAATAAGCAAAAATGTAAACACTCAATCAGAAGCTGACTTGTTAAATGTGATAAAAGGGGTTTTGATTCTTTGATGTAAAAACCTGAGGACAGGGTTTCGCTGTGGAGCAGGCTGAAGACTCTTTTTGGGTGGGAAGCAGGTTTGTCCTTAGTGAAATGGTGGTAGCTCAGTGGTTCAGACAAGAGGCTCACCAGTCGGACTGGCTGGATGTCACTCCTGCCTCCCTCTTTGTGACCATGGGTGAGGTCTCTGGCCTCTTTATTTATTTGAAAGGCGGAGCTACAGAGAAGGAGAGAGGTCTTCCATCCACTGGTTCACTCCCCAAATGGCCACAACTGGCAGAGCTGGGCCAATCCGAAGCCAGGAGCCAGGAGCATCTTTTGGGTCTTCCACGTGTGTGCAGGGGCCTAAGGACTTGGACCATCTTTTACTGCTTTCCCAGGCCATAGCAGAGAGCTGGATCAGGAGTGGAGCAGGCGGGACTGAACCAGCACCCGTATGGTATGCCAGCACTGCAGGCAGTGGCTTTACCCGCTAAGTCACAAAGCTGCCTCTCCCCTCCCCCCACCCCCTTTTTTTAAAGCACAGCCTATCACCACTTCCCACCATGAGAAAATCAGTTACTATGGCAATGACTGGTGTTTGGGAATCTTCCTACCTAGGTGATGTGACACCAGCACTCAGCGCAAGGGTTGGTACCGCAGACACAACTCCTGCTGGACACTCAGGCTGTTCTCTCTGCAGTAAGGTGGGGTCCGCAGAGAGGGGGGTGGGCGGCAAGGAGTCCGTGTGTGTGCCCAGTTGATGACTTACCCAACATTTCCTCATTCTCACTGCTGCTGTGTATCCTAAGAGAGCGACCATGAGCTTCCGGAAGTGGGGTCAGGTGCTGTCTTGTGTTCCTGTTTACGGCGGTACCCCTGACCATGATCGGCTGTGTGCTTTTGTTGTTGTTGTTGTTTAAGCTGTAAGTGTTAGTTGCACGCCCACTTCGGATTTCCTTACCCGGGTCTCCGTGTGTGTTCTGGCCGTCGGATGGCCGGCCACTCAGGAGCAGTGAATTCTAGGGATTCTGAATGTCGCTCAGTCCGGACCTTGACATTTCCTTAAGTGTTTGCTGAAGCACTCCCAGGACCCTTGGTCTTCTCACGTGTAAACCTCCGCATTCTATACATATTCCAGCCCGGTGGAGAGGTGCTAGGTGTCTGAGGGACTGCGGTTTTCTGTGTCGCTGTGTGTAGCTGTAGTTTACTCTAGTTTTGGTTTTATTCTCTAGTGTATGAACATGCCACAAGCGGTATTTTTCTTTTTTTGTTTTTTGGTCAAAGATTTATTTATTTTCAAGGCAGAGCTCACAGAGAGAGGGAGGGACAGAGTTTCCACCTGCTGGTACACTCCCCAAATGGCTACAATGGTAGGAGCTGGGTTGGTCTGAAGCCAGGAGCCGGGAGCTTCTTCCTGGTCTCCCACGTGGGTGCAGGGCCCCAATCACTTGGGCCATCTTCTGCTGCTTTTCCAGGCCATCAGCAGGGACTGGAACCGGCACCCATATAGGATGACATCACTGCAGGCAGATGCTTAGCGTACTGCACCACAGTGCCAGCCTCTAGCTTATTATTTTTTAGGAGCAATACTGCTAAGGCTATTCTAAAGCAAAGTGTGCAGTTGTATACCAGGATGCAAATAATTGTAAATTCCATCCGTGATGTCTACCACTTCAGTTGAGAAATAAAAAGGGAGTTGTCTCTACTTAGAAGGCTTATATGTATCAATTTTCAACTGTAGTCCCCTCTTTTCCCTCCTACCCCACCCAATTAACACTAAGCATCCGAACAATCCTTATGATTCTTGATAGTTTTATAATGAACTTAAAAAGAATGTGTATTTTGATTGGGCCCACATTAGCTCTCTGAGCTCATCTGGAAGAATCCTCTGTTACACCTCAGCTCGGTTCTCTCCCTTGCAGCCCTGGTCACCTACACTGCCACCTCCCTGGGTCACACCCTCCTGATGTAGCAGAAGTTACCTTTCTGATGCATATCTTTGCAGAAAAGCTTTTTATGGTTACCTTGCCTACAGTGCTGCTTCTCCAGTGTGGTTCAAGCCCTGTTCTAGGCACCAGGTGCTCTGGTTGTCTACTGCTCTGTGCTGAGCCATTCCAGACATAATGGTTCTCAGCAGGAGCACCCACGAGTCCCGGTGAAACCGTCCTCATTCGTATCTGGGGTTGATGTCGTCATCCCCCGGGAGATCTGTATGGGGGCCTTTGTGTGCCATCGGGGCTCCTTACAGCAAGGTGGTTGGGCTCTGTGAGTGACTGTGCCGAGAGAGAAAGAGAGAGAGAGAGAGAGAGATCTCATTTAAGGGCTTCTGTGTTGTTTCTGGTTTCCGACATTTATGAATGCAGCTGGGGAAACAAGTAGCATGCAAGATTTTGTATAAAGTTCTTTTTCTGTTTTGGTGACTACCTAGGAGTGGGATTACTGGTCACACGGCAGGTGTGTGTTGAACCTCGGAAGACCCCGTCAAGCTGTTTGCCACTCTGAGAGGGCCGTCTTTGGCTCTCAGCGGCATTTGATGGTGCCAGTTGCTCTCTGTGTCAGCATCTCTTGCTGTCAGGTTTTGTCTGTGTTTTACAGTACGTTCATTCTCAGGACCTTTGTCCTCGTGGTCAGGCTGCTGGTTTGGACGCCTGCAAACCGTATGAGAGTACCCGAGTCTGAGTCCCACCTCGCCAACTCCCAGTTCCAGCTCTCTGCTTGTGCACGCCCTGGCAGTAGCCGAGTCCCTCCATCTCCCTGTGGGCCATCTCGATTGGGTTGCTGGCTCTCAGCTTGAGCCTCAGGCCGATTATAGTTGTAGTGGGCATTCAAGGAGTGAACTGGCACCTCAGGAGTCTCTGTCTGTCCGTCTTGTAAATGAATCAATAAATAACAAATATTAGCCATTTGATAGTTGTGCAGTGTTAGTTTATGTTGTTTTTTTCTCTAATGCATTTTCTTCATGGCTCATACATTCAGGCATCTTTTCTTGTGCTTCTTTATATGTACGAGTGTATCTTATTTTGTAACGTGATTGTTTAAATCGTTTGTCCATTTTTTAAATTTTGGTTATTTTTTTTAATTGAGAGATTTTTTTTTTTTTAATATTTACTTATTTGAAAGCCGGAGTTGCAGAGACAGAGGGAGAGATACAGAGAGAAAAGTCTTCCATCTGCTGGTTCATTCCCCAAATGGCTGCAATGGCCAGGGCTGGGTCAGGCTGAAGCCAGGACCCAGGAGCTTCATCCGTGCCTCCCATGGGGGTGCAGGGGCTGAAGCACTTGGACCATTGTGTGCTGCTTTCCCAGGTGCATTAGCGGGGAGGTGAGTTGGAAGTGGAGCATCCGAGATTCCAACTGGCACCCATATGGGATGCCAGCATTGCAGATGATGGCTTAACCTGCTGTACCACAGTACTCGCCCAGTGATTGTTGTTGGTGCTTTCTGAGAATTTCTTAAACATCTTGGATACAATTAGTTGGTAGAAATGTGGCTTGTAAATAATTCCTCCTAGCATATGGCCTATCTTTTCCTTTTCTTGAGGAGCAGAAGTTTTTTTGTTTGGATAAGTTCCAGTGCATCAACTTTGTTTTCTTTTATAGATCATGCTTTTGGTGTCAGATGTAAACTCTCTTAGCATAAGCCATGCCTTCTTCTATTCCCCATTTCCAATGCTTAGAACACGTGTCCCACCCCACCCTCAGCTCTGAGGCTTGGTAACTTCTGCAGGAAATCTTCCCCGACCTGCTTGTCTTGATGGGGGACCCTGCAATGTGCACCCGCGGTATCTTGGACTCCCTCTGCCCTCTGGGGCTTGTTCCGGTCTCTTGTGAGGCTGTGCCAGGCTGGCGTTGTCACAGGGCAGGGACAGTTTGCTGTGTCCATTGCCATGGCAAGCTCAGCGATGCACACAGGGTGGCCGGCTCGTGCTGACTGTAAGAATGCTGGAGTTGCCGACCCAACGTGGGTCTCCACACCTTCACAGGTGCTATTCCTGTCCGCCTGCCTCGTTGGCCCCTTCCTGTCCCTCAGGCCCTGTGTCCCCTCCCCCATCTGCTCTAGGCTGGATTACTCTCTGTTCTTCGTGTGTGTTCTTAGGGTGCGTGCCTAACCTGCCCCCTGCTCAGCGTGTCTCTGCTATAATAGGGGCCCGTCTTTCACTGATGGGGTGTGCAGGGGGAGGGGGAATGAGCTCTTACTCTTAGTCATCTCACAACCCCAACTCCTACTCAGTTAGTGCTCAGTGTTGGTGAATGAACAAGGATGAGTGATTGTCTCCTACTAAGTCTTTTTAACATTAAAATATCTAGACCTTAGCATCATGTCCTGGAACCTGGTGGGCTGAGTATGTCTGTGTGCTTAAATTTCCATCATCTTTATGGGCAGTTTATTTTACAGCAAAATGTTATTCATACCATCCACAGAACTGTCAGATTATTAACATGAATCATCATTAAAACATTCAAAAATATAATTCAAAACTTGTTAGAAAAATGGTTTTATCACCCAGGCAGAATACTCAACATAAGCATTATGCTGTATGACATAGCTTCACAAAGTTCATGGAAAATGTATACTATAAAACAGTTGTGAATGGGTTTTAAGTTTCTTGCACTAAAATAAATGTATCTTTTTTAAAAAGATTTACTATGTATATGTATTTGTTTGAAAGGCAGAGTGACAGAGTAGGAGAGAGCTCTTCCATCCACTGGTTCTCTCCCCAGGTGGTTGCAACAGCCAGGAGCCAGGAGCCAGGAACCCGGAGCCCCATTTGGCTCTCTACATAGATGGAAGGGACACAAGCACTTGGGCCATAATAGTTTCCCAGGTGCAATAGCAGGGAGCTGGACTGGAAGTGGATCAGCCTGGACTTGAACCTGCTCCGATAGGGGATGCTGGTGTCTCAAGCTGTGGCTTTAGCTGGTGCTCCACAATTCCATTTTTCAGTGATTTTTTTTTTGAAGTACTTACATATTGCCATCTTCTTTAAAAACAAAAACAGAGTGTAAGGGCCAACGTGTGGCACAGTAGGGTAAGCCACCGTCTGATGCCGGCATCTTATATCTGCGTACTGGTTTGAGTCCCGGCTGCTCTGCTTTCAAACCAGCTTCCTGCTAATGTAGATGGACAAACAGCAGATGATGGCCCAAGTACTTGGGCTCCTGCCATACATGTGGGAGACCCGAAAGGAGTCCAGGCTCCTGGCTTTGGCCTGGCCTTGTGCTGGCCTTTGCAGCTGTTTGGAGAAGTAAACCAACGAATGGGGATCTTTCTGTGTATCTCCCCGCTTCTTTTTCTCTGTCACTTTGTCTTTCAAATAAATAAATAAATCTTTAAAACAACTTAAAAACCACCTACATTTATGAGCATTTCTATCATTTTTATAGTTTTTATTAATTATAATCATTGACTATGTAACACAAATGTACCCTTAGAATACTATATATATTTTAGGCCAGTGCTGCAGCTCAATAGGCTAATCCTCCGCCCGTGGTGCTGGCACCCCGGGTTCTAGTCTTGGTCAGGGTGCCGGATTCTGTCCCGGTTGTTCCTCTTCCAGTCCAGCTCTCTGCTGTGGCCCGGGAGTGCAGTGGAGTATGGCCCAAGTGGTTGGGCCCTGGTCTCCGCATGGGAGACCAGGAGAAGCACCTGGTTCCTGGCTTCAGATCAGCACGGTGCACTGGCCGCAGCGCGCCGGTTACAGCTGCCATTGGAAGGTGAACCAACGGTAAAGGAAGACCTTTCTCCCTGTCTTTCTCTCTCACTGTCCACTCTGCCTGTCAAAAAAAAAAAAAAAAAAAAAAAAAAAGAAGAAGAATACTATATATATTTTTAAAAGATTTATTTTCTTTATTTGAAAGACAAAATGACAGACAGAGGTAGAAACAGAGAGAGAGGTCTTCCATCTGCTGGTTCACTCCCCAGATAGCTGCAATGGCTAGAGCTGCACCAGTCTGAAGCCAGGAGCTTCTTCCGGGTCTCCCACATGGGTGCAGGGGCCCAAGGACTTGGGCCATCTTCCGCCGCTTTCCCAGGCCATAGCAGAGAACTGGATCGGAAGAGGAGCGGCCGGGATTAGAACCGGTGCCCATATGGGATGCCGGCGCTTTAGGCCAGGGCTTTAACCCACTGTGCCACAGCGCCTGCCCCTAAAATACTATATATTTTTAAAATTTAATATTATACCAATATCATTTTTGATATTAGATCTGACTTTTATTATACTCGAATATTTTTTCAAGGTTTTTTAAATTTTTTCAAAGATTTATTTATTTATTTGAAAGCAGAGTTACAGAGTGAGAGAAGAGACATAGAGCCAGATCTTCCATTTGTTGGTTCACTCCCCCAAATGGCTGCAGGCTGAAGCCAGGAGCCTGGAGCTTCTTCTTGGTCTCCCATGTGGGTGCAAGCCCAAGCACTTAGTCCGTCTTCTGCTGCTTTCCCAGACACATTAGCAGGGAATGGGATTGGAAGTGGAGCAGCCGGGACTCGAACCTGTGTCACTGCAGGCTGTGGCTTAAACACTGCACCACAGTGCTGACCCATTTTCAAGGGTTTTGCATGTCGTCTGTGGAGATGATGGTCTCTTACCACTGCATTCATGTAGAACTTGGTTCTGTTGATGATATATACCCTCCCATTCCTGGAAATGACCTCATCTGTGACAAAAGGCAGCCACCCTTGCAGGCAGCTCTGGTGGTAGAATAGAATATAAAACCAGGAGGTTCTGAAGTGTGGGCCCCTGACGTGAAATCCACAGAACCAGCTGAGAGGACTGTGCTCTGCCATCAGACAAGCGGCCTCTCAAAACGTGTGTTCCAGGGCCTCTGTCCTGGGGTAGAATCACTCTCAGGGACGCTGCAGCCGGGCGTTGGGCCGCAGGGTGCAGTGCGGCCCTTGTTCTGAGCCCAGGGCAGTGGGATAGGACGAGGTGGAGACCATGAAACACCTATGGGGAGAGTTGTTCTTCTTCAGTCTGAAACTTAAATCCCTTCAACACAGAGGTGGTAGAAGCCCTGGCGACAGAACCCAGCCGTTCCTTGGCCTGTTTCTGTCTCCCCGTGGCTGTTCATTTTGTTTTTCGTAAGCCTGTCTGCTGAAACGCGTCCGTGCGGCACTGTTCTGTCCCCTCTGCCTGGCTCACTGTATGTCTCTGAGTACCTGTCCATCCATCTCTAGGGGGTGAGCAGGAATGCTTCCCTGGGGCCTTTTGAGATTTAAAAGAGGTGTGGAGTGCCAAACACTCGCAGGAGCCAGGGGCACCCCACAGTCCTGAGGCTCTGTTCTCATCCACCTGCCGCCTTCTTTCCTGTTGCAATACAAATGTGAGTATCTTTAACACACACACATGCATACACACACACACACAAATGGGGCCAGCGCTGTGGCATAGCTGGTAAAGCCTCTGCCTGCAGTGCCAGCATCCCATATGGGTGCTGGTTCGTGTCCCGGCTGCTCCACTTCTGATCTGGCTCTCTGCTTTGGCCTGGGAAAGCAGTAGAAGATGGCCCAAGCGCTTGGGCCCTGCACCCATGTGGGAGACCTGAAAGAAGCTCCTGGCCCCTGGCTGCTCATCGGCGTAGCTCTAGCCATTGCGGCCAACTGGGGAGTGAACCAGCAGATGGAAAACCTCTCTCTCACTCTCTCTCTGCCTCTCCTTCTCTCTCTGTGTAACTCTGACTTTCAAATAAATAAATAGCTTTAAAAAAAAATGTGAGTATTTCCAACTTGTCATATACTAGAGATCAAATTGATCATGGCCTCACTGCAACCACAAAGCTGAACTGGAGACTTTGTTGTCAGAGAATTTATAGCCTGGAACTGGGCATGGGAGGTGGAAGGTAGGGACCAGATGCTTAAGCAACAAACTATAATGTCAGCATAAAGTGTGGCAGATTCTCAGGGGAGGCACTGGTATTGCTCAGAGTGTGAGCTCTTCAGGCCTGCGCTGTGGCATAGTGGGCTAATCCTCCACCTGCAGTGCCGGCATCCCATATGGGAGCTGGTTCTAGTCCCGGCTGCTCCTCTTCCAATCCAGCTGTCTGCTATGGCCTGCAAAAGCAGCAGAGGATGGCCCAAGTGCTTGGGCCCCCGCACCCATGTGGGAAACCCAGAAGAAACTCCTGGCTCCTGGCTTCGGATTAGTTCAGCTCCGGCCATCGTGGCCATTTGGGGAGTGAACCAGCAGATGGAAGACCTTTTTCTCTCTGTGTCTCGCCTCTCTTGACTGTAACTCTACTTCTCAAATAAATAAATAAATCTTTAAAAAAAAATGTGAACTCTTCTGACCAGATTTGATGGTCAAGGAATGTTGAAATAGCAGTCTAAAGAAATAAGCTTTGTGACTATGGATTAGACGCTTGCTTTTTCTCACCCTGAGGAGGTTCTCCTAGTAAACTCTGCTAACAACCTCTCTTCCTTTGGACTTCATTCCCTAGAGGACTCTTAGGGGATGTCGTTGTTGGCTAGTGGTCAAAATGGCTTGGGCTGGATGTTTCATTTGTGAATAAAGAGAATTAACCACTGAACCTGGAAGTTATAGATGAAGAATACGTGTGATGTGACTGTTACCACCCTCTGTGATTTCTGCTTCTAGAGACCTAATACCCATCGTCGCCGCTCTGGAGTACAACCAGTGGTTCACCAAGCTGTCCTCCAGGGATCTGAAACTCGTGAGTAGTTGCACATACAGCAAACGTTGCTTGGCCTTGCTGAATTTTGAAAACTTGAAAGTTGTCTTAAAGTGTTTTCTGGTGCACTGCATACATTTTGTTTCTAGAGGAGATATTTCCCTACCAATGATTCGTGCAGTGTTTTATAAAGTTTATAATGAGTGATGCTTGAGAAAGGTGCTTCCTCGTGTTTTTAGCTGCTTCAGGCAGTTTTTAGAAGATGAGCAGGAAGATGGATTTCAGGTAGCCTTCACAACACAGTTCTTCAGTTGGCAAAAAAGCTATTATGCTTGCAAATAGCAGATTTTATGTTCCTATCGTATATTCCATCTTCACAAAGTTTCCCTTCCTCAAAATTTAGGATAGGTACCATTGGTCTGGTTGAGTTTTAATAGTCAATATTAATTTTCTAGCTGAGTTTTTGTGTAGATCTATGTGTAAGGAAAATGAAATCTGGGAATTTTCTTAATGAACAGAAGGGTCAAATAGTTGGTCTGTATTTTTTTTTTTAGAAATTTATTTATTTATTGGAAAGGCAGAGTTACAGAGAGGCAGAGGCAGACAGAGAGAGAGGTCTTCCACCCTCTGGTTCACTCCCCAGATGGCCACGACTGCCGGAGTTGCTCCGATCCGAAGCCAGGAGCTTCTTCCGGGTCTCCCACATGGGTGCAGGGGCCCAAGGACTTGGGCCATCTTCTACTCCTTTCCCAGGCCATAGCAGAGAGCTGGATCGGAAGTGGAGCAGGGAGACTTGAACTGGCACCCATGTGGGATACTGGCACTGCAGGTGGTGGCCTTACCTGCTATGCCACAGTGCTGGCCCTGGTCTGTATTACTAATCAAAATAGATGCTCTCTTAGGGAGTAAGAAGTCTTATGGACAGATGCTAATCTTTGGGTTAGCTTCCCGTTGCTTCATCCAGGATAAGAAGTAATTTAGAGGCCACCACCCTTCCAAGGTCGTAGAATCTAAGGGTTTCGGATTTCTGTGGTGAGGAGTTAGGACTTGAATTGATTTGTGGATCTGTACAAAGTGGAGGGTTGTGGCCGGTGCGGCGGCTCACTAGGCTAATCCTCCGCCTTGCGGCGCCGGCACACAGGGTTCTAGTCCCGGTTGGGGCGCCGGATTCTGTCCCGGTTGCCCCTGTTCCAGGACAGCTCTCTGCTGTGGCCAGGGAGTGCAGTGGAGGATGGCCCAAGTGCTTGGGCCCTGCACCCCATGGGAGACCAGGAGAAGCACCTGGCTCCTGGCTTTGGATCAGCGCGGTGCGCCGGCCGTAGCGCGCCGGCTGCGGCGGCCATTGCAGGGTGAACCAACGGCAAAAAGGTAGAACTTTCTCTCTGTCTCTCTCTCTCACTGTCCACTCTGCCTGTCCACAAAAAAAGTTGAGGGTTGTAATTGGCTATTGGGCAGGCCACTTGGTTCTGTGAATATGGGGGGAGTGATGAAGGCATTATCTGTATGAAAACGGGCAGAACTCACTTGTGCCCCTCAGGAGCCAATGTGGTTTAAGGAAAGAGGGTAGATTTGGAATCTGAAGTTTTGGACCCTTCTTTCAAGCTTGTATGACCTGAGATAAGTTACCTGGTCTTCCAAGGCTTCTGCTCCCTGCATGCCTGGTACTGTGAGCTTGTTGGGTCTGTTGTCTTATTCATGTCTATCCGGTGTTTATCAGTCTGGTTTGTAGAGGCTACTCAATAAAATTTGCATGAATGGCCATAGCAGTATCACTGATTTGCAGGTTGTTGAGGTAAGTAAATGATGTGTGTAGAAATTCTAACCATACCTGACACATTGTAGACATGTTATAACTTAACTGTGGCTATTATGATTCTTGCAGTCAGACTAGCAAAGAGGTTGTGAAATGAGCAATTTTGGGCGTATGGATTTATGGGAACTATGTCAGCTAGACCAGGTGGTGCCAGAGTGGTGGTGTTGGAGCTGAGGGGTTTCGGGGTGCAGCCAGGTGAGTCCTCAGGAATAGACAGGTATCTGTGATGGGAGACCTGGGAGTAGAATCCTCTTGTGTGCGGCTCGCTGGGATGGACCCATTACCAGGAAGGGGCCCACTGGAGAAACAGGAAATAGATTAGCCCAGGGGCGATAGATCAGAGACGTGAGTGGTTCTTTACTGAGTCACTTTTCACATGGCTCATTCAGACATCTCAAGTAAATTTGTGATTTTCTAACTGGGTGCCCAAGAGAGTTCCAAGCAGGTTGTGATAACCCGCTTTTGGAGATTGTCCCCACTCGCCACATGGGAGCTGGCATTCCGTCATTATTCCTCCCAAGCCTCATCTCTGTTCAGCCCCTTGAGGTGTTCAGCACAGAAGATACCCACCTAATGGTTTCAGTGCTGCCAAACAAAGCTTGATGCATGGAAGTGCCCACACGTGGCTTAGAAACAGCACAAGTTTCTCGCTCCCACTTCTGGAGGCTGGGAAGGCCCAGACAAGGTGCAGGCAGGGCTGGTTCTGGTGAGGGCCCACTTTCTGGACTGGTGGTGCCTTCCACCTGGGTCTTTCTGGACTAGAAGGGGTGGGGCTGCTCTCTGGGACCTCCTTTATTAGGGCATTCTTCCTGTTCACGAGGGCTCCATCTTCAGGACCTACATCCCTCACCTACTAATAGCATCACATTGTTGGTCACGTGTTCAGCAGGAATCTGGGAGTGGGTAGAATTAACTCAGATCATAGCGTTCTTCTTGTCTCGTCCCCCTACAGGATGGTGTATCCCTTTTTTGTGTATGTGTTTACTTATTTATTTTCATCTACTTGGAAGGCACAGTGACAGACATAGAGAAACACACACACACACACACACACACACACACACGCACACACGCACACACAGATCTTCTATCCATTGGTTCATTTTCCTAATGCCTGCAACGGTCAGGGCTGGAGCAGGCTGAAGCCAGGAGCTTAGAACTCCATCCAGGTTTCTCCCGTGGGTGGCAGGGGCCCAAACACTTGAGCCATCACCCGCTGTTTCCCAGGTATATATGCATTAGCAGGAAGCTGTGTCAGAGCTGGAGTGGCTGGCACTCTGATGTGGGTATGGCAGGTGGCAGCCTAACTTGCTGTATGACAGCACCTGCCCTGGTGGTGCACTCTTAGCAGGGGCTTTGTCTTTTATGTGACTGTGCTCTCGGGATCTTCATCATAATGGTGTATAGTACCAGATGATGCTCATTTAAAGTTTGTTGAATGAATTGATGTGTGAATGAATGTTTTGTTTAATGAAAACTATGCATTACATAGATTTATAACATTGAAGGGATGGTCAGTGGAATGGTCAAAGATTGTTTTCTGTTACAGTCCGCTGATGTCTGCGAACAGATCTTGAGGGTGGTGAGCAGATCCAATCGACTGGAAGAATTGGTGTTGGAAAATGCTGGACTTAGAACGTGAGTGTTTTCCTGAATATATGGACATGGGGCTTTACAACTGTATGCTACTGGTGCTTACTTAAAAAAATAAGTTGGGCTACTCATAAATGGAATATATATATTGTTTTTCCTCTTAAAAAAATCTCTGTGATCCTCATCATCTGTCACTTGATGTTTTTGAGTGTGCACAGTGTTATGCTTAAGAATGTGACCCTTTGAGTCAGATGCCGTGTGGCCTTGGGCGAGCAATTTAAGCTCTTTGTTCCTTGGGCTCTTTGCCTTTAAAGTGGAGATAATAGTAGTGCCTACCTTATGGAATTAAAGTTGCAAGGATAAATTGAATATATGGAGAGAGAGGTAGAGGAGAGAGAGAACTTAGAAATGTAGCTTTCATACTTTGGTGCTATATGTAGCTTATATTATTATCATTATTGATAGTGTCTTAATAAAATATTTCTTGTGATTTTGTTGGTTTGCTTTGATTGGTTATTTCGGTCCCTTTTTGATTTAACATTTACGAGGTCTTTATCTAATAGTTTAGTAGTCAATGCCCAAGCTTTACTGTTAGCAGCCTGAGTTAGAATCTTTTAGGACAAAGAAATTACTAAATGATATGCATTGATATTTTGTAATCATAGCTTTCGGTATGTTATTTCAGGTTGAGTAAAATAGTGATTTGTAAAATCTAGTGCTAGTAATTGTAGCCTTTGAACTCAATAATTAGAGTAATCAGTTTTACATTCATAAGTATTACATAAAATGAGAGCTAAAGTGTAGTCAACAGCTTACTGTAATTTTCATGAGAAGCAGGTTCAATCCATGATTGAAAAAAAGATTATGGATGGACCAAGTAGTAATATTAATGAGATACAGAAATGTATCTTTCAAGAGACAATTATATATTTTCTTTTTGCTTTTGGCCAATCAAAATTAAGCATGGTATGGTTGTGGCCTTATAAATTCTCTAATGAAAAGATATATAATGTTTAATTAATTATATTTAAAGAAATAAATATCTCCAGAGAGGATTCTTTTTATTTTTTACGATTTCACTCTGTTTAACCTTCAGATGTTTGATTTGAGCAGTTTTACATCTGTGTGTTTACTCACTGCTTTGTTTCCCTGCAGAGATTTTGCACAGAAACTGGCCAGTGCTCTCGCGCATAATCCCAACTCAGGACTGCACACGATTAACCTTGCTGGCAACCCCCTGGAGGACAGAGGTGCTGCCGCCTTCATGTTACTGGTGATGCCAGGGCTGGGGCGGGTTGGAGAGCTCTGATTTAGCCGGGCCTGGAGAGGAGTGCCCCACTTAACGGGAATTCTGTTGTAAATGCTGTTACTGCCCTTGCTGGCTTCTAGTTCATCCCACCTTTTCATGAAAACACTCGTGCTAAAAGTCATGCTGATGAATTCGTTTTGGAAATGATACGAAAAGCAGAATATTATTTTGCAAATATTATCTATGAGGATACTTCAAAGAGTTTATAGGAAAATAGAATTATAAGTTTATTTTGGTAAAAAAATAATTTTGAGGTCTGTGCATAGTTTTTTTTTTTTTTCCATAGTACTCACTTTCCATGAAAAATTTTGAAGATCCCATCTATACAAGGCTTTAAAAATTGTTTGGCACTAAAATAGACTTGATAGACTTGTTTGAATTCCCTTTCCCATGAACTTTTTGGAAGTTTGCTCATACTTCTGCCTGACATATTATCTCATACCTGTAAGCTTAAAATGGCACAGTGTCTAGGGCCAAGGGCCTGGGTCCAGCTGGGCCAGGTTCTGTGCTGAGGGTCCTGTAGGTGGCAACTGCACTGTCAGCAGTGGCTCTGACCTTGACTGTGACCTTGGAGTCCTCCTCAGGTTCCCTGGCTGTTGGCAGAATTAATCACCTCGGGTCTGTAGGACTGAGTCCCTCTTGTTGGTGGATGCTATGGGGAGCTCCCTGTACCTAGTACCTGTGCCCACGTCCTTGCCTCGTGGCCCTCTGCACTGACAACAGCCAGCTGTGGCACATCTGTGTTACTTTGTGAGCTACCACAGAACACCTGAGTTAGACTATTTGTAAAGAGGTTTATTTACCTCACAGTGTTGGAGGCTAAAGTCCAAGATGGGGCAGCCCTCATTGGTTCAGCCACTGGTAGTGGCAGTGGATGGCCGTCGTGGGAGCTTTGTGGTGGGGTGGTCAGTCACAGCCTGAGCCAGAAGCAGGGACACAGAGAGAGGAAGAGAGACTGGATCCCACACTGCTCTCCGAGGGCAGTGCTTCCCAGGAGCTAGGCCCTCCTGCCAGGCTCCTCTTCCCAGGAGTGACCACCCTGGGCACAAGCCTTTGACGCTTGGGCTCTGGGGGATATTCAGCATCCAAACCATTACACTGTCTGTGTGATGTTTAAGCTTCCTGTAAACAGCTCCCCAGGCTGGGCAGGCCCACCACCGACTGGCCAGTCTTCGTGTGAGGCCCCGTCGTAGCCACCAGCCTCCCTTGTGCTGGAGGGAGTCACGTAGGGTGTGGGTACCCAGAGAGGCATTGTGGCAGCCACCCGGGGATTGTGCCCATCACAGATACGTTTTTTCATACGTAACACACATTCAGTGTAAGACTGGGTTGAAATTCTAGAGTTCATGGTGAGGCAGAAAGTTTCTTTTAAACATTTTTTTAAAATATTTCTTTGAGAGGCAGACTTAGAGAGAGAGAGAGAGAGAGAGAAAGGTCTTCCATCCACTGGTTCACTCCCCAAATGGCTGCAGTGGTCAGAGGTGGTTCCATCCAAAGCCAGGAGCTTCTTCCAGGTCTCCCACATGAGTGCAGGGGCCCAAGCACTTGAGCCATCTTCCACTGCTTTCCCAGGCCATAGCAGAGAGCTGGATGGGAAGAGGAGCAGCCGGGACATGAACTGGTGCCCACATGGGATGCCAACACTGCAGGTGGAAGCTCAGCCCACTGCTCCACAGTGCTGGCCCCAGAAAGTTTCACTTCAAATTGCTTGCATGGAGGATGCAGGAGTCAGAATCTTTAGAAAGGGAAACTTGAAAATCTGAATTCTGAGTAGTAGAACATTGATGGAGAGGATTCAGAAAGGAACTGCTTTATCTCGAGAGAGTATTTAGTTTTTACTTTCTGTTTTAAGCATTTCCTAGCTTTGTTGAATGGAGGCCTTTGATCTGTGAATGTTATATATTTGATAAGGATTAATTATTCAACTCAGCTGAGGGTACTCACGCAGACATTCAGTTCTGCTTTTTGTTCCTGATGGAGACATTGTTCTGTGTTGCAAAAGATACTCATGGGATGTTGAAGCAAAAATCTCATGGGTGACTTTGCAGTGTCTCATGGTTTAAGCTTAAAGAAAGTTTGAGACTGAGTTGCAGCACTAGATCTCTTATGAGATGTTTCTTAGGAAGCACCCTCATAGAATGAACCAAAGCTGGGGATGGTGGGTGCAAAGCACTGGAATGGGAGTGTCTCTGGGCTGTCTCTGCCTTTAGGGAAAAACAAGTGTTGTCTTAATGAAATGCCACAGAGCAATGAGTGTGACCTCATCACCCTGTAAAGACGAGACTTGTTTGGGTTTTGTTTTCAAGATGACATTTGTCTCCTACTGGGACATCCGTCGAGGGAGGTTGTTGTCATTGGCAGGTCCTTTAGGAGGGGAAATCCTGAGTCCAGTGTATCAGGACCAGGGCCCACCTTAGTCATTGGGGAAATGCAAATGAAAGCCATGATGTCGTAGCCATTTCACGGCCATCAATATGCCAGTCATCAAACAGGGGTCGTAGAAGCTGAGAGGAAAGGAAGCTCTTCCGTTGCTGGGAGTGAGAAGTGGTGCAGCCAGCTGAGAAATGAGTTGGAGAATTTCTTAAGTTAAACACAGATTGACCAGATGATCCAGCAATTCCACCCCCAGGTATCACTCAAGAGAAATGAGACATAGGTCCACACACAGACCTGTGAACAGGTGTTTAGAGCAGTGTTATTCATAGTAGCCTGAAAGAGGACGCGACCGAAAGGTCCAGCCCTGGGAGTGAACACAGTGTGGCCTCTCTGTCCTGGGAGTGAACACAGTGTGGCCTCTCTGTCCAGTGCAGTACTGCTCACCAGTAAAAGGGGACGAGGTTCTGACACATGCTGCAGCGTGTGCAAACCTCAGAAACATGAGGTTGAGTGAGAGAAGCCAGGCTGCCAAGACCAGTGGTTGTCTGAGTTGTGGGGCTGGGAGGGGAAGCACCAGCCCAAGGCCCTTCATCCCTGTCTTGTTGTGGACCCAGGCGCTCTGAGATGTAACCTCATTGGACACCTCATCCGATGCCCTGGGTCTCCACGTCCCTTGGGCTTAAATCACAATAGTACCAAGCCAGCTGCGTGCCGCCCACATTCTACCTAAATGTGCACATTTCTTCTCGATGTCTCCATCACCTGTTTCTTTTCATCCCTCTCCCTAAGTAGGGATGATCCTTCCTAAGATACACAGCATCTAGCATGGAGACCTTGTCCACAATCAAGAAATGCTCTCCTTATGTTGCGTTTGATTTCCTTTCATCTTAAAAAAAAAAAGAAAGAAAGCCTTTGAAAATCAAGGTGAAGTCTGTAGAGATTACTGTTGTGCAGTCGGAAGGTGGTGTGTGCACAGAGGATTGTTCTCTGCCCTTTTCCACCACACTCCTTCCTGGGAGATCTGCTGTGTGGTTGCGTCTCCCTGCAGCCACCCACAGATGTGTGGGCATCGTGAGTCATTCTGAAGGCACTGTCCTTAGCCTCGGCTGTGTTCCGACTGGCTCTTCGGGGTGGTTTGTGCTCACAGACCCTTGGATTTTGACACTTCTGAAATATGTTCACAAACAAAGACGTTCCTCACTCCCCCGCCCCTCCTAGGCTCTCTGACTGCTGTGTTTGCTGGTGAGCTT
This sequence comes from Oryctolagus cuniculus, assembly GCF_964237555.1. NCBI lineage: Eukaryota > Metazoa > Chordata > Mammalia > Lagomorpha > Leporidae > Oryctolagus > Oryctolagus cuniculus. The sequence goes on from NC_091436.1 coordinate 152,838,210, forward strand.
GGGTGACTGCCAATGCCGGTGTCTCTCACCTTTCTTCATCGTTGGGGCACAGGCTCCTGGGCACAGACGCTTTACTGGTTCTGTTCTTTGGGTGAATTATCTGAACGTGATGTGTGGCTTCTCTGCTCAGGGATGGAAATTCCATAAGAAGTCTATAATTGTGTGTAGAATATTTATTGACATTTTAATTTAGAGAAAGAATGGAATAGTTTCTGAGCGTTTCACTGCACTATTTTTTGTTTAAAAACATAAAAAAGACGGAGGCGAGACTGTCATTATATTGTGCAGTATACAAAAGGAATTAAGCCAGGGAGGAATTATTTAGAAGGAAACTCAGGAAACATAAGATGGACAGGGTCTTTGCAATTTAGTAACTTTGAATTCTGCAGAATTTAAACACGAAGTGGAATTTGATCTTGCACTTAAACCATCCACTCAGGGGTTCATTTGAAAATTCTCAGAAAGTTGGGCTCCTTGCTCTGTGATGTGAATGTTGATACAGCAAATCCCTATTATTTATGGCACAGTCTTGTCATACCTGTGCATAAAGGACAGGCCTGTGGCCTTCCGGTTATTGGGGAACTTGTGGTTATAATAGGAGTTAAGAAACAGATACAGTGTGTATAAGTAATGCTTCAAATGCCCTGTTGCTCTCTCTGGAAGAGCTGTGCAAGCTGGCCCTGCCCACCCCACACACCCGGACCAGTTGTTCTTCTCCTGGTGACAACACCTGGTCTGGCCCCCAGTTTACTCTTGGCCTTCTTTTTAACTCTGTTTTTTCAGACCGTGGGCCAAAGGCCCATTAACAGGCCATGAAAGTCAATGTAATATACACCTCCTGACAAGCATTAGAAACCGAAATAGAATGGAATCGGATAGAAGATGCCAGAGTGCGTGTGCTAGGCCCACTTCGTCTTTGGTTCTCCAATGTGTGAAGTATTTACTTTTGTGTGACGTTCCTGCATCGAGACATCTCCTGTGTTTCTTTACGTGGCGCATCCTGGGAGAGACGTACACATCCCTGTTGTAGCTGAACCCTGCTAGTTCTGTGAGGAGAGCGGGACTCCTGGCATTTGAGCATCACTCGGCATGCACTCTGTGTCTGTTAAATCGTATTTTAACCTCCCTCCCCAGTGCCCTAACAACCCCAAGGCTGCCAGTGTCCTCTGTGCAGAGAGATGGCGGGGAGACTGCTGAAACCAGCAGGGATTTGCCGTATCCACGTTCACATCGCCCAGCAAGCAGCCAGGCCTGGAGCCCTCTGGGCTGATCACGCGTCTGCCAGGGTGCATGTGGCTAGCTCTTTGCCTCAGGCATTGCTTCACGGGTCAGAGTGGACTTTTGCTTCTCTCACAGGCCTTCCCTTCCCTAACATTACGGACGCCACATTCTGTTCAACGGTGTTGAGTTCCCAGTTATGCCAGTTTTTACCTCCTCAGCCTTGGAAGGAGTGCTTACCCTGACTTCTCTCCTGTTATTCCAGATTGGACTATTTTGTTTGCGGCTGATTTAGAATCCTGTCACAGAGGGTTTTTCCTTTGCAGATGTTGACTTCTTGTACCCCAATATCTTTTCATCCATGTGCCGGCTCTGATTTGATCTCCTAAATCGGACAAGACAAATAGATTCTGGGGTTTCTGCTTACATATTTTTTAAGTCCTTTTTTGTATTTTTAAGCTTTATTTATTTGAGAGGCAGAGTTACAGACAGAGAGGTCTTCCATCCGCTGGTTCACTCCCCAAATGACCACAATGGGCAGAGCTGGACCAATCCAAAGCCAGGAGCCAGGAGCCAGGAGCTTCTTCTGAGTCTCCCACATGGGTGCAAGTTCCCTAGCACTTGGTCCATCTTGCACTGCTTTTCCAGGCCACTGCAGAACTGGATTGGAAGAGGAGCATCTGGGACTTGAACCTGCACCCATATGGGATGCCGGCACTGCAGGCAGAGGCTCAGCCCACTATGCCACAGTGCTGGCCCCTTTTTGGTGTTTTATACCTTTCATGTCTCTCAATGTACAAGAGTACTTAAAAAGCTTTATGGAATTTGGAATTAAAAGATACGTGCATATTGGTGCAGAAAAATTTTTAAATACATGTACACAAAGACACTTTAAAAAGTTCATGGCGGGGCCAGCACTGTGGTACAGCAGATTAATGCCCTGGCCTGAAAGCCATATGGGTTGCCAGTTCGAGTCCTGGCTGCTCCACTTCTGATCCCGCTCTCTGCTGTGGCCTCAGAAAGCAGTAGAAGGGCCCCTGCACCTCCTGCATGGGAGACCTGGAAGAAGCTGCTGGCTGCTGGCTTCAGATCGGCACAGCTCCAGCTGTTTTGGCTAATTGGGAAGTGAACCAGTGGATGAAAGACTGACCTCTCTCTCTCTGCCTCTCCTTTTCTCTGTGTAACTCTGACTTTCAAATAAATAAATAATTCTTTAAAAAAAAAAAAGAAAAAAAGGTTCATGTCAGGAAAGAGGGCGGCAGCCTTGTGGCGCAGCAGGTAAAGCCGCAGCCTGGGTCCCAGCATCCCATGTGGATGGTAGTTCATATCCCAGCTGCTCCTCTTCCAATCCAGCTCCCTGCTATTGGCCTGGGAAGAACAGCGGAAGATGGCCTAGGTGTTTGGGCTCTTGCTGCCCATGTGGGAGACCTGGATGAAGCTCTTGGCTCCTGGCTTTGGCCTAGCCCAGTGCTGACCATTGTGGCCATGTGGGGAGAGAGCCAGCAGGTGGATGATCTCTCTCTCTCTGTAATGCTGACTTTCAAAGTAAATAAATCATCATTTTAAAAAAGGCTCATGAAAAATGCATACTATGAAAAAATTATGCATGGATTTCAAATTTTTTGGAACCAAAATAAACTTATCTTTGTAATTTCAATTTTTTTCACTGGCTCCGTTTGTGGTTTCTGGAGTCAGAATACATGGGTTTAATTTTGGGTGCCACCACTTCCAAGTTCCCTTCTACGAGTTACCTAACCTCACTGTGCCTTAGCATCCTTATCTTTAAAACAGATAATAATATCTATCACATAAGGATGTTCAAAGGCTTAAATGAGATAATACACAAAAAGGATATGAATAGCCTATTAAGGACAGGAGACTCAAATGTTAACTTTTACTACTTCATTGGATTCATAGAAAGACCTTGTGAAGTTAGATAGAGTACATTATTTTGTGTTGTTACTCCCACTGTTTGGATGAGTGAGCTGATGGTGTGCTTGGACACTCTGGACAAAGCTGGTGGACCAGTACCTGCTACCCACGGTTCAAGTCCCTTTCTAGGATTTCCTGACTGATCTGTCAGTCAGTCTCCTGCTGTGGTTTGTGACTTTTTTGATTTGATTGCCTAGTTTTTTTTTTTAGTTTTTTTTTGTTTGTTTTTGTTTTTTTTTGAACTAGAAGGAAACAATTTTGTGTATATTGTTTAAGAACTATTGGCTTATTCCATTGTGTGCCAATGTATTTTCTTAAATAATCACCTTTATGTTTCAAGATTTCAGATATCTGTATGATAGATACAAAATAGAAAGCATGTTCTTTAGAACCATCTTCTACACTATAATAAATTGATTTTTATGGTTACATAAAGCAAAGCAGTATTTTTTTTTTTTGACAGGCAGAGTGGACAGTGAGAGAGAGAGACAGAGAGAAAGGTCTTCCTTTGCCATTGGTTCACTCTCCAATGGCCACCGCGGCCCGCGCGCTGTGGCCGGCGCACCACGCTGATCCGATGGCAGGAGCCAGATGCTTCTCCTGGTCTCCCATGGGGTGCAGGGCCCAAGCACTTGGGCCATCCTCCACTGCACTCCCGGGCCACAGCAGAGAGCTGGCCTGGAAGAGGGGCAACCGGGACAGAATCCGGTGCCCCGACTGGGACTAGAACCCGGTGTGCCAGCGCTGCAAGGCGGAGGATTAGCCTAGTGAGCCGCGGCGCCGGCGCAAAGCAGTAATTTTAAAATGACACAGATCTGGATTTTAGAACACTTAAAACTCAGGTGTTTTGATCCCATTTTCTCCAGTATCCCTAGATTCCTGTCGTGACTGTGTTTCTCAGTTTTATTTTTGAAATGGAAATACTTCATTATATTTTATTTGTGCACATTCTCTTCCCACTGCTCCGGAACTCTGCAGGGAGGGTGTAGGAATTGGGAGCCACCTGAAACTGTCCCCATCCTTCTGTCCCGAGACCTGCAGGTGCCACACACTGCTTTCTGAGCGGAGGGGACTGCTGTCTCGCACATCATGTTGCGGGAGATCCATGAGCAGAGTTCTGTCTTGTTATTAATATTGGAGGTCTGAATTAACATAAACCCACCTGAAACATTTTTCTGTTCTACGATGTGAATCATCATCATGCCAGGATACCCAAATACTGGAATTTTATATGGCGCTAAGGGTTTTAAAAGCATTCATGATGCATGGGTGAAATCTGCAACGTCAGATTTAATTTCCTGTGTTTGCAATTTAATAACATCGAGTGGCAAATAATAATAGTAAGCATTTTCTGATTTTTTATTAGGCAAAAATATTTAGAAGCAAGGGCGCTATGATAGTTTCCATTTTTCGAGGGAGAAATAAAAATGAGATTATTGCTGTCTTCTAACTCTGACACATTCAAAAAAATCCTAAGGAGGGTTGTCCACCCAGTAAAATCTCCAAGTGAAAGTTTTCATTGATAAGTTTTGCTTTAGCCCACCATTCTGATGGCTTTGTTTTAGTTTATTGTTTTGGTCCAAGGTTTAGTTTTGGACAAAAGTTTCAGCGTCCCCTGTGTCTGACGTTTTTAGCTGGTGGTCACTGTCTTCTGTGCTGTCCTTGGTCAGTAGCCTTAGAGGGTACAGAGCGGCTCATTTTTTTCCATTGAGATTGTGGCTGCCCGCCAGACTCTGTTCACGTTTCTCAGACTCCTGTTTCTGAACCATGCCAGGCCAGGGTCCTTTGCACACTTGACCCTGAGTGGCTGCTGTCTTAACTTTTCTTCTCCCCAGGATAAATACATCACACTTCTCCCTTCTCAATGACCAGATGGAAAACCGGCTTTATTCTGCCTCTGGGTTGTTTGACATCTTTGTTCCTTGAGTTCTTTGGTGTGATGACACCCTCAGCAGGGAGGACCCCTCCCTGACCATGTCTATGTCCATGTCCATGTCCATACCCCAGACCCAGCTTGCCTGAGACCCTCTTTGTCCAGTTAAACACTGAGATTATGGATTCTGCAAACCTTCAGCTGGTGGTCCTGGCCTGAAGGGAGTGTGCGTGTACATTTAGGAGGCTCATCTTGTATGGTGCCTGGCAATTTCTTTTCTTTTTCTATTTTTTTAAAATTTATTTGACAGAGTTAGACAGTAAGAGAGAGAGAGAGAGAGAGAGAAAGGTCTTCCTTCCATTGGTTCATCCCCCAAATGGCTGCTATGGCCACCGCTGCACCAATCCAAAGCCAGAAGCCAGTTGCTTCCTCCTGGTCTCCCATGGGGTGCAGGAGCCCAAGCACTTGGGCCATCCTCCACTGTCTTCCCCGGCCTCAGCAGAGAGCTGGACTGGACGAGGAGCAGCCAGGATTAGAACTGGCGCCCATATGGGATGCTGGTGCTGCAGGTGGAGGATTAACCAAGTGAGCCTCAGCGCCTGGTAATTTCATTATAGCAGGTATACTTACTGAGCACTTCCTGTGTGTCGGGCATTGTGCCGAGGGTTTTCATTCATTATCGGTCATTTCATTCATATCATTATTGAGTGACACACCTTTGTGGGGAGCAACTGAGACTAGACTAAGTTACTGGAATTAAGACTTATTCTATGCATCTCCTCTCCCACAATATGGCGCTGGGGAGGAGTAAACAACTACGCAGCTGTCTCTCGCCAATTTGACTGATGAGCTGCAGGAGCTGATCCTGCTCCTGATTGGAGGAGAGCAGCGTGCTCGGCGTGTGGGTAGCAGAGTTGGGATTGGTGGAAGAGGACTATAAAGGAGGAGAGAGACAACATGCACCAGGAACATCTAAGGGGAACACCTGAAGGAACACCTGAGCAGCCCCCGAGAGAGCCGGCCGGTGGTGTGCTGCTCCTCTGCGGAAGCGGGGAAAGTGGCAGGGGGAGCCGCCCCTCCACGGAGGTGGAAGGGTCGGTAGCCAACCCGGGAAGGACAGCAGCAAACCCAGGAAGGGCCGAGCAGACGAAAGAACAGCGCAGGGTCCTGTGTCGTTCCTCCACGAATGGGGGAGTGACAACCTTGAATGCCATCATTCTTTCTAATTAACAGGGGGAACACTTAGATGGATGTCCTGAGTTCCTCAAGCCCATTTTAATCCAGGTGTAACTGATAATAGAGTTGCTGTCATATGATACACTGCATTCTGCAAGAATATACGGAAATTGATTATATGAGGTATAGATTCTAGATCCTGGACGCAGATTCTAGAAATAAAAATCTGCCACTCTTAAAATATAAATGGTTACTCCATTTCCCTTGGTTGTAAAATGAATTTATTAGACTCTATTCTAACACAAGTAGGTACTTATTCTGGAGGGAGGGAAAATTTCATAGATTCAGGGCTTTCATTTCACATGAGCAAAACTAACTCCAATCATGTCCTTCACCGTCTTTGCATTTATGTTTCTTTAAAGAAGAAATGTAATAGATTTTGCCCCCTGGATGCCTAGGTGATTAAAACATTTCACCAAGAAAGAATTAATCCCTTTTTGAGTTTTTATTAGAACTGTTGCCACTTAATCTTACACCACCAAGACTTATATATGTGTTCTGTTTTTGTAAAAAAAAAAAAAAAAAAACAACCTTTAGTTAAATATACTCTTAAATAGCTATTAAGCATTTCTAGTAACTTACTGGAACTAACTTGATTTTTTAAAATACCTTTTTAAAGAAAAGATTTATTTATTTGAATGGCAGAAGAAGGAGAGGGAGGGAGAGGGAGAGAGAGAGAGAGAGAGAAAGAATCTTCCCACCTGTGAGTTCATTCCCCAAGTGGCTGCAACAGCCAGGACTGGGCCAGGCTGAAGCCAGGAGCTTCATCTGGGTCTCCCACGGGGTACAGGGTCCCAAGCACGTGGACCCTCTTTTGCTGCTTTCCCAGGTGCATTAACAGGGAGCCGGATTGGAAGTAGAGCAACTGGGACTCAAATTGCCCATATGGAATGCCTGTGTTGTAGATGGAAGCTTAACCCACTGTGCCACAACCCTGGCTCCTAAAAAATAGTTTAAATAATTATCTTTGCCTGTGCCTGTACTTCTTTTTACCCATAATCTTGTTTACCTTTAGTCTCCCTTAAAAAAAAAAGGCTATCAAGTATAATATTATTCTAATTTATTATCTTTAATTTAGGAGCTTCAGTTTTTATTACTTACCAGTTTGGGTATACTATGTGAGAGGTCTTCACAAAAACTTAAGGCAAATACATATTGTGAAAAGAACTATTCATGAGTTTCAACTTTTTTGGTACCAAAATAAACTTATGTGTTAATTCCATTTCCCCTCCAACTTTTTTTTTTTTTTTAAAGATCTATTTATTTATCTGGAAGGCAGAGTTAGAGAGAGAGACAGGTCTTCCACCTGCTGGTTGACTCCCCAAGTGGCTACAACAGCCAGGGCTGGGCCAGACAGAAGCCAAGAGCCCCGAACTCCATCCGAATCTCCCACATGGATGGTAGGGAGCCCAGTCACTTGGGCCATCTTCTGCTTTCTCAGGCACACTGGCAGGGAGCTGGATCAGAAGTGGAGTAGCGGGAGACTCGAACCGGTGCTCATATAGGCTGCTGGAGTGTCAGGTGGCCGTGTGACCCACTACGCCACAATGCCGCCCCCCACGCCCACCCCAGCTCCCACCCCACCCACCAACTTCTCGAAGTACCTTGTATTTTTAGAGAAGATTTTTTTGCTGGATTTTGAATTTCTTTTTGTCTACTTTCCTCTTTTTACAGTTAGTTTGTGATTAAGGAATGAGCAGGTGGGTGGGTGTCTCCACTAGTGTAAGATAACTGTTCCATTCTGGTCTTGGTCTTGGTTATGGGGCTTTGTAAATCCATATGGAGTTATAAGGGTGGCACACAAAAATAATGAAAGGTTTAAAAATTATTATCTTAAAAGGAGGAAGGAAAATGCTTTTAACAACCTGCATGCAATAAATTTTAAGTCAGTGGTGAATTTTAGCAGTGAAAATGTTGATCTAATAGGTAACATGTTGAGAATGATTTGAAGATACAGGATATGACTTCAGGGCTTTTGCTTTTATTAATATTATCATAGCATATGCTTTGCTCAGTTAAAAGCATCCAATAGCTGGTCTCAAATGGGTAATGATACTGTCTATCAAAATTAGAAAGTGGACATCTGATACTCTGTGACATTCCGTATTGAACTTTTTGAAATCATTTTTCTCATTGAAGTATAATTGTACATTCCCAAGAGCACACACAGCCCGTTTGCATCCTAATGAAATTTGAGACAATGCACACGCCCAGGCAGCCACTACCGAGATCACCGAGTGGAACGTTGGCAGTGTCCCGCCAGCTTTCCATGGGGTTTTCCCAGTGATTAGTGCACCTGCCTCCTACCACCTGCAAAAGCTAACTGCTGTTCTGACTTCTGTTATGATAGATTAGCTTTGCCTTTTCCTGAATTTGATACATATCGAACTGTATAGTTTGTCCTGTTTTATCCAGTCTTGGCTAGCTTAACGACAGGGTTAAGTTCTGAGAAATAGGTCATTATGTGATTTTGTTGTGCAAACATCAGAGTGCGCTTACACTCTCCTAGATGGGATAGCCTGTACACACCCAGGCTATGTTGTGTGTGCTTCTAGCACCAGGCACAAAACAACCCAAGATATAATCAAGCACGAGAAAAAACGATGCCATTGAGATGCAGTAAGTATGAAGGCGTGTACTTTAAAACAGCGGTAAAGCAAATGTCCTAACAGTAAATAAACCAGCAACACAATGGCTGACTTTATTATCGAGCATCATGTGCTGTGTGTGATTGTGTGTGCTGTGCCTTTCCACAGACAGCAGCGCAGGAGTCGTGTGTGCCGCAGCATCACGTAAACACGTCAGTAATGCGTCACACCACGGTGTTTTGACAGCTGCGACAGGCCACAGGGAATTTTCAGCTTCATTATAACCTTAATGGAGCTGCCCTGGTGGACGTGATCCGTCGCTGACTGCACGCCACGTGTGCTGTTGAGATTTCTTCTTAGATTAGCTTTGCTCGGTCGTGATTTTCATAAGGGATATGTCCATGTCTTCTAACATGGCCATGCTGATTTTTTTGTACAGTATGTAGTTACGCATGCAGTGTCTGCAGGATCTCTGCTGATCTCCTGTTTTCATTTCTGACTTTGATAATTTGAGCCTTCTCTTTTTCTCTCTCCTCCTTCTTTGCCCTTTCTCATGTATTCATTTTTTAACTAGTATTCCTAGGATTTATTAATTCTGTTAGTCTTTTTGAAGAATCAATTTTGTTAAATTTACTTATTTTTTATGTCTGCCTTCCTTGTAATTGATTTCTGCCTTATTTATTGTGGATGTTGGGTAGGGGGTAATTTGCTGTTGTTTTTCACAATCTTAATTTGCATAATTAAATAACTATTTTGCTTTTATTATTATTTTATTATTATTAATATATTGATATATACTTAGAACTGATTTTTCTCTAAACCTAGCTTTAATTATATATCAAAAATGTTAATATTATACTTTTATAATGAAAATATTTTTAAAAATTTCAGTGTGAGCTTTTCTTGGACTCATCTATTATTTAGAAATATTGCTTATGAGATAATTGGGGATTTTAAGATTATCTTTATAATTCCTTTCTTATTTTCATAGTAGTAGTGAAAGAAATACTGATAGGGAATATTCTCTGTGATTTCAGATACTTGAGGACTATCCTGTTGTTTGTTGCGATGTGCTTTATGTCTGAACAGTCATTTTTGGTGAGTGCTGTCTGCACTCTGAAGAAATGCCTTCCGTAGTCACGGAGCACGGTGCTTGGAATACCTCAGCTAGACCATTTTTCATTATGCTCTTGATACTCTCTATATCTTTAGCTGATATTCTGCCTATTTGCTTTAATGGGCTACTGACAAAAGTGTGTTTTTAAAAATCCTTTTTTTTTGTATGTGAGGCTGTACAACCATGTGTCACTTAACAACAGGGACTCAGCCCAAGAAATGCATTGTTAGCTGATTTCCTCATTGTGCACACATCGTAGAGTGCAGTTCCAGCAGCCTGCGTGTGACTGCCCGGACTCACCTGTGCTGTATGGAATATACTGTTGTCAGTGACCGAAACATCTTTACACGATGCATGACTGGATATGTGTACGCGTGTTTATGTAATAATGCATATATTTTCCTTTGGCTACTGTCAGACTTCATATATGTTCAGGTTGCATTAATCAGAGCATACAGTTAGAGAATAGCTGTATCTTCTTCATTAATAAAATGTCCCATTTATCTTCAGTAATGCTTATTTAAGCCTAACTTGTTCTGTTACAGCTATCCCAGATTTTAGTGTTTATAGCAGACATCTTTTTCCGTACTTTTAAATTTATTTCTTCTGAATACATATATTTGTAGAAGTCTCTTGAAAACTTGTGATACTTTTATTTGGATGAGCCATCTTTGACTTTTGAATATTTAGTACATTTTGCGTGTTACATAGTTGTGCATTTTCTGTATTTCTTTGTTCCTCTTTCTCCTCTTAGATTAATCAGGTTTCAAACGTGACTTTGTCTTTCATCTTCTGTCCTTAACCTGGTCGTTCTCCACTCACAGGGGTGCATCAGCCAGGTTTCAGGCCTGCGTCGTCTTGGCGGTTTCCAATGTGGATAAGCATACTCAGTCCCTAGACTCAGGTCGCTTCGTCCAGTGCTTTCCAGACTTTGCAGGTGGAACCCTCTGGGGAGAAAGGCAGAGGCTCCCCACAGCACCCACCGTTGTTGGGGAAATGCTCACCCCTAACTGGAGTCAAGCTGTGTAGCCTTAATGGTGTAACCGTGATGCTTGTGTGTACATTCTCCCAAGAGTTAGGAACAACCTGGGGTGAAACCACAGGGCAGCAGCCAGCACCCTGGCTCCCTACTGCTGCCTGGAGTTCAAGAGTTCCTCTGGGGGAACACCAGGTCCTGTTGTGTAAGGATCCTCTCTAAGAACTTGGCCTTGGGAGGCAAAAGCTCGCCCACAGCAGGAGGTGGCTGGGAGCCTGGGAGAAGGGCATAGTTTGTGTGTTACTTACTTCTTCCCGGAAAATACTCGCCTTCACTGCCGTCCTTGGGTGATCGAGTTGGTATCTCCAGTCTCCCACTCTGTCTGTTAAGTTTAGAGGAGATATCATTCTAAAGACTGAATTCTCGGTGATTTATTCTGCTTTCCAAAATCTGCCTTCAGGAAGCTAAAACCTGCTCTGATGCTCTGAGGCTGTTAGCTGTAAGCCAATCAAGTATTAGAATCTGTCTGCTGAAGCTATCACTTGCATAGTTAATATTACGCCCTTCCTAGACAGTCGTTAAATAGCAGGCATCTGTTCATTCGGAAGGGAGATCAACTCATTAAGACAGGGGTTAAAAAAAAAAGGGGGAAGGGACAATTATATCACACTTTCCAAGAGGATTTGCATTTTAAATAGGACTTTGAGAAGAGGGTAGCACTTAGCCTGAAGAAAAATAGCAGTAATAGGAAAGTTGCAGACACTGTTATGCTTAATTAAACAGTCTTTCCCTTCTGCTCTAAAGATAAGCTTGGAAGAAAAGGAGGCATGATGCTAAATAATTAGAAAATAAGCACGGACGTTACAAAGAAAAGCAACGATCCCTTCAATTAGAACCAAATTTAAGTTGATTTTCATGCAGTGTGAGACCGATTCAATGCTGGAACTTGGAAGTTCTAATAATAATGTCTTTTTTTCTTTTCTCAGGTGTGTCCTCTTTAAGTATTCAATTTGCCAAACTCCCCAAGGGATTAAAGCATTTAAATTTATCTAAGACCTCATTATCACCTAAAGGTACAGTATATCTTATTTACTTAACTTGTGCTGGTAATGTTTCGCTGCACCTGCTGCTGTGACGAGTTAGAATTGTTATTCAGTTATGTACTTGGATTTAAAAACAGATGTATTGTGGTATGCTGGCAGTTGTGTGATAAAGACATTATGGAATCCAAATCTAATGGTCTAAACTTCAGTGCTTGCGGAGTAGAGAATAGTTTTGAAATACAGATGTAATATTTAATTTTCTAGACTTTGAGTCTGGGATCCCCCATCTGACTGCCTCCAGCATCGGGCCTCACCTTCCTAGAGGCACCTGGTTGGGTTTCTCTTGGTTCCTTCTTGGAAAAACCGATTGGCTTCCCCACAGTCTACAGAAAAGGGTTGGACCCGACTGCTGGGTCGCCACTGAAGCTTCGCCCTTCTCTTCTCTGTCTCTGGAAGTTGCCCTGTCTTCTCAGGTCTAGTCTCCCGGCTCTGCGGCCCACCTCTCATTTTCTGGTTTCTCATGCAATCCTGTCAGTGCTGTTACTAGCACCTCCACAGTAACATTAGAAATTATCCTGCAGATGTCACGTCTCCATGAATCTGCATTCTCTCCTCCAGATGCCTGGGAAGTGTGTCTTTGCTTCCCAACTGTTCTTGAAGAGCGCGTCAGTTTATTTTATAAATCTTCATCTGTGATCATCTCTAGTGAGACGTGCTCCCTGAGTTGCAGGAGAATCGATTGCTCTCCTTTTTCCCCTACTGTGTAGAAACTGTAGGGCATGTGTGTGACACGATTGGATGAATACTGTCTTTCCTGCTGGAGTGAGCTCTGTGAGGTCTGTGTCGCTCTTGTACCTTTATCTGCGGTACCCGGCACGGTTGCCTGGACCACTGGATTTTCAGGGGACATTTATGAAGTGGAACAACTCGCTGCTGCTTGAATCGGTCACTGTCTCATCGCGATTCAGAGTGTCAGGTCTCAAGTCCGATTGCCCACAGTGCAGTGCTGACCTTTCTGCTGAGTTTTTATAGAGCTCTTTGCTCCCCACTCGCCACATCTGTAGGACGGACAGAACATCTGGTAGGTTAAGTGAGCTCATGCACATCCAGTGCAATCTCTGGCACAGAGGGTTTATGACGAGCAGCGGCTGTCACCATCACCATCGTCAGCACCGTCACCGCCAGCCCCATGATCATCATCGCCACCGCTGCCAGCACCAGCATCGTCACATCGTCAACATACGACTGCTGTTGTCGCCGTCTCGTGTTGTCCTGTAGTCTCCTGTGCTGTTAGCATAGCCTGGGTCAGCCCGCGTGCGCCCACCCCCAAATCCCATCCTGTACGATTCAGCTCCTCTCTCACTTTCTCCGTGAAGTCTTCTCGGACAATCTCCTCAGTCCTGTCTTTTCTATAGGTGTTTGTCAGTTCCTCTATTCTAGTGTGTTTCTCATTGAGCTTTGATTATGTCCTTGCCTTGGAGCTTCTGGACGGTAAGGATGTGGCCTCACCGATTGCGTGTCTGGGCACCTGGTACACTTCAGGCTAACATTCACTAAGCCTCAGGTCAGAGGGTAAGGCAGAGTGTTCCCTTAATGATTTTATTTGCTTCCAATCACACGTTAGTCTGAACGTACGGTTATACTGAGAGCCATTTGGAATTAAGATTAGTTCCATGTGTCTCATGGCTTTACGTACACACATGCTTAACGCTGAAGCATAACTTACCAAAGGGTAGTATTTTCCTAGGAGTTAGTATTCTCTGTGCGTGAAACCATCTACAGATCTTAAAGCTGGCATTGGCCTTGTCATTGTTCCTGCTCTTCCCCAGTAGGGGTGGGCATTTGGCACTGTGTTTAAGGCACGGCTTGGAACTGCCACTTCTTCCATCAGAGTGCCTGGCTTTCCGTCCTGGCCCTGATTTCCTGCTAATGTGCTCCCCGGGCAGCGGCAGGTGATGGTTCAAGTAGTTGGGCCCCTGCCACCCATGTGGGAGATCCAGATGGCGCTCTGGGCTCCCAACTTTGGCCTGGCCCAGCCCCAGCTGTTGAGAGCATTTAGGAAGTGGATCAGTAGATGGAAGACCTCTGTATGTCTGTCTTTCTCTTTCTGCCTTTCAAATTTATAAAAATGTTTTTCTGATAAGAATCATTGTATTATATGATAAATATTTAGAAGGTACAATAAAGTGTAAATAAGAAAAAAATCACTTTTAATATGAGCACCAAACCATCACAAGGTTGTCACCATTGACACTGATGCTTATCTTTTCCTGCTGTTTTCTGTCTATAAACACGCACACACACACACACACACACACGTGCATATATGTGATACATGTGCTTACTGTTTCAGAATTTTTCCCTATATGTCTTATTTATGCCAGTAAACACATGATCACTTTGGATGGCTCTGTGATATTCCTAGATGTGAAATTATGCTCCATAAGTTAAATCTGTTATTATAGGTTAATATAGTTTCTAAATTTCCAGCAATACAAACAATATTAACATTAATTTGTTAGCTAATTATTTGTCATTTGCTTAATTTCTTTTTTGCGTGTTAAATTTCAGACAGTAAAATTGCTAGATCAAAGAGGATGTGTGTTTTTTTTTATTGAAGATTTACTTATTTATTTGAAAGGCACAGTTACAAGGTGAGAGAAGCAGTGAGAGAGAGATATTCCATCTACTGCTTCACTTCCCAATTGGCTGCAAAGACCCTGGCTGGGCCAGGCCAAAACCAGGAGCCAGAATTCCATTTGGGCCTCCCGCATGGGTGTAAGGGCCCAAGCACTTGGGCCATCTTCCACTGTTTTCTCAGGGTGCGATAGTAGAGAGCTGGATTAGAAGTGGAGCTGCTGGGACTCAAACTGGCACCTACATGGGATGCTGGCATCTTAGCTGGTGGCTTAACCAGCTGTACCACAGTGCCAGACCCAAAGGATGTATATATTTTTTAAAGCTTCTTCTTCTTTTTTTTTTTTAAAGATTTACTTATTTATTTGAAAGTCAGAGTTACACAGAGAGAGGAGAGGCATAGAGAGATAGAGGTCTTCCGTTTGCTGGTTCACTCCCCAATTGGCCGCAATGGCTGGAGCTGTGACAATCCGAAGCCAGGAGCCAGGAGCTTCTTCCAGGTCTCCCACGCAGGTGCAGGGGCTCAATGAGTTGGACCATTTTCACCGCTTTCCCAGGCCATAGCAGAGAGCAGGATCTGAAGGGGAGCAGCTGGGTCTTGAACCAGCGTGCATGTGGGATGCTGGCGCTTAAGACCAGGGCTTTAACCCACTGTGCCACAGTGCCGGCCCTCCCCCCCCCCTTTTTTTTTTTTTAAAGATTTATTTATTTTACTTGAAAGTCACAGTTACACAGAGAGAGGAGAGGCAGAGAGAGAGAGGAGAGAAGAGAGGAGAGAGAGAGAGAGAGGTCTTCCATCCACTGGCTCACTCCCCAGATGGCCACAACGGCTCGAGCTGTGCTGATCTGAAGCCAGGAGCCAGGAGCTTCTTCTGGGTCTCCCACGCGGATGCAGGGGCCCAAGGACTTGGGCCATCCTCTACTGCTTTCCCAGGCCACAGTAGAGAGCTGAATCAGAAGCGGGGCAGCTGGGTCTCGAACTGGTGCCCATATGGGATGCTGGCACCGCAGGCAGTGGCTTTACCCACTGTGCCACAGAACCGGCCCCTTTAAAGCTTCTTTTAATATTTGTTGCCAAGTTGCCCTCCAGGCATTTTGTACGCATTTCTTTGCAGCCTCATCACCATTGGATTTTATTTTCCATTTTCATTCTTTTTGTTAAAGATTTATTTATTTAGTTTGGGGACTGATGCTGTGGCTAAGCCTCCGCCTGCAGCACTAGCATCCCGTATGGGCTCCAGTTTGAGTCCCGGCTGCTGCTCTTTCGATCCAGCTCTCTGCCATGGCCTGGGAAAGCAATGGAAGATGGCCATTTGGGGAGTGAACTCGTGGATGGATGATCTTTCTGTCTCTCCCTCTTTCTGTCTGTAACTCTACCTCTCAAATAAATAAACAAAAATCTTAAAAAAAAGTTTGTTTAGTTACTTGCATGGCAGAGTGACAAAAAGGGAGAGACAGATCTTCCATCCACTGATTTACTTCCCAAATGGCCCCAACAGCTGGGGCTAGGACAGGCCGAATCCAGGAGCCAAGAATTCCATCCTGGTCTCCCACAGGCACATTAGCAGGGAGCTGGATCAGAAGCAGAGCAGCAGGGACTTGAGTTGGTGCTCCAGTAGGGATACAGACATCACAGGCGGCAGCTTACCCCGCCACAACACAGTACTGACCCCTGTCTCTTTTCCTTCTCAGTCAAGCATCTGTGTAAGTTAAGTGTTTCTGATGTTTTGTTTTCAGTTTCCCCAGTTATTGCTTAGATCCCTCTTGTCTTTAGCTGTCTGTGTTTATTTTGTGGAAATTGCTAGTTCCCATCCCTTGTTAGTTTTCTGTTTGCAGTTAATCCTTCTTTTCTCAATTTTTATGACATCTCTACATATTTAAAGTATTCATCATTTGTCATGTGCTTCCTAGTTCTGGGTTAACTTTTAGAAGACTTTTTTTAAAAAAACTTGCTGATTTATTGGAGTTTATCCATTCATTTCTGGAGAACTCATAGCACTTCTGGGGGCAGGCTGTGGTTCTGAGGTGCCCCAGGGCCACCTCTCACTGAGGTCTTGCCCCTCCTGATGTGGGAAGAATGGGGAGGCTCCCTCAGCATCCATCCCATAATGCAGCCCCACATTTCCTGAAGGCTCCCCCCATTTGTCTCTGCAGTGAGGTGTGTGTACACTCACTGCTACCGCTTTGTAACAGATGATATGCAGAGTCCGAGGTTGGCCTTCCCAAGACCAGTCATTTCCTAAAGGCTCATACAGAGGATCTCAGTGGTTTTCAGAACAGCTCCCTTTAAGTCATTGTTTTCAGCTTCTGTTGAATTTGATTAGCATTTATATTTTAGTTCTTGAAAATATTTCTATCCATAGCTTTGTAATTTAAGACAGAGGAAAAAAAGTCTCCCCACAACATCCCCACTGCTTCCGAACGCCCTTTCTCTGGCTCCGACGTTCTCTAACTGATAGTTTTCTGGGTTTCCAGCGAACGTCCTGCTGGTTGGCAGATGATGTCAAGGCAGGACCATCTGGTGCCACCTTTCTGCAGCTGCAGACGCTTCAGTAATCAGTGTGAAGTGTGGCCACAACCTCAGGACAGCCGGAAGTGACAGTGGCATGAGATCTGTGTTCTGTTTGCGCTCTGAGAGTCTTATTTTAGCAACTAGATCTTAGGGAAAAATACGAATGGGCATAGGAGGAGGAGGAAGAAGGGTGGGAGTGCGGCGTGGGTACAGTGGGAAGAATCACTGTGTTCCTAAAGTTGTATTTATGAAATGCATGAAGTTTGTGTACCTTAAACAAAAAGATTGTGGGAACAACAACAAAAAACGTCTCTTTCTGTCTGTTTCTGTAACTCTTTCAAAATAAATCAATCTCTCTCTCTCTCTCTCTTTTTTTTAAGTCTTATTTTCTCCTAGTGCTATGTGATTATAATTTCCTGTATTTATGGGCCGGTTCACACAGGCCTCCTGAGGACATGGGCTGAGGCTGTGGGGAAGAGAACCGTCATTTTGCGTCAGGAGCGTGCAGCTGGACTGATAATGGGATCCTCTCTAGAATTTATTCAGATGGTTGGCCCATTGCCCAGTGCCCACACTTGTCCAGGGATGTTTTGCTGGCAGGATAATTTGGCCTTCTAATTTTGGAATTTATTTATGAAGTTTTGTTATTCCTTGCTAAGGATGGGGTTTTGTAAATAATTTTCTTGATGAGAGCCTCGTATTCTCTCTGTGCTTTGGACTTGCTTATCCCATTATAAAAAGATTACTCCTGATAACAGGACAAACTAAAGGCAGCTGGTTACTTACACAGTCCCAGGGGATAACCTCCACGAAGTCACCTTTTCTAAAGGTCGTTGCAGGTTCCTCTTGCCCAGAGCGAGGCATCACGTCTCCTCGTCTTCCTCACCTCAGTAATGGCAGCTGCCTCCCTGGATAAGGTTGCAGATGTCCCCCCGTGTCAGTGGGAGAATGGTGACAGGCCATTCCCCTGCGGACACAAAAATCTGCAGGTGCTCAAGTCCCTTATGTGAAATGGTGTAGTCTTTGCATAGACAAATCCTCTGTATACTTTAAAAACTTTAAAAATGTATTTATTTGAGAGAGAGACAGAGAGATAAACAGAAAGAGCTCCCAACCACTGGTTTATTCCCCAAATATCTGCAAAAGGCCAGAAGTGAGAACCTGGGAACTCAGTCCAGGTCTCTCTTGTGGGGAGCAAGAATCCAACCACTTGAGTCATCCCTGCTGCCTCCCCATGTTAGTGGGAGCTACATGCCCATCCCCTTCTGTGTATGTTAAATACTGTTTAGGATACCTGTTACAGTGCAAATGCTATGTCAACAGTTGTTATGTGTGTTGTTTAGGAAATAGTGACAAGAAATAAAGTCTGTATGTGTTTAGTAGAGATGGAGTTTTTTGGGGGTATTTTTTATTGTGGTTGGCTGAATCTACAGATGTGGACTCCACATCTGTATTCACCTACCTGTGTCTGCCGCTGGACTGGCCGTAGCAGGTGAAAGGTGGGATCTCTGGTCTCAGAACTCCTGCCCAGGATACGGTAGGTAGGCTTTCAACAAAGTGTTTTAGAAATGAAAATATATTTTTTGTGTAAATTGACTTCTCTTCCTGAAGTCTAATTGATTTTTTTCCCTGATGGCTTTTGTACTTTTTGAGGGCAAATGGTAAGGTTCTTATATCTTCTAAACTCTAGCATTTCATAAGCTCTTAGTAAATGTTGAGTTGACATCCAAGAAGTTTTTCCTTGTACGCAACTAAACTGTTCTGCATTCAAAGCTGCTGTCTCCTCTCTCTTCATAGCCACATGTGCTGCCCTCACCCTATAGACCTGGCCCACGGCCTTTGTCAGGCACCTAGTAGAATGGGAAGCTGGCATGTGGTGCAGGGACCCCCACTGTGCATCCCAAACCTGTACCTGGGAGGTGCGCTGATGCAGGCTGCACCTGTGGCCCTCAGCCCATTTTCTCCCCCTTGCTCTCCCGGGAGCCAGTTGCCACTACCAGACCCGGCTCTTTTTGTAGAATCACCTTGGTGCTGCATTCCCATGAAGGCTGCCCAGGCATGCCCAGAATCCCCTTCTTGAAGGTGGTGGAGACGGGTGGAGATTTTCAAAAAGAATATTACTAGGAAAGGAGGAAAAAGAAATTGCTGATAAAAGTCTGCCCGCCTTGGAAGTAGGCATATTTCTACCATATGATATGGAACTGTGGATAGTAGTAGACACATGAAGAGCTTTGCTGTACCCCACTCCCTGTGTGCCTGGGGATCCTCACCAGTGTGGCTGGGGGTATATCCTGCCGCCGTGAGAGAGAGGGCTTTTCCAGCCCCTTTTGGTCATGACAGCTCAGAGACCTGGAGTCTGTGAAGACAGGTGGCCAGATACAAACCCTCCCTCTGCAAGGCCTGTGTCAATCACCATGATCCACCTATAGTCAAACCTCGCTCTCCCCACCCCCAGCCATCTCGCGCTTAGTTTTCTGTGGTGCTTGCTACTTGTCGGTGTCAGGGGCCCAAGTGCTTGTGCCATCTTCCTTTGCTTTCCCAGGGTGCTGCATTTTTCTGGAGAACAGGATTTTTCCAGGGAGCTGGGTTGGAAGTGGAGCAGCAGGGACTTGAACTGGTGCCCCTATGGGATGCTGGTGTCGCCTGCTCCACAACGCTGTTTTTCTTTCTTGTCTTGTGTATACATCATCGCCCTCTTTGGTGAAATCCATTTCAGTCCACCCTTTTCATGGAGGGTGATACGTGTCAATAGAGCCCTCTATTCTTCCGTTAGCTTCTCAGGGTATGAAATAGTGTGAGTTAGCTGAGTTTGCGCAGAGAACATTCACGTAGTGTGCACTAAGGCGTCACCGGGCTGGATTAAGAGGACAGAGATTGCTAATGAGAGTGTTGGTGCCACTCTGAGAGTTCAGAGCAAAGCCCTTGCTGTCCCTGCACCCGTCAGAGGCGTGGAGCAAAGCGGCGTGGACTCCATTGCTCTGTGAGATGCATTGTGTCTGGGACCGATCGCCAGAGCAGACCACGCCTGGGCTTAACGCCGGCCTTGGGATTTCCTGGGGCAGCTGGGCCGTGCACCAACAGTCCAACATCCTTCGGTGTCCTGGCGCGCGAACTGAGCGGGGTCTCCTTGCTGTTGTTGCAGGGGTGAACAGCCTTTGCCAGTCACTCAGTGCCAACCCCTCGACGGCCTCCAGCCTCAGCCACCTCGACCTCTCAGGGAACGTCCTGCGCGGAGACGACCTCTCGGTATGTTTTCCTGCCCTCATTTTCAGTCCTCCCCGAAGCTTCTTGCATCAGCCTGAAATAGTTTGCTAAACCCAGCTTTATAGCTTATGTCCCTGCCTTCAGTGCTCTTTATAATGACACCTTAAATCTTGTCGGTATAAGCTTATGATGCATTTTAGTGGAAACTCTTAGAGCTTTTTTGTTGTTGTTGTTTTAAGATTTATTCATTTGAAGGAGTTACAGAGAGAGAGAGAAATCTTCCATTCGCTGGTTTATTCACAAACGGCCAGAGCTGCGCCGATCTGAAACCAAGAGCCAGGAGTGTCTTCTAGGCCTCGCTCGTGGGTGCAGGGGCCCAAGCACCTGGGCCATCTTCCGCTGCTTTCCCAGGTGCATTAGCAGGAAGCTGGATTGGAAGTGGAGCAGCGGGGACTTGAACCGGCGCCCATATGGGCTGTTGGTGATGCGGACCAGGGATTTAACCCACTGCGCCTCAGCATCCCCTCCAGAGTGTTTTTTTTTTTTTCTCTCATTGAATTAGGCTGAAGTTCAGATCTTCTTGGAAACACTTTTCTTTTTTTGTGCAGAAACTTTTTTCTTCATGTTGAAACATTACCTCATTACAGTTGCCTGATAAGAAAGGCTGGTAACATAAATCAAACTACTTTAGCATTAAATAATATTGTGGGGAACTCTAGTAGCTTTTCATAGTTTGCAATTTAAAGGGGTTATTGGAATAAGCCCCATTTGTGGTCTAGCCTGTGGGGGGGTATAGGATTAACCTGGGATAACTCAGCACAGTTTGACTGTGAAGGCAAAATGTTCCTGCTCATTTCTAAGAAGGTTTCCCAAATGCAGCTGAATCAGTCATCCGCATTTTGGCAGACCTGATTGTCAGGGTGGGTAGGTGTGGCTGCATTACTATGTGTAGAGAAAGGTCCCCTCCACTCACCCTGGTGGAGTTTAGAAGAAATCCTACCTACCTGACACAGCCACAACCACCACGATTCATTTGCATTCCACGCTGTATAGGAATGACAAATGCTGTGGAAGTCTGTCTCATGTTTTCCTTCACAGGAAGGCTGGGAATACAAATTCAGGCCTTTTGTAGTGTTTTATTGTTCCCTCCTTCACTGTTGAAATCATTTAGGTGATCCTTGTTTCCCACCGCATCATTGACTTTTTCTGATGCATTTTCCAATTTCAGTTGTCAGCTTTATCCATCTGCCCCCTCCGTGATGCAGCAGGGCGTTCAGTGTGAAACCAGCAGCGCCATACAGTGGCCCGGGAGAGGCATAGAGGGGAAGATGGAAAGAAACTAAGGCTTCAGTGAGGCTCGGCTGCCAGAGGCGCTTTAATAGTGCCCTAGGACTATAGAATAGCTCTAGACTTCTTTGCCTGGCCAGGATTGTCTGGACAGGGGCGTGACAAGAGCTGGGTGGGAGGGGCTTCTTTCTGGCCCTGGGCAGGCTGACGCTCTTGAGCAGGTGCAGGGGCTGTGGTCACCACTGTGGGTGATCAGAGCTCCCCCAGCTGGAGGCTGAGAGCAACACTGGGCCCAAGGAGTGCCAGGCAGAGGGAGAGGTGAGGAGCCTCATGTCTGAGAGCAGTGATTTTCTGAATCAGATTTTTTTTTTTTTTGGATAATACAATGCATCCTGTGTATCTGTTTGCAGGTATTTTTTTTTTTTTTTTGCTCTTGTGAATTCCATGGTATGGTTATTTATTTATTTATTTATTTAGCTTTTTTGGAAGTACCATGCAGCCAAAATCGTATACTCACTGTTGGCCCAGGACGGACGCACTGCCAGCATGCACTTGTTTGCGTTTGCTGTGTCTGGTGACATCCGGTGAGGTGGAGGAGCAGCAGGTGCTTGGACTCTCATTGGTGGACTCTGACACTTGCTTCTCCCCCAGGGCAATCAGAGAACAGGAGGGAGCTGTTTGATTGCCCATGTGCCTGGAGAGGGGTGTGGGAAAGTTTAGGCGTTGTGGACTCTGAAACCTGAAGTGCTTTGGCCACGTGTGAGGTTTATTTTAATTTTTTTCCTTTAAACAGTAGTAAGTGTGCTGTCTGACCATTTCTTGTTAGATTTTTGGAAGTAAACTAAGGATAGAGAAACCATTTTGTTGGACAAAGAAGAGGGTATAAGCCTGAGACCATCCTATGGTTCAAATTCAAATTAGTGGTTTCTTGAGCATTTTTGAAAGTGATTAGCATTTGGATAGGGTGACTTCGATTCAGGTGGTATTTCAATCTCAGGAGTCAGAATTAATTAGCACTCTTCAAAAGTTGTTTAATGAAGATTGAGCTGATCAGGAAAACGAAGTCAAGTGTGACAGAAAGGGAGTTTGGTCCACAAGATTCCATTTGTCCTTTTTTTTAAACTCAGACATAATTTTGTTTTAAAATTCTTAGGAACTTTGCTCACAGGGGAGGTGATGGGATCACAGAAA